>NC_054828.1:98614716-99223049 GCF_018345385.1 Vulpes lagopus | reverse complement strand
TTTAAAAATATATATTTTTGGGAGATATCTGCAGAACAGTATACAGCTTTCCCCTTTTTTGATATGACTGTGTATACCTGCACAGTACAGATACACCCAATTACCTGATGAGGGACATGGAAGTAGTTTCCAATCTTTCGTGACCATGACAATATAGGAAACATACTTGTTACCAACACTGCGCTGTCAAAACATTTGTATTTTTACCAGTTTAATATGTAAAAATAATAACTAAAGTGGTTCTTAATTTACTGTTTATCAGATTCCATACAGCTCCTGGCTTGAGGGAAGTCCCTACCTAATCTAGCCCAAACCCAAGAACCACCTTTAAGAACATCTCTTTGCAGTCCTCTCTCCTCTAAGGAGCCAAGCGTTCAAAGACTCCCTCAAGCTTCCCAAGATGCCTCCTGGGAGCCCAGGTCCCAGACTCCTCAGGTAGACAGGAACTTAATCCCCTAGGGAAGGCAGTGTGACAAAGGAGAGAGTTCTGGCTCCATCACTGAATGTGTGGCCTTGAGATAGTTAATCACCATCCCTGGGCCTGAGGATGTCATACAAGATTTCTAAGGCTCTTCACTAAAAGAATAGGTGAGAAAGGAAAGGTAGGGTTACCCTCCTCACTTGCAAAAGAGTGGTTATTTCCCAGGGCAGGAATAGGGGTGGGAAGGGGGAGGGGTAGCACGGCAGCCATTGTAGGGCTATGCTGCCTGCTGATTTACCTTCTTGCCACTGAGAGAGTAGCCTCTCCCTGCTCCAGGAACTCCATCATCGTCTTGGGCAGTGTGGGGTCAAAGGTGTTGAGATTGATGACTCCCCCGCCATTCCCTGACTCCAAGCCCAGGTGAGGTCCCAACAGGTGGGGTGCTTGGAACTGTACCAGTCTCATATTTCTGGAGGGTTGAAAGGGCCACTTCTGCGCCTGCAGCAGAGTTGTGAGCAACTTTCTACAGGAGACCAGCATCAGAACCTATGAAGAAAAACGTGGGTCCTAGGGGACAGAGGACACTGAAGCCACCAGCAGGATCCATAGTTCTCTGAGCTGCAGCCCAAGCCCTTTGGCCTCATCAGCCATCCCTGCCTGACACAGCACACTCCTGGAAGTGGTCCACATTTATTAGTTGTTTCACCCTGTTACACTTTATAATGTGATTTTTTCGCTCAATCAATGTGTGGAATGAAACATTTCTAGAGGACTACTTCATGCCAGGCATTAATCTAGATGGCAGGGATTCCAGCATTCCTTCAACCAGTGCTTTCTGAAGGCTTACACTGTACCTGGCACCACCAAGACACTAGGCAAACTAGAGATCAGACACCCTCGGCTCTGCCATCCTGCTCTCAGGAGAGACTGATGTGAACAACTGATGTCGTAAGTAAGACCCAACAACTGGGACTGCTGCTGTGAAGATAAAGTATCCTGCCTTTGTCTAGTTTCTCCGAGGAAGTTGTGTTGTGCTGAGCTAAAATACGCAGGACTAGAAATTAGCTAAGAGTAGGGCCCTGCATGGACAAGTGACCACTGTTGAAACTGGCTTCACAGCTTTCATAGGCATGCATGCATGCATTTATCTATTATTTATCTATTTGAGATTTTATTTGAGAGAGAGAGAGAATGCATGTGTGCGTGGGCAGGGGGAGGAGCAGAGGGAGAGAAGAAGTACAATCCCTGCTGAGCAGGGACCCCGATGCAGGGCTGATCCCAGGACCTTGAGATCATGACCTGAGCCAAAGGCAGACGCTTAACCAACTGAGCCACCCAGGCACCCCCACTGGCATAAAAATGCCAGTTTGATCCTATTACCCCTCTACTGAAAATGCTTTCTACTGCTCACATTACCAAGTCCAAACCCCTACCAGGCTATCCTACCGTAGCCTTCTAGAAGCAGCCCGCACAAACCTCTCCAGACAGTAATTATTTAGTTTCTCCTGCTGAAGTTCAGGCTACCTGAGGGACGAGGCTGTAGACAAAGAGCAGGACCTATAAGCCTGATAGGCATCACTGGGCTGTCTCCTCTCTGGGTTCTGGGACTACATCTGTCTCTTTCACTGCTGAGTCCACAGTGCCCAGCACTGTACCCGGCACACAGAAGGCCTTATACTACACTCTGCTGAATGAGCAAGTGTGAGAAGTCTGCGTTGACTTTTCACTACTTAGGAAAGCTTGGTGATTGTCAACATGGCTGTGTCTTCCCTTCTCAAATCACTTAGAAGGTATCAACAGGGCTCAGGTCCTGTTTTGAGTTATAGGCTTTACTCAAAGACAAACCCCATTCTCTTGTTTTTTTTAAGATTTTATTTATTTATTCATGAGAGACACACAGAGAGGCAGAGACATAGGCAGAGGGAGAAGCAGGCTCCCTGCAGGGAGCCCGATACAGGACTTGATCCCAGGAGCCAAAGGCAGATACTCAACCACTGAGCCACCCAAGCATCCCTCTTGTTTCTAAGTTTGTCCTTCATTCCAAACAGTCCCTGCCCTGCATGGTCTTGCTTTAAAAAGTAACCCTTTATGCTCAGGCACGTGGAGGTAGTCCCAGATTCCTGGTCCTCACCTGATGGTTCAACTTGCCATGTTCAGTTAAAGACTCATTAGACCCAGGTCACTGATCTGACCACTGCAGTGGCCAAGGAGTTCAACCAGAAAACCAGGAGCTTTGAAATTTCCACCCTCCTGTCTTATACAACCATGCTGTCAAAAAAATCTGTTAAAACCAAAATGCATGCAGACGCTCCACACACTGATGAAATAGTTACTGCTCTCAATGAATGCCAGGTCTTATTTTAAGTGCTTTACCTACGATGCCTGATTAGATTCTCTTGACAATTGTGGAAGGTAGGTACTGTTAGCCCCACTTCAGATGAAAAAAAAACAGGCTTAGAAAGATGAAGGGATTTGTCCAAATTCCCTAGGAGAGAAAAGAGCCGGGACTTGAATCCAAGTGCAGGTGACACTGAAATTCTTGGCTTGGGCTAAAGTATTCAAGAGGTGGTGGGGGTTGGACCTCCAACACATCTAGAGGCCCATGGACACCTTGTCTGCTGTCAGCCCGGGAAAACGTGGTCACAGGCTGGCTGCTGCTTCAGGGATAAGGCTGGTCACCTGCTCTCCGAGATTACCCCAGGCCCCACGGACTATGCCCTTCCTACATGACAGGTACGGTCAGGTTCTCATTCTGCCCGATAGCAATCCCCTCTGGTACAACGTCCCATTTTACAGAAGCAGGAATGAAGCTTAAAGAAATCATCTGCCAAAGTACGAATTAGAAAGTGGCTCTGGTGCTTTTGCGGTAATTACCACCGTGCAACAGAGCACGAGCTCAATTCAACTCTTAGAAAAGCGTCCTTAGGCAAAGAGGCGGAGATTCCAGGCAGAAACAAGCCTCGCAGTCTGAGAGACAAGGGGCGGCACGTTCCACCACGTTTGCTCGGCCCCCTGCACCAGTCCCCCAGCTCAGTCCCCGGCGCTCAGCGGGACCTCACGAGGGCCCACCCGGTCCCTGTAATCTGCAGCGGCCCAGGATCCGGAGCCCGTGCCCACCTCAGCGGCAGACCTGGAGGGAGGCTGAGACCCGGCCTGGCCCACACCCCCAACCTACCTGGCCGCGGCGGCCGGTCTTGCCAAGCGCCCTGAGCTGTCGGGTTTGGGCTCACGGGGTTGGGGGCAAAGGTCAGCAGGCGCCTGCACACCTGCACCGCGACTCCGCCCAGGGATCTGCGAGCGCAGCGCGCGCGGCGGTGGCTCCGACACTTTCGCACAGGCGGGCGCTCCCTGGTGACGTCAGAGAGCAACAGCCAATAGCAGGGCGCCTCATCCTGCCCGGAAGCCGAGTCAGGGAGGGGGCGGGCCTCGCGCCAGAGGGCAGCTGGTCTCTCTGGGGTTTCCTCAGGCGTCTGGGCGGAGCTGGTGCCTGTGGGGCCAACCTTTGCCTGAGGCAAAATTCCCGGACGCTTGAGGCTCCCTGCACCTGCAGCGATCTGACAGCGAGTGCTTCCTGAAAATCTGCGGCCACCTGCGTTGGGTCCTGCTTCGGGCCGGGCACCATTTAGATTGTTGGGAAAAGGTGGTGGAGGAGACCAAATTACGGCGTCCTGGTTCACAGCGACGAATATTTGTTTTCTGATTATATCACTGAAAAGAGGAAGAATGATTGCACCCATTCTACATATGGGAAACCCGAGGCGGAAGTGCTTTGCTCAAGGTGGCACGAGGAGTGTGAGTAGTGGAACCAGCGATTTTGACCCCAAGTGCAACCTTTACTCCCATTTCCAAGCAGCCTTATCTTCACATACACTGTGTTGGGCCTAGGGCAGGAGAGTGGGAAGCATAACCTCCAGAATCAAAGAACAGGCATTCTAGTGCACATGCTGTTTAATTAAACAGGCAGTTACAATCCAGTAGGGTTGTGGGCCACTGGCATAGGGAGACTTACGAAGGGATCAGGGCAAGATGCCTAAGACTTAACCATGGGCCAGATCATCCAGGGCTTTACTTGTCCCAAGAAAGGGAGTCTGAGCCTTATCTAAGTACACAGGAGACCTCACGGGGTGTGCCATGGTTAGATGTGCATTTGAGAACTTTTGCTCTGACTACTCTTCCAAGGCAAAGTGTCCGGATAAGAGTGATGCAGGTGACAGCAATGGTGCAGGTGGGTGGCTTGGTGTGTAGCAAAGATGGTAAGAATCCAGAGATGTTTACAGTGTAGAACTGACAGCCCTCAATGATGATGACAAGAAGTAGGTGTGAAAGGGGGAGGAGGTCCAAGGCCAATTCCTAGGTCTCTGGCCAGTAAATGGTACTGCCATTCGTGGAGACTAGGGTTCTAGAGGGGCAGCAGATCTGGGGAGAGGATGGTGAACTCAGTTTTGGATGGGCTGTATTTAATGTGCCTGTAACACATTCAAGGGAGCACTGCAGGGTAGGCAGTTGGAGACACAGGTCTAGGAACTTAGGGTTCTAGTCTAGCTTGAAGGAAGAGGTCTGCATATGGATAGAAATGAGGGTAAATCTGATCAGGAAGACTGTGGTAGAGAGAGCCTGGCATAAACCCCAGTCAGGAGACCCATCATGTAAGGATCAGGGAGACAGGGCGACAGGGGAATACATAACTTAGGCAAAGGTTTGGGACCACACCTTCCAAATGCCAAGGAGAGGACTTCTGCTTCTGGACAAGAAAGACATCATCAAAAAGATAGTAAGAGGATACTATGAACAAATCTACATACATAAATTTGACAACCTCAATGAAATGGATCAGTTCCTTGAAATACAGCCCATCACAATTCACCCAAAATGAAAGAGATAATTTGGATAGCACCGTATCTATTAAGCAAATTGAATTTGCAACTTAAAACTCCTAAAAAAGAAACATCCAGTCCCATACTGTTTCATTGGAGAATTCTACCAAATGTTTAAAGAATGCACACCAATTCTACATAATCTATTTCAGAAAATAGGAAGGAACATGTCTCAATTCATTTTATGAAGCTAGTATTACCCAATATCAGAAAACAAAGACAGTACCAAAAAAGAAAAAGGAAACTACAAACCAATATTTCCCATGAATGCAGATGCAAAAGTCCCTAACAAAATATTAGCAAATATAATTCAGCAATATAGAAAGAAAATTCTCTGCCATGATCAAATAGGGTTTATTCCAGGAATGCAAGGCATGTTCAATATTTAAAAATTACTCAATAGATCCACCATATTAATAAGCTAAAAAAATCACAAAGTCATATTAATGTAGAAAAATTTGACAGAACTCAACACCCATTCATGACAAATACTCTCAGAGAATTCCTTATTCTAATAAGGAATATCTAACAAAAAGCCTACAGTTAACATCATAGGTAATGGTGAAAAATTGAATTTCCCCCTAAAATTGGGAACAAAGAGAGAATTCTCATTCCTACCAATCTTTTTTTTTTTAAGTATGTATGTATGTATGTTTAGCACAAGTAAGTGAAAGGGCAGAGGGAGAGAGAGAAACTCAAGCAGACTCCTTGCTGAGCGCAGAGCCTGTCTTGGGACTCCATCTCAAGACCCTGAGATCATGACCTGAGCTGAAATCAAGAGTTAGACACCTATGGACTGAGCCACCTAGGCATCCTGCTACCACTCTGAATTATCACAGTACTGGAAATTCTAGCTAGTGTAATAAGGCAATGAAAGGGGGAAAAAAGCATAAAGATTGGAAAATAAGAAAGAAACTATCTCTATTTGCAAATGAAATGGTTGTCTTCATAGAAAATTCATAGTGGAGGGAAAACCTCCTGGGAATAATATGTGAATTCAAGAAGGCCACAGAGTACAAGATCAACTGTACTTCTATATACTAGCAATGAAAATGTGCATCCTGAAATTAAAAAATATAGTATTATTTGCTCAAAAATAAATACTTAGGTGCAAATCTAACAAAACATGTGTAGGACCTGTATGCTAAAAACTATAAAGCACTGATAAAAGAAATAAAAGATCAGGGATCCCTGGGTGGCTCACCGGTTTAGCGCCTGCCTTTGGCCCAGGGCATGATCCTGGAGTCCCTGGATCGAGTCTCACATTAGGCTCCCTGCATGGAGCTTGCTTCTCCCTCTCCCTGTGTCTCTGCCTCTGTGTGTGTGTGTGTGTGTGTGTGTGTGTGTCTCATGAATAAATAAATAAAATCTTAAAGAAATAAAAGATCAAAATAATGAGACACATACCATGTTCATAGATTGGAAGGCTTAACATAGTGAAGATGTTAATTCTCCACAAACTGATATACAGGTTTAATACATTCCTACCTATGTCCCATAGATTCTTAGCAAGACTATTCTAAAATTTGCATTGAAAGGCAAAGGAATTAGAATAAACACTTTTGCAGGGATGCCTGGGTGGCTCAGCGTTGAGCATCAGCCTTTGGCCCAGGGCGTGATCCTGGGATCTGGGATTGAGTCCTGCATCGGGCTCCTTGAAGGGAGCCTGCTTCTCCTTCAGCCTATGTCTCTGCCTCTCTCTCTCTCTCTTTCTCTTTCATGAATAAATAAATAAAATCCTCAAAAAAAAACCCCAAAACGTAAAAAAAACAATTTTGCAAAAGAATAATAAAGTGAGAATAATCAGTCAGCCTGATTTCAAGACTTATCATGTAGTTACTCTAATCAAAATTATGTGGTATTAGCAGAGGAACAGACAGATCAATGGAACAGAAAAAAGAACCCATAAATGGACCCACAGAAATATGCTCATCTGGTTTTTGAGAAAGATACAAAAGCAATTCAATGGAGGAAAGATAGTCTTTGCAACAAATGGTGCTGAACAACTGGACATCCATCTCTTTAAAAATGAACATTGACTCAAATTTCATATCTTATACAAAATTTAACTTAAAATGGATCACAGATTTATTTATTTTTAAAGATTCATTTATTTATTCATGAGAGATACACAGAGAGAGAGAGAGGCAGAGACACAGGCAGAGGGAGAAGCAGGCTCCTCACAGGACCCTGATGTGTGACTCGATCCCAGGTCCTGGGATCACAACCTGAGCCTAAGGCAGCCGCCCAACCGCTGAGCCACCCAGGGGTCCCATGGACCACAGAGTTAAATTTAAAATGTAAAGTTATCAAGTTTTTAGAAGAAAATATAGGGGAAAATCTTTGAGACATATGGCTTAGTGAAAGGTTCTTAGATATTACCCCAAAAAGCATAATACAGGGGAAAAAAACACCAAGTAGTAGACTTCATCATAATTGAAAACTTTTGCTCTGCAAAAGGATGTTAAGAGGATGAAAGAACAAACTACAGGCAAAGAAAAATATCTGCAAACTGTATATCTGACAAAGAACTCGTATCTAGGATACGTAAAAACTGCCACAGCATACAGACTTGTCTAATCACTAGGTTGTATACCCGAAACTAATGTAAAATAGAGTCAACTACACTTCAGTTAAAAAAAAGAAAAAGAAAAACCCTGAAAAATCAACAGAGATTATAAAAACAATCTAATTACAAAATGGATAGACATGAAGAGATGTTTCACTGAAGAAACTAAACAGATGGCATATGATCACATGAAAAGATGTTCAACATCTCTATAGAGATCAGGGGGATGCAAATTAAGACCACAATGAGCCTTCACTGAACAATTATTAGAACAATTAAAAAAAATAGTGGCAATAGCAAATGCTAGAAAGGATGCAGATAACTGGATCTCTTATATCTTGCTGATGGGAATGTCAAATGCTATAGACACTCCAGAATACAGTTTGGCTGTTTCTTAAAAACTAAACATGCATTTACCATATGGCCCAGAAACTGTAATCCTGGGCATTTATCCCAGAGAAATGAAAACCTATACATGATTGTTCATAGCAGTTCTATTTGTAATGGCTAAAACTATGGAAACAACCAAAATGTTTTACAATAGGTGACTGGCTAAACAAAATGTGGGTACATCCATACCGTGAACAATAAAAAGGAAACAACTTTGGATATCCACAATAACTTGCATAGATCTCAAGGGGATTATGCTGAGTGAAAAAGGCCAATCTCAAAAGGTCACATTCTGTATGATACCATTTATAGAACATCTCAAAATTACAGAGATGGAGAACAGATTAATGGTTGCTAGGGGTGACAGATGGGGGTTTTGGTCTTTCACACAAGTGAAAGAAAAAATCTTTTTTTAAGCCACTGTTATTTTGGATCCCTGTTACTTGCAGCCATACATGATCTGAACTGGTAAGTCTCCAGCTATAACACACTTTAGTTCCCTCCTCCATCTCAGTCTCATTCAGACTTCCCTTCCTCTGTCCAACCTGTGGATGTTGGCATCTCTCAAGGCATGCTCCTTACCTTCTTCTCACTCAGTAGTATTCCTAAGCAATCTTTTTCATGCATGATGGTTTAATTATTACCAAAGAAAGAAGTCTCTCATGAATCCAAGTGACTATTGTACATCTCCATTTTGATGTCTCCAAAGCACCATAAACAATATGTCCAAGACTGAGTTTATGACTTTTCCACATCAGACATGATCTTTGTCTCTCCGGCAATGTCAGGACCCTCTGTCCAGCTGGGCAGTTCCCAAACCAGAATTCAGTCTTTTTGCTTCCCACACTCTCACTTCCATTTCCAACCCATCTTCATGTCCTAGCAACAGTACCTCCCCCAAATCTGAATTGTTAGACTTCCCAGCATCCAAAGCCAAATGACTATTATATTCTATCCGGCTGCCTTCCTGCTATGCCTTTGTGATGATTTTAAAATATGTCCACAAATTCTCTGATGCTCCTTCATAAATAAGGGGTATCTATTTCCATCCCCTTTTCCGTGGGGCTGAACTTAGTGACTCATTTCTACGAAATAGAGCGTAGTGGATGACCCTGCCTGACTGCGAGGCTAGTGTATTAATCTGCTGGGGGCTGCCATAAGATTGGTGGCTTAAAGAACAGACATTTGTTTTCTCACAGTTTTGGAGGTTGGAGATCTGAGATTAAGATGTTGGCAGGTTGGATTCTTCTCAGGCCTCTCTCCTTGGCCTGTAGATGACTACCTTCTTACCGGCTTTTCACATGGTTGCCCCTCTATGCATGCACCCCTTGTGTCTGTGTGTCCAACTTTCCTCTTCTTATGAGGACACTAGTTACACTGGATTAGGGCCCACCCTAAAAGCCTCATTTTAATTTAATTACCTCATTAAAAGACCTATCTCCAAATACAGTTCTGAGGTACTAGAGGTTGGGACTTCAGTGTTTGAGTTTTGGGAGGACACAATAACAGCTAGGTAATAAAAGGTGGTAGAGCCTCTTTTTGGCCCCCTCAAGACAAGTGTATCTGTCTGAGTCCAATCAGGAAAGAAATTCCATGATAATTTGAACAGATTTAAGTTTAATATAAGGAAGTGTTAACTATAACGGGATCGAGCCATGAGGGATTGCCCAGTAAGACTCTGAAGAATATAAAAGTATCAGATACAAAGAGAAGTCAAACCCTTAAGACTAAACCCAAGGAAGAAACCCGCCAGGGCTGAGATCCAGACCTTGTTGGAGACAGCAGAGATGTTTAGTGCTAGACTGGTGAAATCAACTAGAAATCTGGAGCTCACTTAAAATCAGCCCTCTAGGGTACTGGCCACATTTTACTGCAAGCACTCTGTTATAAAGCCACTTGAGGGATGGGGTGCCAAGGAAGGCTGCTGGCCACGGGGGCTACTGGTACCAGGTACTGCAGGAGCGGGCACTGGGGAAGTGGGGAATGCTACAGGATCCTGGTGCTGGAGAAGTTGCCCATGCTGCAGGAGTCTGTCTAGTGAGAATGCTGAAACTAGAAAGCAAAATCCTTTCCTCCTAAAATGTCTCTCCAGTGCCCTCTGCAGACAATGCTTCAGCGTCAGCTGGCAAGGAGAAAATATTTAAAGAGCCTGCATCCATTTTTATAGAGTAGGCAAAAAAAGGTGAATCTCAAGCTGCCAAACAATAAATAGGTAACTGACACAGTCCAACCCTTTGACGACCCTGCTTCCATATGCACCCTTGACACACATTTGGGTTCTGTACATCAAGAAAACAACTGATTGTTATCTAATATGGGGTTATGCTTCTTAGGAGTGAAGAAGGTCTCACTCTTTCCCCAAGAGTCATGGTATCCATCACCGGCTATGTTAATTGTTCCTTAACTTTAGCATCAGCTCTGGATTAGAATATTCTGTTGCCTAAAATGTAAAATTAAGTTCTGATAACTGGTGTATAAAGGAAAATTGGCAAGGAGAGAAGAACAAATGGTTAGCCTATCCAAACATAACAGTCAAATAGAAAAGCAAAACTTCTCACAGAACTAGAAGAATCCTAAAATTAGTATGGAACCATGTAAGATTTCAAATATCAAAGCAATTTTTTAAAGGAAAAACAAAACTGGAGGTATCACATTTCCAGACTTCAAGTTATATTACAAAGTCATAGTTTTCAAAACAGTATGGTACTGGCATAAAAAGAGACACATAGATCAATGGAATAGAACAGAAAACCCAGAAATAAATGCACAACTATATGGTCAATTAATCTTTGACAAAGGAGGAAAGAATATGCAATGAGAAAAAGACTGTCTCTTCAACAAATGGTGTTGAGAAAATTGAACAGCCACATGCAAAAGGATGAAACTGGACCACTTTCTTTCACTATACACAAAAAAATAAACTCAAAATGGATCAATACCTAAACGTGAGACCTGAAACCATAAAAATCCTAGAAGAGAGCACAGGCAATAATCTGACATCAGCCACAGCAACATTTCTCTAGATATGTCTCCTGAGGCATAGGAAATAAAAGCAAAAATAAACTACTGGGACTACATCAAAATAAACAATTTCTATGCAGCAAAACTAACTATCATAAACAAAACTAAAAGGCAACATACTGTATGAGAGGAGACATTTGCAAATGATGTCTCCAATAAAGAGTTAGTATACAAAATATACAAAGAACTGATACAACCCAATAACCAGAAAACAATCCAATAAAAAATGGGCAGAGACATGAACAGATATTTCCAAAGAAGACATCTAGATGGCCAATAGGTACATCAAAAGATGCTCAACATCACTCATCATCAGGGAAATGCAAATCACAACTACAGGGAGACAGCACCTCATACCTGTCAGAATGGCTAAAATCAAAAACACAAGAAACAAGTATTGGTAATGATGTGGAGAAAAAGGAACCCTGTGCACTGCTGGTAGGAATGCAAACTGGTGCAGCCACTGTGGAAGAGTATGGAAGTTACTCAAAAAATTAAAAATAGAACTACCCTATGATCCAGTAATCACACTACTGAGTATATACCCAGAAAATACAAAAACACAAATTATTCAAAGGAATACATGCACCCCCTATGTTTATTGCAGCACTATTCACAATAGCCAAACAATGGAAGCAGTCCAGGTTTCCATCGACAGATGAATGGACAAAGAAGTGGGGTGTGTGTGTGTGTGTGTGTGTGTTGCGCATGTGCGTACACAATAGAATATTATTTGGTCATTAAAAAGAATGAAATCAGGCAGCCCAGGTGGCTCAGTGGTTTAGTGCTGCCTTCAGCCCAGGGTGTGATCCTGGAGACCTGGGATCGAATCCAGGCTCTCTGCATGGAGCCTGCTTCTCTCTCTCTCTCTCTCTCTCTCTGTCTCTGTGTGTGTGTGTGTGTGTGTGTCTCATGAATAAATAAAATCTTTAAAAAAAAGAATGAAATCTTGCCATTTGCAACAACATGATAGAGCTAGAGAAATCAGTTAGAAATAAGTCAGTTAGAAATAAGTCAGAGAAAGACAAATATCATATGATCTCATTCATATGTGGAATTTAAGTGACAAAACAAATGAGCAAAGGAAACAGAGAGACAAACCAAGAAACAGACTCTTAAGTGTAGAGAACTGGTGATTACAAAAGGGGAGGTGGGGGATAGGGGGATGGGAATTTAAAAGTATCATGATGAAAAAAATGATTAAAAAATCAATGAAGAAAAACTCAAAAAAAGAAGCAAAACTACTACAATTCTTTCTGTAATTTGTCACAAGGCTGTAACCAATATTGCTAGCTTTCTTCTTTCACTGTACATTCTGTATTTCCCCTGCCCTAAATGAGAACCTCAACTGATCAAGGTTCTTTACCTAAAGGAGTGACCTAAACTCTCATTCCCAAAAGGTTTGAGCCCTCAGTCATCCTGCCTATTTTGGTTTCTATACTTTTTCATTAACCTTTGATATTGTTGTATTTTTCATTAAACTTTACTACTAATATGGGTCCTGTAAGGCAAATCTCTGCCCCTTCCATGATGGAGCAATGTAATCCATCTGCCACCAGATGGCTAGCTGGTGCCCACAAGTAATGGTGCCATACCAGGGATTAGCACTTGTCTCTGCAGATTAGCACTCGGCAGCAGTGTTAGATCAGTCTTGGTTAAGAGGAAGTACACATTGCGGAGACCATGCCATGGACCCTATTCCTGCCATCCCGGTCACTCTGTTCATGGGCCCACTGAGCAAGCACTAGGGTGGCGGGGAGTGAGGCTAACTAACATTCAGAGTATGCCATTTTTGTCCATCTATTTTTAAGTGTCTCCTCTGCAACAGATGCCTTTTGGTGGGCATTTACATGTACACTATCTTCAAAGTCTGTGTCCTTTCAGGGAGGTCCATCCGCATACCTCTTCTCCAGACTTACTTTTCATCAATTGTGATGGTAATTTACTTATCAAGCTGGCTTGGCCATGGTGCCCAGAACTTTGGTTAAACATTATTCTGTTTTTGTGAGAGTGTTCTTTGGATAAAATTAAGATTTAAATCAGTGGAGTCTGAGTAAAGCAGACTGCCCTCCACAGTGTGCATGTGCCATTCCATTGAAGGCCTTAACAGAACAAAGACTGATACTCACCCACTCCCACCAAGAAGGAATTTTGCCAGCAGATGGCCTTTCAACTCAAACTGCAGCTCTTCTCAGAGTCTCGAGCCTGCTGGCCTACTCCATTAGATTTTGGACACACAAAGCCTCCACAATCGTATGAGCCAATTCCTTAAAATATCTATCTATCGGGGCACCTGGTGATGCAATCAGTTAAGTGTCTAACTCTTAGTTTCAGCTCAGGTCATAATCTCAGGGTTGTGCAATCAAGCCCCATGTTGGGCTCCACACTTAGTACAGACTCTGCTTAAGTTTCTCTCTCCCTCTATGTGTATGCTCACTCTCTCTAATAAATAAATCTTTTAAAAAAAAATCTATTCATCTACCAATGTTGGTTCTGTTCTCTAGAGAACCCTATTACCTCAATCTTCCATTCCTGTTCTTTCCAAGTCCTTGACCACATGGCCAAACCATTAATGACTGAATCTCGAGTCAATAACCAGTAGATTCATACCTCTGGCCATTTCTCACTCCAGAAAATCAAACATGTTGCCCAAAGTTCCAACCACAAGGAAGATTTTTCTTTACCACTGACCTTCAAGGTCATCCCTGAATGAGAGTCATGTTGTGCTGCCTTCTATCTTTTGGGAAGTACTAGCATCAAATCATCCAGATCCATCTGTAAACTATGCTTGAGTTTTTTCATCTTCAATAAACTGATCCCAAAGACCATTCCAGGAACCTCTGCATATGGAGAAAAAGCCCTGCATGGGCAGCCCCGGTGGCTCGGCGGTTTAGCGCCGCCTTCAGCCCCGGGTGTGATTCTGGAGATCCAGGATCGAGTCCCACGTCGGGCTTCCTGCATGGGGCCTGCTTCTCCCTCTGCCTGTGTCTCTGCCTCTCTCTCTCTCTCTCATTAAAAAAAAAAAAAAAGCCCCGCATGTGGGAACTGGAGTTGGTGTGAAAAGAATCTACTTCAACTGTTCATGCAACTTAGTTGTATCTTCCACACCTGCTTGAGCTTGGACTCTTAGCTACCATTTCTATTTGATGCAGATTGATGCTGCACACGTCCTACGTTATAACTGGGGGGCTCAACAACACCCAGATTATTTGGGAAGCTCAGAATGCACGGCCACCTAATATCCCATGATTAGGTGCTGAGTCTCTAACAAACCCCAACAGCAAGCCAGAGCTGTTCTCAAAGTGAGAATAGATATTTCACAAGAGGGTATATAGATGTGCTCCACAGTCCTAGAACCTGGACCGTGATGATTCTCTGATCCGTGCTTTCCAAAGGCTCCATATAGCATCCCTATTTGCCATAACCTTCAATTATCAGATGACTCCCACCCCAGCCACTGTCTAACTTAAGTGCAAGAGAGACCCTGCACAAGCATCACTGAGAGATGTGGTAACAACCAAGGACTGCTATGCTGCAGTAGCAGACCACAACAGCCCCCTCTCTGGTTTCCCTGCATCTTCTCTGGCCCCCTCCAATTTGGCATCCATGCTCTGGCCAGAGGGACATTTTCAAAACACTGACTTGACAGGACACTCATCAGTGGCTTCCTGCTGCTCTCGGGCTGAGGCCCAAGCCTTCAGAGGACCTCTCCATTTTACCTGCATTTACACTCAGGATTCCTGACTCCAAGCCCCATCCATGTAGCCCAGTTCTGGGTAGCACTGTCTCCCTCCCACACCACAGCCCTTTAACCTGGCTCACTCCTACTCTTTCTTCAGGTTCAGCTCAAATGCCACTCCTTAGGAAGCCTCCTGAGGTCATGTGGACTGTTGTAAAGTTCTCGCAAAACCACAGACCTCACCTTTGTGATTGTAGCACTGATTGTAAAGTTTTTAAAAAGATTTTATTTATTCATTCATGAGAGACATAGAGAGAGAGAGAGAGAGACAGACAGAGACACACAGGCAGAGGGAGAAGCAGGCTCCATGCAGGGAGCCTGACGTGGGGCTCGATCCCAGGACTCCAGGATCCCACCCTGGGCTAAAGGCGGTGCCAAACCGCTGCGCCACCGGGGCTGCCCACTGGTTGTAAATTTAAACGCTTTTGAATGAGTTACTTTATTAATGCCTTGTCTTGAAGAAATTGTAGGCTCCACCAAGGAAGGGTTTGTCAATATTCTGCCATTTTATCCTCAAACACCAGCAGAGTGCTGAGTGTACAACAGTTGTTGCTTGTTTTTTCAGGGAACAAATGAATGATGAAGCAATGGGCTGGGGGCTAGGATGGGTGGGAGCTGGAGTGAAGATGCCTGTCTCACACACAGGGGACGTGGCCTGGGGTGGGGGCAGGAGACACAAGTTAGAGACCACGGTCTCCTCCTTCTGGGCCCCATTTGCTCTGTGCACTCGGGGCTGGGGAAGTTTGTCAACAAAGCAGGGAACTTGAGGATTTCACAATACTGGTTGGGCTGGCAGTTGGCTGTCCGGGACTGACGGCTTGCTCTTTGGGGCTTTATTTTTAGTTTCTGGAGATTTTACTGTATTTGGTAATTTCTCAAAACCAGGAAAAAGTACCGCCTGGCTTCATTTGCTCTCCTCCTGGGTCAGGACAGCCAGAATTGCTCAGGAAAGGAAAAATGGAAGAAAGAGGGACTGGGCTTGCGTGAGTGCTCAGGCTGAGGGACCCTACAGTGCAGGCCTGAGGAGATGTTTCAAAGAGACTCTGGTGCTGTGGGAGGCTCAGGGCTTTGACACCTGGCCCTACCCTGGGCTGTCTGCTGCCGCCTCCTTCCCTTGAACCTTCAGTTCCGCAGCCTTACGGACCACTCCCTTCCCCCATGTGCCAGCCACAGTGCCGCTCCTGGGCCCCAGGAGGGAACACGATGGTGCCCGCTTCCAAGATGCCCACAGTCTGGCAGGAGAGACAGCAGCAGGCGCGCCGGCCCTGGACCCTCCTTCCTTCAGGGCCTGCTGGAGTCTGGAGAGCACGTTCACCACCCCGCCGCTGGGCTTGGTGTTACGGGCCACAGCAACTGAGAATTTTTCAGTATAAATGCCAGTCAACCCAGTTCTAGCTGGCTAAGGGGTAGGAGGTGGGGGGGGGGGTGAGGAGGGGATCCCTACTAGTGGCTCATAAGCAGAGTCTAGAGACTGGGAGGGGCTTATTAAGGTAGCTTGATTTTGAGCTCAAGGGCCACCCCCCACCTCCACTCGCCCTCCCCGGGCCTCGTTTTCTCTCTGCACCCCTCAGCCAGGCCATCTCCTGCACAAGCTTCGCTCCTGCTGCTCCCCGCAGGGTCAACAGAGCCGCAGGAACAGCTACACCGCTAACTCACCCCCAGCTTCCGGGAGACGGCGGCGTCTTTCCCAGCATGCCCAGCACGTGTCTGCCTGGACCTCATTGGCTGTAATCGGGTCAGGTGCCCGCCCCTCGGCCAATCACAGACAGGGAAAGGCATCGCCGCGATTGGCTTAGTCTGGCCTTGGAGGTGATGGGGCCCTCCAGGCTTTGAGGAGGAGGAGTGAAGGAGGTCTCCCCAGGGGAGGCTCGCAGGTTACCGCCGGCAGAAGAGGGAGGCTGCCCGGGAGGTGGAAGGCAGGCGACCTTCCTCGTCCCCATGGTGCCCAGGGACGCCGTAGACGTAGACCCTGCGTTCACAGGAGGACTCGGTAATGCTCCAAGCCAGCTAAGAGAGCTGAGGAGAGGCGCCCTGTGTCCAGATCAAGGTGCAGGGTGAGTTAGAGGGAAGCTGGGGCTTCCTGCTGGAGAAACGGATGAAAAAGTACATGGCAGTTGTCAGGGAGCCCTGTTCTAAGACTGATGGCGCTCGGCAGTCAGGACAGCCGCCAGAGGGAGGCTTGTGGGTTGGACAGTCCCCTGACTGGTGCCACCGGCACCCAAGACAAGGCTGCGCCCAAGTGCCTGGTCAGAAGGAGCCTGAAGCCCTTCCAGGGCCTCTCAGGCCAGTCTCATTACACTGCCCTTTCTCTGGGACCTCTCAGCTCTGAGGAAGATCTAATTAAACCCTATAAGATCTTCCCCTTTAAGATATGTGCAATTTCTTGCATGAATGGGGAGGGATGTGGGTGCAATGGGCAGAGAGTTTCTTACAGATCTCATCTTGGCCCTGCTTAGGGAGAGGTTACTCCTGGCCACACTATCTCTGGTTCTGGCCCGCAGGCACCATTCTCTGTGCAGATTGGACCCTACCTATACCCCACTCTTCTCTAATCTCTGAACCCTGCAGGCAGCTAGATTCTGCCCGTTCTCTTTACAACACGCTAGTTCAGACAAAGTCCATGTGATTCTAGCTGGCCCATGTGAAACCAGAGAAGACTGGCCTCTGGTATGCCCCTAATCTGAAGGGTTAGGGCTCATATGAGTGGGCGAGGGGGCAGGGAGGGGGGCCCAGTACCCACTTTGGGTTGGCAGCAGTGTCTGGAGGCCTTGGAGGCTTGTCTGGGATGGAGAAGGTTAATGGGGCATTGCAAAGAACAAGGAACTGTGTCCAGGATGACAGAACTTGGCTTGAGGAGGGCCTAACACTAGCTCTCAAAGCCTAACTGACTGCGGCACAGCTCCTGTCTGGACTGTGTCGGGGAAGGCAGGACAGACAGGGAAAAGAGGCTCCCAACCACTCTAAATGGACACCACAAATGTTTATCCTGAGGAAAGTCCCTCAGTTCCTCAGTTTGACCCTGTTTCTAGTTTTACTCACAATTCTATGGGAAGTACAGGTCCTCCAGCAATCCTTCTGGAAGAACTTTGTCCCCCACCCCATGCCCACCTCATTGTGTGCCTCTTGGTAACTTTGCCTCATGATCTGAATCACTGCCTTGGACTTTTTGCCTTCTGGGTCCCCAGAGGACTTGAATTTCCCAAAGGCAGAGACTGTGGCTTATCCACAGTGGTCTCCTCACATTGCAGCCCACACCTGGTGTGTGGAAGGTGTCTAATAAATGTAGAATGATGGCTCCCTTGGTGGAGACTAAGGAATGTGGAACTTGGCAGGGGCAGGGAAGAGGATTACTGGAGTGTCACTGCCTGGTGTGAAGGGGGATGCAGAAAACCACCCAAAGCAGACAAACAATGATTAGAAGCTCACAGAGGAGAGACAGCTCTGCAACTTTGGGAGCCTCTGGGGCAGGGTGAACTTGGACAGTGTTGCTGTTACTGAGGGCTCCAGGGCAACTGAGCAAAGGTTGGCGACAGAAGAGTGCTGAGAGATTGCAAATAGACCTCAGTCCTCACAAGTGTTTATAGGGGAGGGTGTGGTTGTTTCAAAGTTTGGTTGTCAGGATCACACTCTCAGCTGCTTGAAGCCTGCTCTACATGACTCCTTCCCCTAGGGTCTCTGACAGCCTAGATGTTTCTGTGACAAACTATCATCTCCTGTCTGGTTTCTAGGCCCTAAAAGGTGCCATTGGGTTTTTCAAGCCTTTTTCCAGGATCTTCAAAAGCCTCACGGGCAAGGCTAACCTGTGAGCCCAAACATTAACTTACTTGCTGTGGGCTGGAATTAAAGCAGTTCAGTGTGGTAACAGTTATGTAGTCTGATGAGGAGTTATGTGTGTCCTGGTTAATAAAATAGGGACTATGTGTCCTCTCACCCAGCACCCAGCTCAGTAGACTCTTGTGTAATTACTACTTGATCAAGTCAGTTTTCTGAAGAAAAACCATGTGGAGAATGAGGCAGAAATAGGAAAATATCTTTGGGCTGCAAAAGAAAGGACAAGTTGCTCCCCTCCCAATTAGTTTCCTCAGGGAACCTGAGGGCAGGAATTCTGTGAGGAGGCCCATTTGGGGGTGCAGTCACCCCTTGATGGTCAACGGGGAGCACAGCACTTGTAATCACAAGCAAAAGGTGTTCCCAATAAAACCTCCACATAGCGGAGAAAAAGAGAAGCCATGCATCTTCTAAATTGTAGGCTGGTCATTACTCTGGAAAGCTGTGCAGCAGAACATGATGGGCCATGGTATGGGTTCCTAACCCAGTGTCTCAGGCCTCTTTTCCCATTCCCTGTAATAAAGGTAACAAGGAGGGGCTTCCTGGATAGGCCAGTGTGAGTGAATGAGACAAGCCTGGCTACAGGACCCTCTGCCTTGCTCTGTGTCCTCTCTCCTGTCTGGGGCAGGTCGGTGTGACCACTCAGTGAGTGGTGGCAGGAGGATGGGACATGTGGACAGCAGGTTGCCTGATGTGGCCTGACTTAGCCGCCTGGTCCTCGAATAGGCTTTGGAAGTTACCAGGGAAACTGGGAACCAATACATGTTTATTTCTAATATCTGGAAACTCCTTTTGAAACATCTGTCCTTTCTTTGGAGGCCTATTGATAGGAGTCACCCTTCTATAGAAGGGAAAAAAGACACAAAAACTTCAGTAGAGTAAGAAGGATGTTTGTATTTATCAAGAGGCTAGTAAATATTCGTATTTAATCATTGTAACAATTCAGTTGGAGGATTGTTTTTCTGCTCATTTTACAGTATGGAAACTGAAGCTCAGCAAAGTAAACTGATGTGTTTAGGATGAAACAAAGCTCCAAAACCAAAGCATGAACCCTATGCTCTAAATGTCACAGGGCCTCAGAGGCGTAGCATGTCTGGATGTTATGGGAATATGTAAGGACACAGCTCTTCTCTACCTTGGGTGGGGTAGAGGGGAGGAGGAGATTTCCATAAGAAGCCTCCCTCAATCCCCAGCACCCCAACTACCTTGGGCAGCTCCACCCCTTCTAGTCTGGACTTCTGTCGATTACTGGTTGGGAGTCACTTCATCCTGGCCCACAAAGCTGACTGGACTAGCCCTGACACCTGTCCCATGACAGCCAATTCATAGGTTGCTGATGGCTCTGCCAGTGAAAAACCACATCCAGCAGGATGGGGTGACGGGGGGGAAGGATTGGTCTACAGTACAAGTAGTTCCTCTGGGGGCAGCAAGATTGTGCTCTCCAGAGGGAAAGAGGTTTGGTAGCAGAAAGACACACTGCACACGCCAGGGAAGTAGAGGCAGCGAGCAGCCAAGTTCTACAGAGCCAGTGCTTGGAGCAGGGATGAATGGACATATTTACTGCTCTCTGGGCTCTTCATGCTCCTTGCATCTCAGACCTTGTAGCTGGGGGAGATAAAGTAAATCTCTCAGATTTTCTTTAGTGTCTATTTGTCTGAAAACATTTTTATGTTGCCCAGTCTAAAATTCCAGGTTGGCAGATATTTTGAACAAACAGAAGGTATTCCACCGTCTTTTAGCCTCATTGTCACCAATGAGATGTCATTTGTCAGTCTGTTGCTCTTTCCTATCTGGCTGGCTTGGTGATCTTTGTCTTTGGTGTTCTGCAGTTTCAGTATACTATGTCTTAGGTGACAGTCTCTCCTTTTATTTAGCCTGCTTGGAACTTGTTTGATTTTCTTAGTGTATGGGTGTCTGTAATGATGAATCTTCTGTGTCAACTTGTCTAAACGATGGTGCCTAATACTAGTCTAAATGTCACTATGAAGGTATACTGTGATGAACTTACTATTTACAATCAGTAGACTTTGGGGTGCCTGGGTGGCTCAGTCAGTTGAGTGCCTGCCTTTGGCTCACGTCATGATCCCGGGATCCTGGGATTGAGCCCCACATTGGGCTCGCTGCTTGCTGGAGAGCCTGCTTCTCCCTCTCCCTCTGCCTGCTGCTCCCCCTACTTGTGCTCTCTTTCTCTCTCATAAATAAATAAAAAATCTTTAAAAAAAAAATCAGTAGACTTTAAGAAGGATACCCACCAGAATGTGGGTGGCCCTATTCAGTCAGTCAAAAGTCTTTATAAGAGAAAAAACAGGTTTCCTAGAAGAAGTAATCTACCTCAAGACTACCACAGAAATTTTGCTCCAAGTTCTACCCTTCTGGCCTGCCCTGTGAGTTTTGAAGTTACAAGACTGTAACTTCAACTCTTGCCTGGGTGTCCAGCCTGCCACCTTGCCCTGCAGATTTCAGACTTGCCAGCCCCCACAATCATGTGAGTCAATTCCTTAACACTTGTCCCCTTCTGCTGGGAGAATAATGGCTAAAAGTGTTAGTCAAGTCTGGAACTTATTGGCCATTCCCATTTCTTTAAGGGAATCCATTGAGATTGAAGGTTTACTTTCTTGCTCTATATTCTCTATTTACCTCTATATATTCTATTTCTGTTTGAGCTGCAATTTGAATAATTTCTCTAGATTTAGATTTTCAAGTCACTGATTCTTTTGTCAGCTGGGTCTGATTTACTGCTAAACCCATTCCTTGAATTTTAAATTTAGTCATAATATATACTCAGTCATAAAAATATTTTTTGATTCTTTTTTTAAGATATGATTAGGCATTCAATATAGTGTTTTCTACATGCATTTTCAAGTTTGGCTTTTATTTCTATTAACATATTAAATATAGTCATTTCTGCTTGTGTCTGATAATTCCATTATCTGGAGACCTCTAGGTTGTTGATGCAGCCTGTTGTTTCTGGTAAACCTCACTTATGATGCTTATTTCTTTGAATACTAAGTCATTGTTGATTAAAATCTGCTCATTTTCCTTTGACTTTACAGGTATCACTACAAATTACATTCTCAATCATCTTTTCTGTGTGAATTTGGGCTGCAAACTCACATAAAGTTTAGCTCATATTTCCTAATATATATATTTTTAAAGATTTATTTATTTGTTTATTTTAGAGAATGTGAGCACAGGGGCCGGATGCAGAGGGAGAGGGAGAATCTCAAGCCGACTCCCAACTGACTGCAGAGTCCAGCGCATGGCTCGGTCCCATGACCCCAAGAGCTGAAATCAAGAGTTGGATGTTCAACTGACTGAGCTACCTAGGCACCTAATTTTAGGGGTAGGTTTTCCCACTGTTTTATTGGGGGCTTGAGGTAGTCAACTTTTCTTGCAGCCTCCTGGGAGAGAGGGTAGGAATGGCTGGATTTGCCTCTATTTCACACTCTTTATCTTCAAGGGTGTAACTGGGGCCCCCAGTTCACTATAGAAAGGTTTTCTTGATAGACTCCTCACCCAGATTGTTCCTGGGCTTTATCTCTTATACCTTAGGCTTTGGAAAGATGTGAAACCAAACACAGCCAAGCTCACCTGCTTAAAAAAAATTCCTTTCAGGGCTCTACTTACATTTCTAAATTTCCACATCCACTTAGTTCCTGGTTCAAGAATGCTTTACCTTTTGCCCAGTTCAATGATGCATCTAAGAAATTATTTTATTCTAGATTTTTGGTTGTTTTTAGTAGAAGGAATAATCTAGTTACCTAGACACTCTATGTTATTGGAAACTAAAGTGCCTATATTTTTTATTTAAACCTTGCATTTCTGGGATAAACCCAAATCTGTTATATTACATATACCATGTACATATAACATACATTGTTGAAATGAGTTTACTGATATTCTGATTTTTTACATCTTTCTCTTGTAGTTGAGAATGTCCTGTGATTTTTCTTTCTTATCCTATCCATGACTGATATTAAAAAAAAAAATCCAGGTAATACCACTCCTTAAAATGAGTTGGAAAGTGTTCCCTCCTCTCGTCTACACCAATATCCAGAGAGAGAGAGAGAAAGAGAGAGAGAGAGAGAGGATGAGACTTGTCCAAGGCCACATAAATGTTATGGCTCAGGTCAGGACTATCTTCTATCCCTGATCCCAGGGCTCCTTTGGATTCCTCACTGCCACCCAGCTACACAGAAGGCATAGCCTGGTCACCACCTATGTACTGTGTCCAGGTCAGGAAGGTGCTGAGTAAATGAGTGGAAAAACAGATATACAAATAGATGATGATGGAGAATGGATCACGGATGGATGATGGATAGATGGGCTTTCCCCACTCTCAGCTCTGTAGACCATCATGAAGTATGCAATTCAGTGCTTAAACCCAGCCTAGAGCTACCTGCTTGGTTCCATTCTTCAATGACTGAGCAGTCCTAATATCTTTTAACTCAGCTTTCCCATCTGTGCCCTTTAGGCTGTGACCAGAGTGAACATGCTCAGCATGGTGGTTAGCCCATGGCAAATGCAGGATATCCCATTCTGGACAGTAAGTTCAGGGCTTCCTTACCTGGATTGTGCCAAGCCCCTGGGGTACAAGTGGAGTGGAGACTTTGGTGTGTGTGGTGGTGGAAGTGGATTCCTGTCATCTGTCCTCCCAACTACTGCTGAGATGCCCATCAGCCAAACCTGGTGACTCATGGAGGCTTGGGTCTGTGTTCACTGTGGAGGTGATGTCACATGGCATGGGGTCTGGTCCTTAAAGCACTGCAGATCACCCCGGAACTTCCCTCCTCCCCATCCTTGAGTTGGGAAAACCCCTTCCTCTCCTCCCTGCCAGGTTCTCATTTCTTACTCCTCCCCTAGCATAAACTCTCACGAGTTTACACTTTTGAAAATAAAGCCAGGAAAAAAAAAAGATGTCTTCAGGCAGATTCTGCTTCTGCCCTGTAACCTGCACCCTCCAGCCAAGGGGACACAGCAGAAAGGACTTCTTGGAACTGGAAAAAAAAAGGTCTGGGAATGAAATACAAATGGCACCTCAAAAAGTCAGCCTGCTCCACTGGCTTTGCAGAGGTTGCAGGGCTGGAGCTTCTGGTAAAGGCTTCCCAACTGTGGGCATCTCTTCCTGGCTCCACCTTCAGTGACATCACAGTGGGAGCTTGAAATAAAATGAGCATGGAAATTGGCAATGCTACAATTCAGGGAATGTTAAACATTTACGAGCACTGCACTGGGCAGGAGCCATGGCTAATAGCAGCAGGGATAGGAGGGGCTGGACTGAAATCCAGAGTTGGGATAAAGCCAACAAGAGTCCCTCTTCTTTGTCAAGTTTATTTTATTAAAATATACAGGACTGAATATTGGTGGGCGCTGAGAACAGGAACCACCTTCCCAGGCTGCACCCAAGGGAGACGCTTCTGCCATGCAGACATGCGGCCAGTCCGCATCCCAGTGTGGGAGACAGACCCCTCCTGCTTGGACGTGCAGCCAGTCTGGCCCAAGGCCAAGAGGGGGCAGGGGCATGGTGGTGACACTCTCCTATGGCCTCGGCCCCTTAGAAGCGCAGCTACACCAGCTGGGAGGGGCTGGAGGTGGGTGGAGGGGGAGAAGATCCCTGAGCCAGGGAAAGCTGATGCCCTCCTGGAGGAGGGAAGAAAGACTCCTCCACCCCAGTCAAACTGGAGATGGGGTGTCAGTACAACTCTGAGGGAGAGGGCCACCTGTGTGGTGTGGATGCCAGGGGGTCCCTGTGGACAAACCAGGCCAATTGCCATGGCCTCCGCCATTCCACCTTTCCTTTGAGGGCCCTGCTCACCCTTGGGCCAGGCCTGAGCAGAGAGGGGGTGGCAGCCGGTGGAATGTATTGTACGGGAATGTTCCTCAGAAAGGCCCACGCTACCAGGGGGGTACTGGGTTCCTTCTTGGGGAGGCCTGAGCCAATGAGAGCAGCCTCTCTCTCTCTCTTTCCTGGAGGTTTCTGTTGACCTACCACTCTGCCTCAGGCCCCTCAGTTCTCACTCTTGGCTCTGCCTTCAGGCTGACATCAGCCTCCATCCCCAGAGCAGAACCCAGACAGGGAGAGTCCCTACGGTTTGTGCTTTTGAACGTTGGTGAGCTGGGCTGGGCTGGGCTGGGGACGGGCTTCGAGCCCGCACTGCTCTGAGGTACAGAACTGACCCTATGCTTCCTGCCCAGAGCTACCTGCATCGGGGCCATCGCAACCCAGGCCTCAGCCCACTAGGAGGGCCTGATCTTGGAACAAGTGTCCTTGGCTTGCATTGTGGGCTGCCACCTGAGCTGCTCTGGGTGCTTGTGCTTTGTGTATGGGGTTGGATGAGCTGTGTAGAGAGGGGTGACCACACTGCTAGAGGACCCTAACCAGGAAGTGGTAGTGGGGGGCCGCGGAAGGTGAGCTGCTCAGAAAGGAGGCCTGCTCTGCCACCTGGGCTCCCTGGCTGCCAGTCCCTGAGCCTTGTGACCTCTTCTTAGAACCTATAATGACCTTGGGGTGGAATACTCTAGTGCCAGAGGGGTACGGTGGCCCCACCCACTTCATTCCCACTGAGCTAGGCCTAGGGCAGGGAAGGCTTCTTCCATTTCAGTGGACTTGGCAGACAGTACCCCTGATTCTCCACCAAGAAACCCAATCCCTGAGCCTGAAAGGCCCCCTTCCCAGGATGGAGAGAAGTGTCCAGTGGCCCCTTACCACTGGGGCTTGCCAGTGGAGTGGCAGGCAATTCCTGGGAATCCAAGGAAGCATTTCCAGGAAACAGCAGGCTGTCTCCATTACTACCTCTCTCTCCTAGTCCCAATTCTCTTGATCCCGCTGCCTGCCCCCCCTTGTCCTGTGGTGAAGTCCTGGGAGTGCAGTCAGTGGGCAGGGAGTGGTTAAAGGACAAGAAGGTCAGAGTAGCTCCCAGAACTTGGCCCATGTGTGGTGAGAAGGAAAGGTAGTAGGAGGGAGGGGCAAGGGGACACACACCAGAGGGGCCTTTACTTTGGAGACCGGACCCTCTGCTGTAGGGGATCTTGAGCTCCTTCCTGGCAGCACCCCATGGCCAGCAGCCTGCAAACACTGCTGTTTCAGTGCCCCCTCCAGAGGCAGCCCCACCCCCCCGGCCTGGACAGGGGCTGGCTGGGGTAGTCTGGCTCCCATCACCTGGATCCAACTCCCAGCCAGACTCAGTCCCTCCCTGACCTCTGCACCCCCTCTACCAGCCCAAAGGAATGGGCTCTGTGTGTGTGTGTGTGTGTGTGTGTGTGTGTGTCTAGAGGAAACTGTTCACGTTTTGCAAATATATTAGAAAAAAAGTTTCTCATGGAGGCTGCTCCTGGCAGGACTGAGATTTCTTTGGGGGCAGAGGTGGCAGTGGCCACCCAAGGACCCCTCCCCACCGACATGTCCTAGATGACGTTCTCAAACAGCTGCATGGAGCTCATGATGTTCTCATCCTGTGTGGAGAGAGAAGAGGGATGAGAGGCCTGGTCAGACCCTGGGTGGACAGGGCAGGGCAGTGCCCAAATTGCTCCTACCTTGAGCAGATTCTTGCTGGGTACTCGGAACCCTACAGTGATCACTCTGTCTCACTGAGTGAAGGGGCAGCTGGTCAGGCCCAGCCTGTCTTCAGCCCCAGAGTCTGACTGCAAGCCCATCTGGGGGCTGCTGACTTGCTGATGGACACATTTCCCTGGCTGCACTCAGATGGAGGCCAGAGATACCTAAGAGGCCAATCTGGGAGTGATGCTGGTGGCTAAGGCCAGTGGAAGCACAGGTCACAGGCCCCAAGGGTGCTCTGAAGAGGAAGATCCATGGCAATGCTGGGGGATCCTCCAGGCCCCTTGATCACAGTGTGACCCTGTACTGAGGGCCACAGGGCCCATCATCCTCCCATTGGCCCATGCCTGTCCCCTCTGATGTGAGGCATTATGGGGCAGTCTGAGGAATGGCATGCCCTTGGACTGAGGGCTGGCAGGAGCTGGTGGCAATGGGACGGGCTCAGAGGAAAGTGCAAACATGGAGTTTGGAGGTTAGGAGGGGTTTGGGGACTGGCAGGGGACCCTGGGTATCCTCAACCCCTAATGCCACCTACCTTCTGACAGGTCTCCAGGAATTCATCAATGGTCACCACCCCATCTTGATTCCGGTCCATTTTCTGCAACTCAAGCCAAGCCCTCAGTGAGTCTCTGGGTCTGCTCCATCCCAACTTGTCCCCTCTGGCTTGTACTCTGGATCCAGGCCATATAAAGTGCCCTCCTCAGCTACCATTGTGGCACAGCTGACCTCTCTGGCATCTCCCCAGCCTGCTCCCCACACCCAGCCATTTCCCAGCAGCTTCCTTGGGCTTACACTTCCCAGAATGCATCCCCATGCTCCTCTGACCCCCTCATCTCCCTGACAGGCAGCCAGGGCAGATGGGGCTACCAAGGCACAGGAGGGACCACCAGTACATGGGAGGTGGAAACTTTAGTCCCTTTCTCGCCCTGGACACAGAGCAAGGTTACTCCCAACCCCAGTCCTCTTGCATTGTTTTTCTGGAGGAGCTGGGAGGGCTCTTGGAAGGCACCAGAACACTGGCCTGGTGTGTCAGCCCCATTGAATCCACAAGCCCTGGCCTGCCCTGAGATGAGGTTCAGTGGATCGGGGAGTGGGGATGATGTTTTCATTTGCTCACTGGGATCCTGACCAGGTAGGGGATGCAAGTTTAACCTCCTCATGGCAGGACGGGGGCTCACAGAGGGGAGTGGCTTGCAGGGTTGTCCTAAGAGGAGGAACCCCTCCCTCCTCTATCTGCCCTTCCCCTCAAGCCTGGGGCTAGAGCTCTCACCTGGAAGAACCTCTCCACGTGCTCCAGAGGCGCGTCCTCCCGCAGGATAGGGTAGGTGTGGCGGCCCATCATGTCATAGATGGACTTCATAATGGCCAGCATCTCCTGGAGGCCAGAGGGGCTGGCATGAGCCTGGCTGCAAGGACGTAAGGAGGTACCAGGGCCCAAGGGGAGGGGCCCCATCAGAGGGTGGACGGCACCTCCAGGGCAGCAGTGAGTGAGCAGGAGGGTGCCCCAGCTGGAGAGAGATGAGCTCACTCCCATCTAGCGTAGGCAGTGCAAGCCTCTGACTCCAGAAGTTGGAGAGAGATTTTAATGTGCCATCTCTAAAATTTGAAACTATAGCGACTATTTCATATACCAAAAAATGATTGGGCTAACCAAAACCTGATTGTAGGCCTATGGTGAGGACTCCCACCTGCCTTAAGGGACCACACTGCCCCCTTGACTGGTGGAAGCCAAGGCCAGCTCCTCCTGCCCTCTGTCCCCAGCTTCTCCACTTGTGTCTCCCTCAGGACTTCCCTGTGAGAAAGAATGATCTAAGAACATTTGTTGAACTAGTTCAAGATGTATAGTGAGGGCCACACAAGCTCCATGCTCCCTGCACCCAGGTGTCCATGACCAAGAGCCTGGAGAGGAAGAGAGCCCCCCCTGGCTGCTCTCCCCTCCAGCGCTGGGCTGAGAGTCATGTCTCTGAACAGGAAAGGGAGACAGGACAGCTGGGACAGCAGGAGAGTAGAGGAGAGAGGCTGGGAGTGTGAAGCAGCAGTGAGGGAGAGGGGCAGGGAGCCCCCCCATCCTGTACCTCTTTGGTGATATAGCCGTCCTTGTTAATGTCATAGAGGTTAAAGGCCCACTTCAGCTTCTCATGGACTGTTCCTCGCAGGAGGATGGAGAGGCCGACCACAAAGTCCTAAGGAGGGAGGGGAGGGTGAGGAGTGTCAGCCCAGAGCCCAGATTTTATTTCCAGTTTTCTATGTGGCTTCATGCCTCTACACGAGGAGCCTGTGTTATAGTGCAGGCAGACGGTGTCTGTTAGGTCAACACCGTGTGAGTATATGCATGTGCGTGTATGTACGGGTGTGTGAGCGTGTGTGTGTGTGTGTGTGTGTGTGTGTGTGTGTTGGGGATGGCATGGTGGTTGGTACTGATCTCAAATAAAGATATTCAAATTCATCGTGTCTTAGACCCATTTAATGCACAGCTACTGATAGAGAAGACCTGGGGGTGCTCTTCTAATAAAGAGGAGTGCTCTACTTTTAGTTTACCAAGTATCTGCATGTCAAGGTGCTTGAAAACTTAGAGTTTAAAAGCTAAACTAACAGTGCTCAGCTCTGGGGTTGTGACATACCCGTGTGCTGCAGTCACTTCTGAGGCATGGCAGATAATTTATTATAATGTTACAAGACATGAATGTTCCAGCAGCATCCGTGTGAAAAGTCCAACTGCTCTAACAGTTGGTAGAAAGCAAGCCCTTTCTTCTACTTCCCGGAAAGCCTGCAGGTTGAGCCTTCCCTGCCCCATGGGGTCCTCCCAGGTTATTCTGAGAGAAGGAAGCAGAGAAGGGCTGTCTCGATCAGGGAGTGGAGGATGATAGACTGCAGGGAGCCCCGGCTGTGCCCCAAAGGGCTGGGCTGCCACTCAAACATCAGATTTTCTGACTCTGAGGCCTGTACCTGAGAGAGACAAAGGGAAATAGGGAAGCAATCTGGAGGAACAAAATTTATTCCAGGAGGAAAAAAACCTCAACAAAAATTACTAGAAGCAGAGATTAGAAATCTGTCACCCCTAAAATACAAATAGCATGCTACAAAATGGGAATGATTGAGAACAAGAAAGAGCTCTTGGAAATTAAAAATAAGAAAGCAAAATGACAGCCTCAGAAGAAGGTTTGGAAGAGCAAGTGGAATCTTCTGTAAAGTTGTGTGAAAAAGGCAAAAAAGCTGGAAAACAGAAAAGAGGATCACAAGAGATCCACCATGGAGGAACCACTGCTTGTACAGCAGGAGTTCCAGGGAGACACAGAGGAAATGGAGGAAAGCAGACCAGAGAAGTACAGAAGGACTCCCCAGAATGGAAGGCTGGGGGAGTGTCCAGCTCCTGCCGAGGCCATGCACAGTGGAAACAGCCCGCAGTGCTGCCTGCAGGTACCGGTCAGATGGCATTTCAGCAAACTGGGTGCAAAAACAGGATCCTACAAGCTTTCAGAGAGAAAAATCCAACCAAACGGAAAAAACAAAATCAGGCCCTGTACACAGGGTCAGGATGCAGGATGCTTTGCCTTTGGCAGCAACAGCTTTTGGTCCAACACAATGTATCAAGCAAGAGCAAGAATACAGTGAAGATGCTTCCAGACAGCTAAGTGACCTCCCATATACTCTTTCATAGGAAGCTGCAGAAAGCTGCTAGAAGCTGCACCCCTGAAGAAAGAGGATAAAACAGGAGAAGATGAGGAATTCTGGAACCAGGAGACCCAAGCCTGGGGAAACAGCCTGGGGAGCATCCCCCGTCTCCCAGGAGATGCCTGTTCCAATGACTGGAGAAAGGCCTGGGGATGAATTAATGATGAGATCACACCCCCAGGCAAGTCAAATATCAGGACCATTGTTCACTGGAGGCAAAATGACAATAGGTGTGAGAGAAAGGACAACAGACTCAGTTTATCAGAAGACTCACTCAGCTGGGCATCCAATTCACGCCATGAGAGTAAACCACCATCCTTGTTTTGCCTGAATCCTACAGTTCCAGAAAGCCAGGGGATGATAGGAAAGGCATGTATGCACATGGGAGGTCCAACTCCTTACCCCCACCCCCAAACAGCGAGCCGGAAGTCTGAGACCGGGCAGCCAGGAAAGGGCAACACGTATGTGCCTAGGAGTCATGGACACAAACAATGGCAACTGGCTACAACAGCTGTGTGGGTTGGTGGTTCACTGCTGGGTTTCCAAAGCCCATCCTGTAAATCTGCTGGGCTCATAAAGTCAGCCATGTGTGTGTAAGTAAAGAACACGAAAATGGAGAAACAGGAGAAACAGATGATAGTTCCTACATGCCCAGGTTTGGGGGATCATCCCTAAAGCTTGTGCATGATTTAGTGAAGAGGTACGACGTCCCTGAAATCACGTCCTCGGGATTGAGGCAAAGGTATGGAGCCCCACTCAAGGCAGCAGGGAATAGGGGACTGCACAGGGCCTCGCTTCTCATGTCGGCCACAGGAGGGTGCCAGCAGCACTGCCCCTCACTCCGTCTTATCTTCATAATCCCAGGCCTGCCGCCTGAGAGCCCTCCTAGTCAGCCACAGCCAAGGAACGTCTCCATTCTGTGTCCCTGAGCGTGTAGGTAGAACAGTGGGGATGGAACTAGGACAGAGATGAGTGGGAATGTCCCCTGCGAGGCCACTGGCTCATCCTCCATAACACACAGATGACCCCATGTCCTGCCAGCGCAAGCCAGAGTACCTGGTAGTTCTAAATGTCCAGCCCTACAAGGGCAATTTCATATGAGACTGTCACTAGTTGTAACTCCTTGATCTTAACTCCAAGGCAGATGAAGTCCATCACATCCACAGCCCCTGGTCCGCGGCTGTCCCAGAGGCAGAGCCTGGGGAGGGGGAGGATGAGGGGCTCTGCTGTGGCACAGTGATACAGGCCTCCATTCCCAGGCTAAGACACCCCCAGGTGCACATAAGAACATGAAAATGGAGAATGGAGATGTGCTCCAGTAGAGCACACAGAGCAGGAGCTCAGCTGGGAGCAGGGGGAACACAGGGTGTGATTATGGGCTTGCATCCTCTCTGGTTACTGCAGTCACATGAGGTTTAGCCAACGAATGACACAGGGAGTGGGTTACCGCAGAGGGAGCTCAGGGAGAGGCGGCCACACCTTCCTCCAGACATGACTGGCCCCAACTCTCCAAAGGAGCAGCAGTGTGCTGGCACAATGAGTGGGTTAAATGAGAAAGGCCCTGGATGGCATGGTGGGTTCTGGCCCACCACCACCTGTAAGCACAAGGCTGTGCCTGGGCTGCGGAGGCCAACACCAGGCTCCCTCCTGTGAGCAAATCCCAGAGGACCCAAGAGGAACAGAACAGCAGGCGGGCCCGAGGTGGGACATGGGACCGCTGTTCCCACTTGGCAAAGATGAGGTTGGCCTGTGTGCCGTTTTGTTTTCTGGTACTCTTTTTGGTAAGGGTAGGGAACTGAAATTTTTTTACCACATCAATACACTTTAGCTAACATGTGTCTTTTCTCTCAAGAATCTATAACAAGAATTGGGATCATTATAAATATCAATAAGCTGACCTGACTTTGTTTTAGGGGCACATGGGAAGATTCAGTCTCTGGTAGGCCCAGAGTCACCCCCACCTCTTGCAGTCCTTCCTGCCACAGGAATCCCAAACCTTGGTGCACCCAGCATTAGGCCCTGCTGATTGGAAGGTTCTTGGGGACATATGTGCCCTCCTCTCTGAAAAAGCTTTCCTAGAGAAGAACACTGAAATCAAGAAGGTCTTCAAGATAAACAAGCATACCCATATGAAACCAGAGGACCTGATTTCATGGCAAAGAAGCATGAAGAAGGCCCGGGATGATGCCAGAGATGCCTGACTTTCTGAGAAGGCGCCCAGCAGATGGGCTTCAGCATCAGTGCCGGCAACTAAGCCACTGATGCACACCCCACAGAGACCCACCACCCACCACCTCAAAGGGACCACAAGACCCCTCCCTCAGGGGAGCGAGAGCAAAGACCACAGGAAGGTGCCAGAGTCCCTCCTGATACCCATGGGGGCGTACAATGGGACTCTGGTGAGCTGTTCGATCAGCTGATTTCTGAACAAGGAAAACTATCTCGCAAAGCCCTGCTTGGGTTCCTCACAGATTCCTCTTCACACTTCATTCCTGGAAATCTCAGCTGCCCCCCAAAGGATACACAAGAGCCTGGTCACAGTGGAGGACAATCAGTTCTCCCCGTCTACCATTGCGGTGCTTGGGTTTTTACCGTGTGCAGGTATTAGCGAAGACAGAAAAGATGATGACAGCGTACACTTACACAGGCGGCAGCCCCGAGACTGCAGCCTGGGGAGGGAGGGGGCCCCTGCGGTCCCAGGGCAAGGCTGTGGCCTCGGGCTGCCCCGCCCGCTCAGCCCCCGTGTCAGTGTGCAGGCTGGCCGAGGCATAAAAATAAACTGAGAGGCATTACCGACAGGTTATTATTACACCCCGGCTCGTCCAGGGGCTTTCTGAGCCCGCCTGCCTGTTCCTCTGCCTTCCTGTCAGCTGCCCTTGGCCCTGGAAGCGGAGCAGGGTGGTTATCGATCAGGCCGGGCTCTCAGCAAGGTTCTCCCGTCCAAAGAGGTTTCAGCTTTTCGCCTGCAGCTATTTTTAGGGGCTTGGGCTCCACAGACGGGGCCTCTCTCAATGGGTCCCGTGTGGCCAAGCCGAGGTGGAGCCCACAGCTCGGCCAGCCTGCTCGCCTGCCCCACACAGTCCCGGCAGGGCCCTCCTGGGGGGCAGCTGTCTGAGGCGGGCACGCCACAGCACGCTACACTTGCCGCTCCGCTCAGGCTGGCTGCTCCACCTGTTTTGTGGCCAGGGCTAAATTCTGGGGCTGAGTGTCTGAAACCCTGCCAGGAGCACAGACCCCAGAGGAAGCCTCGCCCCCTTTCCAAATGCCAATTCGCATTGGGTTCCTACCACCTCAGAGTGCCTTAGATGCTCCCTTGGCTTGGTGGGGCTGGAATGGAAGAGGAGGATGAGTGAGAATAGGGTGGCCAGGCGGCAACGTCACATTTCCCTAAGTCCACAGTTAGGCCCAGGGCCAGCTGAGCATAGTCTGCTCCTTCTCGGGATGACACCCTGGACCATTTATGCCCAGGATCTTGTCTGGGCCTCTGAAAGGCCCAAGAGAGGCACCAGGGCAGAGAGACCCCCCACCTTCCCCTCAAGGGCTACAAGGGGCAGGGGATACAGGAGGGGTCAAGGGGGACCTACCTCAAAGTGGATGGCCCCATTCCCATCGGCATCGAAGGCGTTGAAGAGGAAGTGTGCGTAAGTGGTGGCATCTGGGGAGAGCAAGGGTGAGCACTGGGGTGTTCTGGGTCTCCCACTCCAGGCAGCCCCACTGTGGGGTCCAGCTGCATCCTGAGCTGGACTTCCCTGCCCTTCCGACAGGGCAGAGGCAACACCAGGCCTCCGGCAGGCAAAAAGGCCAAAGGCAAGGATCCCCTCCCAGTAAAAGTGACACCTACTGTTTGTAGAGCTGCCACAGTGGGGCCATGGGGGGTTTGGGGGAGAGCCAGGGGGCCTGGCCTCAGACTCACCTCCCTGAGGGAAGAACTGGGAGTAAATGAGCTTGAAGGTGTCTTCATCCACCAGGCCCGTGGGACACTCCTGCGGCAGGGAGCCACCCTTCAGCGACCTTGGCCATCCCCAGCCCCATGCCCAAACTCCACAGAGCCTGGCTTCTCTCCTCCCTCTGGGGATACTGCCACCTGAGCTCTATGAGCCTGGGAACTGGGGAAAAACTGGTGTTGGGGCATGGTAATGCAGGAGGGATAAGTGGGTGGGACAGTGGCAGTTGGTTCCTCCACACTCCTCCCCTGTACCAGGACTGGGAACACACAGAAAGGAGGATGGTGCCTTCAGAATACTGATTCTGGGACATGACCCACCCCCAGATAGCTCTCCCACAAAACATAAGATCTATAAAGGCCCCTAGGATATTTGCTGTGCCATGGAGAAGTTTCTAGAAGGTCTCTCTGGGCCAGCGTTCCTCCTTCCTGGAGCCTGGGACAGGAGGGCTAAGTGGATCAGGGCCTCTTCCGGAAGGATGGGTAACACTCACGTTTTTGAAGCCCCTGTAGAGGGACTGTAGCTCCTTCTTGGTGAACTTGGTCTGTGCCTGCAGCTGGTCCAGTCCCTCTGGCTGGTGGCGCACCGTGGACAGCTCCAGCTCGCTGTCGCTGCTATCTGGAAGGGGGCAGAGACCCAGGGTGGGTGGAACAAGTGCCCCTGCTCCTCCTCTTGTTCCGGTGTGGGCACCAGGCCATGGGCTAAAAAGTAGGGGTGGAGGGACTCTCCTTACATGACTACCACGTTTGGCCTCACAGGCTGTGCACTGCACAAATGGCGCGGCTGTGGTAGAATGACACACACTCAGGAGTTGTGCCTCATGGCTACTCTGCTCCTCACAGGGAGTAGCCCCCACCTCCCACTTGCCTCATCTAGACTGTGTCCACCCTCTCAGCCACATGTGGGATGGGGGTGGGAGCTGGCCTTATTCTAGAGAGACACTAAACAAAGGGAGATGGGAGGAAGAAAGACAGCAAGACAAACTCAAGGGACCTCAGCCTTTGAGACCCAATTCCTGGACTACCTCCTCCATGCTGCCCTCTCTGATTTCTCTCAGGAATGAGGAGGTCACCACTTTTGGCCCATCCAGCCTAACATGCTGCTGTTTGGCTGCATTTGGTGTGACAGTGTCATTCACATTTAAGTAGGAGGTCAGACCTCACAGGCCCATAGGGGAAGGACCATGATTACCTTTGGTGGGGGAGGCAAATTTCAGGTGTTCTTTACTTTTTTATTTATGATTTTTTTTTTTACATTTTTCTTATTTCTTTTGGTACAGTATGAATTACTTCTACAACACAAAATCAAGCTATAGACAGAACAGCACTGAGCGCCTTGCTAAAAGGCATGTTCATATAATTACAGAACTTCCCACTGAAATGGAGAGCACCATCCCCAGGGCACTGTCACCACCCCTGGCCTCCCCTGGTGGCCCCTGGAAGCCCATGATTATCTCATAGCTGCTCACTGGCTCCCCCTGCAGGGTGAGCACTGTGAGCCTCCCTGCACTGCCCATCCTGTGCCCACAGAGCCCAGCGCAGTACCAGACAAGGAACACTGCTAACCGGAGTCCACTGAGCCCTGCCTGGGGCTGCCCTGAACCCAGGCCCCTCCCATGAGTACCGCTACCTCTCGCTAAGGGCCACCATGCCCTGCAAAGTGCCCAGCAATCAGGCTCTATTGCCTTGGGCCATCCATGCTCCTGATCTCCAAGACAACTTTTTCATACCTTCCTTCTCTCTTAATTCCCAGTGCCTCCACCCCCATCCTTTGTCAGGTTGCTTCCTACATCACTGAGAAAACAGAAGCCACAGAAGAAAACTTCTCCAAGCTCCCACCCCGACATCTACTCATCTACCTGTAGTGGCCCAAACAACTGCTTTCCCTCCTCTGGGAATGAACTGCCCAGGTTCCCAGCTGAGGTAAACCCTCCACCTGCACAGTGGGTCCCAGCCCCACTCTTTCGAGCATGTGGCTGCACCAAGCCTCCCCACTCTTTCCTCCTTCCTCATCATCTTTTTGCTCTCCCTTCTGGATCATTCCCATCACCATTTGGACATATTGTTAAATCTGGCAATCCTTAGTCAAATTAAGTATAGGCAAACCTTGCAAGCCAGCCAGTCTACTCTGGGTAAACATCCCAAATAGAATCTGAGCCAGCCAGGGGGCTGTGCAAGGATGTTCATGGCAATGGTATTTTTGACAGGGATGCTGGAGACCTCCCAGGAGTCCATCACAGGCAGGATGGGTGGGCACAACATGGGGGGGGTGCACACCACGGACCATGCAGTAGATTGAAGGGACACAGCAGCATAAATGGATGTTAAAAATCAGTTGCTTACTTCAACTAAGAGGCAGACATTTCAGAGTGGATGAAAAAGCAAGACCCAACTATAGGCTACTTATAAAAAGGATACCCTTAAATCACAGCAACAGATGGAAAGTGAAAGAGTGGAATGGGATAAGAAAACTGCTGTGGCTCTATTAGTAATAGAAAAAGTAGACTTCAAGACAAAGGGTACTACTAAAGACAAAGAGCAACATTTTATAATGATACAAGGATTAATTCATCAAGAAGACAGAGCAATATGAAATATATACATATATCCAATAACTTTAAAATATGTGAAGCAAAAAAATTCAAAACTAAAAGGAGAAACAGATAAACCACAGTTAAGGTTGAAGATCTTAACACCTTTTTCCAGTAAATGGTACAAGTAAAGATACACAAGATTTGAAAAACACTATCAACGAATTTGATCAAATTAATATTTATAGTACCCTATGCCTAACAACTAGGATACACATTCTTCTCAGGAGCACATCCTGTGCTTCCCACATATATCAGATGCTGGAATATAAAGCAAAACTCTGACCACAATGGTATTAAATCAAAGTCCAAAAAAACCCCCAAAAAACGAGATAGGTAAAAAATCCCAAATTCTTGGAAATTAACACACTTCTAATATGCCCATAAGTCGGAGAAGGAAAATCACAAGGAGAGTCTTGAAATATTTTGCACTGAATGATCATATAAATTCAACATACCAAAATTTTCTGGATTCAGGTAAACTGGCCTTCAGAGGGAAATTCAGAGCTTTAAATTACTTCATTACCATGGAAAAAGATATAAAGTCAATGATATAAATTTCTAGATCTACACTTTTCAGAATCCAGGAAAGGAGCAAATTAAGCTCAAAGTTATTAGAAAAAAGGAGATAATAAAAATAGGAGTGAAAATCAGTGAAAAAGAAACAGACAAACATAGAGGAAAAACCAATAAAGTTATTAAGAAACCCAATAAGCAAGCCATAGGCCAGGACCCCATGTATGGTATATATATATCCATGGTACATGGGCCGTACGTCTCATACAAAAATTAACTCAAAACAGAGCACAGATTTGATTTAAACATAAGACATAAAACTATAAAACTTTCAGGAAAAAAATAGGAGGAAATCTTTATGGCCTAGGTTTAAGAAAAGAGTTCTTAGACACAATACCAATAGCATGATCCACAAAAGAAAAACTGATAAGTTGCACTTTTGATTTGGTTTTATTTTGTGATAAACCGTACTTTTTAATAACAAAACTTTCACTCTTCAAGAAATAAAAGAGATAAAAAGGTAAACTACAGACTAGGAGAAAATATTTGCAAATCATATATCCAGATTATATGAAGAACTTTATCCAGACACTTGACCTACAGGACTTACAGGTGGCAAACAAGCATATAAAAAGGTGCTTAACACCACCTGCAATTGTGGAAATACAAATTAAAACCTCAAGGAAATACTACTACATACCTCTTAGAATCACTTAACTGACAAATATTGACAATACCAAGGGCTGGTAAGGATGTGGAGTAACTGAAACCATTACACTTTGCTGGTGGGAATGAAAATGGTACTGCCTGTCTAGAAATCATTGTTTGGCAGTTTCTTAGAAACATACACTTGGCCATGCAACCCAGAATTCCTACTCCTGGGTACCGAAATGAAACGAAACCTATTATAGTTACACAATACTATTTATGCAAATATGTAGAGCAACTTCATTTGCAATCACCCAAAGCTGGAAATAACCGGAATGGCCTTCAACCAGTGAATGGATAAACAGTGTGTTGCGCATTCATACAGTAGAATACCTTTATTGGTTCAGCAACATGGATGGACCTCAAACGCACTAGCTAAGTGAACAAATCCAGACCATGCAATGTATGACATTCTGGAAAAGATAAAATCATGGAAATCATAGGGAAAGACAATCTATCAGTGGGTGCAGGGGCTGTGGCACAAGGGACATGTAGATGACAAAAAAGGCAGCAGGAGAGATTCTTTTGTGTGATGGAATTGTTCTATACCTTGACTGTAGCAGTGGTTACATTACTATGCATTTGTCAAAATTCATAGAACTGGACACCAAAAAAGGGGAACTCTACTGTATGTAGATTAGAAACAAATGAAATAGAAACTAAAATAAGTAGAAGGAAATGGGGGATAAAGGGAAAAAATAAAATAAGAAAGGGGTTTTAAATGAGTCAAAACTGATAATGTCCCACGAACTAAAGAATATGAAATAACTTAATCCTCTATCCCTAAGGGTCAAAAAATAAAACAAAAATTCCCAAATTTGCTTCTATTTCTTCCTCGACCCTACTGTCCCTTCCAGCTATTTCTTTCTTCTCTTCTTTAACTCACTGTCTCTACTTCATCTCTTATTCTCCCTTGAACTTAGTCCTATGGGGCACTGACCCCACCAGTCCACACAAAATGCTTTTTAAAGAATCACCAGTGATCCCCATATTGCTAGGCCAGTGATCAATATACTAGTCCTGACTCCTAAATCATAGAAAGGCCATATAAGAATGAAAATTACAGTGACACTGGATGGACCTTGAGGGCATAATGCTAAGTGAAATAAGTCAGGGCATAGAAAGACAAATACTATATGATCTCATGTACATGTGGAATCTAAAAAAAAACCAAATTTATAGACACAGAGAGTAGATTGGTGTTTGCCAGGGCAGAGGGATGGGGGAAATGAGGAGGTATTGGTCACAGGGCACAAACTTGCAGTTACCAAATGAGTAAGTTATGGGGGTCTATGTAAAGCATGTTGACTATAGTTAATAATACTGTGTTGTGTACTTAAAAGTTGCTAAAATAATAGATCTTAAATGTTCTCACTACCCCCCTGCACACAAAAGGGTAATTATGTGAGATTATGGATGCATTAATTAACCTTATTATAGTAACAATTTCATAAATTTATATAATTCTTGTTATTTATTTATTTATTTATTTATTTATTTATTTATTTATTTATTTATTTACTGGGGGGGGGGCAAAGGGAGAGAATCCCAAGCAAATTGCATCTGAATGCAGAGCCCCACTTGGGGATTGATCCCACAACCTGAGATCATGACCTGAGTTGAAATCAAGATTTGGATGCTCAACAAATGGAGCCAGGTGCCCCTATACAATGTTAAATGTCAATGATATCTCAATAAAGCTGGAATAGCAAACAGAGGAAATTACATACCCATTTCACTTTTGATATAACCTCAAACAAAATATTAGCTAATTGAATCCAATTGTACTAAAAACCAGTACACCATGATCAAGGTTTTCTGTGGAGGGAAAAATCACATGAAAACCTTAATACAGGGATCCCTGGGTGGCGCAGCGGTTTGGCGCCTGCGTTTGGCCCAGGGCACGATCCTGGAGACCCGGGATCGAATCCCACGTCAGGCTCCCGGTGCATGGAGCCTGCTTCTCCCTCTGCCTGTGTCTCTGCCTCTCTCTCTCTCTCTCTCTGTGTGACTATCATAAATAAATAAAAATTAAAAAAAAAAAGAAAACCTTAATACAGAAAAGGTATTTGATAAACATTCACATCTCTTTGTAATTAAACAAACAAAAACTTTAAGCAAACTAGGATTAAAGGGAACTTTCTTAACTTGATGTAGCTTATATTTGCAAGTTACATATTTATTTACAGAAAATATTAGATTGAATGTCAGAGGCTTAGACACATTCCCTTTAAGATTTGGGACTGGCCAAGGTTGGCTACAATCACCACTAATTGATATCCTGCCAATGCTCTAAGGAAATTTCAAGAAAGAAAGAAATAATATAATAATTGGGAAGTAAAGGATAAAACTAACATTACTTGTAGATGTTTGGTCCCTACAGGGACCAAAAGAATTAATATACATGAGAGTTAGTAAGGTTGCCAGACATAAGATTAATTTACAAAAATCAATAGCAATTTTCTACTCTAGTAATAACCATCTATAAAATATAATTAAAAATATACCAATTCATGATAGCAATAAAAACTCAAAACTATCTAAGTATTAACCAAAACTCAAAGGGTTTCTATATAGAAAGGTAATCTGAATAAATGAGACATTCCATCTTAGATAGGACCACATAATATAAAGATGCCACTTCTCCCCCACAGGAATCTGTAAATTCCACACAATCTCAATTAAAAATCCAGTTGGGCTTTTTGAGGACCTTGATAAAATTACTCTGAAATGTATATGGAGGAACAAAAATCCATAAAAATCTAGAAAGGAAAAGAAGGATTTTTCCCCTATGAAATGCTAATACATACACATAGTCACTATAATAAAAAGTTGTGTGGCTGGTATAAGAACAGACAAACACACCAAAAAACAGACCAGAGAGCTCAAAGAGACTGAGGTATAGCAGGAACATCACAGAAGATTTGTGGAAGTCTCAAATTGTCTAGTAGGTGGTGTTAGGAAAACTGGCTCAGCATAGAAAACTGGATACCCTCCGTTTTTAAAAGATTTTATTTATTTATTCATAAGAGACAACGAGAGAGAGGCAGAGGCATAGGCAGAGGGGAACAGTAGACTCCATGCAGGGAGCCCGATGCAGACTTGATCCCAGGACCTGGGGTTCATGACCTGAGCCAAAGGCAAATGCTCAACCACTGAGTCACCCAGATACCCCCTGGATCCCTTTCTTACGCCACATGCAAAAGTGGGCTCTAGATAAACTAGAGACCCAAATGTGAAAGGTAAGTTATAGAGTTAAAATGTAAAAGAATCTCTTGCTTACCTAAGGATGGGGAAAGATTTCTTCAAGCTTCAAACGTTCAAACCATCAAGGAAAAAAATTGATGAATTTGATTACATCACAATTAAAGATTTCTATTCAAAAAAGGGCAGCATGAACAGTTCTAGACACTCAGCAGAATGGGAGAAGACAGTGTACAGTGTTTAAAATAGTCAAAAGAAGAATATCTAGAGTAATCATCAAAAAAGGAAACTGGGAAAGATGAATAAATGTATGAAAGATGGCTCAACCTCATTAATAAAAAGGAAAATGCAAATTACATTGAAAATGCAACAGCCAGATTGGCAGGAAATAATAAAATGAAATTAGAAGGCTGACCAATGCTAAGTGCTGGCTGGGGAGAGGAAGGAAGTCAATGGTAATTTTTTTTTTAAGATTTTTAAATTTATTCATTTGAGAGAGAGAGACAGGGCAAGCGAGAGTACTTTCAGGGGGTAAGGAGAAGAGGGAGAGGGAAAAGCAGACTTCCTGCTGAGCACATGGGGCTCCATCCCAGGACCCCAGGACCATGACCTGAGCCGAAGGCAGATGCCTAACTGACTGAGCCACCCAGGCACAACGGTAACTTTTCAGCATGCTAGGGCGCATGCATAACTGGTACAAGCAGGCACAGTGGGGAAGTATTTGCATTTTCATTCTAATGCTGCACACATCTGCATACCCTACGGTGAGGTAACCCTCCCCTAGACAGAGTGCTAGAGAAACAATGCCCAGGAGACTTGCAGAAGAGCCACCACCCCAACACTCTACAATAACAGTAGCTTGAATCAACTTGCTCGCTGTTAATAAAGCAGATAAATAGACTGTGGGCCATCCACTGGATGAAATGTCCTATAGCAGTGAGTGAACCATAACACGCAGCAATATGGATGCGTCCTAGAAACGGATTATTGGATGAAAAACCAGTCCTAGGAGACCAGTGTGATTCCGTTTGTTGCAAAATTCAAATCCAAGAATAACCAAATAATTTGTAGGGAGGGATAGTAAGAAATAAAATTATATATAAGAACAAAAATCCAGTAACCACAGGTGCAAATCTGGCTAGTGGTAATCTCTGTGGGTTGGGAGGGGAGAAACTCAGAGAGAGGCAGGCTGGTGGGGTCCTAGTTCTGGGGGTGGGGAAGGTAGCTCATTAGTGCTTATTATTCTTTTTAATATATGTATCAAATGTATATTTGAATTTGTTAGAGGTTAACTAAAATGTTTAAAAGTAATTAGAGGGGCGCCTGAGTTGCTCAGTCAGTTGAGTGTCAGGCTCTTGATTTAGGCTCAGGTGGTGACCTCAGGATTGTGAGATCAAGCCCCGTGTGGGGCACTGCACTCAGAATGGAGTATGCTTGAGGTCCTCTCCCTCTGCGCTCCTCCCTCACTTGAGCTCATTCTCTCTCTAATAAATAAATAAAAATTAAAAAATAATAATAAATTTTTTTAAGTACCCAGAGCAAGAGAAAATGAGAGAGAAAGAATATACCTGTGGTCTGGACAAAATAGGACATTTGGAAGATAAGAAAAAGACAGCAATCCCAAAAGAAATGACTGAAGGATATACATGGGCAAGTTAGAGATGAGCAAACTGAAAAAGGTGATAGGTACACAAAGAGGTGTTCAAAATAATTAGCATGAAAAACACATCTGAGAACAACAAGGAAAAAAAAGGTAACATTTATTAAATCTGCAAAATCTGAAAGCTTCTTTAAAAGTCAAGTCTCCTTTGGGGAATGTGGGCTAACTTTGCCCGCAGCTCCAGACTCACTCGCCTGCTTGCCATCTGCACTTGGATGTCTAGGTGGTTCTCAAATGGAGCATTTCCAAACTGAGCTCCTGATCTTCCTCCCAGAACCTGTTCCACCCACAGCCTTCCCCAGCTCAGGGGACGGCAACTCCATCCTGTTGGGAGCTTAGGCCAAAACTCTGGGCGCAGACCTTCCTCCCAGCGCTCAACCCACACGTGTGGCCAGCCAGCTCTAACTCTCAATATGCACCTCACCTCTAGACCTTCTGCTACTTCCACTGGCCCCACGCTGGTCCAAGGCTCCATCAGCTCTTCTGGTGTGTTGTCCTGCTTCTGCCCTGGGTCCCCTAGGTCTAGTTTGCAAATAGTGCTGAAGGAAGCTGCTGAAAACATGCCCTGTGCATTCCTCTGTTCAACAGCCTTCCCCCAAGCTCTGAATATAAAAATAACCAATAACCTGGGTGGCTCAGTGGTTAAGCACCTGCCTTCGGCTCAGGTCGTGATCCTGGGGTCCCGGGATCCAGTCCTGCATCGGGCTCCCCGCAGGGAGCCTGCTTCTCCTTCTGCCTATGTCTCTGCCTCTTTCTGGGTCTCTCATGAATAAATAAATAAAATCTTAAAAAAAAAAAACCCAACAGTAAATAGCCAATAAATGCACGCTACCCCCAGGCCCCTTCCCCGGCCCAGCTCTGACCTCATCTTTCATGTCTTTGCCTGTGCTCCCTCTGCTCCAGCCATTCTGGCCCCTTGCACCCCTCCAGCCCACCACATTCCCTCTGCAGGGCCCCCAGTTGCTATCCTCTCTCACTCAACTGCTTTTCCCTCAGAACCCACACCTCCTTCATCTGTTCAAATGTTACCTCCTCTGAGGTGCCACCCCCCACCATGCCTATCTTTCTCTCATCTCTGTTCTACTTTTCTTCATTTGGCTATGATTCCCCGCCAGATGCATACTTCTATGTTTACGGGTGCTATGGACTGAGTTGTATCTCCCCAAAATTCGTATGTTGAAGCCTTAAGCCAATGTGACTATATTTGGAGATACAGCTTGGGAGGTAATTATGGTAAGATGAAGTCCTAGGGGGCGGCACTCATCCAATAGGATTGGTGGTCTTACAAGAAGAAGGGAGATCTCACCCCCTTACCTCCACCCCAACTCCCACTTTCTTTTCACCCCCTCTACACACATATGTACCAAGGAACTGGAACTGTCTGGAACTGTCTTAGGTACAGGGGACCTGGCTTCTTCATCTTGACTCCCACAGCATCTGGCCCAATGCCAGGCACCCCATGTGCTCTCAGGGGACACTGGAGACCTCTCCTGGCTCATCCACAAGAGAAATCCCAGGCTTATCCCCCTGCTTTGTTTTAGCAGAGATGCAGCCAGACCTCTTAGGACCTGCCAGGGGTGTCACATCACCCTCTGCAATTACAGGGGGGTCTGGTGATTAATGGATCTAAACAAGCATTTTCTACAGCTTTCCTACAAACCCCTGAGGAGCTGTACTTGGCCAGATTGGGAAGTTAGCCTGCTTCTCCTGTCACCCTTTCACCTCTCCCTGGGCTCAGCCTTCCTCTCGCCCTTCCAGAGGCTTGTCCTGGACACTATTTACCCCCCATCACTGATAACCAGGGGCTCAGCAACAAAGATTTAACCTCTCCATCAAACAAATATTTTGTTAAAGGAGTGAAAGCATGAGGCTTTTAAAAAATTGTTCTTAAAAAATTGTTGTTGTTATTGTTGGCGTTCTAAAGCAAAATGTCTCCAAGTTATACAACAACCTGACAAATCACAAACTGGGCTCTCCTCCCAGGGAGCTGAAGTTCCAGTCCTTGATCCTGACCCCATGCCACATGGCCCCTTCTGGGCAGGATGCACCTGTAGGGACTTGGAAAAGGTAGTTCCAAATCAAAGATGCACCAGGTACTGGGTGAGAGGCATTTTTTTTGCCTCCTGAGTGCATGAGCCTGGTGAAGCCCCCTGGGCTGCCTTCACCTTTGCCAGGCTCCCCTGGAAGCAGCTATAAGACCTTCTCTTGCACCTTCTTGCTTGCCAGCCAGCACCCATCCCAGTTCCCCATTGCAGCAAAACTCTTTCACAGTGCTGTCCACACTGGCTGGCTCCAATCCCTCCTACCTGGCTGGCAGATGTCAGCCCTGATAGCCCCTGCTGGTCAGATGACCCCTAGACCTGGAGGTCCCCCCAAGGAGCCCCAGGGACCACTGCAGGGCAAGATTCCCCTTCCAATGCTAGCAGTACCTCTTCTGTCAGTGGTACTGGGCTTCTATTTAAGACTCTGTCCGAGATTCCATGGCTAAGGGGCTATGAAACCACTAGATACACCACAGCTGAGGCACTCAGGGGGGCAGGGAAGGGGCTTTGCTCAAGTCCCCCATCCTACAGCAGCATCAGGCTCAGGCTCAGCTCCAGACCACCTCCCTGCCCCACAGAAGCCACCCACCTGGAGCCCGCCTCTCCCCTTCCCTTTCCCAGGGCCCAGCCCGGGAGTCTCCGGCCATCCAGTTGGGTGGACCTCACAGAGCACATAAGGAAGTCCGCCTATCACGACGAAGGACCTGTCAAGTGCATCCGCCTCTCCCACTAACTTCTAGTACACGGTAGTGATGTATGACACTGGGGGGGAATGGAGCCAGGGCATTTTTGGCAAGAAGTAACAAGAGGTAATACTTATAAAGTGCTTACTCTGTGCTGGGCATTGCTTTACGAGTTTGCACACAGCCACACACTTAGGCTCAACAAGGGACACTTTGGATTTGTACCCTTTGAGAGCAGCTGTCTCCGCTCTGGGTTGCTGACACGTGCTGTAAGAGGCTGGGACGTGTCTATGTCTCCTCGGTGGTGTGGAGTTAGAGAGGCATCCAGGACGGGTGTGCCGGAGTTTGTAAAAGTCCTGGCTCTGCCACTCCCTGGCTGGGTAACCTCAGTTTAGTGACTTAGCCTCCCCGAGCCTCAGCTTCCTCATCTCTAGAATGGGCCTGCTGTTGAGGACAAGATTACAATACACCCCAGGAGAGAACTCACTAGATGTGGGCTGCTGCCACTGCCATCAGCATCAGATCTGGAAACTGCCTAGGGGCCACCTAGGCCAAGGGACTTGCAGGTTATAGAGCATGGGAGACCCTGCCAAGAGAAAGGGCAGCCAGGATATGTAGTATCCGCAGGCCTCAGCAAAGGCAGAAGAGGGTGCTGGATGGAGAAGATGAGCAAGAGAAAGAGCAGGAGTAACTGCCACTCCCTTGGGCCTTGCTTGGAGCCCAGAGTCAGCTGCGGACCGTGCAGGTTCCCAGGCCACCTGTGCCTGCCAGGGCTCTGCAGGCAGCTGTGCACAGAGGGCCACTCCAGAGGGCTGGTGGGTCAGGCTGGCCACGCATACCTCCACCTGGGCACCCCCCATTCTCCTCTTCACGCCTCTGTCTCTTCACCCACCTACACACCCCCTGTCACAATTCCGCCTCCCTGTCCCCACCCCCAGCCAGAAGGTCCTCCCCTCAGAGGGCATCTGCCCAGGGGTATCCTAAGGGGAGGGCCAAGACTCTCCATTACCTGTGCTCCTGGTGGGGTCTCATACAGCCTGGCACACAAAGGGTGCCCAGAGAATGTATGCTGGTGATGGCATATAATTTACACTTACTCAATACCCGCTGTTTACCAGGGAGTGATAGGCACACTCTAGGGTCACAAGTGTATACACACAAGTCACTGACCCCCTCAGAAAGCCCAGGTGGGGTGAGGATGTGGACACAGAAAATCTCAGAAGAGCATCACCTAACACAAGCCACAGGGGCAGGGAGCCAGGAGGGTCAGGGATTGTTCCCAGGCGAGATGGTACCTCCCCTCCAACACCCCATTACAGATGAGCAAACAGAGCTCAGGTAAGAAAAGTGACTTGTCCAAGTTAATGACAGCATGTCAGTGAGTAAGTAAGTCAGGGCTGAGAAGCAGCTGTCCTAGCTCCTGGCCACCTAGCTCCCAGTGCTCCTTCCAGAACAAGGTTTCTCAACCTCCCTACTGACACTGGGGCCTAATCGTTCTTTCTTGTGGGGGCCATCCTGTTCATTGTGGGATGTTTAGCAGCATAGCTGGCCTCTACCTGCTAGATGCCCATAGTACCCTCTCCCCAATTGTGATGATCAAAAATGTCTTCAGACATTACCAAATTTCCACTGGAGAGCAAAATTGCCCTCAGTTGAGAGCTACTCATCTAGAACTTAGGAAATGTGAACTGAGATAAGAGGCAGTGACCAAAGTCAAGCCTTGGGCACAAATGTAGACAAAAAGGTCTGGTGTCAGGGATTGCAGACAAGCACCAAGTATTCCCAGCCCTGAGTCACTTTGTACCTGTGTGCCCCACCCACCCTGTGAGTCCCTTAGACTTGAGTTCAGCTTTTAAGTTGTGCAGACTTGAGTTCAGCTTTTAAGTTGTGCAGTGCTTTAGTTCACCACACCCCTGTGAAGCAGATAGCGGAACATATTCTTTTGTCCTCATTCTACAGATAAGGAAATTAAGGCTTAAGAATATTTAATGCACCAAAGTCACTTGGTAAGCTAGTGGCCAAACCAGGCTGGAACTGCCCCACGGAGTCACCCAGAAGCAGACAGAGGGCCTTTCAGCCTCTGCATGTACTTCTAGAAGGCTGCATGCCTAGAACCCAGATCCATTAGTTCCTAACAATCCCAGGGGCATCATAACCCTGGCGGCTCACAGATGGGAACTACGGAGGCTCCGGGAGGACAGGAGACACACGACTGAATCCACGCATGCCTGCGGGGAGCTGGGCACCAGCTCTCTTCCCTCAGTACCAGCTCCCAACCAGGCTGGGGCCACAAGGTCTGGGCTCCCTCAGACACTGACCCTCAGACGCTGCCTGGCCAATGGGCCTGCCAGGCACTTACTTTTAAAGGACACCACTTCCCATCAACATGGAACACTGGAACTTATAACTCCCTCCCTCTGATGCAGGAGAGGAGGCCCATTTGAGTGAGAGAATGTTTTTGACCATGAATCAGTCCTGTCACTACGAGTAATCACTCCATTGCTAATCACTCATGATGTCAATGGTTCACAAAGTTTGTGCTCTTATACGCCAAGAATGGTGCTATAAGTCTGCCACACAGCCCACTTTACAGGTAATGAAATTGAGGTTCAGAAAGGTGAAGGGAGCTTATCCAGCCAGCATGTGTGAGTGACAGGATCCCAGCTAAGACCTGGCTGACACTGAGGCTCTACACTCCTCCCACTACATCGAGACATCAGAACTCCAAGGGGGCCCAAGTGGGCAACTGCACCAGCAAAGAGAAACTCAGTAGAGCCCCAAGTGGGTTTTTTAGCAGGTTGAATCCAGCATCTGTAGTCTTGTGCATACCAGCCAAGTATTTTCTTTCTTTGTAAAGAAATCCCTTTTCCTTAGAAATCACAACAGCACATTTCATAGGCCCAGCCCTGTGAGGGAACTGGCTCACTCAGGAAGGTTTTGCAGTACCAAGTAGAATGAGGCCATGAGTGCTCTCAGCCCCTTGGTGGCCTGAGAGGGGCCAGGAAATGGGGAAGATCCATTAGGGGCCATGGCTTCCCTGAGTACCAACCACTCCTCACACCCATCACAGACTTCACATGGGCAAAGGAGAGGGGTTACAGGACAGACTAGTGCCCTATGGGAGGCATAGGTCCTCAGGGGCACAGTAGTGCAGGATGCTTATCCCTCTAGAGCAAATCCGTTTCCCACCAAATCCCCTGTACTGGATTCCCCAGTCAGGGTCAGCATCCAGACAAGCACAGGCCTCGCTTGGGCAATTTTCCTCTCCAAGTAAAATTTAAAGCTTACAGTGGCACCTCTCAGAACCACCTTGAATATGTCTCTTCTCTCTGGGCAGGAGAACTCATCCAGAAGAGGTGTGATGGAGCCTGATGGCTTCTTAGGGACACACAGTCATGGATGTCAGGTAAAGAGTCTGCTTTAGGTTCCAAAGGCAAAATGGAGGAAGGGCCTTGCTTCCAGGCCCTGTGCCCCTTCCCTGTCCTTGGTAGCCCTTGGCAGGGGTTTGGGGCACATCCTCAGGCTGGAGGAGCTGCCAGGCAGTTCAGAGGCAAGGACACGTTCTTCCCTCCTCTCCTGCCTAGACCTCTGGGTTTCAGTCCCAGGAGCAGGAGCCTGGCAAGGTCAGCAGAGTGCTGAGGCAGGCAGGAAGCCCATCCTCCCCTGAGAGGACAGCAAGGGAGCATAGGTAACAGGCACAGGACAGGCCAGCCCGCCTGCACAGTACAGAGGTAGGGGCTGCAACTGCCTCCGGGGAACTGGGTAGAGGGGGAGTTACATCCCAGTGGGTCAAGGTCCCCTTCAGAATGGGTGTGCCCTAGAGGGGCTCCTCCTCCTAACCTGCTCAGAAGTCTTAGGGAGGTATCCAAGGTTGGGAAGCAGCTCCCAGGGTGCCTCTCAGGGGTCCCAGGGAGGCTGCCCACTGTCTGACTTAAGAGCAGGTCTGTCTCCTCAGTTAATATTTTATTGGGACAGAAATGTGGCGCCTGAGGATTTGGTTACTGATCCCGTGGGCCTGAGCCTTGCCTAGGGATGCGGGTGGAAGCGAAAGGGGCAGTCCCATGATGTGGCTGAGGTCTCTTATCACTTGCCACCATCTTCACCCTGGGATGAAGATCCTTCCAGTCATCCTCACCCTGAGCCACCTCCCGCCAACGGGAGGCCCAAGCTGGCTATGCTCACCTGGGGCGGCCAGGACCCGCAGGCCTAGGGTGGCTCAGGGTGTCACCAGGCATCTAGCTCACGCCCACCCCAAGCGCCGCAGCTCCGGCCCCTCTGGAGCCCCTCGGAGCCCCTCGGAGCCCCTGGCCTCCGTCCGCTTACTCCTGGACCAGCCCTCGGGAGTCCGAGGGGACGGCGGCCAAGGCGGCGGGTGCAGGGCCGCCCGGGCCAGACCCGCGGACCCGTGCCCCGGAGCGCGACTGCGGCTCCCTCCCTGCGCACCGGGGCCCGGCGGAGCGCGCGGGGCCACGCGTTACCTTCCATGGACATGGGCTCCAGGATGCCGAACTGCTTGAGGACGGCGATGAACAGCAGCACCACCACGGCCATGGCGCACAGCTCCATGCCCTGGATGCCCATGGCGACCCGAGCTCCTGGGGCCGGGCCGTGCCCCTCGCCCGCGCGAGCCTCGGGAGGCGCCGGGGCCGGTGCAGCCCGCGCGGCCTCTGGGGGAGGCCGCGGCTCACATCCCCCGGCAGGCGGGGCTGCGGGTGTGGACGGGGCCGCGGCCCCGCGGAGGGCGGCGGCGGACTGGGCAGGCCCGGAGGTGGACGCGGCGCGGCGGCGGAGCCCGAGCGCAACTTTCCGAGTCAGCCGGCAAACTTCGAGGCGCGGCGGCGGCGGCGCGGAGCGCAGCTCGGGCGGCCGACGCGGGCCAGAGACGCCTCCATGGCCGGCGAGGCGCCGCGCCTCTTTCGCCCCCTCTCCAGCCCCGCGGGCGCGGGGGCGCGGGGGCGCGGCGGCGGCGGGGGTCCCGGGCGCTCCCGGCCGCCCCAGCCTCCATCGCGGCTCCCCGCGCGCTCATTGGCCTAGGCGCGGCGACCACCCGAGGAGGCGTCCCCCGCGGCCCCCCCGCGCCAGCCCGGGAAGGGGCGGAGGGAGGTGGCCCCGCCCCGCGCGGCCCAGCCCCCCGACCGCGCCTGGCGCTCCGCCACCGCCGCCCAGCCCGCCCCCGGGAGGCCGCGCGGCCGACGGGTACCTCCACCTACCGGTGCGGGGCGGAGTGGCTGGGGAGGGCGCGGGGGGCCAGAGAGGAAGGGAGCCGCAGCACCGTCAGCCGCGAGGAGTCGGGGCTCCAGACTCCGGGCGGAGGGGTGCGGAGCCCGCCCCCACCGCGCCCCGCCCCGCCCCGCCCGCCAGCGGAGCCGGCCTTCGGGGGATCGGGAAGCCCTCTCGCCCCGGGCTGTCTCCCGCACCGTCAGCTCTCCGCTCGAGACTGAACTTGGCCCTGGTCTGGCCCCCGATGCAAATGCAAAAAGTTGGTATCCAAAGTTATCCAGTTCCGGAAACGCACGTGCGCGCCAGGCTTTTGGAGAAGTGTGGGTTTTGGCATTAGAGACTACGGAACCGAGTTCCACCCCTGATTCTGCAGCATGACCTTGGTCGAGTCACGGACTTGCAGACTCCTCCTCCACACGGAGGGGCTGGTGCATGCCTGCCTTTCCGGCTGTAGGAAAGAGCTAAAGGGATGCCAGGTGCAACGCGCGGGCAGTGCCCAGGAGCGCCAGCTCGTTTGTGGACCGCTCCCTCCAGCCCGGGGGCGCTGGGTCCGAGAGGAAGGAGAAAGCCAAGCGAGAGGAGTGGGCGTGGCAGGGCGGAGCCCGGGAACCCTCCCAAGTCCGCGAACTCGCGGACCCCAGGCAGGAGCCGCGGCTCTCTGCTGCCCTCCGGCGGGCACGGCTCTCAGCAGGCGTCCTCGCCCGCGCCCGGGCCTTAGAGGGCGGGAAGCAGGGGCTGCTTCGCACGCCAAGTTCTCCAGTTCTCCCGCTCCCGCTGCCTTAGGGGAGGGGAAATCCAGCCCCGCTCCACGCCTGCTTGGACCTAGGGCCCGAGCACTAGTAGCTTCCATCGTGAGCCTCTGCTACCCACTCGGTCATTCGTTCAACAAATGCTGAATGTGTTCTGTGCCCCCTTGGTGCCCGGGTGGCGGGGGGGGGGGGGGGGGGGGGGACAGGAGGGACGGGAGTGCCGGAGCGTGCACGGCCAAGGGTCCCTCTGGAGCTGGCATACAGGAACCAAGCCTTTATGTTTACTTGTAATCCTTAAGGGCCGCCGCGGTGGGCTTTCTCTTGCCCACTTTCCAGTTAAGGAAACCAAGACCTAGAGGGTGGACTAGGGAAGGGGCGCAGGTGCAGCCCAGGTCTCCTGGGTTCCAGAGCAGTCGTGGCCCAGCATACCGCACGGTTTCCAGTGGAAGAGGAGGGGAGAGAGGCTGCTGGGTTTCTTCTGGCCTGTGTGGTTCCACCTCAGTATTTAACACACCTGGTTAAAAGTCTGAGTTATTGGAGATATTTTTAAAGAACTGTAAATGCACAGCTTTCAATTGCATTTAAGTGGGCATGTGGTGAGCCTCCACTGACCAAAGCAAGAGTTCTAAGCAGAGACGCCAATGATCGCCAGAGAGCATGGCTCTGTGGCAGCACATGAGTTGCTAAAGTGTATTAAGTCTAGAAAGGCTCAAACCCCTCCTGTACTCTAATTTACACACTTTACAGAGCTGAGTGAAGTCTAGCCTGTAGGTCCCAGCTAGTTGCCACTAATCCTCAATCAATGGTCTGGTTAAAAGTACATTAACCTCTCTAAGCCTGTTTCCTAAAATGGGGATGACAAGCCAGCCTCTCCAGGGAGGGGCTTGTAAAGGATCAAGTGAGACAAGGGCTGGCCTGTGTCACAGGCTCTGATGGCTCCTTAAGATGTGTTCTTGGAGTGGGGTATGTACAGGGTACCAGATGTGAGATAGATAGGGGGATAGAGAAGTGGGCAAGCAAAGGAAGCCATATGAAGGGTCTTCCTGAGGCTGGTCCACCCCTCCTTCCCTGCCTCAGTTTCCCCTGGTGCTCCTGAGCATCTTCCCTGGGAAAGCTTCAATGACTGCTCATAAACACTGAGCTATAAATGAGACATTGATCCCCTGGCTATGCGGTGTAAAATATTAACGATGCCTAAGTGGATACCAGGGATGAGAGCAGAATGTCCGCTCGGCATTAGCAGCCTGGGCCATGGGCCTAATGGATGGGAAGCTGACTCCCCCGCTCACTCACTAGCTTGGCGCATGCCAGTTCTAGGGCCAACCAGGTCCACTGAGGCTGGGCTGATGGCCCCATCACACTCTCCACTTCCACAGGACCTGGGGCAGAGAAGCTGGCAGACAAGCCCCTAGACCCCATACATCCTCCCCACACCGATGAAGTGCCAGGCCAGGCCTTTCCCACCTGCCCCCTCCCTAATATCCCCCAAGTGCCTCCTGTGGCAGGCATTCCCCGCCAGCTCCCTGCCTTAGGGGAGGGGCACATCCAAAGAAATCTCCACAGCGCGGGGTGCTGAGGACTGCCTTAGGAGTGGGCAAAGATGAGGGGCGATGTGGAGAGAGCCACTTGCTCCACCCCAGGTGATAGTAGAAGGCTGGAGAGTCCTGAGCTCTCACTTGAAGACCTCAGGATGTCTGGGAGGCTCTGGGAGCTCTGGTGTCCTGGCCTAGTTTAGAAAGTTTTTAGACCTCCAGCTGTTTGGAGAAGGCTGGGGCACACCCCAAACCTAGCCTTGCACCCCACACCTGAGGTCATGGTCTTCCTATGCCTAGAATATTGATACCACTCCAGTTCCACCTCCAGGAAGCCTCCCCAGCTTATGCCAGCCCTGCATCAACCCCCTTCTCCTCAGAACCGCCATGGCCTCCGCTGCCTGGGCCATGCCATTCTGCCATTGTGTTTTGGCTGTCTGCCCAGACATCTTCCATGTCATCTCGTGCTTCTCATCTCTTACCACACTGCACTGTCAGCTTCTGTGGGGTGGCACCATGTCAGATTGACCAACATTAGTTGGGTGCCCCAGCCTACTAACCATCCAGCTGCCCAAGGATGTCAAAAGATCTTTTGACTTTTAAAGGAGAGACTGGGCCACACATACTGTTTGAGGGACCCATGCCCAGCAAACAGCTCAGCAAGTTCTCAACTCCTGCAGAGAACAAGCCACCCTTGGTTCTAGAGCATTCTAGTGGACAGAATAGTCATTATTCAATTTATCTCTCCTTCTCATATTCATAGGAACCAGACAAGAATGTCCATGAGTAGAGTTCCTCATCCCAAAGAAATGCCTCTAGGACTCTTCCCCATGGATGTCCCAAGGCCCCTCAAATGCAATGCATTCGAAGCTAAACTATCAACCTTCCCTAAACCTGCCCCTCCTTCACACTCCTTGTCTTAGCTGCTCAGGCCCAAACCCTGGGTTAGCCTGGAATCTTCCTGGCCCACTCCTGCCCAGTCTACCAACAAACCCTGGCACTGTGCCTCTTGCTCATTCCTCTCGGCTCCACTGTCACCAGGTAGCTGCAGCTGCCATAGCTCACCAGCTAGGAGCCAGGACAATGAGATACCTCTATGACTGGCCCTGGGAAAGCAGGAGAGAGATGCTCTTTTTCACTGTGGCAGCTGAATGGCCACCCTGGCACCATGTGGGGCCAGCAGGCTGGAGAATGAAGTTATTTCTTGAGAAAGCAGAACAAAATATGAATGGCCCCAGCCCAGTTGACAATGTTATATGCCTTGACCCGGCTGTGCCTAATGGCACACCTAAACCTATATATCTTTCAGTTACATGAGCCAGTAAGTCTCCCTATTGTTGCTTACCCCAATGTGAGGTGGGCTGCTGTTCCTTGCAACCAAAGGGTCTTGATTGATGCAACCCCCATTACTCATAGAACAAAGACCAAATCCTTAATATGACCTATAAGAGCAGCTGACATTTACTAAGAATTCACTATGTACCAGGCAGTACAATACCATTTATCTTCATTTCTCGCAGCTCCCAGTAAGGCAGGGACTTGACAAGAAGAAGAAATTGAAGCACAGAGTGGCTAATTCTTTGCTTAAGGGCACACAGCTTATACTACACAGTATCAGGATTTGAACTCAAATATTCTAGCTCCATAGCCTGCGATTTTAATTCAATCCTGCCTTGCCCCTCTACACCAGTGTGGTCCTCCTTTCCCTTGTTCACATGACCCCAGCCACACCTGCAGCTACCTGAATAGGCCCAAGGCTCCAGATCTCTGCACATGCTCTTCCCTGAGATCTGAAGGCTCTTCTTCCTCTTCCTCCTCTTCCTTTTCACCCAGCTAATTCGTGCCTACTTGTCCTTTGGGTCCCAGCTTAAATGTCACTTCTGTGAAGTGTCTTCCCTGACCTGTTTGCCTTTATTAGTCTCTGCTAGTCCCCTTCCCTCTTTGCAGGTCTCAAAATGTGAGTTTAGCTATTTACTTATGTGTTCGTTTATTTGCTTCTGTTCTCCCACCAGACTGTAAATTTTCTGAAGGTATAAGTAGCACCTGCCTCAACGTATTTATAGATAACTAATGGGATGTCAGACAATGCTTTTCCTCCAATTATTTCAGCAGAGGCTGTCTTGGTATCACTAACAAGAGCACCAGACTGGAAGCCCAAGAGAACCAGGGCCACATCCCTAGTTCTAACCCTAACCAGCAGAGTTAGCCAAGGCACACCACCTCTCTGAGATTCCCTTTCCTTCTTATAATGTGGGTTCGCTTGGTGACATTTACCTGCCTGTCAAACAATGAGCTGTGAGAATCAACAAGCCAATGGATGTGAAAGCAACCCAAGACAAGCATGAGGGACTCTGTTCCTATAGATGCCCACTTCCTCAGAGCCAGAAACACCTTGGAGGGGACACCATAGGATAGGAGTCAACCTTACCCACAACCAGCTCCCCTCATGACACAAGATGGATGCCTAGTTCTAGACATCACATCCTAACATGACAGTGTCCTGGAAAAGACAAGTTCATCTCTTCCTATGTCTCTCTCTTTTTTATAGTGAAGAAGACTTACCCATTAAGCTTCTCATGAACACTTCCTTGTGTTTCATGGCTGGAATTATTTCACGTGTCATGCCTAAATCTCTTGTTGGCAAGAGGAATGAGAGCACTACTGTAGAAAAGACTGTTAGCTCTCCACCAAAATTCATTTGCCTCTCTTCTATAGTAAAAAAGCCTTAACTAGGCACATCGTTGCTCAGTGGTGACAGCATTTCTCAGACCCTTTTGCAATTAGTTGTGGCCATATGACTAAGTTCTTAACAGTAGAAAGGATGGGTGCTGCTCTGGGGATGGAGGCCTTGTCAGTGAGTGAGTCTCCTTATCATTCTTCTCTTTTCTTGCTGGCTGGGACCCAGACATGTCGATGACCAGCCTCAGCCATGCAGATGATGACAAGTCTGGAAGGGGAGGAGGGGGTGGAGCTACAAGGTGGAAGGGACTTGACTCCCTGAATGACCACATGGAACAGAACCGTCCACCAAGCTGGAACACTCACCCTGAGATGTTAAGGGAGAAAGAAACTTTTAAAAATCTCTTAAAGAAAGAAATGAAGTGAGGTGAGAGCTGGCTATTTTGAAAATAGAGGCAGAGAGGTGCCTGCGTGGCTCAGTCAGTTAAGCGTCTGCCTTCAGCTCAGGTCATGATCCTAGTGTCCTGGGATCAGACCCTGCTCAGTGGGGAGCCTGCTTCTCCCTCCGCCCTTCCCTCTGCATGCTTGCACTCTCTCTCTTTCTCAAATGAATAAATAAAATCTTTTTTTAAAAAAAAATAAAAGAAAATAGAGGTAGAAAGGAAGAAGAAGATATGAGATATTGAAGTCTTCACAATGTTGGAAAAGGAAATACTTTTGGACCAAACAACAGAAATGAGATGGTTGCAGAAAGCATTTTTCAAAGGTCTTTTAAGATTTATCAGCCAAATTTTCAGGCAAACAGAAACGGCCTCAAGTGAGAGACAGAAATGGGTAGAACAAGAAAGCCAAGAAATAAAGTAGCTATGGGAGAACTGTATTCAGAAAAGAACTTTGGTAGTGGTCACTGAACACAGAACCAACTAGAAGAAAATGGACCAGAAACTGACCAAGTCTTTGAGGGAATTACGGTGTGGTAGAAGTCTGGCCCCAAAAATCCTGTGAATAATCAAGACCCACAATAACTCTTGGCCTTCCTAACTTGCACTAGCAGAAAACTTGGAAAGCTCTATGGTCCCAGAGGAGGGCACACTTCCCAACACCCTACTTCAGACTATGTTTCACCAGTCTCAACGAATGCTCTCTCCTTGGATGGGGCTTAGATAAGACAATGCCACAAATATTTATTGTGCCCTCACTTTGTGGGTGGTCCTGGTGAGCACTCTACAGTCAATTTCTTGTGGAGAACTTTCTTAGGTGGGCTATTTGAAAAATTCCTCAAATTTGAGAATATTCCCTGCTATGGACTGAGCCAGGTATCTGAGAGATTCTTTACAAGAATTACCTGGTTTCATCTTCATGTCGACCCTAATTATGGAGGAAATAACACCATTACCCCTGTGGCAGAGACTTCTGGTTGCATAGACTTAGGATCTATTCTTCCCTTCTTTCTCTCTAACACAATCTTAATCTTGTTGAGGGCAACAATGCACTTTGCTGAAAAACTACATTCCCAGCTTCCTTTGTGGCTAGAGATGGCCATATGACACAGTTTGGGCCAGTGAGCTATAAGCAGAAGTCATTGAGTGGGGCTCCTAGGAAACCACCTTGAAGGAGTGGGACAGACTCAGTGTCATATGCCCTTTTTTGGCTATTTCTCTTCACTTCTTTCTGGAATGGGTTATGATAGCTATACCTAGAGCCAGGAGAGAAGGACACAGTTTACTGAATTATGATGACTTGAGCTGCCAAACTAAACCTAACAACTACATTCATCTGGATTTGTTATTGCTTGAGAAAACTAAACCTTGATCTCATTTAAGTCACCATTACTCAGGTTTTCTGTTCCATGAAGCTGAGGAGAAACTGAGGCTTAAGAGATATATACCACTGTGTATATCAGAGGTGCTCACCACTGATAAGAGGCAAAGCTGGGGTTTGAATATATCCTGAAGGCAGTACCACAGAGAAATGAGTGATGTGCCCCACAACCCCTGCCCCCCCCCATCCACCTCGTGTGCTGACCACTGACTCTGTTGGGCCCCTGACTTGCCTAATGTCTGCCTGCTACTTGCCAGTTGCCAGATGCCACTCTTGCTACTGGGAGCTTCCTTCTAAATGTTCAGTCCCCAGGGGGTCCTTGGGTGGCTTGGCGGTTTAGTGTCTGCCTTCATCCCACAGCGTGATCCTAGAGTCCTGGGATCGAGTCCCGCATCGGGCTTCCTGCATGGAGCCTGCTTCTCCCTCTGCCTGTATCTCTGCCTCTCTGTGTGTCTCCTGTGAATAAATAAATGAAATCTTTAAAAAAAATAAAAATAAAAAATAAATGTTCAGTCCCCAGCTGAGGAATGCAGCTCTTTGTTCTGCTGCTCTCCTCACCACCTCCAGGTTATTCTATCCTCCAGCCCAATGGTTGGGTTGGTTTTCTTGGCCCCAGTCCTCACCAGCACTCCTTAGCTTAGCTTCCTGCCTTTCCTCTCTGGCCCTGCTGCTTTAAGAACAAGCCTGTAGGCAGAGAAGCCTATGATGAGGACAGGGAAGAGCTTGGGTGAAAGATGAAGGTTGCCTGCACCTTGGTAAAGGCTGAAGAACTGGAAAGGAGGGAACTTCATTGACAGAAATGAAGGAAGCCTATAGATTCTGCATATTCCAAATGCAGCCTAGCAGAGCCTAATTTTTAAGGCTCTGCTCCTACAGTGATTTTTCTTTTAACTTATAACAAGAAATTCTTTTTCAAAGATTTATTTATTTATTTATTTGAGAGAGAGAGCAAGGGAGAGCATGAATGGGAGGGGCAGAGAGAGAGAGGGAGAAAGAATCTGAAGCAGACTCCATGCTGAGTGTGAAGCCCAACATGGGGCTTGATCCCATGAGCCTGAGATCATGGCCTGAGCCAAACCAAGAGTTGGACACTTAACCAACTGTGCCACACAGGTGCCTCTATAACAAGTTTTTAAATATTGAGATTGGGTTTTTTTTTAAGATTTTATTTATTTATTCATGAGAGACACACACACACAGAGGCAGAGACACAGGCAGAGGGAGAAGCAGGCTCCAAGCAGGGAGCCTGATGTGGGACTCGATTCTGGATCTCCAGGATCACACCCCAGGTTGACGGTGGCGCTAAACCACTAAGCTACTGGGGTTGCCCGAGATTGTTTTTAAATGACTGTGTAGCATATTGCTTAATAGTGCAGACTTTGAAGACAAACTGCCTGGGTTCAAACCCTAGCTTTCCACTTATTAGCCATGTGACCTTGGGCAAGTAACTTAGCTTCAACAAGACTCAGTTTCTGCAACTATAAATGAGAATGATAATACCCATGTCACAGAGTGATTATGAGTGTAAAATAAATTACTGCATGTAAAGTACTTAGAACAGTGCCTTTCACCCTTTTGAGGTATTCAGTAAGGGCTGAAGCTTCTGTTATTATCACAGAGAAAGGAATTCATTGTACATGTTATCGACACTCAGAGAATAAGCAAGAACATAGGTGAGTTTGAACACATCTGTGTTTTACCTATACAAATGACATTACCTCTCTCAGCCCTATTGAGTGCAGAAAAGGAAGATTCCAATTATGATGAAGTAGCTGGCATCACATTTGCCTTATCGATGGAAACAACTATAAAATCTGGACAAAACATGTAAAGCAAGTATATGTGGGCACTAGACATCAATTAACATAGGGCAATGATCCTTGAGAATCCTATTACATGATCCCCACATTCACTTCTTCTTTATTTCTGAGCACATTTTCCAAAATGCCGGGCAGCAAAACCTCCTAGCATGGTGGTCACACTGGATGGAGGAAATAGAGATCAGACTTCAGGATTGCTAAGGCAGCCATGATTTGAGAGGGCAGGTGTCTGGAAATGAGGGAGCTACAGAGAAGGAACAGACCCCTATGAAAACATCTCTTGGATCCCTTGGTCAATTGTTAGGCTGTTCATGAGCATAGAGAGACTCCAAGAGGGCTTATAGAGAATAGTGGCTGAGGGAACTAATAGCTAAACAGAGATTTTGGAATTTATACAAGCCTGAGGAAATACTGAAGGTTGAGCTCAGCCAAATCACTGGTGAACAACTTAGGCTTTCTGTTTAGGTCCCAGAAAGGCCATACTTTAGAATTACAACAGTGACTTAAGAGCTACATTCTATAAATAAGAAGAAAGTTAAAACAGATATACCTTAGCAAAGCCTAAATGCAAGCTTTCACAGGATGAGTGTGGTTTGCCAGGAGATTAACTGCCTGCCAAAACTAAACTCAACACTCTTTCAAGGGACAGAAGCTAACCCAGAGCCCATGCAACATACCATTCACATGCATAACAAGCATATCATTCAGCATGCGATAAAAAAGTATGAGACATGTGAAGAAGAAGGAAAAGTGGCTGATCATGAACTTTATAGAAACACAGGTATAACTGAGATTTTGGAGTTTGTAGATAAGGACTTCACAATAACTATAATTAGTATGTTTTCAAAAATAGAAAAAGAAATGGACAAAATGAATGAAAAGGTGAAGCTTAAATTTCAACAGAGAATTGGAAATTTGCATCATTAGGGTTGATCATGGAAGCAAAACCACTATGACTGATCCAAAATATAGATATAGAACATAGAACATAGAGTGATAAGGAATAGAGGCTTTATAATAAGAACAAGACCTTATGCAATTGGGGGTGCTGGGTAAGAAGTCCATGGAAGGCTGTTGTCTCTATATATGCCCGAAGTTGCTGGAGGTCAGCAGGATCAGAATAGAGGGGAAAAGGATGGATATGAAGTGAGAAAAAGTGAAAACAAGCTGGAACCCACATCTGTCTCTCACTGCCTCCAACCCTGACAACACAGGTGACCTGCAGAGGAAGCAGACACCATCTACCACATGAAGCTGCACATATGCCTGACCCAGTGTTAAATAAAAATTGCAAGACATGCCAAGAAACAAGAAAATGTGACTCATGCTTCAGAAATAAATAGTAGAAACTGTCTCTGAGTATGGTGAGATGTTGGATTTAGCAGTGAAAAACTTCAAAGCAGCTATCGTAAATATATTCAAAGAACTAAAGAGCCATATTTAAAGACTTAAAGTGTGATCAATGACATAGTGAATGAAGAATCTCAATATAGTGGCAGAAATATAAAAGAAATGAATGGAAATTCTGGAGATGAGAAGTGAAATAACTGAAATTTAAAAATTCATTAGAGGGACTCAATAGCAGATATGAGCTAGCAGAAAAAAAGAATCAGTAAACTTGAAGATAGATCAATAGAAATTATCCAATCTGAAGAACAAAGAGAAAAAAAAATTGAAGAAAAATGAAATGATTCTAAGATACCTGTAGGCCAATATTAAATATACCAACATAAATGTGATTGAGAGTCCTGGAAGAAAAGAAGAGAGTGAAAGAGAAGCAAAGAAAACCTGTGAATAAATAATAGCCAAAAATTCCCAAATTTGATGGAAAACATAAATCTCCATATACAAGAAGCTCAAAAAACTCCAAATGTGATAAACATGAAGATATCACTACCCATATACATCACAATCAAACAGTTGAAATACAAAGACAAAGAGAAAATCTTGAAAGCAGCAAGAGAAAAATGACACATCACACACTGGGAAAAATATGATTAAGAGCTGTCTTCTCATTTGAAATAATGGAAATAGCTGGAAATCAGTAGAATGACATACTCAAGGAGCTGAAAGAAAAAAAAAACTATCAACCAAAAATTCTTCATCTAGCTAAAACCATCCTTCAGAAATGAAGACAAAATAAAGACATTCCCAGACAAACAAAGACAGAGTGCATTGCTAGCAGACTTGCCTTAGAAGAAATACTAAAGGGGTACACCTGGGGGGCTCAGTGATTGAGCATCTGTCTTCAGCTCAGTTTGTGATCCCGGGGTCCTGGGATTGAATTTTGCATTGGGCTTCCTGCAGAGAACCTGCTTCTCCCCCTGCCTGTGTCTCTGCCTCTCTCTCTCTCTCATGAATAAATAAATACAATCTTAAAAAATAAAAAAATAAAAAAATAATAATAAAATACTTAAGGAAGTCCCTCAGGCTGAAAGAAAGTAATTCAAATCCACAGGGGGGAAAATGAAGGGTGCCAGCAACTTATATTCTGTGAATAAATGTAAAAGAGTGAGTAAAGGAGCACCTAGTGGCTCTGTTGGTTGAGTGTCCAACTCTTAATTTTGAGCCCCCCGTTGGGCTCTGCACTCAGTGAGGAGTCTGAGTGTCCCTCTTCATCCTCCTCTTCTTCTCCCCTTGCAAATAAAGTATTTTAAGAAGGGGTACCTGGAGGGCTCAGTTAGTTGGGCATCTCTCTTTGGCTCAGGTCATGATGCCAGGGTGCTGGGATTGAGCTCCATATTGGGCTCCCTGCTCCACAGGGAGCCTGCTTCTCTCTCTCTTCCTCTGCTTACTGCTCCCACTGCTGGTGCTCTCTTTGTTAAATAAATAAATAAATAAATAAATAAATAAATAAATAAATAAAATCTTTTAAGAAAAAAAGACTGAGTAGATATAACTTTTTCTTGTTTTTACCCTTAATTTCTTTAAAAGATATGTTTGCACAAACCAATACTTATAACACTGTATGCGTTGGCTTATAACATATATGAATGTGATATATGTGATGTTAATAGCATATGGGAGGAGAGAAAAAAGAAAATATATTGGAGGAATCCTTTTATATTTTACTGGAATTAAGTTAATATTATTCTGAAGTAAACTGTTATAAATTAAAATTATATCATAATCCCCAAAAGATCCACTAAGCGAGGAAGTAGAAATAATTCAGTGTTAAAAACCAACAGAGGAATTAAAATGATACACTAAAAATATATGTTTCACAGTACAGATGGCAGTAAAGGAAGAACAGAGAATAAAAACGAGACAAATAGAAAACAAGTAGCAAATGGCCGATGAAAATCCAACCACATCAATAATTACAGTAAGTGTGAATGGACTATAAATGAACGTCAGAGAAAAAAAAAAACAGAAAAGAATATAAGGAAGATGTGGGACAAAGTAAATAAGCCCAACAAATGTGTAACTGGAGTCCCAGAAGAAGCAGAGAGAGAGCAAGAGACAGAATCAGAATTTGAAGAAGCAATGGCAGAAAAATTCCCAAAATTCATGAAAGATATCAAATTGTGTTTTCAATAAGCTCTAAAAAAAAAAAAAAACAAAGTAGAATAAATACAAAGAAGACCACAGCTAGGCATATAATGGTCAAACAGCTGAACACTAAAGGTAGAGAAAAAATCTTAAAGGCATCTAGAGAAAAAAAGACATTCAGGGACATAATACAAATGATGGTAGACTTCGTGACAAAAACCATAGAAGCCAGAATATAGTGGAGTAACATTTTTTGAAAGTGCTCAAAGAGAAATAACTGGTCAACCTATAATTCAATACCCAGTAAAAATGTCTTTCAAAAATGAAGGGCAAGTCAAGATACTCTGAGTTACACAAAAACTGAGAGATTTTTGTCATCAGTAGACACATTCCACTAGCTATAGAGATGGAGTTTACCATGTCGGAATCAGCCTCTGGGAATAAGCTTTTGCCCTTCACAGGCATCATGGGATCTCTCAGCATCTTGAGAATCCCCAGAATAGGACCAGTGGTCTCTGGAAGGAAAGGAACTTCATGTTCCTTAATTGAGCAATTCTTCTTCTTATGATTCTCATGGTCTAGAATGACTGAGAAGGCATGAGAGAACTGAGCTGCTTGGCATGTGGACATGTCTCCAACTGTCACTATGAAACAGTAGACTCTTCACTGTCTACTTAGGAAAACTCTTTCAATTACCCAATGACCATGTTTGATTACACATTGGCCAGGAAGAGAGGATCTCTCTTCATTCCTGTATCTGCACACAAGGCATATCCAAATCTCCATCTACTGTCCCAAGGATTCACAAGAGTCTAGCAATAGTGAACAGGTTTTGGAAAGAGGCAATTGAGGGCGCCTTGTCTTCAGAGCCCCTTATGCCACTCCTTACATCCCTGTGATAGAAGATTCCTATTCCCTTTATCATTTGGAGGAATTATAGTCTCTTCCTATGTCTTTTCTTACCCTACAGGTCCAGGCCAGATGAACCAACCAGTCTCAGGATGATAGGACTGGTTAAGGCCATGTATAGTTCTTCTAAGCAACCTCACTGCAGACACTTATAGTTTATACAATGTCAACCATGTTTCTTTGGGCAAATGAATTTTTCTTGGCTGAACTTGGCTTTCCCACCTCTCTGTGTTGGCAAGAGAGTCAGGTAATCAGGAGATCAAAGGCTGTATCACCTAACCTATATTGCTTCTCACCTCCCTGGGCCTTGGTTTCCTCATCTCCAAAGGGGGATAAACATTCCTTAGCCCCTGGCCCACCCCATCATATTGTCGTGAGAATCAGGTGTACCCATGCACATGACAGGGGCTCCATGCCCATGTTAATTAGCATCATGTCATTTTAATGCTCTGCTGAATCTAGGCCGGGACCCTGTGCACCAAATATACACAGGAAGCATTGTTGGCCAACTCTGAGTCTGGTTGTTCTCCCTGGCATTCACCCCAGTCACACGGGGTCATCAATCCTCATGTTTTATGACACTGATGCTAAGTGCTCTGAAGTCATATCCTTGCTGCTGATCTGTGAAGAAGTCTGGACATAAGCATTTCTTTGTTTGTTCTCAAGCTGAGGGCCCAAGGGTGTCTTGGGGAATTTCCATCCGGGATGCTTGGTGTTGGTGTCTCAGCTCTTGTAGTGGCCTCTGGCAGCTCAGGGAGGTATGCTGATTCCAGATGCCCTGCATCAGCTTGATGCAGACGAATGGCTTGGAACCAAAACCTTGGGGTCTGAGATGGGAAGCAGCAGTGGAGAAGCCAGAGCCCTGGGCTGGGAGCTGAAAATCCCAGATCTGAGATCCACCCTTGCCTCCTCCCTCAAGCTGGGAAGTCAGCCAATCCATACTTCTCCCTGAGCTCAGTGAAGTGAAGGAATTGGAGAATAAGAATAGTAGCAGCTTCATATACTGAGCACTTAATATATGCCAGCCACTCTCCTAGACACTCATGTGTATAACATTGTCTCATTTTCACACCTCTGTTACTATTCCCACTCATGACTGTAACAATGCAGGAATTGCCCCTCCTAGTACTCTCCAGAAGCATAGGGCTCCAAGAAGGTCCTCAGCAACAGTCCAACATCTCCCTTCTCAGATGGCTTGCAAGGCCATTGTACAAGAGGGATCAGGAACCAGAGAAGTCTGTTTGCTAGGCCCAGAGGAGGAAAAGTGGTTTTTGAAACTCCTTTCAGGGTTTCAAAAGGAAACCCCAGTGGCTCAGTGGTTTAGCGCCACCTTCAGCTCAGGGCGTGATCCTGGAGACTGGGGATCAAGTCCCATGTGGGGCTCCTTGCATGGAGCCTACTTCTTCCTCTGCCTGTGTCTCTGCCTCTGTGTGTGTGTGTGTGTGTGTGTGTGTGTGTCTCATGAATAAATAAATAAAATCTAAAGAAAAAAAATAAAAAGAAACTCTCTTCAATCCAGAGAGACATAGGATTTCAGAGTTAGAAGGAGGCCAGGCTCATTCATGCATTTACTCATTCAACAAATATTTTACTGTCTATTCTGTGCCCAGAATATACAGCATTAAACATGTCACACGTGGCTGCTGGCTTCAAGGAGCATACATTCTAGAGGGGGAGACAGATTGTGAGATAATTATAATGGGGCAGGCCAAAGATGGTGGTGGAAGACATATTGCGAAGATCTCCATCTCAACCCAAGGCCCAGGACAGATTTCCCAGAGGAGCTGGAACACTTCCAAGCCCACTTCCAAGCCCTGAAGGCAAAGAGGAATGTGAAGAGGATTTGACCATGTAGCTCCAGGGCAGGAGAGTGTGACCTGGAGCGAGCAGGTCAAGGTTGGGAGGGTGCGGGTGGGTCAGATTGCAAGCTGGTATTAAGAGGCCATAGGATCAGGGGACAGAGGCAGGGCCAGCCAGAGGCCAGGAAGTCAAGGGTCAAGGTAAGGGTTCAGAAAGGGCTTTATCTCAAGGGCAATGAGGCATTTGTTCCCTCCTCTGCTGTCCCTGCCCTGCCTTCTTCCTTATAATGACCTCTCTAGCTGCTGCATGACCAGGTTAGGGGTAGGAGAGGCTGCAGTGATTTCCTCCCATTTCACAGATGAGACAAGTAAGACCCAGCAGGGGGCTGTGAAGTCACACAGTAGCATAGTGGGGACAAGAGCCCAGGCCTCTCAACTCCTTGGTCAAGTCTCCTTCTTCAGCCCTCATCCCCCCAGATTTAAGTATCTAGAAGACACAGGGCAGCAGCCTGAGGGGTGAGAGGCACACACACAGCCCCACTCCTGCTGACATGGTGGCAGATGGATTCCAGCTGTCCTGCTTTACCTGAGGGCCAGGGCTCAAGGCTCAGACACACATGCCCTGCAGTGAACACCCTTGTCTCCTCTCACCACAAGCCTTTTTACCGAAAGAATAGACTCTGGGGAGCAAATTTCCAAATGATGTTTGAGAAGCTGAGTGTGTACAGCTGCGCATCACAGGCTGAAGCACAAGTAGACAGAGGGCTTAGGGACGGGACTCACACAATCCAGGATAGTTCATATTTGTACAATCGTACATGCAATGTCACACGCATTGTTTCTTTTGAGCCTTAAAACCTAGAAGACAGGGGATCCCTGGGTGGCTCAGAGGTTTAGCGCCTGCCTTTGGCCCAGGGTGCAATCCTGTAGTCCCGGGATCAAGTCCCACCTCGGGCTCCCGGCATGGAGCCTGCTTCTGTCTCTGCCTCTCTCTCTCTCTCTCTGTCTGTCTATCATGAATAAATAAATAAATAAATAAATAAATAAATAAATAAATAAATAAATCTATCTTAAAAAAAAAAAAAAAACAACCCTGGAAGACAGCCAGGGATGTAATTATGAGTCCCACTGAACAGATAGGAAAGTCGAGGCCAAAAGTCTTCCCAAAGTTCACAAAAACAAAATTTGTTTACTCTCATCTGACTAGTACTTCTCAAATGTATTTGACCACAGGCTCCCTGATCACGTGCCATATGCTACTATCCCATGGGCCCCACTTGGAGAAACACTATCCTACCATGTCAGCTCTCAGGACAGCCAGCACGTTTCCTTTAGTGTGGCCCCCAGCTCAGTGGGGAGGGGGGAAGCTGAACCGGGAGTGGATCCTCTGGATAGCTGTGGGGCCCCAGAGAAATCACTTCATTCTCCCCGGGGTCCCTCACTGCATTGCTGGAAGAGTAAATGAAATGACTCCCATAGTTTCTCTGAACAGGTATTTCCTCCTCTCTGTTCTCTCCATCCCTGTTTATTCCTCTTAGTTGCAAGTTGAAACTGTGAGAACTGCCCCATGACTCAATTCTTTGTCATATTTTCATCTTTTTCTCTTTCAGTAATTATAACTTGATGGAAATTCTAGGCTACAGAGTCAAGCTCATTAATTTGTTTTTTAGGGCAACCATTCTGCTATTCACTCATCCAGGACACATTTCCATATTTCAGCAATCCGCTTTCCTTCCAAGATTGTAATTCTCTTGTATGTATATAATATTCTCTTGGATCTCTGAGGGCATTTATGATCCTTATTCTGTTCTTTTGCTTTTGTTTGTCTTAGTATAACTCTTGTTGATTTGGGTGTTGCTTCTTCATTTCTCTGAGCTTAATGCCTCTCTCTGATGGTGTTGGTTTTCCTCAAATGTTGTGTGGCTCTCAGGCACTGGTCCAGGGTCTACGTGTAAAGTACATGTGGCTCTATCCCTGGAGGGAGGGTGAGGCAGGGTGGGGTGGCTGATGCATAGGGTGTACCTGTGGCTCGTCTTCTGGGACTAAGCTCTCCGTGCTCCCTGAACATTGCCAGGCACCCTGGGCACTGCTCATGACACATGAGTCCACATGCCCAAACTTAGCTCTGATCCGGGGTAGGCACCCTTGTGCAAAGACAAGGGATTGGTGGAGGGGCGAGGGGGTTTCTTCCCCGGATGATCCTACTTCTGCACCCCTTCTGCCCTCTGTCGCCACCTACCCAAGTCTGAAAGCCACGGCATTTTCGACACACCTTTGCACTATGTTTTCCTTGGCTTCCCTCTTTGGTGTGATCCCATCTGCTTTCTGCCTTTTTGGGGATTCCTCACAATTTCTGGCTCACCAAAGGTACCCCTCTTCATTCTTTTCTGGTTATCTTTTCTGTCCCTCCAGGGAGAACTGGAAGCAAGTGTGTACTGTGGTCACTTGGCCTGATCTCCCTTATCTAATGTAAGTAAAGTACCTGCAGGCTCTCAATCCTCCTAACCACCTCCTTTCCCAGGTTGTATGCAATGAGGAAGTGTGAAGGTGATACTCGCCAAGCTCCCAAGCAGAGATGCCCACTGGATCCTGCTCCACAGTTGTGTGCCATTTGGTTTATCCTTTGGTAGGGATGCTTTACTGGGTCCCAAACAAGGGCCCTCGTGGAGGCTGTACCCAGAATACAAGGAAAGGATGGGGAGGAGGCCCTGAACCACAAACCCCAAAACCACCCAACTTGGCTGTGCATGAACCTCACCCATATATTCATTGTTTCCCTAAGTTTCTTAGTGGAGGAATCAACAATCAAGGAAACCAATAGTCAGACCTCTGTCAGGAATCCAGGTGAACCCATACAGGCCTTATATATCTATTTAAACGATGCACTCAGTAGTATCAGATCACCAGTACTGATCTGTCAGTACTGACCTCAATCAGCACTGCATGTGGCCCTGGCCTCTGAAACCGGTTACCTGTGTGTCCTGTGCTCCTTGTAGGCCTGGTTGGGGGTAGTCAGTCTTCCCAGGGCTTAGGAGAATCTGTGTTGCCCTTGTGTTCTGAACCTCCCCAGGCGCTCTTGTCCCTGCCTCTTCTCTCCATCTGATGGCTGAGATTAGGGCTCCCTTGATCAAATTGGCTCAGGCAAAGGGATTTATTTACTCTTAAACCAAACCACAGGAAGAGAAAAAGGACAGGAATGACCAGAAACGTGGGTTCAGACTGTTCTCCACCTCTCACACCCAAATGGCTTCTTCCACATGGCTCTATTCTTGGGTACTAGAAGCTGCCATGCCTCTGTGTCACTGTATCTCTGCTCCAGACACAGGGCCATTCACTGTCAAAGGATCTGGAAAGGGTTCTCATTGGCCCGGATGGGCCAAGTGCCTGCCCTGGCCAGTGGGTACTCCTGCTATGCTAGGCCTAGCAGTGCCAAGGGCCCACATAGAGATCAAGAAGCATGAAAACCTGGGGGCCCTCATCACAACCAATGGTTAGAACAAGATGAAAGTCACTTTCCAGAACATGGATAAGTGCTTTTTTGAATAGAATAAACAATAGAAACCTTCTGCAGATGTCAGGGGATGGGCATAGGAGCCAGAGACCTTTCCGTGTGTGTACCTGGCTAGGCCCTTGGCTTTAAACCCCATGTATGGGGATGCCTGGATGGCTCAGCGGTTGAGCATCTGCCCTCCCTCAGGGCGTGATCCTGGAGTTCCGGGATCAAGTCCCACATCAGTCTCTCCCTGCAGGGAGCCTGCTTCTCCCTCTGCCCATGTCTTTGCCCCTCTCTCTGTGTGTCTCTCATAAATAAATAAAATTAAATTAAAAATCCCGTGTATTCTCAACTTTCTCTCTTCAGTCCCCAACTTTCTCTCTCCAGTCCCCAAGTATCCCATGTCCCAACTGCCAACTGCCTCAACACTTCTATTAGAATGTCCTTAGATGTCTCAAACTTAATGAGCTACAGCTGAGGAACCACCTCCAGCACTCCACCTCCTGCATCCCATGCCAGGCCTGCTCCTCCGTTTCCCACCACCCTGAACAATTGCTTAGATCTCCAGATGCTCAGGACAAATATCTTGACCTCACCATTATCTTTAACCTCCTCTCTTTCTCTTACATCCTACCACTTATCTGTTGGCAAATCCTTTCAGCTCCACCCTCAAATGCCTTCAGGACCAGCCTCCTTCTCATCACCTCCATCACTTGCACCTTGCCCCAGCCTGTGTGCCTGATTGCCACAAGCACACCGCCACCCTCCCACAGCGGCAGCAGGAGGGTTGGCTCAGAGCTGGAGGTGGCTCCCGGGCTCCCTACACTGCTCTGCTCAAATCCCTGGGCTCCACCTTACTCCCACCAACAGCTAAAGCCTCCCACATTGGGCTTCACACAGATCCTCTCTACTCTGCCCTGACCCGTGACCTCTTTGAGCATCTCCCGGTTCTCCAGACATGTTCACTTGCCCCCACCTCTGGCTTTGGCCTATGCCGTCCCTTCACCTGAAAAGCTTTCCCTTAGGCTCTTCTCTCCCCGCTTCACATCTCTGTTCAAATGTCACACATTCCCTCCAAGCCCTTCCCTGAGCCCTCTGCCCCTTTTCCTTGTGCTGTGTAATTTCTGGAGCCCTATTACTTTCAAATATATAATTTATATATCAGCCTCATTTTATAGCCTATAAACTAGAGAGATTTTGATCTTAGATCCCTTCTACTTCCCCAGGGCCCAGGACAGCACCTGGCCAAAAAGCTTGATAGCTTGATAAATGAATGTACAGCGGGGTGGTCTTGGCCTGGAGCTGGAGGATGGAGGAGTCCCCTATGTTTATATGGATCCCTCTTAAGCCCAGGGACCTCACAGGGACTGAGAGCCACAGTCGTGGTGCTCTGGCCCAGAGACCCTCTGCAGTGTTGGCCACTGGGCCAGGTCGGGCCATCACAGACCGGTTCCCTCCTTGCTGCACCTGCCATGGTGTCTGCCTCACCGGACCTGGCCCTCATAGCCATGAGGATTTCAGCGGGCAGATGTTCTGCTTAGGGGGAAGGTTAGGCAAATGTTCTTAGAACCCCTGTGTTCCCGTGATTGGGCCTGGAGGAAGAAGAGAAGTAGAGCTCAGAGTGGTGCTATTAGGAGCCCCAGTCACGCTGCCAGGAGGGCAGGTCTGGGACACCATCCACTCTCCCAGACTCCCTGTTATGGAGATGGCCCCCAGGGGGTGCCAGGGAGCAACACCAGCCACCCACCCGCCTAGCCCAGGGCAGGAGCAGTTTCTGGCCTCAAGTGTGTCCCTTGAGGGCACTGGTCTCAAGTGAGACCCTTTCAGGGTTGGCCTCCGTGGTCACCTCAAGCTGCCCCCAGGTCCTCCCTCCTGCCCCCCTTACTCTTCAGCCTGCAGGGCTCCCTGGGGAGCCGCAGCCACACCTTCCTGCTCCTGACTCCTCCCCACTCAGCCCTGCAACTCAGTTACTCCAAGGCTCTCTTGCTCAGGGCTGCTGCCAACAGCCAGAGGTGGGGCACACTGGCAGCCAGCAGGCTGAGCCCCTCCCGGAAGCGGTCACAGGCGGGGCCTGGAGGCCTGGGTCTGCCGCAGAAAAGGGGTGAGTCCCCCCCCCCAACCCCCAGCAAGGAGGACGGGAGATGGAGCAGCCCAGGGACAAAGGCCCTGAGTTAGCATTTTCAGGTTTGCGTTTGGAGACAATTAGGAGCTGAATTATTAAAGACGTGTGAGAGAAGAGGCTGTTTTTAAGAAAGCATGAGTAAGCAGGCCTCTCTCACAGCAGCACACAGGATCGAAGGCAATCAATTGCCATAATGGCTGTAAATATTTACTCGGCTTAACTGTGAATGTGTGCGCCAGCCACGCACTTAACACAGGGGTCCCTGCCCGGCGGCCCCCCGCAGGCCCACCCAGGGATGCAGCTTCGAGCTCCTCCCGGTGTCCCCCATGCAGAGGCTCCCCAAGCGCACGGGCTGTGGAATCAGATACAGCCGGGCGCTCCTGGCTAGGTCACCCTGGGCAGGTTGCCCAACCTCCCGGAACCATCTGTAAAATGGGCTGCTGAGGTCCACCTCGGGGCGCGTGAGCGCTCCCAGTGCAACACCCAGGGTGGCTGACACTGGCAAGTGTGAGTCAGGCGGGCCCAGGCCCAGTGGGTCGGGGTGGAGGACTGCACGTGAGCAGATGCTGGTGTCCTGGTCTTACCCTGGACTCTTAATTAAAATGCAAGATGAGGCTGAGTCTCAGAAGCCAGGTACTCTCGATGACAGCCATATCAGTGTGTCGCGGCCGGCTGGGGCCACTCTGAGGCTCAGCCTCGAGCCAGGAGCCAGAGCATTTACTGTGCACTCATCGTGTGCTGGGCACTCCTACGTTATGTCTGTATCTTACTCAATCCTTGCCTCAGCCTAGAAAGGAAAGTTCTGTCGTCACTCCTCATTTTACTGATAAGGAAACTAAGGCTCAGAGAGGTAAAGTGACTTGCCCTAGGTCATACAGCTGGTAAGCAGCAGAGCCAGAACTACAGTCCAGGCCCCTCCTACCCTTTCTAGAAACCTCTGGGCTATGCTGAGACCCGCTCTCTGCCCTCTCCTCTTCTATGGCATCTCCACCACCAAGAGGTGGCCTGGCCCCCAGCCAGCAGCCTACATGCCCGAGGACACATCTACATACTGGCAAAGGCCACAGCTGGAGAAGCCGGCTTCTGTTTACTCCTCTGCCAGGGCGTGTTCTGCCCACTGGCCTGAGATCCTGGCTCTGAGGGGGCTTGCACAGGCCAGGGGTCAGTTGGCCATCTCTAGGGACCTCCTGGTCGAGGACTGAGGATGTTGCTTTAATAATAGCACCTGACACCTTCCCCAACACACAGGCAGTCCCAAAGCCCACCTTGATCATAAAGGGCATGTGGGTCGCAAGTGTGTGCACACACTCACACACACCCAAGCACACACGTACAAGTGCAGCCAAGCCACACATTTTGGCTTCCAGCCTTCCCACAGACTCAACTCAACTACTTCCCTTGTGCATATTCAGTGCTTGGAAATGGCGCAGCTGCCCACAGTGTACTCTACCTGCTTCTTCCAAGTGCTGGGACAGAGCCCTCAGCCTCTCTCTTGGCCCCTTGTGCTTCTCAAGCCCGGACCCTGAGGCTAAGACAGTTTATGGGGTGGAGGTTGGGGGTTGGGGTGTAGAGAAAAGAGCATTGACCTGAGAGTTCCCAGAGCTACATGACCTTGGACAGCTCCCATTTCCTTTCCAGGCCTCAGTTTCCCCTTTTGTGCCTTGGGAACTAAGCTGGCCCAAGATGAAGGCCCCAGGGAATGGGGAGGTGTAGAGTCTGCCACCATTATTTGCTTCATTTTCCCAGGCCCAGGGAAGATGGGGGTGTGTGGGGGAGGTGGCAAGGACAAACCAGACCTAGAGCCTTGCTTCTGCTCCCATCCCTCCGGAAGCTGCAGGGCTCCTGAAGCTCCAGGTTTGTCGAGCACAGGCTGGCAGCGGGTCCCCAAATACTGCCAGCTCAAGCCTGGCCCTGTAGCCCAACCACGGCAGCTTCCCAGGTGTGTGAGGGTAGCGCTCAGAGAAGGCCTTGCAAGGTGGGGGAGGGCAGAAGGGAAGGCCTCCCAGCTCCTCTTCCCTCCCAACCTGTGCCAGGCTCAGCGGTGCTTCGTGGATGTATACTGGATGGATGGATGGATGGATGGATGGATGGATGGACGGATGGACAGATGGGCGAGATTTTCCCCAAGTCTCAGGTGCTCTGAGAAGGTGGGGTTTATGGTGATGTTCACCTAGCTGGGTCAGAGTAAGGATAGCTGAGGGCCCAGGGAGTATGCTCTGCCCCCTGCAGTTCCCTTCTCACCTCCCCCAGCCTCTTGCTCTGGCCATAGCCAGCGCTCAGAAGCCTCTCTGCAAACTGGCTATAAACAGAGACAGTGACCCTACCTCGAAGCATATTGGGTACAAGCACGTGCATTTCCTTGAAGGGCGGGCAGGGAGCCTATATGTCACCTCAGAGCCATTGGATTGAGATCCTTAAATGCAAGGGGGACAATGGTATCCTGGGTGGCCATTGGCCATTAATGGTGGGCAAGTTGATCCCTGGAACTGAATTGGATGGGCAGCCTCCTGAAGTCTTGCTACTTCTGCATATGCAGGAAAGCTTGAGGCCTAGTGGACAGTCTGGCTGGAATCCCCAAAACCAAGAGCAGTCTTCACAGAATGCTGTTTGGTCAGGCACCTGGTGTGTGCTGGCCCTGCGGTGACATGATGGGGCCAGTCCCCTGAGGAGGTGATGTTTAAACGGAAGCCTGAAGGGGGAGAAAGACCACCTGTGCAGATGCTCTAGGTGGAGAGGATGCAGGCACTGACACACTGCTGAGGAAGAGCAGGGCCCTGAATTTATTTAAGGTTCAAGGGAAACCACTGAAGGGTTTGGGCAGGAGGATGACTCACTTATGTTTGCAAAGTCTCCTCTGGCTGCTTGCTGAGTGGAGTACGCCCTGCAGGGGCTACCTCCAGGGAGAGACCTCAGATGGGAGAGGCAGAAGTGAGAACAGGAAGCAAGGAGTGAGCAGTAATGAGGACTACGCTCTGGTGCTCTCTGCTGGGACCACTGGCTTATGGGTCAGGAGAAGGGGTGGGGGGGAGTCTGTCTTCCCTGGGCCTGCATACTCCAGCCCAAGGCCCTGCCCTCTCCACCAGCCTGACCTGTGTTCCCAGGCTCCTTGAGCGGCCCTTCCGTTTAGGGGTAGGGGATGATGGTGACCTTGGCCCCATGAGCCTCCTCCCTGGCTGGGGCCCCTCCACATGCAGTCACCGTGCTCAGGTCCCAAGATGCTCACGGCTTACTGGTTTCTGCCAACCCTTCCATTCACTGCTGTTCTCTTTTTGAAAACTTGAGGGTGGTATGAGGCTTCCTCCCTCCTGCTGGACTATGCGGGTCAATACTCCTAAATGATTGCTTCCTTGGTTGTTCCTTTCTTCCTTCCACTCACTCCCTCACACTCATTCACCTGCTCCGGTTGCACTATTCTGAGGACTGTGTCATCTGCCACTCCTCATTCTATTACCAGGATTCTGGTTGCCGCTCAGGCCCAATTCTCTGGGACAGACAGCTCTTGGCCACCAGAGGGGGAGCCCCAAGCCTGTGAATTGCTTCAGGGCTGCCCCTTGCTCTGAAGAGTGGTGGGGAGAATGTTCTCCCAGGTCGCAGCCAAGACATCTGCCCTCCCCACCTTGTCCCTGGCCTCTGCCTACCACCCCCACCACTGGAGCCCCCCCTCTCCACCAGCCAGCGTTAGTCAGGCTTGTATAGACCCCTTCATGTTTCCCTGCAAATTTGGAAGAGGCCATAAACGTTTCATCTTTTATTTTGCAGTGCAAGATCATTTAAAAAAATATGTTAAAAATCCTAGCTGCCATCTCTCTTCAGCATTATTTCAGAAGAAATGAAGATGTGAACCACTGAAAGGGAATACAGTTAGTTTACAGTCAGTTCACCACCTATCTTTCTTCATTTCACTTGGGAAACCTGTAGCAGCCTACGGATGGGTGGTCAGGAGCCTGCTCTGTCTGTTTTGGGAAGCATCCGTATTAGATCACTGTAGGTAACCCGCCACCCCACATCAGACACAAGCCCAGGGTGTGGACACGACCCCTTCCTGAATCTGTCCCCTGATCCACACCCGAGGAGGATGGCTAAAGACGGCTTGCCTATGTAACAACTAGGAGTCACTCTGCCTTCCTGAGGCCTCTGGGGATGATCCAAGAAGGAACAATTGCCACCCGAAGGCACACTGAGTCCTAGCGCCTGGGGCAGGCCCGTCATGGGCAGCAGACAGGAGGGGAGGCCTGCTGGGGAGAGGATCCTAGCCTGTCCTGGGCTTAGCTCAGGACATCAGGAGCCACGATGTGTCCGGAAAGGGAGGTGGAAGCCCAGGAACTCCAGATCCCTCTGTCCCTATGCTCCAAAGGTGAGAAACTGCAGAGGCAGGAGGGGAAGCGGGAAGAGCTGGTGTCAGGAGAATGCGGAGCTGGTGACTAAAGATTAAAATGGTCCCGTGTGGCAGACGTGTGTTCCTGCTGCCCCCTGGTGGATTTATGGGGAAATACCTGCCCCAAGGGAGATCTTACCCTTGGTGTGTGGGGGGGAGCAGGAAGGGGCTGGGCCAATCCACCAGGCAATCCAGCCTGTGACCATCTGCCTGGAGCCTCAGTCGCTCAGTCACCAAGATTTTATTTTTTCTGAGCAGCCACAGGCCAGCACAAACATTTCCTCCCATCCTGGAGCATCTGGAAGCTATTCCTGTTTTTCCTCCCCACCACCCCAAATCACCCCCAACCCCCCTCCACCCAAGAGGACAGGGACTTGGGCCCCATCACCACATTCCTGTGCCAGAACTCTTTCCCAGCATAGTGTGTGTGTGGTGCCCTTGATGCTGTGGGGTACCCCCCGCTCACCTTCCCAGTCAGTGCCTTTCCTGCCAACCCTCTCTTTGCATCCCCAGCCACCCCTCTCCTACCCATTCTGATCTGACCATTTGGAAGCAGGCAAGGGGGAGGCCAGGCAGGCAGAGGCAGGGACCTCAGCAGCCCATCATATCTGTCTGGAGAGCCTTCCCCACTCAAGCCGAGGAAGAGCATCAAACTACTCACAGTTGGCTTTTAATGAACTGAAGTTCATTCGTTAGCAAGGCCCTGGGGAGAGGTTTGGGAGGCTCTCTGAGTGGCAAAAGGGCACAGAGTCTTTCAGGACCTGGAGAGAACATCTAGCCAGGAAAGGACAGGAGTGGGCAGTAGTCCTAAGGCAGACCTTGCCCAGGATCCAGGACCCAAAAATGTACACCAAGCTCCCAGGTCCCTGTGTCTGGTTAAAGAGTTTGGGGGGAAAGCACAAAATTTATAATTGGTCCTTGACCTTGAAAATTGCCCTCTCCAGCTCTTACTTCCCAGATAAGGAAACTGAAGCCCAGAAAGGAAGAAATTGAAGCTGTGAGTCACACAGTAAGTCCCCATGATCTCAGCCCTGCCACTGAAATCACAAGGAGTAGCACTGCTCTTGTCTTTTACAGGCTCTAGTAGAACCCTTGAAACCACTATCGTACCTGTTCAGTGGCTATAAACAGGTTCATAGAGACCACGTCACGTGCTCAAAGTCACACACCAGTACACAGCCAGCCAGCACGGGAGCCCCCATGGTAGTTAAATGGAGAAGGTAAAAGCCCACTTCACGGGTGCAAAGGTTTTCATGTGCAGCTGACAATAACCTTCTTCATGACCTGGTTATTCCTATGACCCTCTTACAGATGAAGAAGCTGAGAGGTACGAAGCCATTTGCTCTGTGCAGAGTTATGTTAAAGTATTCAAACAAGGAGGCCATTAGGCTGGGATGGCTCTAATGCCTTGGTAGCCTGTGGAAGCAAACCAAAACCTAAGCCCAAGGAACCTGAATCTGAGACAACAAAACTAAAGAGCAAATCACAAAGAGCCAACTAGGCTTTCCCAAATAAGGCAATGGCTTAAGCTATGGTCAGTCAAATAAGTTCCTTGCCTTGCTTCTGTATATTCTTTAAAAAACAAAACAAAACAAAAAAACCTCTCCCCTAGCTCCAATGGATGGAGTGCTCTCAACCATCTTTGGTTTGGCATTACCCGATTCAAATTAATGTAGGCTCAAATAAGCTTGAAAATTGTAGTGGGCCTCAGTTTACCTTTTAACAGCTCTGGTGTCAGAAGTGGAATCCAAAGGAGACCCTGGTGGGCCTTGGGAGCAGCAAGCAGCTAGGTGTAGGCAACCTGCTGAGCCTTGTGTGCTCACTGCTTTCTTCCTGTGCCTGAATGAAGGTCATGGGTAAGTCCCTCACAGAAGATGAAGCTTCTCAGCTTTTGCATTATCAGCTCTCTGATTTCATTTAAGCATTTATTTTAACAGACAGGGTCCAACTTAAACATGATGAGCTCTCCAGCTTCAACCAGACTGCATCCTACTGAAACAGGATGGAACCCAGGGTGAGGCCTCAGGTAAATATAATTTTGTTTTAAAGGAAGGAGAGGAGAAAACAGGTTTTTTTCAAGTTAAGAGAGTCTGGGACTCCTCCATTTAGGACTCTGGCTAACTAAATGCATGAAAACCATGGGCCCAGACCCTGAATTTGTCTGATCAAGGGGGTTAAGCTTATCAAAGATAATCTGGAATTACAATGGCCACAGTGGGGGACTTTTAACCTAAATAAGTTTATCCATTTATGAGATGCCCTAGAGAAAAAAAGGTCCCAAACTTCCCCAAAACAGTGAGATGCATTTTGGATTGATATACAGAAGCTTCTAAGACTAAATTAATCAAAATGGTCCCTTTTATTTTTTAAAAATTTTTATTTATTTATTCATGAGAGACACAGAGAGAGGTAGAGACACAGGCAGAGGGAGAAGCAGGCTCCATGCAGGGAGCTCACTGTAGGACTTGATCCCAGGTCTCCAGGATCACACCCTGGGCCGAAGGTGGCACTAAACTGCTGAGCCACCTGGGCTGCCCAAAATGGTCCCTTTTAAAGAGTTAACATGGCCAGGAATATTTGCTGTTTGTCCCAAAGCAAGCCTGATTAAGATATTTGAAAGAATTTTTTAAGAGGACTTCTATGGACAAGAAGGTGGCAAAACTGGAGACCTATATTCAGAGCCTGACAGGAACTTTTTAAATGCCTTCAAAGCTAAAAGGGAAGGATAGCAATATGAAGCCTTTGTGAAACAGTTAAAATATCCCAAAGACCGCTCTAAATCTAGAATGTAGGACTCTTGATTTCCATCTTAGCTGGAAATATTCTCTCTGATATAAAGAAGCAAGTTGAACATTATGTGGCTGGCTGGGTGGATCCAGCCCCTTGGTATCAGTCAGACTACAATCCAGTTTGTCTTTGCAAGAACAGAAATGCAGCTCTTAAGGCAATTCAAAGCCCACCTATTTTTTGTTACCAATCCCAACAGAATAGGGCACAGAGCACAGGTTACCAGTCCCACTTAGAGGTCTCTAACCACTTCTGCCCACTGCATCTTGGGATCAGAGTTGCCAGTGAAAACACAAATCAGCCAAGCATCAGGTGGAACAACACTTCACTTACATAGAGAAGAGACAGAGCAAGATCAGCTTCCAGAGTAGACATCATTCCCGCAAGGCTAGAGGTCTCTCCTGGTAGCTGATACAGGGCAACTGAACCATTATGAGCACCCTTCTCATGCTGCAGTGGAACTATTATGAGCACCCCTCTCATCCCTCCTTGCCCCTCCCTGCGGAGGACGGATATAACCCTGGTTTGTCCACGTACCATATGATGCACACACTTTAAGCAGGGACAAAAGAATACTCAGAAAGGTAAACAAGGAGGGATATGCCCATGAAAGGTGATAAGCCCAACACAGGCTGTGTGAGCTTTTTCCCTCTTGGTAAGGAAGTGTTCCAGGCCTAAGGCCCTCTCTTAGGTGGTGGAGTGGCCATCAAAGATTGTGGGGCATGAGACTGCCTTTCTCAATAGTTTCCTAATAAGATAAAATACTGAGGACTCATTACTCGAACCTAGGCTTGTCTACCTTTGGCTTCTTAATGCAGACCAACTGAAGAGATTGCTGTCGATATACATGTTTTGTGCCATGTGGAAAAATTTACTATGAGGAAGAGTATGCTCCTAGAAATTATGAAATGTACTAATAAGTTTGCCAATCTATAGAATGCTGGTGTAACTATCCACAAGTGCTCACTCCTTAGTTTAACTAGACATTAGGGTTTCTAATTTCTATGGTTTCTAGGGTTAAAACGTCTGATATATGTAATCAAAACCACTAGAAATAATGAGAGAAACAACTCTGCATGCAAGGAAAGTAGGACGTATTTTTGGTAAGAAAAGATATAAAATATGAAAATGTGTTTTGTTAAGGGAAAACAGAGTTATTTTGCCCTGCAGTAGACTAACTGGTCATTTCAAAATGAGAAGCAAGAGAAGAAGAGGACAAAAACTAAATGAATCTGGAAAGTGGGAAGAGACAGAGAGGAAAATCTCATGTGGTCAGGTTGGCTGACATAGAATGGATTTATTAGAAGGATTTTTAAAATAAGCTTTAATAGTAATAGTATGCCTAGGCAAAATTAAAATGTAATTATCTTTCATTTGTTAAAAGAACAAAGTATTCTTGGATGATAGGCCTGCTCTTGATAAGAGATTCTGAAGAGTTTTCCTTCACCTTTGGATAATCCACCTGGAAAGCAAAGATTGAATTTTACCAAAGTAATTTCTTGTGTTCTTTTTATAAGGTCTTTGATTAATTGGGAGAAAGGAGTCTTTACTATTAAAAGAGCTAAGGTTTTTTTGTGTGTGTTTATTTCATAAAACCTCATTTGCCTTAGAAGTCTTTATCACTTTGGTCGACTAGATTATCAAGATCATATTTAATCAACTTTTCAAACCTTTTGATATAAATAAACCTTTTATAAACTTCCTATAATCAAATCCTACATGAAGTCTTTTTGGCCTTAAGCTACCTTGGAATTCTCCAGAGGACTCTAGAACATCTCAACAGATTAGTTCTCTTTTCTTATTTCTTTTTTAAAGATTTTATTTATTTATTCATGAGAGACACAGAGAGAGAGAGAGAGGCAGAGACACAGGCAGAGGGAGAATCAGGCTCCATGCAGGGAGCCCAGTGCAGGACTGGATCCCAGGATCCCAGATCACACCCTGAGCCAAAGGCAGATGTTCAATCACTGAGCCACCCAGGCATCCCTAACCATAGCCACGTTTAAGTCTTTTGATATTTATACACAGTTATTGTTTTACTCCAATGCTTTTGCAGAAGGGCTTCCTTTACAAAGAGCTTCATGGAAAGAATTCTGCCAGCTACAGATCCCTAATAACTTCAAGATTATACCACTAAACTGTGAGAGCCGTAGTGGGAAAAATGATGGCATCGTAAAACTGCTGAGGATCAAGAATTAATGATTTGAGGGGCGCCCAGGTGGCTCAGTCAGTTACGCATCCAGACTCTTGATTCCAGCTCAGCTGATGACCTCAGGGTCATATAGGATGGGGCCCTCAGTAAGCCTCTGTGCTCAGTGGGGAATCTGTTGGAGATTCTGTACCTCTGTTGCTCCCTCTGCTCTCTAATAAATAAATAAATAAATCTTTAAAATAAAAAGAATTAATGATGTGGGACTGAATGGGATGAGGATAATGATAAATCTTATTACTTTGAGGCATGGCCGATTTTTCAACGTTTTGTTTTCTGGATTTAAAAAATGCTTCTTTGCCTTTTTAAAAAAGTTATAACACCGCAATTTGGTAAAGTATTCTTTGTAAACAAATATAGAACATATAAATTATTATTACATAATATATAATATTAATAGTATATTAATTTTTTTCTCTCTGCCTGACTCCACCAGAATCCAGAAACTCATACTGGCTGTTCTTATTTTTCAAGACAATGCAGGCTTTTGTTAAGTTCAATAAGAATCTGTTCTCCTAACAGGGCACAATTGGGCAAGTCCTTGGATTGACTTCTCAGATTAATGAGGCTTTAAAAAGTCTAATAAACCAGGAATGACTTAATGTATCCAATAAAGTCCCTTAGATATGGCCGAGCTTTAACTGGAACGTTATATTTAAGGATATATGTAAAATCACTATTCTTGTCATTCTTATATAAATTATCAGGCCAAATTTAATGAGACAACTTATTTTGCAAAAAATTTGTCTAATTTTCTTTACTAGAAATTGGGTAATTGAGAGAAAAACTATGTTTCTGTAAAATTATAGTTTCTGTAGAAAACTATCACATACCCCTGTGGATATCAAATTCCAGTCCCGTTCATTGCCTTTGAGGTTTGTTATCTACCTGTAACCTGGCCTGGATCCTAAATTCTTCTGATTTTTCTCTGAAATCTGGCTACAGCTTTCCAAACTAATGTTTCTAATTTTCTTCCTCTGACTTAGATTCATTAAGAATGAAAATTGCCCTTTCCTTGAAGCCCTGCCAACCAATGCTAGACAACTAGATATAAACTTTAGAGAAATGATCACAACGGCTCATGTATGGATAAGCTTTGTGCCTATTGCTCAGAAAGTTCACTATAGGGGCACATGGGTGGCTCAGTCAGTTAAGCTTCTGCCTTTGGCTCAGGTCATAATCCCTGCAGGGTCCTGGGATGGAGCCCTACATCGAGCTCCTTGTTCAGTGGGGTGTCTGCTTCTCCTTCTCCTTCTGTGATCTCTCTCACTCTCATTCTCTCTCAAATAAATAAATCTTTAAAGAAGAAAGAAAGAAAGCTCTCCATATCATGGATGACACCACCAGAGACGTCCAAACTATAAAAGATGATGCTTTGAGTTGTATGTTTAGGAGCCCAACATCTAGAAATCTTCTGGATTGGCTCCCCTCTAGGCTCTGGTTTATACTCTTCTCTAACCATTAACCTTTGTTTTTCTTTTGCTTCCACAGAAATGCCTTTTACTAAACACCTGATTGCACCATCTAGGCCTAGGTTTGGGAACCCCCTGGGTACCTCTTTCTGAAATAAGACACAACTATTTAACTGAACTGATCTATTCTCAGCACTAAGCGATGCATTCAGTGGGATGGCACAGTCCACCAACTCAAACCCTAGGCTGTGAAACTTCTTGGAGGGATTTCAAAGGGAGGGAATAAAGGGCAGCAAAAGATGCCACCCAAAATATGCCTCTTGGCATGGTTTTATTTTAAGCCGATAAAGTGTTTTAGATAACAGAATTGCTTTGCTTGTTGAATTGCTTGTTGGCTGAGCAAGGAGTCTGTGCGATAGAGCAGTTACCTTCTGCTGTACCTGGATCGATGCCTCGGTATAGCAGACATTCAAACACAAAAAATTAGCAAACAAAGCACTTGGCTAAAACAGGTTGATGCCCCTTCAGACACATTCTCTCACACTTCAATCTCTTGGTATTATTCTCCTGAGAGTTATCACTGTGATCTCCCTGGCACACTGTGTTCTCTCGAGGGTCTGAAATATGGATTCACAGCCATCAGAAGTACATCAGATGGTCTCACTATGCTTGGAGAAACAGAAACAAGATGAACAATGAGATGAACAGCAAACGTGGTTCTTCCGCATCCTGACATCATAATCTGTGTTTCATGACAAGATCAGAACTTAACCCCGAGGGTGGCTGAGGACGCCAGTAATGTCCATTTGTCAGTTAATCCCTCATGTATGAAGGATGGCTGAAAGGGGAGGAATTGTTAAGGAGATGAAACAAGGAGGCCACTGGACTGTGGTGTCTCTAATGCCTTGGCTCTATGCAACCCAACCCAAACCTAAGCCAGAGTCAAGGCAATTTAAGACCAACCAATCACAAACAGCCAACCGGGCTTTCCCACAGAAGGCGACCAATTAAGCCATGGCCGATCAAATATTTCCTTGCTTTACTTCTGTATCTTCCTTATAAAACCCTTCCCCTCGCTCCTGTCCGTGGAGCAGTCCTAACCACCTTCTGGTAAGCGCTGCCCTGTTTGAATTGACGCATGCTCAAACAAACTCTTGAGATTTTTAACGTGCCTCAGTTTACCTTTGATCAGCTGTGAGTGCCAGAGATGGTATTCTGCTTAAAAACTGTGGGAATAAGGTGCAGAGAGTGTTGCACAGCCTCTCAGTCCTGCTAGGGCATTGTCCAATGCCTGCCCAGAGCATCAGACTCTGCAGGGGAGCAGAAGCAGGCGGTATAATTGATGAGGTCCCAAACATTTTACAAGCCTATAAAACTGATAAGAGGTGATGATTTCCTCTTCTCTCTGGCAGAGAAGATAACCCCTCGGGTGGCTGTCTCCCTGCCCTGGATCTTTCTTAGTTTCAGCCTAACTGAGAGGTCATATGTCAGTGTCCCTTTTATTTCCACCCTCTCTAAAAATCCCTGTGTTTCTTTCTCTTTTGAATCAGCTTTGTCATTCTGCTGGTTTCCTTATTAAGTACTTCAATAGAACCTTGACACATACTCACTGTCTATTTGTGGAAGAACGATATTTTTAACACACAGAGAATGATGCTTTGACAATGCAAGCCAGCTGTGCCCAGCTTTGTCTGGAACCTCAAGGCTTTGTGTCCTCAATCGGAAGCACAGGCCCTCTTTCCTGGCTCCTGGCCCTTCCCTGCCACTGCCCCATGCCTTGTCCCTGGGAGCCTTGGGCCTGGGCAGTGTGTGGCGAGTGGCTCAGAAGATAGGGCTCTCCCCCATCCTGACGTGGACTCCATGTCTCAAATCCAGGTGTTAAATGTGACTTTCCTTGAATTTGGGCAGAGGCTCCAATGGCCGAGACCACTCTGCAGGTCATACTAAGGGACTAGGTAACCGGTCCTGTGATCCACCCTTCTTCACCCCACCAGGGGGCAGAGAAGGAAAAGGTTGGTGGAGAAGAGAAAGGGAACATCTCTGGAAAGGTTGGTTGGTGTGCTGTGTATTTTATCCTCCTCCTACACCAAGGTGGCTTTAGTCCTCTGTCCAATGAGGGGCTTCCAGGAAGCCTGTTGGGGTCTGGGCATGTGTTCCTGGGGCCAGGTGGGTCTGACCAACACCTGGAGGAGGTCAGGTGGCAGCCATGGCTACAGTGGCCAGAGGCAGCCAGGGTAAGAGGAGGGAACTGGACACCCACTGGGTGACGGTCCTGGAAGCAGAGGATGCATTTCTGCAGAGCGCCCTCAGACCCTGTGGGTAAGATTAGAATTCTGATCTGGCCCAGACAGGATTCCCTGAGGACCCACTAACACCTGAAGGATGCCCACAGGACCCGAACAGAATTTCTCCCAAGGACAGTGAAGGGCAATCACAGAGGGAAGATGGACAGGGACAGAGGTAACAAGGAATCACCACCTCCACTGGCTTATTCCAGACACTGGTGGCCAAAGGTTGTGTTTTAGCAGCATCTCAGTGTTCACACCAGCCTGGTCTTGCCCTCCTTGCTCCCTGTTCCCAGATTGTCCCCCGTACCCCAACTTACTGTGAATCCCAGAACCAGCAACCCAACCTGACCTGGAAGGAGCTCAGAAGTAGGCAAGCAAGCTCAAGTCTTTGTGTCTTTTCTTTTCTTTTCTTTTCTTTTCTTTTTTTTTTTTTTTGGTCAGATGAGGAGCCTGAAGCCTAGGGAGGCAGATTATACTCTTAGGTGACACTGACCTGTAGCCTCTTTCCTCCTTTCAAGACAGACTGAGACAGAGAGACACACAAAGGGAGTGAGAAAAAGCCTCCATGAGCCTGCAAGAGGATCAAGCATGTAAAAAGGTTTGAAAAAGGTACATGAAGCTATTGGGTAATAAAGACTCCCATTCACTGAAACCCAGTAAGCAAGGGGTCTTGCTGACTCTCCTAGCATCCCTGTATAGCAGGTACTGTGACACATATCCCCCTAGGACAGGTGAAGAGCCCAGGCTGCCATGGCAGGAGAGGTGCTCAAGATCACCAACCAGCAGGAACAAGCAGGACCAACCAGCAGAAGTAACTAGTGAGGTCCTGGCCAGAGACTTGGTAACTCCAGGCACATCCCTCTCCCACTAAGCCTGACCCTCAGGGGTCTCCACTCCCAGAGAAGTAGCCTACCATCTGCAAAGTTCCATCGTCCCCCACAGTGACTGCCTGGGGTGGGGAAGGTCAGCAGCTGGGAGGAGGGGCTAAGGGGCAACCCCAGCAGAGACAGATCTTCTGTTGCTTTTGAAAAGCTGGCTGTGACTGGGCTCCGACTTCCTGCAGCAACATTGGCCTGAGTCCCCCATTAGAGGCCTGTGAGGTTGCCACCCCTGCTTCAGACTCAGACCTCCATCTGATCTCCCTCTGCAAACCTCATTAGATCAGAATCGTGTCTTCTTATTCCTAAAGATCTATTATAGCTTTTGAGTATTTATTTTTTAAGATTTCATTTATTCATGAGAGACACACAGAGAGAGACAGAGACATAGGCAGAGGGAGAAGCAGGCTCCCTGTGGGGAGCCTGATGTGGGACTCGATCCTAGGACCCTGAGCCAAAGGCAGATGCTCAACCACTGAGCCACCCAGGTATCCCAGCTTTTGAGTATTTAAAACCATTACTATTTGATCAATTTTGAGATGACTGATGTTTGATTATATGCTAAATTTTGTGCTTTTATTCTTCTTAAAATATTATTCATTAATTTGACAAGGATTTCATGTTCCAGGCTTTGTGCCAGATGCTCAGGGCAGGGCAGGGAGGAAGAGCAAGGGACAATGCCCCTACCCTCCAGAGAGGGGACAAAAGGTCAAGCGTTTGTCCAGCCCCACTCAGTATTGGCACATTGTCCCTCGGTGTCTCTGAACATCTTTGGGCAGCAGAAAGTACTTTTTTTTTTTCATCTTTGGCTAGAAAGCCAATATATCACATGTCTACACTGACTCATGTTTATGTGTTAGGGATTTCATTTGATATCTCTTTAGAGAATCATGCAATTACTTTAGCCTAATTTCCTTCATATCCCTCCAATAACAGGATAAGACAAAAGGACCCAGAAGCCTGGAGCTGTTGAGGTTTCCCCTTTCAGTGTCTGGAGCTCCCAACACCACCTTCCCCAGCACACCTGGCCAAGAAAACACCAAGTCCCGAAGCACAGGAGCCCCTCTCCCTGTGCCTGCCTTCTGGTCCCCATGGCTGATCCTGGGTCTTTGTCCTGCTTAGCCCTTGAGCACTCATCCTGATGAGGGGCAGAGGAGGCAGAGGAGAAGTGGCACCTGTCACTCCCACACAGGGCTCCTCCCCAGTCCTGAGCCTGGAGGCCCCATTGTATCCCTGCCAAAAATTCCAGGTTGGTTGGTTTTATAGATTTTAAAATATGGTGGTCACTGATCAAGCACTTCCCTCACTCCTCACTGCAGAAGTCACACATCTCTTTGGTGGAGCAGGAGAGGGCTCTGGGGAGGGGAGGAAAGAGGGGAGAGGCCAGGGTGAGGGGATCAGTGTGTGCAAGGCAGGTGGGCTGGCCCCAAAGCCTCCTGCTCCCTCCCAGCCAGGCTGAGCCTGAGTCTGTGCACCTGGAGAAGGAAACCCCCTCCCACCTCCTTTCCCTCCCCAGGCCCGAAGAGTACAGGAGCCCTGGCTTGGGACTCACGGCCTGCAGGTCAGAGGGCAGGGCTCCCCGAGCCAGGGGGTTCCTTCCAGCTCTGCTCTCAGGGCCACTGCCCCCTCTGATTGCCCCTGCCCCACTCGAGGCAGGCACATTGGTCCTGAGTCCCAAACCTGCTTCTTTTTGCTCCCTTAACTGGTCCTATCAAAGCAGCCCTCACCTCGAGCCAGGTTCCCAGAGATGAAGCGGAAGAAGAAGCTGACGATGTCTCCCAGGTGTTTCTTGCAGCCATGGTGGCACTCCTGAAGCCTCAGAGCAGGCCCCCGGGCTGGGCCTGGGGTCTCCCGGCGCCCCACCACTCCTGGGCCTGGCCCCATCCTGGGGGCCCCAGCTCCTGCCCTCAGCTCTGTGTGACCAGCCACAGTGCAGGCCACCCCCAGCCTGCTCTGTTCTCTGCCTGCCTCTCTCCAACCTGACATTCAGAGCCTTCCTTTAGAATGCTCTCTCCCCACTGTCTTGGTCTCAACCTGACCCTCAGTGTCTTGGCCTCTCTGGACTTCCCTTCCCTTCTCTGTCCTCTGTTTCTGCCTCCTGCTCCCTCAGCCTTCCCCAGGACCACCTGCCCCTCAGCCCTCAGCGCAGAGCCCCCAGGGCCTGACCAGCACCTCCTGTAGCAGCCTCTACTCCTATCCTCAGGCCAGCCCCTTCACCTTGTGCCTGGCTCTGGCTTCCCAGGACCCCAGAGTTCACTCTTCCTGGAGACAGAAGGGCTCCTGCAGCTTCTTGGGCTGGGAAGGGGGTGAGGGTGGGGTTGGGCATTGCTTCTGAGCTCTCAGCACCAGTGGAGGAGGTGCCACTGGTGTGATATTTGGGTGAGAGTGTGATCTCACTGCAAGGGGCCTCACCCATGTCCCAGGGCTTCTCTGCAGCCAGAAAGGGAGCAGCCTGCTCCCATCCAGGCTTCTGCCTGGGAAGCTCAGGGGTCAGGGGGCCCTGGGCAGAGCTGGGGGGGTGGGTGAGGCCCTGACTTTGGCTATTTCTTGACCTCTGGTCTCTGCTCACTGACACCAGACTACAGTGCTGTTGATGTCCTAGAGTGGAGAATGGGGACATGGGAAGGGGTCCCTCTGACGAGAAGGGTAGAGGAAAACAAATATATGACCGGGCAGAAACTGCTGTCCCTCCCCCTCAGCCCCACACTTGCTGGGCACCTAATATGTACCAGGCAGTTTGCTCAGATCCTTCTGGCCACCAGTGCATTAGGTCATCAAAACAACCTCACAAGGTATGTGTGGCCGAGAATGCCATGTCAGTACTCGTTCTCCTTCTCTTTTTTACCTACAGAATTCAGATTCTATTGGAGGTGGAAATGTGCCCAGTTTTAAAAACCAACATTCCCCCACTTCCTTTCAGTCAAGGTGGCTCAGTTCTGGCCAGTGATATGCAGGCATAAATCTTCCAGAGATTTCCCTGAGAGTGTGCTTTCCTGATATAGGCACTACCATTTCCTCCTTCCACCCAGTTTCTCCTTCCCCTTGCCTAGGATGAAGCCATTATGGCTGGAGCCAAAGCAACTACTTTGGGGCTGTGAGGAAAAGGACAAAAATACCCCCAAAAAAACCTTGATTCTGACATTCCCAAGCTGCTAAACTAGTGCCAGCCACTGCTTAACCCAGATTTCTCATATTTCTGTCTAAATTAAGCCACTGTTATTTGGGGTTTCTGTTATATGCAAGTGCAGCCAAGTCAAAATATTCCCTCCAAAGTGAAAGACAAACTCTTGCACCTTGCACTCCCAGCTGGTAAAAGGAAGTGCAGTGTGGGATGGCCTTCCTGTGTACCACCATGAAGCACGCTGCTCCAGACTGTTTGCTTTACTGGGAGCAGACGAGGCTGTGCAGCAGGTCAGGCTGCATACAGGCAGCTCTGCCCCTGGGATGCCTGGGTGGCTCAGTGGTTGAGCATCTGCTTTAGGCTCAGGGTGTGATCCTGGGATCTGGGATCGAGTCCTCCATTGGGTTCCCTGTAGGGAGCCTGCTTCTCCCTCTGCCTATGTTTCTGCCTCTCTCTCTCTCTGTGTGTGTTTCTCATGAATAAGTAAATAAAATCTCTAAAAAAAAAAAACAAAAAAAGCAGCTCTGCCCCCTTGGGCCTGATAACCCTGCACATTCAGTAGCCTACCCTGCATTTAAGGCAAGGTAGCATGCTCTGCAGGGCCAATGACAGTTCCCAGTAGGAACACTCCATGGTCTCCCTAGGTTTTGAGTAAAACCATGCTTTCTTTAGCAAAGATTTTCTTTTGACATGGAGCTAGCAGCTCACTATTGGTTCTCATGGAGATGGAATGTCTGAGGGACACCAGGTAGCATGGACCTCAGCTGCCCATCAGGCACTGAGTATCAACCTCTCCCCCAGCTCTAAAGGCCTATACATGTGTGTGCAGCACTCCATCATCATGTGCAGATGCAATGTCTGAGCATAGGAGCAGAGGGTCTGAAGGGCTCAGGTAAGTGTATAGCAAGTGACTCAGGCCCCCATGGAACTTGCTGCACTGCCAGCTTCCTCTCAACCCGTATCTGTGACCTCATGGGGAGCCCCTAAGACCATCTGAAGAGAAAAGCAGGGAAGCCCCGGTGGCTCAGCAGTTTAGCGCTGCCTTCAGCCCAGGGCCTGATCCTGGAGACCCGGGATCGAGTCCCACATCAGGCTCCCTGCATGGAGCCTGCTTCTCCCTCTGCCTGTGTCTCTGCCTCTCTCTCTCTCTCTCTCTCTCTCTCTCTCTCTGTGTCTCTCATGAATAAATAAAATATTTTTTTAAAATGAAGAGAAAAGCATTTATATGTAATTTATAGACGGAGCTACAAGAAATGCTGGCACCAACAGTAGGTTGACATGGTGGCCCACTCAGCAGGGAAGGATGATGGAGAAGGGGAATCTTCCTGATGGGCAGAGTGTTGAATACATATGCTTGCCCACATTTCCTGGAAGAAGAGAAGGTCTGGGGTAGGATTTATGCTCACTCATGGACAGCTGTGAGAAACATTTGTTCAGGAGTCAGGGTGGTGGAGGAAAGGAAAGAGGAAACATGGTAATTGCTGTCCAAAGGGCACCAGGCCTGAGAAAGAGCTCAGTAGCCAGGTAGACAAGATGGCCTGGCAGCCTGTATTCCTTGCTGCCTGGCACTGCTCACCAACAAAGTGTCATATGATCTAAGATTACTTAGGGGTTCAGTAAAAGAACTTCTCACCAGGCTGATGTGGCTACAGCTGTTGTTGAGTACCCAACCTGCCAGCAGGGTGACAAGCCAGCCGCCAGTTGGCAGGTCAGCTACACTGTACCCTTTCTTCCTGGCAGGACCACCACTTATCCTCTCTGGAACTGACATTCATTCTGCATATGAACCTTCATCCCTGCCTGCCCTGCTTCTGCCAACACCATCACCCATCACAGTGTCCCACACACAATTGCTACCAACCAAGAGACTCATGTGATAACAAAGAAGTATGGCCAAAGGCCAGTGTTTGCAAGACCCACTGACCTTATCCTATTCCCCACAGCCAGAAGCAGCTGGCCTTACTGAGCAGTGGAAGAGCCTACTGTAGACCTGGTCTGAGCACCAGCCATGAGGTTATTCAGATGCTGTCCTCTCAGGTGCTGGGATGTGCTACTGAATATGCTGCTTCTCTAGCAGAATGATGGATCCAGAAACCAAGAGGATGACAGTCAGCCCTCATAGCAGCCCTCAACAACCCCCTCCTCCATTTTTGCTTCCCATATCTAATACTCTGGGCTCCAGATTAGAGGTTTTAGATCCCAAATCACGGATTCTTCCTTAAGGGAAGCAGCTTCTAGGCTGGAGACTGAGGCTGCCACCTGGCCATTTTGGGCTCCTCATACCACTTAGCCGAATTGATATAGTGGGTGTTGGTTTGAATGAGCCTGAGGATCCAGGGGAGAAGGTTGCAGCTACATGAGGTGGGGGAGGGGAGTGATATGTCCCAAATTTACTGACTTCCCCAGGGAATTTATTAATTTTGCCGAATACAGAGATAAATGTTAGTGGGATGTTACAGGCAGGATGACCAAGAACTCAGATCCCGGGGGAATGAAAGTTTGGATCACTCCACCAAGGACCCTTCTGAGGCCTTATAGACAGTCACAAATTTCCTACCACAACTCCATGGAAAGGTAGTCTATTTCTATTCCCCTCAAATCTGGGCTATGCTTAGGGCTTGTTGTGACCAATAACATTCAGTGGAAATGATACTATGTGAGTTCTGGATCCTAGGCCTCAAGAGCCCTTTTGCCTTTTCTTACTGGAACACCCCTCTTGGAAGCCAGCCCCCTTATACTGGGGACGGCTATGTGGTGATCAAGTCCAAGAAGCTCTGTGGAGAGACACAGGCACATGTGTGGAACGGTCTTGGCCCAGCCCAGCCACCAACTAAACAAAAGCAAGTGAATAATCATAGTCAATGCCATGTGGAGTGGGAGAACCATCCTGGGAAGCCTGCCTAAATTCCTCATCCATAGACATGAGAGAAAACAAAATGGTGGTATTTGGGGGTATTTTGTTAGGTGACAAAACATCGCTCTCTCAACTTCAGAGTTTGGACCCAGTACACTCTCTCCAGAGAAATCCTCTTCACTAATCATCTCCCCGCACCTGGCAACTCCAACTATCCAACTTTCTAAACTTTTGATAAGGGTAAAAGCTTCAAAGGCCACGTGGCCAGTTTTCAGATAAATCCTTGAAACTTTGCATCTGATCTGGCATCTCAGTTTGAAACACAATGTGACACATATCTTGGTGCTTCAAATATGTTAAAATTCTGTCAGTGTATATTTATATATCCTTACAGATTATAGACAAGTTAATTTACATTTTGCCCTCATACCTTTCTACTACCACTTTTTAAAATCAGGGTGCCAGTGGCTTTATGATCTTACCATGGGCTTTATGGAATCCCAAGAGAAGTGAGTTACCCAGAGATGAATGCGGTGGTGGATGAAAATTTGGGTCTCTGCCTTGGGGGAGGGGGGCAGGAATTTGTTTGTGTAAGGACAGTTGCACATAACACATGGGAGCCTGTGGCTGCTGCTCCAGTGTTCCCACCAGAACAGCTAGGGAAGTGGGGGCACTTCCTGGGGTGGCAGGCAGGGCCCAGGCTTCCTTCTCTGGTCCCCCAGAATTGCTGTGAACTTCCCAACAGTCTAGAGTAAATACCTCTCTGATTAAACCAGCCAGCCTGGATTCAGTGGTCTGCTGCCAAGACCCCAGGTTATTCTGTGATAGTTTTATAGTTGAAGAAACCCAGTCCTGCTGTCTTCACGGGGAGCCAGACCTGAGAAGCCGGTCTATCCAGTTAATGGCGTAGCCATGCTCCCAGAGAGATGTTCTGGTATCCTGACAGAAAGGAATTTTAGATGCTAGAGAAACAACGCAGAGTGGGTCAGAGTCCCAGCCTCTGGGTCACTAAGAATGGGCTCCCCAATGTTGTTGAGGGACACACTTTTCCGCCTAGGATGGGTGCTCCTCCGTCATGCTGCCTGCCCTGTACTCCCTGGCTCCCAGGCCCATCTCAGAGGCCACTGCTGCAGACCAGCTCCCAACACCATGTGGGGCCTTCGCAGCCCGGAAGGGACTGCCAGGCATAGCAGCAGCTGGTGCAGCCATTGGCTTCTTGATTCCCGGGCCCCACCTGACAAGGTCGCCTGAACCTCGGGGACATCTGTATGCTTTACTGGGCCTTGGCTTCTTCCTCCAAGCTGTCCCAGAAATCTGTCTCTCTGACCTGCTTCTTCTGAATGGAAAAACCCCTGACAACAAGGGTGTAGGGTGTTGGCCTTATGCCTGCCTTCCACAAGCACCCACTGCTCAGGACACCATGGCCGGGCCTCGCTGAGCTCAAGGACAGAGCGACACTGAATGGCACCGATTGTTCTCTGCACCCAGAGCCTTCTAAAGGAGCAGAAGCACCTCATCTGTGCACAGTTTAGCATTTCACATGCACACAAAGCCCTCGGTGTGACTACACCAGCAGTGCCACCCCTGAGGGGCATACAAGGAGCCATACCTCATGGAGACAAGGGTGGCCCTGGGGTCTTGGCTCCTTATTCTGTGACGTGGCTGCTGCCTCCAGAGATGCTAGAGGTTTCCCCAAGAGAAAAGACATGGAAGACACACATGGGGGGTAGGGGTTGCCCTGCCTGGAGCATATGGAAGATGTTCCAGGTCAGAGCCCTTGCTCAGCCCCTGACACTTGTGACATGCTGACTCACGTGACCTCCCTGAGCTTCAGTTGACTAGTAATGAGTGCCTACCTCATACAATGAAATAGGATCTGGTTTTCCCATGCTTCACGTGGCCTCCTAGTGCCTGGCACAGTGTCTGGGGAACATGTCCATGCAGGGCAATGCACCTGGCTGGGCCCAAACTGTGGATGGCGTCCTGGGCCCTGCTCTGCCCACCCCCACTCTGGCACCCAATGCTCTGGGCTGTGACCAGTCCAGCAAACACACCCTGACAGTTCAGCACAGGTTCCTGGCCTCCGGGAATTGCCCTGAGCTAAAGGTGGGGTATATGCAAGGTCTTCTTGTGACCTTGAACATACCACACCCACCCCCCAGCTTGCTTTCCTCCATGTCCACCCACACCTGGGGGTGCAAAAAGCCCCAGCTAGGAGGTGGCACATCATACTCCAGCCCCAATCATACTCCAGCCCCAATCATACTCCAGCCTACAGAGTTGGAAGTTGGAGACAGGGCTCAGCAGGGAAGAAGCATGGGGGTCAGGCAGGGGTGCGGAGTGGAGAGGATCAGGAAGAGACGGTGCGGAACACTGAGGTGATGGTCTTGCGCTGTTGCAAAGAAAAACCTGGAGGGGGCGCCTGGCTGGCTCACTCAATATAACTCGTGACTCTTGATCTTGGGGTCAGTTCAAGCCCCACATTGGATGTGGAGACGCTTAAAAAAAAACTGCCTGGGGGGCAAGACCCGCGGGGTATTCAAGACTCGAGTAGCACAAGCTGTGTCAGTTGGAACAGACTCGGCCCCTTCGCGCACACAGCTGGCCACACCACAGGGCCACAGGGCCATGGCCCACCTCTGCTCTTGGGTTTCTGTCTGAGAGCAAATGGAGTTGTTTGACCTTGCTGCAGAACTAACAGCACTGTAAAGGTGTGAGCTTCCCAGGTGAGCTGTTTGTGTGAACTTTTAGTGACTTCACATTTCCACCACAGGCAAAATCTAGTCCCCCATCATAACCCCAGGGAGCTGGGGAGCGCCCGGACCCCACATACATATTCATATGCACTAGTGCTTCTGTGAAAGGCCTCAGCACAGAACAGAATGGAAGTAAAGGGTTGAAGGGTTAGGAGTCTGGAGCAAAGGTCGGCTGAAAACACAGAGTGACAGGGACTCTGGGACACAGCAGAAGGGGGTGCTGGAATGGCCAGGAGGGGCTGGGAGCATCCCAAAGTGCGGTTGTACATAAAGGACAGGAGTCTTGGAAGTGGCAGCCAGTCCCTGGCCCACTGTGGGCCCCTCCGGCCTTTCCCTTCTCTCTTCCCGCATCCAGCCTGGGAGCCTGGGGCCCTGGTTTATGCCCATTTTCCCATCAGAGGCCTGAGGCTCCCTGGAAATCCTACAGAGAGTGTCTGAGACAACAAACAGGACAGGCTGTCAGGGCTCACAGCTGCCTTTTTCCTTTAAGACTCTCCTGCGCACCTTGTGTATGAGATCACATGTATGTGGGTGTATGCACGTGGGTGTGAGCAGTGCATGTGCCTGTGTGTGTGTGGTGGGTGGGTGTGCGCATGGCTGTGTGGTGGAGGCACAGGTGTGTCGGTAGGCGTGCACAGGTGTGACTGTGGCGTGTGTATGTGTGAGAGAACAGGGGCTGCATGAGGCCATCTGTGCATCCCTTGCTCTGTCACACTTGGCAAATAAATAGCACCAAGGGCAAGCACAGAGAGCCATTGCCTGAGCCCCTCAGGAACATCCGCAGTGCTGCCCGAGGTGAAGAGCCAGCACAGCCGCTGGGGTGCCCTGGGCAGGACCCAAGAGGGACTAGGACCGACGTTTCCTCCTCACTGGGCCTCTGCACACATTGCTGCTCATCCTTTTTACAGAGGACTTCGGAAGGAGGCAGGAGCTGCCCAGGTTACCCGCCAAAAGTTAGGCAAGAGCAAGCCGGGCCTGTCAGACTCTGATGCCTGGCTCTAGCCTCCCAGCAACCCAGGTGGGACACCCCAGCACAGGCCCAATCCTCTGTCCCCACCCTCCACAGGGCCTGCTTTGAGCTCAGTGCCTTGCTTGGATTAATGGGGAAAAGCATGAATGAATGAAAACATTATCTCCCAACAAAGATGGAGATGGCATGGCCTGGGCTGGGGTCCCAGGGTGGCCTCTGAGGACTCAGATAGAAGAGAGCTCCAAAAAGACACCCCACCCCCACCCCTGCCCTCATCCCAGCCCGCCCCAGCCCCTACCTGAGCCCTGTGGGGCTGCACTGGACAGGATCCACTTGACCAGACAGCACCGCATCAGGGCCTGGCGGGTGAGCCGGGGCCTCTGCCACTTGACGCCCTCCTTCTTGCTTAGCGGTGTGCGCCCGGGGTCCCCCAGGAGGCTGCCATCTGACACCTTCATCGCTTCCTGCAGCAGAAACAGGTAGAGTAGCCCTGAGCCCTTGCTCAGCGAGGACCTCCAGGCAGGCCCCAGTCTCCTGGGCAAAATTGTCCTCCATTCCCCCAGATTCACTTGACCCATGACATGTGGCCTGCGTTCCAGCTGTAGGAGGAAGCACCCCTGCATGGGCACCAGTTCTGAGCGGTTGGGTTGGTTGGCTGGGACAATGACCACCAAGGTGGCAAGTTGGTGATATCTTTCCAGGGTTGTAGAGTTTCACATGTGCTACCTTAGTAGAGTCCTGAAAAGTATGTGGCTCCCCAAAGCAAAAATACAGACGTGCAGTTGGGCAAGTTCTGCAGAGCCAGGGCCCCAAACCCAGCCCCTGCATTGGTCAGCTCTCAGGCTCAAGCAGAGACTGACCCAGGCTGATGACAACGGGAAAGGAATTGGCAGCAGAGGAGGGCCCGGGCCAGCCACAGTCTCCCCAGAAAACACACAGAGCCAGGCTTGGAAGACGAACCACAGCAAAGAGCAAGCAGAGGGACAGCCAGCCCTCAGCCACAGTCACCCCCCCAAAAGAGGGCAGCGAGAGCTCATCTGCCGCAGCTGAGCACCCTGGCCCCTGCTGCTCATGCTTCCATCCTGGGGGCTCTGGGCCTGGGACCCCCACTGGTCTCATGGCCCTGTTGCCCCTAGGACCTGGAGGCTGCTCTGGGGGTCTTCTCAGTTGAGTCCCTAGCTCTAGGTTCAAGGTTAAGAGTAGAGGAATCTGCAGTCCCAGCACAGGTCATATGCCTCCTCCCTGGCTGCAAGAGGAGCCAGGAAAGCAAGCATCTGGACGTCAAGTCTCTCTCATGTTTTCAGTATGGCTTTCCTGAACATGGGGAAGAAGAAAATCCCTCCAATGTCCCCTGAACTGAGGGAAACTGGTCTGCTGCAACCCACAGACTCCTGTTAGGCAGGAGAAAACTCCAGATGCTGGGTTGGCTCATGGCTCCATGGGCCCAGTCATGTTTAGAGCTGGACAGTCTGCCTCTCGGTCAGCTTTTGGTGAAGTGGCTGCCTAGACAGGGTGACATCCACACCCCTTAGCCTGATTTCTGGGGCCTTCTCTGTTGCAAGTGCTGCCTCTATAGCTGTCAGCCTCCAACCCACCCCCCAGACATACATGCTCAGCAACACCCTCCACATTCCTTCTCTTCTTTGAGACTTGCCCTGGCAATGGGCGGGTTCAGCGGTGCCTGGAGCTGCAGCGAGGGCAAGCACACACTAGCCTGGTGGGGCAGAAAGAGAGGGTGAGCAGGGGTGGCCCGGGGTCTCAGGGTACCAGAGAGGCTGAGGGACGCCCCCTGTACACACATGCACACACATATTAGCACGCGCACACATACACATAGGTCCTGCCCTGGCTGTGTCAGAGAGGCACCTTCTCCATTATTAATGATCCTATTCAGGAGAGAAATGGCTTCAATGAATAAAGCCTTTATTTCTGTCCAGGAAGGGGGTAAGGGGAAGATGGGCAGCTGGTGCTCCATTACTTCATCAGTTCTTTGCCGTAGGCTCTGCAGCTGGGCTTAGCGGAAAATGTTAGAAGGAAAAACTGCAGAGGGCCTCAGAGCCTCTATTGGGACCAGGAGCTGTCATTTGGAGCCCTGTCTCTCCTAGGACAATGCTGGCGGTGCTGGCTGGCAGGGGCCGTCCTCGTGGAGCCCGTGGCTCATCATGAGGATTGTCGTGCAGACCAGGCCCAACTAATGGGGGAGAGACCCGGATGGGGGCCTCCAGGAAAGGTTGGGAAGACCCACTGGCAGGGCAGAGGGCTCCAGCTGCGCCTTTTATTCTGGGCCTCAATGAGGTCTCATCATCATGACAATCCCACAAGGTAGGCCCCACCACTCCCACTTTAAAGATACGAACTCCAGGAGAAGTTTGGGGGCACGCCAGGGCCTCTCTGTACTTGTGGTCTCCTGGTTCCAAAGTTCAGGTGGTGCCAGCCGCAGGCTGTACCGCGTAGCCTTCCTGGGGCCAGGCCCCGGAGGCTGAGGGGTTCCCCAGGCCCCTAACCATGTCAGAGTAACAGTCTGTGAATGTCCAATACTCTCCCGGACCACGGAACCCCAGTATGTGTGTCCTCCCTGAAGCAGGGGGCTGGGCGTAGTGGGGGCAGGAGCCCGTGAGCCCCCAGGCAGGGTCTACGATGGCTTCCCTCTGTGAAGTGGGGAGGGGTCCTCACAGAGGATAGGAGGGCCCACAGTGGCTGAGACAGGCCCCACAGTGGACGACTGCCAGGAGGACCATGGGGGAGGGCGGGAGGGACACCTGACCATAGGTCATCCTCAGGAATATTTGGCCCTTGTCTGTCTGGGAGAGGGTCCGCCTGGGTTGTCTGGAAATGTTAGTGGCCACTCTGGGCACCCTGCTCCTGATTTGGAAGCTCCCAGGCATAGAAAAAAGGGAGCCCTGAGAGGTGACACATCCACCCCTTCACCCCAAGACGCCTCTGTTCTAAAAGGTGATAGAATTGAAGGGAGCTGAATCAGTGAGCAAACTCCAGCTTGAATTAAATCTTAGCTCCTGCTAAGAACCCCCAGTGGCTTCACTGCATTTCAAATAAAACCCCAATGACTCTGTTCAGTCTACAAAGCCCCCGTCGGCGGGGCACCCCTGACCCTAACAGCCCGCCCCATGCTCTTCACACACACCAGGCAGGCTCGCCCGGCGTCTTGGCTCCGCTGCCCCTCCGCCTGCAGCCTCCATCCAGGAGCTCTCTACATTAATTCTCACAACCACACGTGATTCCACAATGATCTCAGTCAAGTTTCAAATAAAAAATACCGACATACCAACAAAAAAGAGTATTCAATATATACACACACTGGAAAACTTCAAGAAATATTTACAAATGCCTAGATGAAAGTCCCCTGATGTTCTTCTTAATTTAATTGAGAATTCCTCTCCTCCCACTCCTGCTTGATCCTGGCATTATTTCAACAGTGGATGGAGCCATCCATGTTCCATCCTCCATGGGCCTCACGGGGTGGCCAGGGTTGGATGACAGAGACCGATGAAGCCAGAGGATCTGTGCCCCGAGGTCACACGGAGTCCCCATTGGCACACTTGGCACGTGTGGGCATTCCGGGCTGCCAGGGACCTGCAGCCTTCTCTGAGGCCCATGCGTTCCCTGGAGGACAGAGGCTGCAGGTGGGCAGGGCCATTCCCTGACAACCCAGAACTGAGACTGGCGGCACCTATGTGGCCAGATGGATCGGGGTGGGTTTCAGCTCACATCTAAGTCCAGGTCTGTGGGGAGCAGGGGAGGGACAGAGAGGACACCAAGCTGGTGATGTACCTGCTGTGGACCAGGCACTGGGTTAGGTGTGTGGAGATGCTGTCTTATTTAATGCTCACACCAATTTATTGAGGTTCCTTAGACCGTCCTTCAAATCCCCCAGCTGAAGCCCATATCCCAGAATAGGTTCTTCCTCACACCCTCTTACCACGCTTGCCTGGAGCCCCCGTGGTGTGTGTCCTCTCGCTCAGGGTGGATGGGGAGTCAATCTAACTGTCCAACTTCAGGTGTGTCCTGGTGGGCTTTGGCTGGAGGATATGGGTTCCTGGGGGTGGAGCTGTCCCACTGGGCACCTGGGAAATGCTCCCATCTGGTTCAGGAGTTAGACTCCAGGAGGTGTGGGAGTAGATGCCTTGACTGCTCCTCTATCTCCATCTTGTCTTTTACAGGGATGGGGTGTGGCCTCAGCTCAGAGTCTCTGCAGGCCACATGGGGTGGGGGTGAGGTTAATGCTGGTGTTTTATTTTCATGGCATCCTTCCCATTACCTTCACCTTCATCAATGGCCCCCCCTTTCCATTTACAATAATGATTTAGAGATCCCCCTTTCAATGAATTTATTGAAATTTAAAATGTGAGTGAAAGAAAAAATAGAAAACAATCACACAGATTGTGGTAGATAAGGCAAAGTCAGTGAAGGCAGAATACCAACAGCCAGGAAGCTTGGAGACAGGGGGGCCCGATCGATGCAGCCATGCTGAGACCCTCAGGTCTGAGCTGTCCCAGACAGTGGTCTCTGGCTGCCTGTGATATTGAACACTTGAAATGGGGGTAGTCCAAATTGAGATGTGCCATCAATGCAAATAGACACTGGATTACTTGGGGGGCACCTGGGTGGCTCAGTGGTTGAGGATCTGCCTTTGGCTCAGGTCGTGATCCTCAGATTGAATCCCACATCGGGCTGCCCACAGGGAGCCTGCTTCTCCCTCTGCTATGTCTCTGTGTCTCACATGAAAATATAAATAAAATCTTTTTTAAAAAGCCTTACTTAAAAGAATGTAACATAGCTTATTAATCATTTTATATTGATTACCTATCAACATGATAATATTTATTGGGTTAAATAAAATATATTAAAAATAATTTCACTTAAAAAACTTTCTTTAATGTGCCTTCCTGAACATTTAACATGACACCTGTGGCTCACATGACACTTCTATTGGCTAGCACTCTTCTAGATGGTTCTCTGATCTGTCAGTTGGATGGTTTGGGGGATGCCTCCTCCTGCCAGGGCTTACCCTGACCCCAACTCTTCTCTCCCTCTCAAGTCCCAGCTAGTGTCAGTCAGACTTGTCTCAGAAAGGTGGCCCACTGGAGAGTGGAGGAAGGGTGGAGGACAATGAGGTGGGAGGCCAACTTGAGGACTGCCCAAATCCAGGGGAGGAAATAGGGGTGCTGAGCCAGGCCCAGACAGTGGGGTGGGTCGTAGAGACATGAGGGTATTTAGGATCTGCTGTAGATGTGGGTAGTGGTAGGGGGGACAAGGGGTCTCCCCAGTAACTGTGACATCTGTCACCACAGAGGCGGAGGAGGCAGACAACCCATCATGCCTTCCAGCTGCCCCAGAGCAAGGTCTGGACTCTGCATGAGGAACACCATCAGCTGAGTGTTTCCACCACACCATAGAGAGACGCCAGATCATTTTAAACAAACTACCAGGATCTGAGCTCAGACATCCCACCTCATGAGTCCCCACCCCTTGCAGCCTCCTGAAAGGCCCAGTGGGCACAGCTTCATCTTGTGGGGCCTCATCTGATCAAGCCACTAAGAGTGTCCCGAGGCAAGACCTTCAAGCAGCCACTTCTGCCTCTATGGTTCTTGTCAGCTGGGCTCCAGAGAACCCCCAAAGTCAAGCCCAGAGAAGGCTTGGCAGGGGTTACCTGTGGGCATGTGGCAGCCTGTTGGGGGTTGGGGGTACATGGCTGGAGGCCATGGAGGGTCCTGATAAACACTAGTTAGAAACATCCAGGCTCCCTTCCTCAGAAGGAATGTCATATGAGTAAATGCGTATGCAAAAGTGATTGCTAATTGTTCCCAAATATTTACAAGTATGGATGAGAAATAGCATGAATGTTGCATAAGGACCACCAAGACCCACCAGATTCTGGCTCCGAAGACATGCTTAGCCAGGGAGGGGGATCTCAGGCAGGTTAATGTTATTTAAGGCCACCAAGTACAGTAGGAAGAGGTCTGCAAGTCGGCCAGACGAGGACCCGAGTCCCAGACTGTCATCTCCCGGCTAGGCTACTCAACCACACTGAACCTTTGTTTCTTCTGTAAAATAGGGATAATAATATGCCCTTATAGGACCACAGGGAAGGTTAAGTGAGGTGACATACAAAGCCCCAGCAGGAGCGTGATTATCAACATTCCCCATCCCTCTGATGCTGAGTAAAGTCTGCTGTCCAGAGAAAGGGACAGGCCAAGCGATGGCCCAGTGATTTCCAGAGAGACAGCCAACTCCCTCTGCTCAGCTGCTGCACATCAGAATCACCTGGGAGCTTCCCCCACATCTGGCCGCGGGGGGGGGCCACATTATTTGATTCAGTGGGGCCTGTGCTGCTCTATTTTTATAAAGCTCCTCAGTAGATCTAAAAGTGTTGCTAGGTTTAGAGGGCTCATCCCACCAAAGGGGAAGTTCTCTGGGCCTTGCCTGTGGGAGGAGAGGATCTCAGGTTCTCAGTCTCCCTCCTAGGAGGACTGCCTCAGAATCTGGGCCAGCTGCGGACATGCAGATGTGGGGCTGCCTGCCCCCTGCCCCAGTGCCATCCTGGGGACTGCACAGCACAGGCTGGCTCCCCCAGCAAACACTCCTCGTTGCTTGCTCTATTTCCATCACTTGGGACAGATGGCAGGAAGTGGCAGTGGGCGTCGTGTCGTGCAGGCCCCGAGGATTTGGGGTGGGGAGGCTTTGGGGAGCCTCGATTCTCCACCTACCCCTGGGCACCTACAGCTGCTGGCCAGACAGCTAGCCTGGTGAGGGGGGAGCTGAGACTGTCCTGAGTCCCTGCCAACACCTGCACGAGCACACATATGCTGGAGCAGGGAAAGGGAGGACCGGGTCATCCCTGCCTTGTGTCTGATGGCTGCCACCTGGGCTAGGACACAAGCTCCCCACCTGGCCCGTGCTGCCTAGGCCATGAGGGGGGCCTCATCAGCCCAGGAGTGGACTCAGCATGCTCATTGATGACATACTCCTGTTGGAGTGCTCTTCCCAGGCTCTACTCAGTAAACAGAAAAAAAGTGACATTAACTCTCCAACCATTTACAGAGCTGTCGCCCTATGCCTGGGCTGTGCTAAGCAGGCTGGTGTAAGATCTCATTTATCTAGGAGGTTGCTGATATTCCCCCTCAGGAAAATGAGAAGACCTGTGGCACAGAGGAGCCAACTAACTTGTCCAAGGACACACAGCTAATGCATTAACGAGGTGGGACTGAGCCCAGACCCTCCTGATGCAGAGCCAGGTTAACAGCTGACAAGGTACAGCCATGTTACCTCTGCAGGCCACCATCCTCTCCAATACCAAATGTTGGGGATGGGGGCTCTGTGACAAGCCAGTGGACATATGTGTGTACATGTGGAATGGGGCATGAGACCTGCCTCCTGGCACTTTTGGTAGTGTCCCCCACCTCTACTTCCAGCCCTCACTGATCAGCACAAGGTACCAGCCTCAGGTGAGGGCCCAGTGCAGGCGCTGAGTGTATCTAAGGCCCAAATGGGAAGACTGAAGCTCAGAGAGGGGATGGACCCTGCTCAAGCTCACAGGGTCAACTGGGTGAGGTCGAGGATGGAACCTGGCTGTCTAAGGTCACTACTCAGAATGTCTGTCTTGAGAGAGGATCTTAAAATAGAGTCAGCGGGGGCACTGGGCACAGAGGCATGGCACCAGCAGCAGGTGGACGCAGGTTTACCCTTTGTTTGCCCTGGAGGCATGTGTTGGAGGTGGGGATGGGCAGCTGGGGGCAGGGGGCAGAGCTGGAATGAGGTTCATGAAGACCAGCAGCTGCTTTGCCCAGCTGAGCACCACCCAGGCCCATGTTTGTGGGGTTAGGGGGCTGCTGGGCAGGGACCTGAGGTAGGAGACCAAAGATGAGAGGCTGGGCACTGGGAGGTGGGACAGGCCTCCTCTCGACCGTCCTGCCTAAGCTCAGCTTAGCTACCCCCTCTCCAACTCTGGTGCCTGCAAGTCCCTTTGGTTCTCCTCCTGTCTCCCTGGATGTGGCTGCTCTGTGGCATCCTAGGACGGAGGCTGATCACAGCTGACAGATGCACCTGTTCAGAGGACACATCAGGTGGGGATAGGGAGCTGGGGTGGGGGAATGGCACCCGGTGGTGACCTGCTCCTCCCCTGTATCCTCCTCCCTGCCACCTGTCTCGAGGACCCGCTGAAGAAGACTTGCCAAGTTCCCCCTCCTTTCTTTGCCTTGAAAACAAACAAGGTTGCAAACAAGGTCCCTCACAGTGGCCACATCCAGGGCTCCCTCCACAGCTGCTCCCAGGCGTTCCCAAGAGCTGCCTTGGAGAGGGGCAGGGAGAGCAGATGGGCCCCAAGCCAGCCTGAATCAGCAGAGCACTTCCCACTCTTGTGGAAGATTTTGATCAGAAAAGAGATCCTGAATTCAAAAAGATGGGGGCCCTTTCCTTTGCAGCTCGGGATCTACAACCCAGAGAGGGATCTGCGGCTGGCTCAAGGTCACATGGCCAAACCAGGGGACCCCAGATTACAAGCAGGCCACTCCCTGTTTGTAGCCTTCTCCCAGGAACCCCCAGCCCTCCCACCAAGCCCTAGGAAACTGGGCTTTGGAGTAAGTGGAGCAGGATTCAAATTCCAGCCATAACACTTGGCAGCTTACAATCCAGGGCAGACATCCATGTGCTCATCTGTAGAGTGGGTACAATACCAAGAGCTACCTCATGGGCTGCCCAGGGATCCAGGGAGAGAATGCAGGGGTGTGGGGCCTGTTGAGAGGTCCTGCAGGGAGAAGTGGCCACCTCGGGGCTCCTGTTTCTCAGCCCTGTCCTTCTCTCAGACCCCACCTGGGCAGCAGCCAGAGCCACTTCACTCCCCATCTCAATTTGGGGCTTTGAGCACTTTGAAAATGGGTGAGCAAATTCAGGCCCACCTCCCACATGCACCGTGCAAGAAGGCTGGAAGCCGGGTAGGTAGAGGTTCCCAGTGCGTGTGACCTCACTCTCTAAAGACCTGGAACAGCAGCTTGTGCCTGCCACAGGAGACCTGCTGCTGCTCTCTGCTCCCTTCCCCTAAGAGCTCACGGAGCTGAAGCTGCACAAGCTGCTCCCCTCTCGGAGCCTAGGTGTCTGTAGAAGGGGAAGCGGCAGTGCCTGCTCTCCCGGGATGTCCACAAAGGGCCAGGGACTGCACGGAGAGGCTGCGGGACTAAACACCCACAGGGTGTCATTCAGGGCAGCTGCCAACCATGACTGACGGGCGGCTGAGGGCAAAGGAGTCAGGCCAACTCCCAGCCTGTGCTCCGAACTGCAGTCCCCGCCACCACTAGAGTCGAAGACTATTTTTCACAATCCCCCTGGTGAGGAACCCAGGAGTGGCTTCCTTAGGACCACTGCCCCTGCCTGGCCCAGCACCAGAAAGTGTGGGACCCGCTCCAGGCTCTGGCCAGGCCAGCCACAGGAAGGCCACCAGCAAGCTCAAGACACAGTGAGATCCCCTGGGGCCCAAGCCAGTTGTAGGGGGTGCAGAGGGCAGTGTTGAGTCACAGTGGCCAAGGAAAGGGCCAGATGCACGTGCATGCAGCACAGGTCAGCGGTGGGCACAGTCACGGGGCGTGCTTGTACCGTGCATACTCATACCGAGGTCTGTGGATGTTCAGGACCCGTGATGGCTGTGGCGTGAGTGTGCAGTGAGTGTGTAGCATGTACGCCTGTAACAAGTCACACTCTGCTCCTGCCCTGAAGGTTGCTGGGGAGACTTGAGGTAATAGGAGAGAAGGCACCTTGCAATGTGCCCTGTCACCAGGCTCAAAGGGTTTCATGTCATCACCTCTGCTGATCCTCCTGGCATCCCTGGGAGGTGGCTCGGAGAGGGCAGGGGTAGGCCAGGCAGGCTCTGGGGAATGTGGCCTGGACCCACCCACAAGCTAACTCTGGGCCCCTTGTCCTTGAGGGGTTGCGGGCAGGAATCCACCTCTGCGGGGGTGAAGGTAGGGGGACACTGCAAGATGCCAGCCCAATATCTAGTCTTCCTTGCTCACAAAACCCTGATTTTATTTGAGGGCTCTTTTCCAATCCTTCTTTCTGCTTCCTGTTGCCTACACGTGCTGGCTGGAGCTCCAGCAGCGATGTTGGACTTTAAGGTAACCTCAAGGATGGAGGCCAGTGAGACAGATGGAGCCTGAGTCCTGGCTGACTGTGTCCCCCCCGCCCCCCATGCCAGCCCTCTCTGGCCTCCCTCCGGACTTTTGCATGAGAGAGAAATGCAAGCACCTCGTTCAATCCAGCCGGAGTCCTGTTAGGAGCAGCCAGCTCTAAGCCTGAGGCTGCCTCTTCCTTCCCAAGCAAGACTGGCCCAAACATGTGAGGCGCTCGCAAGGCATCAGGATGGATTTTCTGAGTGTAAACTGTAGTCTGGGAACCGGCTTCTCTCCCTGTCCCTCGCTCTTCCTCACTTATTATTCTTCAGCCTTCCCGACACCCTGCTACTATTTCTTGAACTCCGTCCCAGGCGTTGTCCTTTGCCTTCTCTCTCCAGCCTCCCACTAACCCTGTACAGCCCGAACCATGAGCATCGAACCATGAGCATCGTGTGTCCTTGCTCAGGGGGCTCAGTGCCCACTAGGAAGTGGTGTTCATTAATTATCCAATTAATTAAAAGAGGCACTCACTGCTCACAGCCTTCAACCTAAGGCACCGCCCCCCTTCCAGCACTCAGCCCTCCCCGACCTCTAAGGGCTGTGGGCCCCCGGGGGGCTCGGGGTCAGGGTCAGCTGCCCTGACACTTGCCCCAGGGACTGACAGAGCAGCACCAGCCACATGCTTGACCCCAGGTCCTCCCTTATCCAGCTTCTATCCCCCAGACACCTAAAGCCTCTCCTGTCCAGAGGGGGGCCCCAGGCTTCTAGCCTCCCCAGACTAGGCATCCCAACACTTACTTTTTCAAAAGTGACCCTACAGGGGACAACAGGGCTTCAGGTCAAGGGAGCAAGCACAATCAGGCTCCCTGGTCCAGGGCCACCGAAGCCCTCCGTCCCCACCCCGGGGCGAGCCCCCAGCCCGGCCGGCGCCTACCTTCGCCCGATGCATCCTGGGCGCCGGAGGAAACTGTTGCCGGCCTCCCCTCTTCGCAGCTGAGAGCAGGACTGCGGGGCCGGCTGGCAGCTGCCTCATGTTTGCTGGGACCCACACGTAATTGTTCCAGGCGCCTCCTCGCCCGCCCCCTGCCCACCCCTCCCGCCCCGCCTGCTTCTCCCCGCTCCACCCCTTCTGCTCTGCCTCCTTCCTCTCTCTTCCCCTCCCCTCCCTCCCCTCCGTCCCCTCCCTCTCCGACAGATCGCAGTCTCCCTCCCGGGCTCTCTGCCCCACTCTGGGTAGAAATGGTTCCTAATCCAACCCCCTGAGCCTAGCGAAGCCCCTTTGCCTGGCGCTGGGCTCTGCCCCCTGCTCCTGCTTGCGGGGCTGGCGGCTCTCTGCCTCCCCCGCTGTCTGTCTCTTTCTCTAACACATGCTCCCTGCTCCCCTGCCTTGGTCACAGGAGGGTGGAGTGGGGGGTGCGGAGAGCTCCAGCACCAACGAGGTGTTTGGGGGGGGTCCTGGAGGGCCTCCCCTGAGGCTGTTCCAGAATAGGCCAGCCCCTTCCCTCCCTGCAGCCCCTACAGACAACCTCAGGCCAATTTAGTCCAGATGGGCTAAAAAAGGGATCTGGCTCCACTGAGGCCTGGGGTCTTCCTGGAGTCCCTCCAGCTGCCCTGCAGACATCCTCTGGCCATCCCTGGTGTTGGGGCATCCTTTCTAGGGTATCATTCTGGGTCTCTAACCTCACTGATGGGGGCTCACCACGGGAAAGAGTAAAGCCGCCAGGGCCACATTACTTGGGTTACACATAGGGCTCCTTCCAGCTCATTCATCTGTTCCCCCACACACACCCTCAACTGTCTCCCTTTTATCCTACATGGGGCTGTGCAGTGGGCAGCCCTCCTGTGCTCCTTGTATCCCAAGGCAGCCTGTCCCTCCAGGGCCCATCATCTGTCCCCACCTGGGTCCAAGATTGGGACAATATTAGGTAGGCCAAGGGACCTTGCCAAATCTCCTGGAGGATGGTGGTGGTGGAGGAAAGGAGCAAAGGCCCCTGAGTTTGGGAGGGGGATCCTTCCTGTCCCTCAGGAGGTGGACTCCTGGCCATTTGCTTAGCCCTAGGAAACTACCCAGGAGCCAGGTGCCCAAAACCTCCGCCAAGTTTCCCTTTTCTGCACCCTGAGGAACCAGCCTGTGCCAGCAGTTCCCATGGAAACAGAGCCTGAGACACCCCCCTCCTTTGCAGCATGCACGAGAGAATTTTCACTCCCCCCCCCCTTTTTTTTTGAGCCAACCAATTAGCTCCAACATTCAGATCCTCCGAGGAAGAAAATAGTCTGGAGTTATTGGGCCACTGAGGCAAGGAGGACTGTTTCCAGGGTAGGAGACAGCCCAGGTGTCCTGTCCTGCTGGACAGGCTGGACCTCCCACTGGGAGCCCCGGAAAGAAGGTGAGAAGCTGTTGGTCACAGGCCAAGCTCTCCGGGCCAACTCCTTGCTCACTGCCACCTTTGATCTGAACAAGCTCCCACAAGCAGGGACTCACCGAGCATTCTGTCTTCACAGTGGCCTTGGGAGGAAAGTGTCGGGATGTCACTTTGCAAATGATGAAGATGAGACCCAAAAAAGTTGAGGGATTTGCCCAGGGTTGTAGGCCAGAAAGTGGCAAAGCCAGTATACACAGCCTGTTCCTTTCATCCCAAAGTGACCATGTGGATAAGAACCCACCCCACCTTGCATGTTCCATACATCAGCTAAGAAGTCCCCACTATGTCACCCGGGAGAGGCCTGGCCTCACTTGGGAGGAAGCTGAACCAAAGAACCCCAGTCCCCAGACCAGCACCACCTTCTGCAGCATCACCCACTTGCTACTTGGGACACCCACCAAACGTTCACTACTCACGATGCTTTCTTCCAGGGTAAGGAGCTCTGAGCTGCAACAAAACTGGCCAGCTGCCCTCCCCTGCCAGGCCCCCATGCCCATGGGCCTTGGGGACCTCCCACTGCAGCTGTCATCAGTGAGGTGGCACAGCACCATCTGGGGTATGTGTGTCCCTGCCATGATCCTTGCCCTCTCACATGGGCCTCAGTGGGGCTGAGAGGCCCTAACAGTGGTGCGGGCTTGTGGGCATCAGCGAACTTTCCCCAGGAGGGAGTCTGGGAGTTTCCACAGATTCCTTGGCAGTGTATCAGGCCCAAAAAAGGTTATTAAGAAAGGCTGCAAGAGAGCCTCACCTTGTGGGCTGCAGACACTTCAGCCTGACGGGTTTCAGCTGTGGTTTCCTCACATTGATGGGTAGGAGGGGGAACCCAAGGGTGGGGAGTTTGGGAGGGGGAGAGGAAGGGATCATTTCAAGCCTGGAGGAAGGCTGTTTCCTTGTGTACAACATTTGAGAGGAGGCAGCACTTTCAGCTGGTTGGGGGCTATACTCTAGTCTCCCCTTGGTGAGGGGTCCACACCACCTCCACCCACGAATCTTGGGTCTTCTGGACCTTCCTCAATTGTTGCTCACGATCCTCTCCACTCGTGAGCAAGTCCAATTCCTCATCTTCTAGTGCTCTGAACCCGGCTCCATGGAGCCCCCACTCTATCTTTTTCCTGGGTTCATTTTTGGGCTCTGGCTCTGCTTGCCCCTGGCTAAGAGGGGTGGTGCAGGGAGAGAGAAAGAGAGAGAGAGAGATCCTCAATACAGTTTCCAGGTTTGGGCCCTCAGCCTACCAAGAGCCTCTGCCTGTGAGCGAGGCCCCACTGGGTGGAGGTGGGTCTGGGTCTCCCCACACAAGAGCTCAAGAAATGTATGCTGCCCCAAAACAGCCTCCTTCTGGTTGCCACAGCACTCTGGGTGTCACCATGACGCGGAGACAGCACAGCTGTGGAATTAGAAAGTCACTGTCACTTTATTTGTGTCTTCCACTGATCCTTGAAATCTCTTCTTTTCTGCCCGCCCTCGGGTGGTGGGATGGAAGCGTGGCAGGCCCAGGGAGCTGCTTGGTGGGGGGGGATGCAACAGTTCTCCATCACCTCACCTCATATAACACAGTCTCATTCTGGTGGGGTGAGGCCTGTGGTTGGCAGGGCAGGGGCTGTGGCCCACAGGACCTGGAGCTGCCCAGCAACTGTGCCCTATTGTGGGAGGTTTAAAGTTACACCCCTCCCTCCTGCAGGCACTTCCATGGGTCCTCAGGGCCTGGCCACGCCCCTGGCTAGCCTATTTCACAGGGGCCTCAGGTGGCCAAGGAGCCTGGACTCCACCTTCTGTCACTGTGGTCTGTTTACTCTTCAGGCAGCCTCCTGGGACCTGGCCTAAGAGCCCACACCGACCCCCTCACATGATCCCTCACCTGGGCCAGCAGTCCCTTCCTTGGCTGTAACAGCACAGCAGCCACCCTGTCTCCAGCTCTCTAGAGTATACAGGGGGAGGTGAGACACAGTCTATGCAATTTCTCAAACAGCAGGGGCCACCGTGAAGCTCTCTGAAGCCCCCTTCCTTCTGGCCTGAAGGGTGGGCATCCCAGCCCTCTCCTTGGACTCTGCTCACCTCAAAATATCCCTCCTCCAACCTCACCACCTGACTCTTGGGTATCCTCAGTGCAGTGAGGCTTCGGGCCACCTAAACTCTGCATCACTCTTAGGCAGAGGTCAGGGCTGAGGTGGGTCAGCTCTCAGCACACGCCCCACCTTCCTCCAGGGTGCTGCAGTGTTCGGGCAGCATTTGTAAGATGGGCAAATGCTCACTGTTCTAGGAGTGGCCCATCCAGGAAGAGCAAGGAAAGACTGAGCGTGGGGGGTAGGGGGGTGTGCACCACAGGGAGGAGGCTTTGATCCGGCAGCACATGGTGTGAAGGCCCATCCACCACTTCAATCCCTGGTGTTTCGGCTTGCAGAAACAAGGTACTAGGAGAGAAAAGTAGGTCCAGGTTCTGGGAGGATGGAAAAGAGGGACACTGTCCATGATGCCCCAGAGCTGGGACACAGGCTGACTCCAGATAATTCAGATATTGCCGGAAACGCCACCAACATCAGTTGATGCCTCTGAATAAGTTGTGCCCCTTCTATTCAGCTCATATCCAGTATCCTTGGGCCTTAGTTTTCTCAACCATGAATAGGTGAATAGCTTGCATCTGAGCTAATTAATGTGAAGTACTTAGCACACTTCCTGGTTCATTCTCAGAACTCCATAAATGTTACCCTTCTTTGTCCCCTCAGGTAGCCTGAGCAGCCCCTTCCCACACGGCCCTTCCTTTGCACACTGGAGCGAGCTGGAACTGCCCTGGCCAGCCAGCTGGGACCTCAGACGGCCTGGCCCACGTGGCATTTCTTTGGCAGAATCTGGCACTCATGGCCCACGGGGCCTTTGCTCTGGGATGGCCAGGCTGGAGCATCTGGCATAAGTCCCAGGGCCTTCAATCTGTCATCCCTGCTGCCACAGGGATAGCAAGGACACTTGGATCAAATCTCCTTGGAGACAGGGCCTCCCTCCCACACACCCGTGGGGAATGGAAACTGGCAGCAGCCCCAGAAGGAAACCTCCAGGGCCACCAGGACCAGGGGACCTGAATCCAAAGCCTGGCTGGGCTTCAACTTGTGAGACTTTGAATCTGCCATGTAGCTTTCCAGAGCTTCATTTGTTCAACAGTGAAACAAGGATGAAAATCCCTACTGCCTTCAGAGAATGTCATGAAAACAGATGAGAATGTTACCACAAAGGGGCTTTGTTTCACACATAAAGTGGGATTAGCATTTTAGGACTCCAGCACTTTAAAACTGGGAAAATATGTAATATATTTTTCTCTGTGGCTATTTTCGTCTCTGTCACCTGCTGAGTGCCACCCCCATCCCAGTTACCAGAGCCTACAGTGATGCTCTCCAAACCAAGCTCCTTTGAACAGTGTTCAGTTGGCTGGATGAAGGTCTCTGGATCCTAAATTCAATGAGTGGCAGCCTTTCCCAAGTCATGGAGGTTGGGGGGGGGGCATATGACAGGGGGGGCTGTTAATTTTGCAGAACTACTACTTCTGATTGTGGTGAACTAGGTAATTTGGCCTAAATTCCCAACTAAAGACAACTTAAAAGCTACTCAAAATATATTTCTCTAAGTCTGATTGGAGGCATCTGAGAGCAAACAAGGCAGTAGAGAATCAATAGGGCCAAGATCTGGAAAAGAAGGAAACCCAGACACCTGTGCCTGGAATTTGGGGCTAATTTCTCCCCGGGAGGTCCACTGATCCCTGAAGACACTCCAAAAGTGCTGAGCAGAGCTGTTAGCCTCTAGGACTAAAGAGGTAGAAACTAGACCCATGAAGAGGAGGGGGTGCCTGGCAAATCTTTCACGCTGTGTTGGGACCCCAAAGAGGTCTACTCCCAGAATATAAAAGAATTGGAAGTAAACCAGCACTCCAAGGGACTGCAAATCATCTCAGTCCCAAAAGTAGATTAAAATAATCCTGGTTTGCTAGATCCCAACACATGGGATCCCAAGTTACATTCCAAGCCATGTAAACATAATCCTTGTGGAGGTAGATAACTTCATCCTATGCCTCAGATTATTTCTACAGGTTTTCAGATATAATGCGTGCCATTCAATCAGAAATCACCAAGTATATTGAGGAGACAAGGCAAAACCTAGAAAAACCAAGATAAACAACAGACACTAGAAACAGACTCAGAGTTTCCATATTAGGAAGTTATTAAACTGTAAAATTACCATGTGCAGTATGCTCACATATATAAAGGATAAGGTAGAGAATTTTGATAGAGAACCAGAAATTTTTTATAATTGTTTTCTCTTTCTATTTTTATCCGATCAGTTTCATTCTCGATATTCAGGGTGCCACAGTTCTCCTGCATAGGGTAGCAGATGAGAAACAAGCCAAAAAGGTTTGGGAAAAGCCAAAAAAAAAAAAAAAAAAAAAAAAAAAAAAAAAAGCAGTTGTGCTACATTCAAGGATGCCTGCATCAAAGATGCAGGATCTGAGCATTTGTTTTGTGCCAGGCTCCTGCCAAGGGCTTTCCATGCAATGTCACGTTTTTCATAGCCCTAGACGGCAGTCAGGACTATTCTCTCCAATTTAGAAATGGAGAAACTGAGGTCTAGGGAACACACAGAACATGTTCTAGCTACCAAGCATGTGGATGTGCAGCCAGGTCTGCCTGTTTTGAGTGTCCCACTCCCCATCTGCTGATTGCTAGGGTAAGTCTTGGATTCTCCTCTTCAGAAAAACCTCATTAAGTACCAACTACGTATAGGGCCCTAGCCTGGGCTGGTATCAAAGATCCAAGGCCATGGCTTAGGAAGTGAGAATACTTTAATGAATCTGAGGTTTTGTCCATCTCTTTTCTTTCTTCCTCCTTTTCCATTTCTGGAACTCAGCATCCAGCATGCAAAAAGGGCACAGGGATAGACTAGGCTTCATGCATAGAATAGAAGGAGTAAGGGCCACAGTTCAAAATCCAATTGTGGCCACCAGATCTGAGATCCCCTGGAAAGCTGAGTGGTGATTGTCGAAGAGATTACTTTTGGGGGAGCCGGGGGTGACCCCCCCCCTCTGGCCCAAGTCACAGGTCCCTTCCTAGGGAGCCAGTGCTTAGAGAGGAGCTGCAGGATGACAGCACTCTTTCCATCCCAGGGTGCAGGCAAGGGGCTCAGCCTTCAGATAGGCCTCCCTCACCCCATGGGGTGGCCAGAAATCCAGACCAGGGCCTGTGGGGGGGTCCAGGTCCCTGGGCAGTGGAGCACTCCAGGGCCATGAGGCAGAGCCCTGGTGGACCCTTGCCTGCTTGGTGGCTTTACGTGATTAGTTTGGTTGGGGAGGAGGGGTCCCTGGGTACCAGCAAGATAGTGGGATAAGGTAGAAAGGGGACAAAGCAGGGAAAGAGGTTTCCCTGGGGGGAGGATGTGAGGGCTGGGGCAGAGTGAAGCTGGGACAGGTGGGCAGGTCAGAGGACAGAAAGGGGCAGGAGCTTAGAGAGGAGTGGGAGAGGCATGGACAGGGGGTGAGCAGCTAGTGACATAATGGGGTTGGACAGGGCCTCTGTCTCACGCATGGGTGAGGAGGCAGTTCTAATAGGTGGAGAACAAGCTCTTCCTGGTGCTAATATGTTGCATGAGGAGGATAAGGGATCAACACTTGGAAGAAGCTATTGGCTCCTGTAGCTCAACGAAAGTTAAGTGTGCTTTTGGGAATGAAAAAAAGGGTTCATGAACATCAAGGGGGTGGGAAAGAAATAGGCAAAATGGGGTCAGGTGACAAAAGTTGAAAGGCAATCCAGGCCTGATGCCAGTCTGGGCTGTGAGCAAGAACAACAGAAGTCCTCTGGTCCAGGCCAGGGCTGAAGGAAGGCAGCCCCAGGCATCACCTTGCAGCAAATATCCCTGTTATGGATTAAGAACCCAACAGGTGAGGGGGAAGATAGGGATGGCAGGGCTCAGGCTGGATGGGCCAGATCTAACACTCAGACCCCACCAAGTCTCAGAACCTTTCTGCCCTCCTGGGCCTTAGAGACCCCAGATCCCAAACCCTTCCCTTCCCTTCCTACTCCCCACTCCTGGCACCAAGGAATGGAGAGGTGTGGAAACTCACCTTCTTGGGTCCTATAGCTTCAGGGAGGTGACCCGGGGGATGTGGAAGAGCTGAGTCTCCTCCGAGCTGGTGGAGCTGTGACATCACACGAAGAGAGTGAGTGAGCCTGCAGGCATAGACCTTCAGCCCTGACACAGGTACAAGCCCAGAGCCCTGATCTTCCCACCTCAGAAGTTTTCCAGGGGTATGAAAAATTCCAAAAAGCTGTGCCTGGGTGGATGTGTTGCAGCAAGAAGGATATGGGGCGGACATATGAAAGGACTTTCTAGTCCTGGAGTTCCTCAGAGTGTGTGACTCTTCAGAGCTAGGCTAGGCGTGAGCCTCCTCTACTGGCGAGGTCTCGGGGCGGGGGGGTGGCAGGGGTCAGTACCCAGCAACTAGACCTTCCTGGACCCTTGCTGTTCTCCTCAGTCCTGGCAGCCTCCTCACCTGAGGCGTTTCCAAACGGGATGAAGGTATTTGGAGGTCTTGACAGCAAAGATGATGCTGGGGATCAGAAAGAAGGTGCACCAAGCCAGGCAGAACCAGAAGGCATTCTAGAACAGAGGATGTGAGGTCAGCTCGCTGTGGCTAGACAGAGACGTCCTCCCACTGACTCAGTGAGGCACAGGGAAGCATTCTCAGGGCTGAGGGGAAGGCCTGGTGCGTAGGCCTGGGGGTAGGGCTCCCGCTTCACCACAGGCCCTGCTCATGCTGCCCCTTCCTGGGGGCCTCAATGTCCATGAGCCCTTATGAGCTGGAGGCACTCACCCAGGGGTCAGCCATCATGTCACACAGGATCACACGGCCATTGTCCAGGGCTCCGGAGAGAGGCTGGCAAGTGGCAATGTGCTGAGTCACCTGCAGTGTCAACACGAGGCAGGTACATGCAGAGACACTCAGACCCATGGGTGTACACCCCATATTCAGAGAAAGAAGCTGACAGGGACAGTGACAGGTCCAGTGGCACAGGTGAGAGCCACTGCACAGCTGTACTCAGACATGTGGATGCAGAGACATAGAGATGAAGCACACTGCCACTGGCTCATTGCTCTGCTCCTGCCTTTTCCATCCCATTCACCAGCCTGTATTAAGCCCCTACTATGTGCCCAGGATGTTTTTCTAAATTCATACTCTCACTGGAGAGGCCCTACTCCCATGTTTGCATGCACACACACACACACGCACGCACCGCATACACGTGCACATACACATGCACACTCGGGGTTCAGCAGGACCACACCTGACTAGTGTGGGCACTGGATAGCTTGCAGAGGCCATGTCAGCATAGGCATTCAGGGGGAGGTGTGGTTGGAGAACTGGGCAAAGGGTCCGGCATGAGGAAGGACGTGGGGGCAAGGTGTGGACAGCATGTTCTAGAGAGCCATGGCTGGCCCAGCTTGCACCCAGGCCTCAGAGAAGGGCTGTGGCAGAGGCTGAGTGAGCAGAGCCCCACCAGGAAGTAGGGGTGCAGATGTCAGATTTGGGAGTTTGGGTTCAAAGCTGAAGACCTAGGGCACCCCGAGGGGCCGTAGGAGACAGAAAAGGGATGCAACAGTGTGAAGAGCCGGTGCGACGAGGAGCCTGCTTCAGGTCAGGAGGTCCTGGACTCCCACTCACCTCCTCTCTTACCCAGGCCACGTACTGGGAAAAGTAACCCATCTCCCGGATCAGGAAACACTCACTTTCCTGCAGGAAAGAGAGGAGCCCAAGGCTGACAGATGTCCCAGGAACCAGCACCCCCATCCCCCATGCTTGACACCAACAGGACAGGCCAAGCTGGGTTTCCTGGGAGCCAGGGTGAGGGGACAGGGCTGGAGAAGTCTGGGTGGAAGCTCCACGTGCTTTAGCACCTGAGTCCATCTCTGACTATGTGGCAACCCTCCTGCCCCGTCCCATCTCCCACTCACATTCCTCAAGATACTGGTGGTCCAGGTAGGCAACTCTCCTTTTAGGTAAGCGACCTTGTCCAAGACACTAGAGGTTTCCATCTGAGGGAAAGGAGAGAGGCTTGATTCAGTGCCCTGCTCAGTCAGGGAACAGCCATGCATTCACTCATCCATCTATTAATCCAACATGTCACACACACACACACACACACACACACACACACACACACAGACACACACACACACTCACCTTGGGTTGGGGGTGTTAGGACCTAAGACACAGAGGCCAAAGACAGTGGTCTTTAAGGATCTGCTATCCACCCACATTTCTTCCCACCCCCTACCCTCAACCTCCAGTGGGACTCAACAGAGTAGACAAGACCCCAAGCTAGCAGGGCCCTTACTTCCTTTTCCCCTCTGTTGTCCACCTGCTCCACCACCCCTCCTCCCCATCCCTGGCAGCCACCTGGAGGTTCGGGGCTGAAGATGCCAGGGCCCTGACGGTGAGGTTGAGCTTAGCCTGTGGAGAAGAGAGCAGCGCTGATTAAGGGAAGGGATGCACAGAGAAGGAACATTGCTGCCCCTCCCTCCTCTTTTACCCCTCCCTGCCTCTCTTCTTCCCCAAGTTCCAGGCTCCCTGGGCTAGCACACTTACCACAAGGCTCTGCTGAGGGAGGACCTGCTCCTGATAGAGGTTTTGAAGCCTCTGGGCTTCCTCCTGAAGCTGCTGCCCCAGCACAGAACTGCCCTGAGGGGAGACAGAGATGAGAATGACACCCTGCCAGGGACAGGCCAGCCTTTGCCAACATATTCTTTACCCAACTGATCAGACATACTGAGAAGATGTGGAAAGTGCTGGGCCCAGAGGCAGAAAATCAAGGCCTCCTTAAGCTCCCTAAGCCTGATCCAGGTTTGGGGGAATGAAGCCCAAATTCTAGGCCCACCACTAACTTATTAAGTGCCTCTAAGCCAACCACACCTGAGGTCGCCTGAGCTGTGGTGGCATCTGCCAAAAACGAATACTCCCACTCTACCCATCATCCGGGCTTGGTGTGAAGCCAATGTCTTAAAGAACACTTTTTAAGCTCTAAATATTTATAAATGCAAAATGCTATTTTTTTCCCAGTAGAGTTTAAGCTTCTCAAGGACAATTCATATGCGGTCTAGCCCATCGCACTGTCCTCACACCTGTCCCAGCAGATTTCATGAGCAGCAAGAATTTAGAAATGCTTGCCCAAATGTGGCATGTCAGACCAGTTACTTCATCTGATCTGAGGTGGAGGATAATCCACTTTACAGATGAATAAACCGAGGCCAGAAGATGCTGAATGACCTGCCATGGCCACACAGCCTATTGGAGGTAGAGCTTGAATCAGAACGGATACTGCAAAACTCTTAAGCCCACCCAGGGGGTACAGAGATTCATCACCCACTGGTTGGAACCCACAGTCCTCTGCCTTTGCCTTTGTGTTCCTCCCTACTCCAAACACTCCCACCCTCCTCCCTACTCCAAACACTCCCACCCTCCTCCCTACTCCAAACACTCCCACCCTCTTCCACTTCCGGGGCCTCTCTCTGACTCCTGCCTGCCCAGTGGGGTCATTGGTCCCTTCTCACTTGGGTCCGGGCCAGTTCTTCCAGCTCCTGGGCCAGCTTCTCCATGTTGGTGTTCACCACGGGCTTCTGGATCTAGAGACAGACAGGAGAGGCCAGGAGGGAATGCACTCTGGCTCCCCCAGCCCTCAAATTCCCAGTCTATTCAGAAGTACCCCACATCAGCTAAGTCTATTGTAACACATGGGTCACAGTGGGTTTGACCTGAAACTGTGAAATATGTCTCCATTAGGATAGAAGAAAAAGACCAATGAGGCGCCCTTTGGTATAACCCAATGAAGAGGCCACCTCCCACCAGCATGCTCCACAGCAGTGGGTTCAGGACCATGAACAGCGACACGTGCTGTTGGGTGGGAGTATGTTCATTCCTGCCCAGCCCCAATGGGACAGGCTGAAGGCACATGGTGTGTGGACACTCCCGACAGGAAGAGACCCTAGGAACATGCAGAAAAGTGGAGGGAGGGACGCCTGGGTGGCTCAGTGGTTAAGCGTCTGCCTTCGGCTCAGGTCGTGATCCGGGGGTCCCAGGATGGAATCCCACATCAGGCTCTCCACAGGGAGACTGCTTCTCCCTCTGCCTATGTCTCTGCCTCTCTTTCGGTGTCTCTTATGAATGAATGAATGAATGAATTTTTTTTTTAAGTGGAGGAAATGTGGAGAGCTGTGATGAGAGAAGATACCACCCCTCAGCCCAGCTCCTCTACAAGCTCCTCTGACTGCCGTGGTCTGGCCTGAGGTGCTCCATGCTCACCTGGACAAAGAAGCTGGAATAGTGGATTTTCTCGAGCCCACTGCTCTGCAGGGCTTCCAGGTCCCGGTGGGCAGCTGGGCTCAGCAGGTCCAGATTCTTCATGTCTACTTTGAGGTTCTGTAACTCCTGCTGCAGCTTGGCAGTGTACTGAGAGGGGGACAGGGGGATAAGGTAAGGGGTCACCACAGAGCCTTCCTTCTGGATATTCAGGGCCCCCACCTTAGATACTTCCAGCTAGTCTCCCAGGAGGCCTCTGCTTCTCAGCTGTCCCCGCTCTAACCCACCCCACGAAGACCTACCTCTCCTCTGGCACCTATCTGGCTAGTGGACAGCAACACAGACCTTCCCTGGGGACCCATTATCAAATAGCTTCACTGGCCCACATTTATGGCTGTGCAAGCTCAGCAGAGGGCCTCTGGTGAGCCCTCCCCGAGTGACTCCCAACTTCATCACTATCCTTTTCACTGTCACACCCCATCCCCAACCACCCCACTACTAACTGTAGTGTAGCATCCCAACCAATGTCTGTCCTTAGTCAGTATATATACACCCCCTGGGCCCTGTCACTCGCTGTCACCAGCCTTTCCTGCTACAACCTCAGCTGTGTTCAGTTCTTCCTGGAGCATAGTTGCAAGAGCTGGTCATGGCCTCCAGACACTCACCCATCCACCCACACACCCTAGAAACGCTCCTGGGCTCTTGCCCTGGGCCAGGCCCTGAGCTTTCACCTGGGGCCTCTGCCCCTGAGGTACCTTAATCACTCTTGCAGACTTCTCGGGTTCAATAATATGGTCCCACTACAGAGGCAAGGACAGAGGAAGGGATTTCTGCAGGAGGGATCCCCACAGCCTTCCAGAAGGTTCCCTTACCTGGCTGATATTCAGGTGCTTCTCCAGGTCATAGGAGTCATTGAGCTGCAGGACACTCCAGAGTGCAGCCCCTTCCCTGCACTGCCTGGGGAGGAGTTACAGTTATTCAAGTTGAGAGAAAAGGACAGAGGGTTGGGGGTCCTGACATCACCTACCTCAGGTCCTCCCCACAGGTCCCCCAGCATCTGCTTCCCACTCACTGATAGGCCAGGAGGATACTGATATTCTTCTTTAGACCAAGAAGCTGAGACAAATTCATGGATGGAGGCAAGTTCCCTGGGGTGTCTGCAAACTAGAAATGGGGCAAAGAGAAAAGAGCCCTGAGCAAGCTGATGGTGAGGCCACCCAAGCTCCCCTAGAGCCTTGTCCCTTCCACTTCCCACTGGGCCCCAGAGCAGGGCAGGCAGGATCACCTTGTAGAGCTCCTTGCTTTCCCAGCTCTGACACACCAGCGTCTGCACGTTGCCGCCCACCAGGAAGGTGGCAAAGACAAGGAGGATGAGGGGTGCAGCGAAGAGGAAGCTGAAGCCCACACCCCTGGGGAAGGCAAAGGGACAGGGCTGAGGTGGGAGAGAGGAGGCTGGCTCCCCCGGACCACACCCTCTGCCCCATCACATCTCGGCCCAACATGGTCAGCAAGTCGGCCCCAGGGCAAAGCCCTTTGAAGACTCAGCCTCCTAGGGCCAGGAAAGAGAACTCAGAGCTGCTGGCTGTCCCCCTCCCCCACCTTCCACCATCATCTATCACTGGTGCCCCTGGCTCCCCCCAGCAGCCCTGAGAGAGTAGCTGCATTGCTCAAAGAGACAGGATGGCCCACCTCTAAGCCTAAGGCACATGGAGGTGACTGGCTCCAGAACTCAGCCCGCAACAAAGCCACCTGGCACAATAGGGGCCTCAACTTAGATGGGCTGAAAAAGACCAGTGCTGCTGACCTATTGCAGGGCTTCTCTGTAGGAGAGGCACAGCCCCATGCTGGGGTTTGAGGCTTGGAGAATAGAACAAGGGCTAGATTTCAGCCTGCACTCGCCCCCTTGGTCAGGCACATTATGCAGTGACCAGCCTATACAACTGAATGTGGCAGCCTTAGATGGCCTTAGAAGCCATCTAGTCCAGAGATGGCAAACAGATTCTATTTCTGGCTTGGCGTCCTATTGGTAATGCTATCTAGATGCTGGGTTAAGAAGGATTCTGAGGCTATGTCTGGCCTAGCGGGAGAGTGCCCATTGATTACTATAATCGCCCCTGGTCTGGAAGGGTGAAGTGCTTCTTATTTGTCATTCCTGCTCTGATCCAATCCTTTTACACAGATGAGGATGTGGAGACCCAGATGGGTTGGTAATCTGCCCAGAGTCACCCAGGGAGTCAGTGCCAGAGCCAGAAGTAGAGCTTAGCCTCTTGATTCCCAGGACTTGCTTCTGTAGCCACACTGGGAGCTATATGCTCCCATGCTCCACATATGGGCATGAGAGGAACCTGGCTGGCCCAGAGGAAGAGACCCTTTCCCTCTCCCCAGCCCATCTTACATCATGAGGAAGCGGGATCCAGCCTCGCCCTTGGCTTCTGAGCGGCTGGGGTCCTTCCTAGCAGACAGCCCCCAGACGCCCAGGTTGAGGCCCAACAGGTTACAGACCACCACAAGTAGGACTGCGGAGCACAACACGCAGCCCCAAATCCACCTGCCAGAGAGAGGGTGTGGTGTCACTGAGAAGGAAGGCACCAGGATGGGCTGGCATAGGACCCAGTAGCTAGATGGAGGCCCACTGCTCCTATGGGGTCCCAAGGGCACATAGCCAAGGTGGAGACAGAAGCCCAAGAAGAAAGGGGTCTTGGCTGAGGTAGAGGCAGATGCTGAGTATAGCCGGGGGTTGATGAGGGCTCAAAATCAGGCCCAGTGTGGCTGGGAGGCTGGGCTGCCTATCCCACCCCCACCCCCATGGGTTCCTGGGCACCTGTATTTCTCGTATCTCTCCACTTCCTTCAGGTAGGGGCGGCTACTCTGTTCCACTTCCTCCAGTGTCCGGCTCCAGCGAGAGGCTGCCTCCCAGCCTGGGAACTCTTCAGCCAGTGTCCTCAGGCCTTCAGGCTTCTGGGCCACCACCTTCTTCAGCTCTGCCCAAAGCAGCAGAGACTTATGGGATGGAAAAGTCACCCGGGGAGAAGATGGATAGACAGGAGGAACATCTGGGACCCACAGAGAGGACCCGCTCTCTGACCAGGCCCAGATGGAGGACAGCCTTCAGCTTCCGTCCCCACCCCCACTGCCCCACTCCCGTCTCCACAAGCCTCTTTGGTGGGGGTGGCACACTCAGCAGGCAACCTGGCCCCTGACCAGGGCCTCACCTTTGACCACATTGGCTGTCTGCAAGGCTGCCAGGAGTGGGAGGGCGTTGAAGGTGCTGTTTTCCTGCCGGAATAAAAGGGCAGGTGCCTCTTGCTTTCCACCTGCTGTCCCAGCCTGAGGGACCCCTGACATCACCAGGCTGAGAGGGAGGGCATCCGTCCTAGTGCTCCCAGATCAGGAAGTCAGGAAACGGACGTCCCTTTATTCTTTTGGTGGATGGCCTCTTCTCTGCTCCCTCAGCCCAGCCTGACTCAGCTCCTCAAAACATTGCTCCTAGAAGCCTCCCCCATTCTCCCCACCCCTCTTGCTTGCGGCAGCCTTTCAGCCATCCTCTTCTCTTCCATCCACCCTGTACATGATGCCAGGCCTAGCTCCCTGAAGTCCAGCTCCAACCAGCTCCTCCAACCTCAGCTTAGATTCCCTTCCTCCCGGAACCTGTGGCTCCAGCCACCCGGCACAGGTGACTCACCATTTCCCCAACTCTGGCACTTTCCAGGCCCTGGGTTATAGGTGCTGACTCACACTGTACCTTCCCCCACAGCCCATCTGCACCTCTAGGGCTCAGCTTGTGTGCTTGCTCCCCTGCCACCCCAGCTCCCACCACCTTGAGGGGCCCAGCTCTGCCTTCTGAGTTCCAGGCCTGCCTCCCCCACCAGACTGCGTGCACTTAAGAACCAGCATCATGAGTCTCTTAGTCCCGGGAGCCATGCAGTAGGTAAGGCCCTGACCTGACCCAAGTCTTAGGTTCAACTGGGTTCCCACCCCCCAAGGCAGAAAATGAGGTACCCTCACTTGTGAACTACCAGGTCATGGGGAAGTCAGGTGGAATGGGCAGGCACTCACCTCCTGGACCATACTGGAGAAATTGGCCTCTGGGACACCCTTCAGCCGATGCAGGACATCGTCCACAGGGGATACCTAAAATGGGGGCATTGGAGACCAGGCCTAATGACAAAGTCTATGGAGAGGCTTAAGGAGGAGCCCTGAGGGAGGATGGTAGGAACCCTCATTGTCCTCACCTACAAAATGGGGAACACTTCTCTAGGTGGCAAGGAGAATGCAAGGAACTAACAGGCATGAAGCTCAAAGCACAGCATGGCACATGGCCCAAGAGAGCTCTGGCTCCAGTGCCAGGATGGCTATCATTAACCCTTGGTGTGCAGAGAAGGGAGGAGCTGCTCGAGGAAAGGGATCAGGAGTCTGCCTCAGGAAACGTCCAGGGACTCCTGGGGCAGCAGGCAGAGCAACGCCCTTCACTTGGACAGGCAGTCACCTGGCTGAAGTCAGCTCCCAGCTCCAGGGCCTGGGCTCGGCTCCGGGCCTCCATGCAACCCTGACAGCTGGGCTCCTGCAGCAGGGTGAGGAGGCGCTCCCGGCGCTCGTAGACAGCTGGCTCCAGGTCCTGCTGGCCCTTCCTCAGCTCCACCAAGGTGGTGTTCATGGCTTGCAGGTGATCCATAGAGACCTGCAGGGCTGAGAGACCCCCTTCTGGACCGAGGTGTCTCCATGGTTCCCAGGAGACCTCACAGGCCTTGAGGGAGATAGAACACCTCCCTCTCCTGGCAACCAAAGGGATGTGGGTCATTAATCCCGGTAGTTATAATGGAAACTGCCCCAGGGCATGTTAAACCAGGTTGAGGATCCTGGGATAAAGCCACCAGGAAGTCATGGGAGGGGCTTGCTGCAGTGGCATAAGAAATCCAGGGCTGAGTGAGGGTAGGGCCACCAAGAGATGCCCACCCAGGACAGCAGTCCCACTCACCCTGTCCCAGGCTGCTCACTGAGGCCAGCACTTCATACATGGTGCTCTTGAGCTGGGTATGGATCGTGCTCCCAATGCTCATGCCGACACCTGGAGAGCACAGGATATTCTGCAGGGCTGGCCCCCAGGAGCCTAGGGGCTCTCTTCACCCATCCATCCAGCCTCCCTGGGCCCCGCACTGGGCTCTGCAGGGTAGATGCTGGCTTCTTGGTCCTCAGCACAGCACTTCTGTGCTCCCCAGCCAGGCCCAATCCCTACCTCTGCGAAGGTGTGCCCAGGTGGAGCCCAGGATGAAGGGAAGAGAGGGCCGCCCAAGGTAGGCCTGAGCAGGGGACCCAGGGGCTGCCCAGCATGTCAGCCAGCTATAACTCTCACCATCCAGTTCCTCCAAGACTCGCTTCTGGGGAAGGGAGAACTGCTCTGCCACGGCCTGCAGCTCCTAGGCAAACACAGGGTCATGAGGCTGCTCTCCCCTTGTCACCTGACAGCCCCCCTCTTGTCCCTTCCCCAGCTCTCCCGGGATGCCACCCACACACAGCTGGGAGGCCATCCTGAAGATGCCCACCGTGCATTTATGTGTTACAGCAACTCTCCAGCAGGGGGCAGTCAGGTGTTGAAAGGGAAACCCTTTCTAATTTGCAGGCCCCACACTATTCAGTTCTACCTGAGGCTGGTGCTCAGGCAGACTCCGGGGGTGTGTGTGAGGGGTTACTCCATACTTACCTGGGGGACATTGGAGACCAGGCCCTGGAGGCTGAGCAGAATCTCAGGCACAGCCTCAACACCGTGGCCCATCTGCTCATGCGTGTGCTGGTTGGTGACAAAGGCACAGACCACACCAATCCTGCAGGCGTGGGGGAGGAGGCAGGGGCTTGCTGGATGCCCACAGGCACCGCCAGCCTCAGCCCACACCTCCCGCCTGACCCGAGGGCCCCTCACAGTAGCAGGAGGGTGGTCAGCAGCAGGAAGGCCATGAGGGTGCCTCGCTCACAGGCCATGGCCTTGTGCTCCATCTTCACTCGGCCCCCACAGCGCCGGTGGCAGCGGCAGCAACAGAAACACAGTCCGGCAATCGGCACCACCAGCAGGTAGAGGCCGGCAATCACAGCGCACACCACGTAGCCCGCCTCATAACGCACCACCTGGGCAAGGCAGCGGGCCTGAGGGGCTGTCCTGACCCTCAGGCCGCAGCTGCTTCCTGCCTGACGCCACAGGGAAACCCGAAGGGGAGGGCACGCACAAACAGTGGGCACTTTGCACACATCTGCTTGAACCCATGCAAGGGGTACGGTGTCCTTGTTATTTATCATCTTGTAAATGAGGAGACTGAGGTCCAGGTTTGCCCACCCACCACTGGTTAGTGGCAGGGCTTCGGCCTGAAATTAGTGTGCCATTGGCAGTGTACATGGGAGGGAGGGAGGGATGCCCGAGACCCCACCCTGGGGCCTCCCAGCAATGTGGGCCATGGGTTGAGCTGAGGAGGCCTTTCTACTTCTGTCCCTCATGCTCATCCCTGAGCTCCCTCTGCCCATCACCGGCCCCCAAGGGCTCACCTCATCCACCTTCACAGAGGACGGCTCATTCAGCAAAGTCTTTACCAACTCTGAGGAAAGAGTCAAGCTGGTGGGGGTTGAGGACAGCACCTGCCCTGCCCCTGTGTCTACCCCACTGCCAGGAGAGAAGGTGGGCTCTCTGGAAGGGCTCCTCCCACCACCATGGCACCCTAGGACAAGCCCTGTGCCATCATGCCCAGGCTTCCTGCTGCCACCGCAGGGAGTGGCTGAGAGGAGGCCTGGCGGACCGTTCCTCCGCGGCCCTACAGCTAAGTTCTGCAGCGGAGAAACCACCAGCCTGGTTAAAAGCTGAAAAGGGGACTGGCCTAGCAGCCCTTTCCTTCAAGAGGCAGGGGACAGGTTGAGAGGGACAGGGCTGTAGCCCCTGCTGGTCCTCCCAACCCCTAGTACCACCAGACCCAGAGAAAATCCTAGCCAGGTCTGGGAGACCTTCTAATGTACGTTCTTCCACTTGAGGGCAGAGAAACTGAAGCTCAGGGAGGAAAAAGGGCTTGCCCAAGGTCACGCAGGAAGGTCTCCAGGTGATGCCCTTGGGCCTGGGGGGCTCCTGGGGAGGAAGCCGGGTGGGGAAGGCCCGGGCCGCGGGCAGGGGAGGCGAGCCCCGCGGTGCAGGGGGACCCGCTAGCTCCCAGGCCCACCAAGGGAGGGGCGCACTCACCTGCGGGGAAGGGGTTGAGCTGCACCGCGGAGAGGAAGCGCCGCGCGGTGCCGTACAGGGGGCTCAGGGGCCCCGGCGGGCGGACGCGAGGGGCCAGCCGGTGGACCCCGGCCGCCGGGGCGAACGCCAGGCGCTCTGCGCCGCCGAGGGACCCGCAGTCCGCGGCCCCCGGCCCCGGCGGGCCCAGCCCCAGCCCCAGCCCCAGCCCCAGCCCCAGCCCCAGCCCCAGCAGGGGCGCCAGGAGGCCGGGCGCGCGCGCCATGGGGCCGCGGGGCCGCGGGGCAGGCAGGACGCGCTCAGGCGGCCGGCGGTGCGGACGGAGCGCGGGGCAGGCGGTGCATCCTTCCCCGGCCCGCGTCCGTGGCTCTCAAAACCGGCCCGACGGGTTTGGGCTCCCGAGCCGCCTGGGCGCCCGCCCGCAGCGCTGGAAGGGCAGGGGCGGAGGCCTGAGGTGGGGGCGAGGGGCAGGGCCTGGCCGGGACCGCCCTGGCGGCCGGGGTGGGAGCCGGGGCGCCCTCTGCGCACCCCAGAGCCCCCGGAGGGCCGCCTGGGAGCCGGCTAGGGGAGAGGCCTCAGCAGTCTGGGTTGTTTAGGGTGGCCCGATTTCAGATATTATATTCCATACCCAGACCCAACAGCCCAATCGGAGGCTGGGAAAACAGCCACCCAGCGAAGCCCTGGCCCAAGGGGTGGCGAGAACGCGGCACCCACCCAGGAACCCGGCTCCTCCCCAGCCGCCTCTGGGGCCTGCTCTGTCTCCTCGGTCAGGCCTGCGCCCGCCGCCACACCAATCTGGAGCCGAGAGGCCACCAGGCTTTGCCCAGAGTGGCTCTCAGTGGCGCCCCTGGGACAGGCACATCCTTGGGGAGGGTGAATCCTGGCAAAGGTGTGCCCTTTGGCCCAGCAATGCCCCATCCAGTCATCAGCTGAAAGAGCTAATCAAGCAGAGGGCCAGAGATGTGTCTACACATGTCATGTCTCTGCTTTGTAAATGGCTGTGTGCCCGGCACCCAGAGGGTGCCTGTGGCTGAGCAGGTTGTGGGGAAATGTTGCTAAATGGTTGGGGGATGTTTCTGGCAACATTATTCACAATAGGGAAACTATCCTGACGGCCACCACCACCAAGAAAATGGTGAAACGAGCATCTCAGAGGACACGCAGGAAAATCAATAAAGAAAATGATGTTGAAACGGCTCTTTTGACCTGAAAGATAGTCACAATGCTTTAAGAAGTGCAAACAGCTGCTTATGACACAGCACGTGGACTGAAGGTATAAAACACTGTCTCCGGTAGGATCGTGGCCGCTTTTAATTCTTTCCTGCTCATCTGTACTTCCTATTTTCTGTGCAATAAACATGTGTTACTCATGTTCACAGAAGTAGTAGAAGTTTATGAGTTTCCGTGGCAGCCCTGGAGGGAGGGGCTGGGTCTGTGACCCCCCCCCAAGCTATGTTCCTGGTTGGCAGGGGTGAGGGAGGGGCATAGAGATTCAGGGCTGCTCATGGGGGATGGGGTGAGCAGGGAAAGAAGTAACCTAAATTTGAGTCAGGGCTGAGCCTGCAGCAGAATCCTCACCCCTCCTCTGGCTGTCCTCAGTTTCCTCTGAGCCAGGACAAGAGTACAGTCAGAGAAGGAATAGTCCAGTTAATAACGGGGTGCAGACAGGAAACGGAACCTCATCAAAGGGTGACTCAGAGATGAGGATCAGGACTGCAAGGCAGAATGGGCTGGGGGCACTGGCTCCTTGGGTCCAGGGAGGGTCCAGGACCAGCACTGCCTTTGGAGGCCCAGCCCCAGCCCGTGGAGGGGGGCCCCTGACCGCTCTGCTCTGAGACTGTGCCAGACAGCTAAAGGCCAGCTGTGGCCATCCCTCATCCTCTCCATCCCATTCACCTGAGCCCAGCACCTGCCTAGGGGCACCATGGCCCCCTGGAGGCTGCCAAGAGGAAGAGCTGGTCTCCTCCATTCTCTACTCTCTCCTCCAGTGTGAGCTGTTAGGAAGAACTTACCCCCTTCCTCCCCTAATACTCCTCCACCCCCACCTCCGCCCCCACCCAGTGAGCACTGCCTAATGTCAGTCCTGCCCCAGAAAAGACCCTTTCCTATCTTGCTATAACCCACCCGTGGTTCAGTGAAGTCCATGTAGGGTTTTCTGGTATTCCCTGACTTGAGCGCACTGGTGGCAGGGGAGCTTAGGCCCCAGTTTCCCAGGTCAGGAAACAAGCAGCCCTGCCCCCACCCTGTGCAGCCTCCCACTCTCTCCCTCTTACCAACTATTGTAATTAAGCCAGGAGTCGCTACTGCTATTGTTTTCGTAAGTGTCTATAATAAAAGCACTGTACTTTGAAGGTAAGATTTCTCCCAAGAAGAAACAAAACATACCAAACTCTTTTATGGCCTAAGGGGCAGGACGGTGGATAAAGATACTGAATTTGACCATTTGACAGGTGGACAAAGTGAGGCTACTAAGAAGAGACTTTCCTGAGTCAGTGATGAGGCCAGGAATCTCTTTCCTGAGCAGGATCCTGAAAGAACAATCTATCATCAGACGGGACAGACTTGTCCCCTCCCCCCCGACCCCCTTGGAGAGCAAGAGGGGCGGGGGGGGGGGCAGCTCTGGGCACCAGGGAGAAGCCATGAACCTGCTGCTACAGTTGAATTCCTTGGAGGCAGCGGGGCAAGACAAGTGGCTGTGTTGGGGCTGGGTGGGCTGGGCTGGATCGGCAGCAGGGATCCCCCTGCCTCAGCCTCAGCCTCAGCCTCAGCCTCCAAAGGTGTGGGGCTGGGGGGCAGCAGAGCTGCTGGGCTTCTAGAAGTATGGAGAGGAGTTCAAGGGTGGTCCTGTCCTGTCCCCTCCTTTTAGCCACACCTTTCTGACATACCTGCATGTCCCTTCTTCCTGTGACCCACTGGGACCCTCTGCCCTCCATGGAAATTCTTTGGTTGATCTGGAATGAGCTGTCTCTGGTTATCTTGGGCCACTTTCCTGCCCCTGACTCACAGTCCTCAAAAGTGTAATGGTCTCCAAACTCCATGACCCTGAGGTCAGTGTGGGGAGTGTAGAGGGGGAGCCCTGAGCAAGGAGGGGATCTGCCCTTCAGAATATAGGGCCCAGGACACCCGGTGTGGCTGGCCAGCTGCCTCATGTGCCACCTGCTGGAAATAGAGAGCAGGGATTGGCTCGAAGTTCTTAAGGAAACAGGAAAGGAGCAGGCTGGTTCCACTTCTTTCTGGCTCAGGTGTTCATGCTGTGTCCTGGGAATGGGTTATAAACCAACCCAAGGGGACAGACAGTCAAGGCTGGAACACATTGTCTCAGTCAACATTCTTGTGATGGCAAGATTCAGACACCCAGTTAGGCTGCTGAAGGATTTGAAAAGTGAGAATTTATTATAGAGAACAGGGCAATTGAGGAGTCCAAGCCTGGGAGGTGGAGCTGGGCCTCAGGAGGGCTCAGGACTTGGAACAGGAAACCCATCGAGCACTTACCGCTCTGTCTGGGCTGAGGCCTCTCCCCACTGTGTGTTAGCCAGGACCCTCTGCAGACCACCTCTCTGCATCCAACAGGACAGAGAGGGCTGTCCTGCCGATCTGAGTCTACTTGTTGTCCCCAGATCTACTGTCACCAGAGCCCACAGCACTGCGGGCCACATTCTGAAAACTAGCACAGAGAAGCTCATGGTGCACATGTGAGGCAGTATCTCCTAGGCCACCATAGTCTAGCCCACGATGACAATCTTTCATGCTACAGTGACAGTGCTGAGCCCAGCACCATGGGTATGGGTGTGTAAGGACAGTCCTCTAAACAGGAGGCAACATCCAAAAAATGGTGGCCACCGTCCCAGGAGTAGAACCTTATTCCAAGAAGCCACCAAACACGTATGCCACCTAATGTGTATCATTCTGAAAAGCTTTGGGGTAAGAATTCCATGAGAATGGAAGAAGGTGTAACTTTATGGGAATATTTTGGAGAATTTCTACTACCATGTATGCCAAGCCACAAAACCATCCTTGACTCTTGGTCCCCCATTCTTGCATCCAGCCACTCTCAACTGCATCCTTCCAATATCACCTCCTGAGATTTTCTCCAGAAAGGACCATTGAAAATGCAGATCAGACCATGTGACTCTGGCTTCAGATTCTCAAGTGGCTCCTTCTCCAGCCTCAGGATGAAGGTGAATTCCTTAATTTGTCTTCCAAGCACCCCCTGACAGTCCCACGGTGCTCTGCTCTCATCTTCTATCCACCCTGTCCTGTCCCTGCCGGCCTGCTCCCCTGCTGTATCTCATCCTCTGCTTATACCTACCTCATTTCTGTTCATCCTTCAAGACTTAGCTCAATGGTCATCCTCTCTGGAAGGCTCCTGGGTCCCTTCCCCAGGGTCAGTTGGGGGGTCCTTCGGGTTGGTCCATACATCCTGGTCGTGACTCTATCTTCCCAACATAGAAGTTGTATTGTATTCATCCTCACATCTCCCTGCCCCCAGCCCAAAACACAGAACCTGGCACACAAAGTATTCTCCATAAATGTTTCCCTAGGTAGAAAGCAGATTTCAATTTAAAAATAGAATATTCTGTCTCAGCCAGAGGGTCTGAAAGTGAATGTGATTCAAGAATAGATGGGAGATGTGGCGCCTGGCTGGCTTAGTCAGTAGAGCGTGTGACTCTTGATATCAGGGTCATGAGTTCAAGCCCTATGTGGGGCGTGCAGCCTACTTAAAATTCAAATAAATAAATAAATAAATAAATAAATAAAGAAAGAAAGAAAGAATAGATGGGAGAGACCCCAAGCTGAAATTGTGTGCATGTGGTGATGAGTGAAGCAGACAAGGAAGGAGTGGGGTGGGATGGGAAAGGGAGGATACTCTTTGGTGAATGGCATGTCCCTGGGAACTTCTTCATGAGTTTCGCTAAGCATGAAGGATGGGTCTCAGCCCAAAGAGAGGGTACAGGAAGCATGTGGGGTTTTCAGCAAAGTGCTCTAGTATCCCTGTGGTAACCACTGCAAGCCAGGTGCAGCTTTCAACATGGCTGCCTGGGCAGCAAGTACGTCAGGACAGGCAGAAGTGGTCATAGTCAGGATGGCAGAGGCCCGGGCATATGGAGATGGCTGCACTCTGTTATGCTAAAAGAAGCAGCCCACTACTCATAGATCTTCCAGAAGGACTTGTCATAGGAAGGATCTGGGTCAACTAAAGACTTCAGTCCTTCCAGCCCTGGCCCCCTGAGTAGGCTGTGTACTCTCTGCATGGCCAGGTGAGTCTCCTTGAGACCAGAGGGTCATCCTGTTCTCAAGTCTCTCATCTTGGTCTTTGTGTCAATTAGGGAGACAGCATCTTCTGGCCTGAGCCATACCTCCTCAAGGCTACCCAGCTCCCTCTTCCTCATTACCTATAGCTTCCTGGGCTACCCCTTCTTTCCAAGGTCAGGGCCCAGGCCATATCTGACGCTGACATTTCCTTCCTCCTCAACCCGTGGCACTTGTAGCCATGGCCCTTTGAGAAGACTGAGTCTGGTTTGCAGAACCTTGGGGCAATTTGGAGCCTCATGTGATCCAGGGGCCTTGCCCCCTCTACAGCCTGCCTGAGAAAGCAGACACATGTTGGAGGTGAGCTGCTGCAACATCTTCTTGTACATCCTATTGTCACATCTTCTGCAGTTCAGTCTCTTCCCGTCACCACATTAACTGCAAGGAAAGGTTATTGATATTCCCTCTTTGGAGGTGCCACGTATCCATTTCTTCCTCCTGGGTGCTCACCGGCCAGACCCTCAGGAGCTCTGTCTGACCCGAGTCTTGACCTCTTGGGCACGTCCTGCCCAGATGCCCAGGAGTTCCATGGCAAAAGTCTGAAGTAGAGAGAGCTTAGATTGCAGCTAGGAAAAAGTGGCTCCACCCTTTGTCCCCTTGAGATTGCTCTGGGAGGACACAGGATGTGGCAGCAGAGGCTCTCAAGATTGCAGGCCTGGAAGAGGGGAGCTAGACCAGAAAGACAAGCCCACCCAGCCAAAACCAGAAGACTGAAGTACATGGTGTCACAGAGGGTCGATAAACAAAGTAGAGTCTATGAGGGTTTCAGGTGGTGTGTTGGCTGCTCTAGGTCAGAACCTGTCCCTCTTGCTCAGCACCAACTACATGAAACGAAGAGGTGAGGTACGGGATCCTGATGATGGAATCAGGATTCAAAAGAATCTTGATCCACTGGAATGGTGGGTTCAAGCTTGCAGCATGAAAAGGAAGCAGAAGAAATGATATGACCAATTCACAAACAGATTCCTAGATTCATAACTGTTTGTGGAGACAAAAAGACCATAATGGATCAGCTGACCACAAGTTAGCATGCATGAGTCAATAATGAGGCCAGATACCTAAGACGACTTTGTAATGCTAGACAGCTCGAGAGGTCAAAGGTCCCCCTGCAGAGGCCCAGTGGCATTGTCCTGGGCTGCTGAGCCGTGCTCTGGAACGTTAATGCCCTCTCTGGACAGCCACGACCAGATGAGACAGGGCCAGAGTACCAAGCCATAGGAAGCCACCTGAGTCCAGGACAGGACTATCTGAGAGTCAGGAGGAGGGACAGGACAGGCAGGGAAAAGCCCCCACTGGCTTCTGGTCTTTCATACTAAAAGCAGCCAACGGACCTGGCCTGCCTGTCTTCTCCCACCACTTCCCACCTGTATTCTCTGAGCCTCTACAGATCTGGCCACCAACTCTAGGTCACAGCCACTGAAGGACGAGATGAACCCAGACTTGCCTTCTCAGGGCTCTGTTTCCCTTTCTCATGTAGCTAGTGCATCGCTCAGAATGAGGATGGAGCTGGAAGTGTCTAGGGTCCCCCTGGGCCATGGAAGAGGACATAGGAACACCTTGACACTCAGGTCCCAGGCACTCCTGCACCCCACAGGAGACCCCTCAGTAGTATCCCCCCAGTGGCATTCCACCAGGAGGAGGACGCTGTATGCAGGAAGGAATTGGAGAGTTGCTTTTCTGGGCTTCTTTGAAAGGGAAGATCTCTGCTCTCTGGGTGACCTACAAAGAGAATGCTACCCTTACCCCCATTTCATTAGAGAAGGCCAAATCTCATGACAAGTGTCATAAAGTACATTTTTCCAGTGTACAAGTATTGCTAATTGAAACACAGGTATTGGGGCACCTGGGTGGCTCAAGTCATGACCCCAGGGTCCTGGGATCGAGCCCCACATCAGGCTCCCCGGAGGGAGCCTGCTTCTCCCTCAGCCGATGTGTCTGCCTCTCTCTGTGTCTCTCATGAATGAATGAATGAATGAATGAATGAATGAATGAATGAATGAATAAAATCTTAAAAATAAAACAAAACAACACAGGTATCACGGAACATTAAATGTAGACATACTCTCCTAGGAGTGCCCTATGGGTGGGAGTTAAACATCAGTCTCTGTTCTCTGTCCTTAAGACACAAGGAAGAATCATAAAACTGTGGGAGAGGCTCCTGAATCACCTACCCTTGCCCAAAGAAAAGCCAGCTTTCAAGGAACAGGAACAATAGCAAAACTCTTCACTCCTGCAGGAGACCTCTTCCTGCTCAGATGCAAGTCCCCAAACCTTCAGGTTGGAGAACAGGTTTTTGGGGGGCTGTAAGGGAACTGCCATTTGAGCACAAATGCTCAGCCAGTAAGAAGAACAGGGCAAGGGCAGAGATGAAGGCCTTCCATGCAGCTGGCAGTTGGGTGAGTCTTAATTCAGCTCCCCACAAAATTAACTGCAGATGCCTGGGTTGTACCCCACTAAACATGACTCTCCAGGGTCAGGTTTCTGGTATTTGCAGGTTTTGTGAGCTCTCCACAGGCTCTGATGGGCCAGGTGGACTGAGAGCCATTGCCACGGGCAGACCCAGCCCCCCTCCAGGAAAGCAGACTTTATTCTGAAGGGCAGGGGCACCCCCACCTCACGCACTCCAAGTTTCTTGCAGGGGCATGGAATAGGGAGTCAGGATTCCATTCCTGCCTGTGGCCATCCCCACCCCCACCTTTCCCATCCACCATAGGCAGGGGCCTCTGTCCAGGCTTTGGGGGACTGGATCAATACAGGTCTGGGGGAGCTGTGCATGAGAAGGAGGTGTAGGGAGAAGGTGGGCCCCTCAGCTGTTCTCGAGGTATAAGGGGCAGGAAGCAGGAGGTCACAGGGAGGAGCCTGGGTCCCAGAAAAACCCCAGAAACACCTTTTGGGAAGCCTTTAGTGAGTTGTGAGTAGCTGGGATCTGGGGACTCACACCTGTCCCCAGGATGTTTGAAGGTGTCGAGAACTCCCTGACAGGGTGTAGGCAGCCTCTGGGGTACCCTGGGTCCCCAGTGAGGCAACATCAGAGCTCTGAAGAATGGGCTAACATGCCGGCGGGAAAACAGATGGGGTCAGTGACTGGAGCAGTGACATTCCCACCTTGCTCCAGTTGGTTCTTCCAATGTAGAGGACAGTGAGGGAAGGACTTCCAAGTCAAGATGACAAAGGAGGCAGAGCAATAAAATGAAGTAGACAGCAGAGCTGTGCCACTGAAATGCAAAGGCAGTAGAGCAGCGCCTCCAAATGTCCAGGACACTGTAGCCGTGCCTTCGAAATGCATTGCCAAGCGGGGAAGGCAGTCCAGTGAAGCAAGGAGAGCGAGCCAGCCGCAGTGATGTCCAAATACAATGAGTAGTGGAGCGGGCAGCCCGGGTGGCTCAGCGGTTTAGCACCACCTTCGGCCCCGGGGCCTGATCCTGGAGACCGAGGATCGAGTCCCACGTCGGGCTCCTGGCATGGAGCCTGCTTCTCCCTCTGCCTGTGTCTCTGACCCCCCGCCCCTCTCTCTGTCTCTCATGAATAAATAAAATCTTTGAGCAAAATAAAATAAAATCTTAAAAAAAACACACACACAAACAATGAGTAGTGGAGCACTGCCTCTGGAGGTGTCCCAGAGTGGCTCCCTGCCTTCCACATGCAGAGGAGACAGGAAGACCGCCCCCAGGTGCAAAGCACATCAGAGCAGTGATATCTAAGGTGGTTGACAATGGAGCAGGGCCTTCAAGATTGTAAGCTGTGCCTTCTCAGTGCAGATGACAGGGGAACATGGACTTCCAAATGGAGAGGATAGCAGAGCAGTGCCTCAAACTGGGGCCATGTTTCCTTGCTGGCTGTCAGCCAAGGGCCATCCTCAGCTCCTAGAAGCTGCTTTCAGCTCCCCGCAGTGGGACCCCTCCATGCCTCAGCCAGCAACGGTGCATCCGGTCCTTCTCACACTTGGAATCCCTCTGACTCCCTATGTGTTGCTTTTCTCTGGCCTCTCCCACCTGTCTCTCTACTCTCTGGCCTGGCTCTTCTGCTTCCTAGTCTGGGATCAGGGACTCACATGGGGCCCACCTGGATGTTCCCGGATAGGCTGTCCATCTGAAAGCCAGCTGATTAGTAACCTTAATTACATCTGCAAAATCCTATCACAGCAACATCGAGAATATCATTTGACTAAACAACCAAGAGACAAGAACCTTCAAGGGTCATTCTGGGAATGCTGTCTAGGATAGGTTTCCTTATTGTAGAGCTTCCCACTTTCTTGAATTTCCTAATTAGTTTTTTTCTATGTTAGGTGTATCTGTTCAGATTATATTCAATTGAATAGGTCAGAAAATCCAAAATAACAGTGGGTATTCTCTCATGAAATGAGATTGGAGGCTGGCCATCCAGGGCTAACCTGCAAGTTCCATGAAACAATAATAACACAGGCTCCTTCTGTGTTTTGTCTACTGCATTACCCTAAAGTACTTTTTGACCTTGTGATTGCTTCATGGAACAGATGGTGGCTGGAGATCCAGCTGGAGATCCAGCCATCACATTCACATTCTAGGCTGGGTATGGTCAGGAGGGGTTGATATTCCATCTGCCTGAGGCACCTTCTTTGAAGCAGCCTTCCCAGAAGTCACTCCTAGACCTTCAATGTACATTTCATTGGCCAGGGCTTGATCATAAGGCCACACATAGCTCTAGGGAGGCTGGGAAGCATGCTCTTTGGGCTGGGCGATTTGCCTCCTGGAAGGAAGCCAGAGTTCTGTGGCTTAGGGAGAAGGGAAGGAGGACATTGGGTTGATCCAGCTGTTACTGCCACCCTGGGTACCTCAAATGCATGTGACTACAGGTGTCTTTTTTCTCAGAGCACAGTTCAGAAAGAACTTTTAACCTACGAGGGAATGCATTATGTCTACCTGCCCGATTCATGTATGTTCTACTCTCCTAGTCCCAAAGCAATAAAAGTATTCTAAGACCAAATTATAGAGGACTGAAGAAAATATAAACAGAGGGTCAGAGAATGAAACTCAGGAGACGGAGAACATCATGTCTTTGATGGAGGGGCTACTGGAGTGCCACTGCCCAGTGGGGTGACTCATAGGATAAATTACTGCTATCTGAGGAAGCAGACTCCCCTCGATGGCCAGGCCAGGGGTACACCTGGGTGAAGAAGGAACTGGGCCCAAATGCAGGTCAGTCCCTTCAGAAGTAACCTGTATAGGGATTGTAGGTGTCCACAGGATGGAGCCAGGAGGGGAAGCCCTGAGGGAAGAAGCTGGAACCAAGGACCTAGACCCAGCCAGGGGCCAGGCAGGGAGCACAGAGCCCAGTTGCAGACTTACTTCAAAGTCAGTGTGAATCAGTGAGTTGGCAGACCGGCGGGTGGCCAGAAGTTTGGGCTGCGGCTGAGCACAGCAGGAATTAGAATCAAAGTGAGACGCAGGGGAGTGCAGATACCCTCCCCACCTTCCCAGGCAGGTGAATGCAAATCTCAGCCCACAGCAGCAGTCAAGGGCAGGAAGGCAGAGCCACGCAGCAGGAAGGAGAAGGCAGCTCTGGAAAGCCCCAGAAACAGCAGGATCCGGGCATGTGTGCTGGAGGCAGACGCTCCAGGCTCCAGGACTCCACATTTTTCCAGAACTGCAGTTCTGACAAGAAGACTCAAGTAGCTCTTCTTGGGTAGACCTCAGGTAGCCCGGAACACCCCGGAAACTTGCAGAGAGAAATGGATTTTGCTTCCAGTCAGTGAGTGGGCACAGCTGGAATCCCCTCTTCTGGTTCTGTCTGGCAGCAAAATCCTTGAGATTGTGCAGCACTGCCTCGCTGCAGAGCAGCCCCGGGCCTCGGCACCCCCACGCCTCGGCACCCCCACGCCCACCGAGGGCGGTGGACTGCCTGTCCCAGAGCAACACCGCCGCCAACGTGGAGGCTCACGTGACACCCCCAATCATCACACTCCTCTACTTAAAATACCTCAGGGCCTCTCGTGCCCCCTAATAAAGTCCTGTCCCTCACGTTTGCTAAATGCTGTGCCAAAGACCGGGTTTTGTGTTCACCGCGCCCCGCTTCAGCCTCCTCTCCCCGGGCTGAGGAAGACTGCCTTTCCCAGCGTCCCTCGCAGTTGGGTTGGGGCCATGTGGCTAATCCTGAGCACCGGGCTGTAAGGCAAAGGAAAATGAGTTACCCCCTGGCTAAAGCATGGCAGAGCAGGTGTGAGGTCCAGGACTCTCTGCTCTCTGCTCCCTGGAGGTGCGAAGCGGGATGGTGACATTACAGGATGGTGGCTGCCCACAGCCTGGATCCCTGGGCCTTAGCTGAGCTGCCAAACCCAACACCCCTCACCCTCCCACCCCCACATACACTCGAACCCTGGCCAGCACCACACATGGCTCAGAGTGAAAAATAACTCCTTGTTGGATTACGCACTGAGATCTGTTACTCTGTTCCTGAAACGTAACCTATCCTATCCAAATATCCTAACTAAATACAGCCACCATATGGACCGGGCACCTTCTAGCGTCTTCACTGGCCAATCCTCCCACAACCAACTGTTCTCTCCAGTGACATCTGCCATACCCTCCATCCCCAGACACAGCCACCTTGAAGTTGTTTCCACCCCAACATGCCAGTCTGTCATGCTTCTATCCCTCTGCTATTGAATGTGCTCTGTCTGGACTCATGTGCCCTCCTGTGGTTCTCTGTGGCTAAGCCTCCACCTGTGCCACCCACTGGGGCCACCTCAATACTGGGTGGGGGGTAGGTCCAAGGCTGGGTGGGGTACGTGTCGCCATACCTCTCCTCTGGTAGTATAATTATGTTTCTGTTTTCACTTCTCCACTGGACCTGAGTTTCTGAGAAGTGAGACATCACTGGAAGAATTCAAGTCAGGCTCAATAGGACACTCCCTAGATTTTGTGTGTGAAGGCCTTGCTTGGAACCAAACCACCCAGAAGGCACTCAGGCAAGCAGTCTCAGGTATCACCTCCATGCACAGCTAGAGGGAACCTCAACTCAAAGCCTCTATTTTGGGGGGTCCCAAAGACTCCCTCTACACCTTCTCCAGGGCACCTTCCATAAGGTGCTTCTTCTTCCCAACTGACAAGAGGGGTCAGAGTCATCGCCCCACCACAGTCAGGATCTGCTCCCCCATCCTGAGGCCTCTGGTCATTTCTATGGCAACAACTTTCCATGCCTGACACAATGGGAGACTGGATGACAAGCCAGTGTTGTGGGCTTCCTATCCTGTCCAGGCTGCAGGAGCACAGGATGGCCACAGGTATCGGCTAGAGCAGACTGTCCGGAGCTGAGGAAATGTGTGTATTGAAAGGAAGGGAAATACTTAAAATCTGTGTGTATGTGCATGTGTAAAGCTGAAACAAAGTTTTATAAATTGGAGTCCTTATGAGAAACCCTGGAGAAAGGAGTGCTTCCAAAAATTAAAACCAGAGGCTCTGAATGTGACTTGAAGTTGTCCCTGTAGGAAAGTGCATTTTCCCAAAAACAATTAGTCCAATAGAGAATAGAACACCCCACATAAAGAGGCAAACAAATTAGAGCTAAAAATAATTTCAGGTGCATTTTGCCAAGAATTCAAAAGACCATTCATTCAATCCACATTCACTGAGTCCCCTTTATATATCTACCACCATGCTGGAAGCACAGATGAATGAAGGGCTATCTCTCCAACTCTGTTCACTTAAAAAAGGAGCCAACCTAAATTAGTAGGGGCTATTGAAAGGACCAGGGTACAAAGATGTGCTAAGCAATGATGAGAAAACAGAATTATTTCTCTCGTTGTTTTTCCAACAGACAAGGCTTCTAAAGAGACCAGCCATCTTATTCTCTTTTGAAGCAAACAAGCTGGAAGTCCTGGATCAAATGTCAGCAAATCCATGGATGTACTAAGACCCACAAACAATGAATTGGTGAGGTCACTCTGGAGTTTTGAAGAGATGACAAGCAAAATACCATCCTGGAAATGTCAGCCAAAACACGTCTCCTATGGTTTCACTCGGCTGCCAGACCAGGAGAGCCCAGGTCCACTTCCTTAGTGTAGCCCTGGTGACCTACTGCCATGGTCACACCCAGCTCCATTTTTACTAGGACTGGGACATCACAGAACATCTTCTCATCTGTCTCTTCACTTGGAAATTGGTGTGTTAATAGTCCCTACTCACTAAGGCAGAAATGATATCATGAATGTTCAGCACTTAAAAGAGTACTTGCCTATGTGGCAAATGCTCAACAAATGTTAGTAATTATCAGTGGAGCCTGGGGCTCATTAACACATTGAGAATCACGGTGGCGTGGCCCATGAAGGAGGAAGCTTTGGAGGGAAATCATGTAGACTTTCCTAACTCTTCCAAGGGGGCTATGCCACAGGTCAGCCACCCGGAAGATTACATCGCAGTATTTGGGGAGCTCTTCTATAGCCCAGGTTTCAACAGGGCCTTAAGTATATTCTCTTGATTACCTGCCATGGTGGTACATCTGCTCCCTAGATACTGATTTTTGGAAAAAAGATAAAAGCTGTTTTCAGCTGAGGCTGGAGAATGAAATAGGAAATCAAGATGAGTAGTATCATCTGTTTAAAAGTGGATGATGATGATCACATAAGGAAACCAGTTCTCTTTAGTGGTCCCAGAGAGCCTGGGTATCACTAAGATCTGACCCCTCCTAGGCACCTGCCTGGCTGGTGCAACACTGCCACCTGGTGAAGCCAAAGAGAACTACAGGGCAGTTCTTAGAAGGCCAATAAATCCCAAAAAGCACCAAGCAGAGGCCAGAGCTCTTTGGACAGCAGTGTCCTGAAGCTGGGCAGCACTACCGAGATGCCCTATTCCCCTCTTTCACCAAGTGTTCCCCTGAAGTTAAATTAATGCAATCTACTCAGCTAAATCTAAGTCTTTTCCAGGAAATTAGCATTTCCTTCCATTCCTTTTTCTTTTTAAGCCCAGAGACATGAATGATACACACACACACACACACACACACACACACTTTAGACAATTTTATATACATACATCTTAACTACATTTTTAAAATAAGATTTTATTTATTTATTCATGAGAAACACAGAGAGAGAGGCAGAGACACAGGCAGAGGGAGAATCAGGCTCCATGGAAGGAGCCCGATGTGGGACTCGATCCCGGGACTCCAGGATCACGCCCTGGACAGAAGACAGGTGCTAAAACGCTGAGCTAAGCAGGTGTCCTTTAACTACCTTTTAAAAAAGATTTTATTTATTTATTCATGAGAGACACAGAGAGAGAGGCAGAGACACCTGAGCCACCCGAGTGCCCCTAGCTGTACCATTTTGATAAACAGATACGCATGTGTGCAATCCATACCCCAGTTGAGGTAAGGAGTGTTTTCATCACCCTAGAAAATTTCCCTGCCCCTCCCCGGCAGTCCTCCTCTAAGAGGCAGTGACTCTTCTAATTTGTCACTTAAGATCGGTTTTATATTTTCTAGAGTTCCAAGTATCACGTATACAGAATCACGTATCTGTACTGTAGTGTTCTGACTTCTTTCATTCCACATGATGTTTTTGAAATTCATCCATACATCAGGAGCTTGTTCTGCTTATTGTGGAGTAGTAGGCCATTGTGTGATTATGCCATACCTTGTCTTTCTCTTAAGCTGCTGACAGACATCTGGGCTGTTTCCAGTGTTGGCTACAAGAATAGTACTATGTATTAGGAAAATTCTGTGTAAGTGTTTTTGTGAACAAATATTTTCATATCTTGGGCAAATATTCAGGAGTCAGCTTTCTGGGTCAATGGGTAGGTGTATGTTTATCTTTAGAAGCAACTGCCAAATTACTTTGCAATGCGGTGGTAGAATTTTTCCCTTCCTGCCTGCAGTGTTTCATTTCTAAAGTTCGGAGGAGTCCAATTCTACATGAGCAGCAAAACAGGAGAATAAACCTTCATATAAACTATTATGTCAGCATTAGTTTCCATAAAACTAATACCACATATTAGGGGTGCCTGGGTGGCTCAGTTGGTTAGGCTTCCAACTCTTGATTTCAGCTCAGGTCGTGATCTCAGGGTCGTGAGATCGAGCCCATTACCTGCATCTGAGCTAAGCATGGAGTCTGCTTAAGATTCTCTCTCTCTCTCCCCCTCCCTCTGCCCCTTCCCCCCCTTTGCACCATACAAGCACTCCCTCTCTTTCTCTCTCTCTCAAAAAAGGACATACTCAAAGGAAAGGATGGAGGGGCCAGCATGAAGGGCCCCCACTTTCTCCCTTTCATCATCACAAAATGACGGGAGATCAAATTCTCAGTACAGATATCTAACAAAGGACTTGTGCCAAGAACATATCAAGAACTCCCACAAATGAATCAAAAAGAATCCTTTTAAATGGATAAAAGACTTAACTAGTCACTTTTTAAAAGGATATTCAAATATCACCTAGCATTCCAAAGAGTGATCAATATCATTAGTTAACAGAAAAATGAAAATTAAAACCACCACGAGAGATTACTATACATGAACCAGGCAGTTAAAATCTAAAAGACTAAAGTTACAAGGCATTGAAAACTGGAACTCTCATACTTTGCTGATAGAGGTGTAAATTGCTAAAGTCTTGGAAACCTTTTGACATTATCTTCTAAACAGATGTGTGTTCCATGACCCAGGAATATATATATTCTGAGAAAAACATATGCCTACCAGGAATGTGCATAACAGTTATAATAGCCCCAAACTGGAAACAACTCAAATATCCATCAACAGTAGGATGGATAAACAAGCTGCCGTATATTCATACAGTGGAATACTATACCATCAGCGAAAAAGGACAAATTACTGACACGCACAAGATGATTGAATTACACAAAATGGGGAGTGAGGAAGGCAGATCAAAAAAAGTACATACTCTATGAATTTTTAAAATGATGATCAAGAATGGGTAAAACTAGTTAAAGAAAATAGAAACCAAAACAGTACTTACCTTGGGGGACAGGAAGGTGAGAGACTGGGAAGATAAGGTGGGGTGGGGTAGATTGACTGGAAAGAGACAAGGAGGAGTCTTTGGGATAATGGAAACGTTCTGTATCCTGACCTAAAGCTTGTTGGTGGTTAGTGGGTCTGTGCATATGTAAAAATTCATCAGATTGCATATTGAAGATTTATACACTTTAGGAATGTTTAACCTCAATTAAAATAAAATTAGAAAAAGAAGTCTATGAACCCATAGTGATACCACAAAAACAGAGTGGGAGATGGTGATGGAAAGCTCTTCTTTTTGCCAGCTACTTGATGTAGAAGGAATGGTAGGATTATAAAAATACTATTTTGTAAGCACTAATAATTGATTCAGGCATGGATCATCAAGGAGTCCAAAAACACTGGGTGAAGGTTGTTGTTGGGAAACTAAGTATTCATAGATAATTTATTAAGTCCAAAAGAAGAGACTATTAATTACAATGAAGGAATTTGCACTGCATCGGATGTAAACAACGTAATCAAATTAAGCATTAGGAATAACAGTACAAAATGGCATCTTGAGTCTCTTGGTGTGACTTGAGCATTACACAATGTCTATGTAGATTTCTTGCCAAATATGCTTAATATGAATCTAATCATGCGAAAGTAATAAAAAAAAAACACAGATTGTGGGACATTTGACAAAAACAACTGGCCTGGGCTTCTCAAAATGTTACTGGTATGAAAGAGAGGTAGAAAGACCATCCCGAAGAAGACTAAAGAGGCAGGACAAACGTGCAACATGCCAACATTGATTGGAAACTGGGCAGTGGGGCTGTAAATGACATTTTGGAATAAGTGTGGGTAAGTTAAAACTGGCTGTATGTTAGATGATATTATTGAATATTATTGAATAAATGTTATATTCCTTGAATGATGGCATTGTGCTTATGTTGGAGAATGTACTTGCTCATACAGGGTGAGCAAGTACAAGCTGTTAGATACTCTTACAAAACATATGATATCAAGGTGAAACACCACAATGTGGGCAATTTAGTTTCAAACAGTTTAGCAAAGGAAAATGTATACAGACAAAGATAAAGCAAGTGCCTTAGAGGAAAAGAAAAAGGAGAAGGAAGGGAGGGAGGCAGGATCCTGAGCTCCCTTCCTGCTGTATCAGTTATTGTGGCAACAATTGTCTCATTGTAAAATTAATCAAGTTAATAAAATACTGCCATTTCTTTAAAAAAAAAATGCACACACATTTTATTTATTTGAGAGAGAGCCAGAGAGTATGAGCGAGCAGGAGGGAGAGTCAAAGGACAGGGAGAGAATCCCCAAGCAGACTCTCGGCTGAACGTGGAGCCCAATGTAGGGCTCAAGCTCACCATCCTGACATCCTGACCTGAGCTGAAACCAAGAGTTGGATGCTTAACTGACTGAGCCACCCACTTCCCCTTAAAATACTTCAATTTCTAGACAAAAGAAATCAGAAATCTCCTGTCTTGCATGCCAATCTTGACAACCTGGAGCTTGGGATTCCAGAGCCACTGGAGGCCGGAGGCAAGGACTTGGCCCAGAGCAGGGTGGTTAGTTCAGTCCAGGACACCACATATGATTGAGACCCTTCATGAAAAGGGGGCAGAAAATAAATCTAACCACCAAAAAGGGGAGTTCACAGGGACACTTATCTGAGCACTCCCCATACTTGGTGATGGAAGTTGGGGGATAGGGTAATTTCCCCCCAGTAAATCATAATTACAGACTTATCCCAGGAGGGTTTGGCATTTTAGGTAGTATTTCCTGCATGGTCCAGGAAATCTCTGTTGACAAAAGAGTTGCTCAATTCTTTTCTGGAGAAACACCCTACAATACATTTTTCAATATTCCCACATAGTGAGGTCAGTAAAATTTAAGCTCATAACTCATGGTTATGAAACCATGAAAAACCAAGCCAGATTAAAGTAGAACAGTATCTTTAAAGTTCTGAGAGAAAAATAACAGCTAGTCTAGAACTCTTTACCTGGTGAAAATATACATCAGGGATTAGGGAAAAATAAAAGACACCAGTCAACAAAAACTGACATTTTGCAATCAGCAGATCCTCACCAGAGTAACCTCTAAAAGATGTCATTCAGGAAGAAAGGAAGTGCCTCCAGAAGGAAGGTCTTCTGGAATGCAAGAATAGAGATAAACATGTGGGTTAATCTAAAAAATGACAATGTTAGCGCTTTACAATACTTAAGGTGGGGGGAGGGGGAGGGAGTGTGATGTATGTATTCCAAACGCTGACCCAGTTCTTTGCCCCTCCCTGTGTCCACACCCTCTGTGATGTGATTGTACAGCTCCTTTAATGCAGAGGTGGAGTCTCTTTCCCCACCTCCTGAATCAAGGCTGGCCTTGTGACGTGCTTCGGCTGATGGAATGTGATGAAAGTCTGGGTGCACTAGTTTTGAGCTGAGGCTTCAAATGGCCTTGCATGCTTTCTTCTCTCGGACCTCTGCCACCAGGAGAGCATGTCTGAGCTAGTGCACTGGAAGAGCAAAGAGAAGAGCAGAGCCATCCCATTCAAGGCCATCCTCTCCCAGCTAGACACAGCCAAACCTCCTGACTATAGACACAAGACCGATCCCGGCTGAGATCAGATCAGTAGCACCATCTAGCTGACCTGCAGATTCATGAGGAATCATATATAGCTGTTGTTTTAAACCACTAAATTTTAGGGGTGCCTGGGTGGCTGTTAAGTGTCTTCTACTCACGTCATGATCTCAAGGTCCTGGGGTCCTGAGCCTCACATGGAGACCTGCATTCAGGGAGGAATCTGCTTCTCCCTCTCCCTCTGCACCACCCCCCAGTCCTGCCCCACTCATGCGCGCTCTCTCTCTCTCAAATAAATAAATAAAATCTTAAAAAGAAATCCACTAAATTTTAGACTGGTGTGCAATCCAGCAATAACTAGCCGATACAGTAGTGATTGCAGTTAAAACATTCTAAAGTCTTTAATGTCTTTGTAGGAACAATAATGAAATTGATTAATTTTAGAGTTTCAGTGAAACATATTTTTATATAATTTAGCTTGTTAAAATGTTACCAATAACCATGAAAAAAATAGAAAGAGTATATACATTTCAAACCTATAAAGGAAAAAATAAAACTTATTAATCAATCTGAAAGAAAACAAGAAAGAAGAGGGGAAAGGCAAATAGAAGTATAAGACTAACTGGTAAAAATGTATTAGTGCGATGGTTAATTTTATGCATCAATTTGACAGGGTCAAGAATGTCCAAATATCTAGTTAAAAATTATTTCTGGGTCTGTGAAGGTGTTTTCCAGAAAAGATTGAATTGAGGGACTGAGAAAATCAGAGTGCCCTCCTCAGTGTGGGTGGGCATCACCCAATATGCTATGGATTTAAATAGAGCAAAAAGGCAAAGGGTTGAATTGGGTCTCCCTGCCTTACTGCTGAGCTCAGACATTGGTCTTCTGCCCTAGGTGTTCTTGGTTCTCAGGCTTTTGGACCTGGGGTGGAATTACACTACCAGCTTTTCTGGGTCCCCAGCTTGTAGACAACAGGGTCATGGTACTTTAGTCTCTATAAATGTATGTATATATGAGTCCATCTCTTATAATAAATATCATTGTTTATCCAATAGAATATATATATATATTCCTATCAGTTGTGTGTTTCTGGAGAACCCTAATAAACTCTTCCAGAAGTGGGAAAAACCACTAAATTAGATGATCTGAAGGATGCAAGGGTTCTTTGACATTAGAAAATCCACATTAAGAGATTAAACAAAACCATAAGATCATCTCAAGATGCAGATTTTACTTCTGTCCAAGAAAACTTATTTAAAAAAAAATACAAAAAGACACATTCCATTATATTCACCATTTTTATTGGACTACACCATCATAAAGCATACATGATGAACAGCTCATAAAGGACTATATCAACAATACTTAATAGTTATATAGCACTTGATAGTTTGCAAACCACTTTGCATCCATTATCTACATAATCTAGCCACTCTGAAGGAGGTATTACACTTAAAAATATATATATAAATGAGGAAATGGATTTAAAAGGATGAAGTGATTTGTCCCAAATCCCAATTATTTTCATTCTTTATTTTATTGGTTCTCTATGATATCCTGTGTTATACATGAAATTAAAATAAACATATCTAAATATAGATAATACATAATAGAAAAAAAGCACACACCAAAACCCTGAATTCAGTTCTCCAGTGGTTTTCACATGCTCTTGGAACAAAGACAGATGTAAATTTAAAATTTAAATTTAAAAATTAAAATTAAAATTTTAAATTTAAAAATTAAAAAAATTAACACTATAGTTTATATGTTTATATTCTTAATCACATCTATCTTTCCTGCTGAAATTTGTAATCTACAATTAAATACTGGCATTTCCTCAACTTAAACACTATAGTTCCTTGAAAGCTAGATGAACCTTGCAGCCTGGTAGTTTCTACCTACCAACTTGGCAACTTAAATTTGAGGAACATGTGAGCATTCCTCTTGGTACTTAATCCTAACTGGTTGCAAATGACCTATGTATGCCACAAAACTTTGACAACTTGACCTGCTATTTTGGTGTCAAATGAAAGGATGTCATGGGAAATATGTAGTAGTGCTTTTCCCTATTTCTCAAAGTACAGCTAAAAATTATGGACATTCTGTATAAAACAACATAAGATTCTGAAAGGTGGAGAGAGTACAGACTGGCTGGGGACCTCAGGACCTGAAGAACAACACAGCACGGAGTTCCTTGTGTTTCCTTTTGCCTCATCTATCCCAGACTGGATTCTGAAGAAGCTAGCAACTGAGAAATGCCAATGGGCTCAGACCAAACAAAACAAAAAAGGCCCAAGAAAGTCTATTCTTTTTGGACAAAGAATGAGGAAAGAAGTGGCCTAGCAAGACAGAAAATTTTTAGACAATACCCAACCTACTCCAGTCAAAGACCAAGTGGGGAGCCTACATTCTACGCTCACCAGTCCATAATGAGGCTCCGCAGTGCTCCACACCCACACCACAGCGGCATCAGAGAGGGTCAAGTCAGGGACAGAATTTTCCAAACCAACTCTTTCCCCATCCCACGTTGGCAGTATCATTGGAGACCATGTGGAGAGTAGGCTTCCAATCCTACCCAGGGACATCTCTCTCCTTCCTTGATGGTGTGATGTCAGTAGAGACCTGGTGAGGAATTGTAACTCCCACCTGTAACTCCTTCCTGGCAGTAGTGAGGACCTTTATCCAGGTGTTGGTTGAGGCCAATGATGAACTTGCACTTCCAACACCAACTTACAGCAATAAGCAGTATCCCCTCAATCCTTTCTCCACAGAACAGTATTAGAGGAGGCCTGCCACACAGAAGCTTTAATTGGACACAGAATCTCATAACATTAATACTCAAAATGCTCAGATTTCAACTGAAAATCACCATCACAAACCGAACCAGGAAAATCTCAACCTGAATGAGAAAACCTATGGAGGCCAACACTGAAATGACACAGATGTTAGAATTAACTGATAAAGATTTTAAAATAGCCATCATAAAAATGCCTCAATGAGCAATGACAAACATGCTTGACGCAAATTTTAAAAATAGTTCCAGTAAATAGAATACAGAGAACCAAATGCAACTGAAAATATAACTGAAATAAAACCCGATGGAGTCAACATCAGAATGGAAGGGGCAAAGGAAAGAGTCAGTGAAGTTGAAGACAGAACAATATAAAATACCCAACTTTGAGTGACAGAGAGAAAATTACCATGGATGGAATTGTGTCAACCATCTCCTAACCACTGCCAATTCATGTTGGAAGCCCTTACCATCTTGGGGAAGCCCCAGTAGTTCAGCTGTTTAGCGCCACCTTCAGTCTAGGTAGGGCCTGATCCTGGAGACCCGGGATCGAGTCCCACATTGGGTTGGTTCCCTGCATGGAGCCTGCTTCTCCCTCTGCCTGTGTCTCTGCCTCTCTATCTCTCATGAATAAATAAATAAAATATTAAAAAGGAAAGGAAGCCCTAACCATCATGACTGTATTTAGTGAGAGGGATTTTAGAAGGTAATTAAGGTTTAATGAGGTCATAAGTATTGGGTCTTAAGCTGATAGGATTGGTAGCCTTGTAAGAAGAGGAAGAGAGAATTCTCTCCACACACATGCACTGAGGACGGATTGTGAGGACACAGCAAGAACGTGGCCATCTACAAGCAGGAAGAGAATCCTCTTACCAGAAACCAAGACAGCTAGCACCTTGATCTTGGCCTTCCCAGCCTCTAGAATGGTGAGCAATTAACTTCTGTTGTTTCAGTCCCCCAGTCTATAGTATTTTGTTATGGTGCCTTCAAGCAGATGAACAGATTCTGGTACCTAGAAGGGCGTTGCTCTAACCAATACCTAAAATTGTGGAAGAACCTTTTGGGTAGAGGCTGGCAGACTTTTGAGGTGCATGCTATAAATACAGATGTCAAAGACCATTCTGATGAGTTCTCAGACAGAAATGAGGAACATGTTTGGAAACTGGAAGGAAGGCAACCCTGTTGTAAAGTGGCAAAGAACTTGGCTGAATGGTGTTCTAGTGTTTTGTGGAAGGTAGAACTTGTGAGCAAAGAAACTGTGGACATTTAACATGGGAGATTTCCAACCAAAGTGATGAAGGTGCAGCTTGGGCCCTCCTTACTGCTTATAACAAAATGAGAGAGGTGATAGAGAAATTGAAGAAGGAATTGTTAAGAAAAAAAAACAAACATAACCCAGAACTTGGGAGATTTGGAAAATTCTGTCCACCCATATTGCAAAGTATGAGAAAGCTTGTTCTATAAAGAACACTAAAGGTGTGGCTTAACCACCACCTGAAAAAGAGATCATGGATGTGACTCATGGGTATGATTAAGTTCAGCCATCTCCACAGAAGCCAGGAATAAAAATGGGATTACACCAGCAGAAACATGCCAGTGGGGACTCAAGGGACAGAAAAACGAAACAAATGGAGGAAGACTGTCAGACTTCTTATATCCTACAGGACTGTACAATAAAGCTACTCAGATACAAATGTGCTCTATGCTTCAACAAAGTCAATGTCAATGTCAGGATCATCAGGCTGCCTCCTGTTTCAAAAGGTGGGGATATCACCTCAGTTTCAATAGGCTGGTTGACCTCTATCCAAAGTTCTGGAGGCAGGGCTGCCCAGCAGAGCCTTGGTGGTGAGATTGCTGTACCAGTGGGTCGAAAAGGTGACATCACTGCCTCAGTGGGTCTGTAATGTGGGGCATCAAGCCAAACAGAATCATTCTCAAGACTTAAGATTTAATGGAATTTGTCTTGCTGGGTTTTGGACTTGCTTGAGACCCCTCACTCCTTCTTTCCTCTTTCTCCCTTTTGGAATAAGAGTATCTATCAAATGCCTGTCCCACAGTCATATTATGGAAGCATATAACTTATCTGGTTTCACAGGTTCACAGCTGAACAAGAATTTTGCCTCAGGATAAATTCTACCTCAAGCCTCATTCATATCTGATTTATGTGATATTTAGGTAAGACTTCAGACTCAATGCTGGGATGAGTTCAGATTTGAGGGGTTGTTGGGATGGACCAAATGGGTTTTGCATGAACATGAATTTGGGAGAGTCAGGGGCAGAACGCTATGGGCTGAACTGTGTGCCCCCCAAAATTCATATGTTGAAGTGCTCTCAATGTGATTGTATTTGGACACAGGGCTTCACAAAGGGAATTAAGGTTAAATGAGATCATGAGGGTGGGGTCCTACCAGATAGGACTGGCAGCTTTATAGGAAATAGAAGAGAGAGCTCTTTCCACATGCAAACACCAAAAAAAAAAAAAAAAAAAAAAAAAGGCCAGGAGGACATAGCAAGAAGGTGGCCTTTTGCAACCCAGGAAGGGCACCCTCACCAGAGGCCAAAGCTGACATCTTGATCTTAAACTTCTATGCCCCTAAAATTGGGAGAAATTATTTTTTGTTTGAGCCACCCATTCTACATTATTTTGTTACGATAGCCTGAGCAGATTGAGATAAAAAAATAATATATACTAGAAAAAAATAGAAGCAGCGAGCCTCAAGAATTACATTCAAAGATCTAACATGTGTGTCATCAAAGTCCTGGAAGGAAAGGAGTGAGGGCTGGAGAATATGTTCAAAGAAATAATGGCTAAAAATTGCCCAAATATGGCAAAACACATAAACCTACAGATTGAAGAAGCTGAGAAAACAGGATAAACTCAAAGAAATCCATATCCAGACACATCGTCAAACTTGTGAAAACTAAAAACACGATCCACAAAATGTGTGCAACAACAACCTTCAAAGTCTCAATGAAAAAAATATATATATACAAGGCTGTCATGTGCCTCTACCCAAGAGAAAGATGGTGAAAAGTAAGTATTTCAAAGTCTTTTCACATCTTTCACAATCCAATGTGTGGTGTCAACTCAGGTCTACAACTTAATTTTACTGTGGCTATGAATAAATCTAAGTACAAACTATATACGATTTGAGGTAAAAATCTTTATAAATAAGCACATTTTCAGGTAACCTAGCTTAAAATGAGACTGAGAACATCAAAGGTCTCTTCTATGTGTTCTCTTTGTAGGCTGTCAGTCTTGACCCCTGGAGTTAAACAGGATTCTTAGCAGGCTGGGAATCAGTAAGCAAGGTCTCCAAGACAAAAAGTGCAGAAGCAGACTGCCAGGCCAACATTCCTTGGCTTCAGGGTGGAGACTTTGTACCTGACCAACTAAAAAGTCTACTATTTTCCCTAGTTGGGAGCACTCATTTGAGCAGTTATCTCAATCAACATCTCTTGAGTTCACTCTCCCAGTTCTTTTTCTTGGTCCTTTCCACCTTTCTCCTAAGCATCTTGGACTTAAGACTAAGGACACCTTCCCTTCCACCTCCACTCCCAACCCTGGACAAACTCATCATGAATTCTCAATCTTTTATTTCTGCCTCTGCAATTTCCCTCAAGAACCCCTCATTTCTTTCAAGCTTCATTTCCTTAGCATTAAGAGACTACCCAACCCAGACAAGATGTCTTCTTTCCATCATCACACACCCTATTTCTCTCACAAGGATTTGGAAGCTTTCATATACTTTAGGGTGCTGGAAATAATCTTCCTCTTTCCCCAGGGAAATTCAAAGTCCTCTGCTGCACTGAAAAAATGTAAAACCCCTCCTTCACATTCTAAGTAAGCTATGTCTTGTATCAGCAATGACTTCTCAACTAATATCTTTTTTAGTAACACATTCTGAAATTCTTTTGTAGCCCTCACACGCTTAGTGATTGTTAAATAAATATGTTCTGAATGTACCACATTTACATAGCCTTTATCCAGTATGAATTCTCTTTTGCTGGCCAAATGCTGAATGCTCACTAAAGGCTTTTCCGTATTCTTTGGTTTTCCCTCCAGCATGAGTTTTCTGATGTTGAGAAAGGGATGAACTCTGGCTGAAAGCTTTTCCACATTCCTTACACTTATAGGGCTTTTCTCCAGTGTGAGTTTTCTGATGCTTTGTAAGAGATGAGCTCTGGCTGAAAGCTTTTCCACAGTCCTTACACTTGTATGGTTTCTCTCCAGTGTGTGTTCTCTGATGACGAATAAGGGCTGAGCGGTCACTGAAGGCTTTGGCACAATCATTGCATTTATAGGGTTTCTCCCCAGTGTGAGTTCTCTGGTGTTGAGTCAGGGCTGAACAGTAGCCAAAGGCTTTCCCACACTCATTACACTCATAAGGCCTCTCCCCAGTATGAGTTCTCTGGTGCTGAATAAGGCCTGATCGATCACTAAAGGCTTTCCCACATTCATTACACTTATAAGGTTTCTCTCCAGTGTGAATGACCTGATGCTGGGTAAGGAATGTGCTTTGGCTAAAGGCCTTCCCACATTCATTACACTCATAAGGTTTCTCTCCAGTATGAATTCGCTGATGTTGAGTGAGGTATGAGCTCTGATTAAAGGCCTTCCCACATTCATTGCATTCATAGGGCTTCTCTCCAGTATGGATGATATGATGCCGAATAAGGGCAGAGCGGTGACTGAAGGCTTTTCCACATTCATGACATTCGTAGGGTTTCTCTCCGGTATGAATTCTCTGGTGTAGAGTAAGATGTATGCTCTGGCTAAAAGCTTTACCACATTCGTTACATTCGTAGGGCTTTTCTCCTGTGTGAATTCTCTGATGCAAGACAAAAGCAGAGTAGTAACTAAAGGCTTTCTCACACTCATTACATTTCCAAGGTTTCTTCTCTGCACAAATTTTCTCGTGCTTCATTAGATCTGAATTTTGTTTTAAGTTCTTTTTAAACAAATCGCAGTTATGTAGTCTCTCTCCTTGCTGCTGAGTAAGTAATGACCTCTGACTAAAACTTCTCCCAAATTCATCACACTGGTAACTTCTCTCCCTAGAAGATTTCTTCTGAGTGACAACCTCCTGTATTAAATGCTTTTCATGGTTTTCCTGCTGACTCTCTAAAGAATCCTCACATTCACTGGAACTTTCCTTTGGAAATCTTTCTATTAACACCGCAGGGGCTGATTCTTCTTCAGAAATATCCTGCTCTGGAGTTAGCTCTTGGCTTTCTGGTCTTGTCTCCCAGTCTGAAAGAAACAAAAGTACACATGTATCATGTCCTACATGGGAAAGAAAAATAATTGCTGTGGTAAGAAAATAATGAAAACCAAACAAATAAAAAATGCTTATAAGGAACACAGGAACTTGAAAGCTCTCAAAAACAGCTTTGCAATCTTGAGAGAACTTGAGAAAAGAAAGATGAGTTGGCAAAGAAGTGCAACTGCACAAAAGGGAAAGAGTGAGCAGGCACTCAACACTCTTCTATGCAGGAGGGTAGGAGATGAGGAAGAATAACAGAGAATAAGACTAAGCAGAGGTCATGAGGGAAAATGGCAGATGAGATTTAAAAACCTGCCGAGGAGGTCGCGGTGGAGCCGGGGAAAAAATAAATAAATAAATAAATAAAATAAAATAAAAACCTGCCGAGACAGAAAAAGGTAGCCTTTCAGGGATGGCCCACTCTTGCCCCCTCACTGGAGCCTCTGCACTTCAGGTCTTGAGAATGACCACTGTTAGTTGACCTCCTTGCCATCAGTCTTTCCCTATCTCAGGGTTTCCCAATCACTGCTAACAGACTCACCTTCAAAACCATCACTCTTAAATGAAAATCTCTGTTGGTTCCATTGTCTCAAGATGAGACACAGATTCTTTTTTTTTTTTTTTTAATTTATTCATGAGAAACACAGAGAGAGGCAGAGACATGAGAAGCAGGCTCCATGCAAGGCGCCTGATGAGAGATTCAATCCCAGGACTCTGGGATCATGACCTGTGCTGAAGGCAGATGCACAACCACTGAGCCACCCAGGCATCTCGAGACACGTATTCTCTAAGCTAGTATTCAGAGTAGAGCAGATCAGAAAATTCACATTATCATAAAGTTTAGTGATTAAGAAGCTTTGTGAGTGAGTAATCTGGGTAGCTCAGTCAGTTAAGCATCTGACTCTTGCTTTTGGCTCAGGTCATGGTCTCAGGGTTGTTGAGACTGAGCTCCAGGCTCTCAAGCTCTGTACTCTGATTGAGTACATTGGTCTGAGCATGGAGTCTGCTTGGGATTCTCTCTCCCTCTCCTCTGCCCCTTGAACTTCTGCCCTCTCTCTCTCTCTCAAATAAATAAATCTTTAAAAAGGATAAAAAATAAAATATAAAAAAAGGAAGCAACTGATCACCTCTGATTCCCCCATACCTAACAAACTTTAAAGAGTTAAACAGAACGAAGTTTTAAAACAAAAGAGCAGCATATAGGGAGAAGAAGGTCAAGTCCCTATATGCTCAGATTGGTTCCCAACCTGTCAGGATACCTGTCCTAAATCCTAGGTTTCCTAGTGAGAATTTTGGGAGAAAAGCTAAAAATGCTAAAAAATGTTTAAATATTTCCAAACTTAAACATTCTTTAATACCCATTCCAGGAGCACCTGGGTAGCTCAGTCAGTTAAGTGTCTGTCTTCAGCTCATGTCATGATCCCAGGGTCCTGGGATGGAGCCCCACATTGGGTTCCCTGCTTAGCAAGGAGTCTGCTTGTCCCTCTCCCTCTACCCTTCACCCTCACTCATGCTTTTTCTCTCTCAAATATATAAAAGCTTAATAAAAAATCATCCATTCTAACCATGACTCTACATGAAATAAATCAGTACAATATAACGTTCTCAACTACCTATCATAATCAGGGAAGTGCCTCAGATTTTAAAGGGGAAATGGGTAGAAAGAAGTTAAAGGCAAAAGATTTTCAGCTAAGGGGAATGGAGGAATTAAATTCCCCAAAATTCATGGAAAACACACAGTTAATGAAGGAAAGTAAGAGACTACCTATCTGGTGTTAAGGGTTCAAGCTGGAGAATAAAGTGAAGTGGTTAGGCAGGTAGTAACAAAAGCCTTGAAAGCAGGGAGAGGACTACAGACTGGCAGAGTGGGGAATCTAGTAGTGGTATGCTGCCTCATTTAGACAACGTTAAGACTAAGGAAAGTATAATTAGCAGGTAGTCTAACCAGTTTGATAGAAATGATCAGGTCAAATTTATAATATCTTTCAAAAGAAGTTACCAGGACCTAATCAATAGTTACCACTTGCTTAGCATTTGGCCAGATACCATTCTAAGCATTTCTCTCGGATTATTTAATTTGATCTTCACAGCAACCCTATGAGTTAAGTGCTATCATTATCCCCATTTTACAGTTGGGGAATTTAAGTCACAGAGAGGAACATTCACTGGTTAAAGCTCACAGAGCTAGGATGTAGTTGAGATTGGCTTTGAACACAGACTGGTTCCAAAGTCTGCATTCAACCACTATTCTATGCTACCTCTGCTTAGATAAAGAGGAAGGCAGGGGAAACTCAGAGACCAATTTTTAGTCATTGGTCTGAGACAAAAAGTCACATTATCCTACGGAGATAAAATAACATATATGAAAAAGCCTGGTTTTAGAGCCTAACACCCAAGCATATTATTAACAAATACTGAAATGTTGACTTCATTTTACCTTATTTGGAAAAAAGAACTGGTTTGAAAGGGTAGAAAGTATTTACTTTCTAAAAAAATTTTTTTAAAGTATGAATTTATAACAGATAATCATCCACAGAGCTGGAGTGTGACACGGGAGAAAGGGACTTCACTTTAAATTTTCCATAGGTCTCGTGAAATCTGGAAAGGCTCCTCCACAAGCACTTCAAAGATGTTTTGACCCATTTGATGCCCACTGACCACCTGGGTTTTATATCATCTCACCTGAATGAGTTGCTTTTGAGACTTCTCTCTGTAGTTCCTCCCCACACTCCAACTTAGAGATTACATCAGGCTTGGAAATTGGAAGCCCTGTTCATGGGAAAAGAAAAATTAGTTTGGTAAAGAGCTTATTCAGGGTTATTTCCTTGGTCATTAGGGAAGACAGTATAAGAGAAAGAAAGAGAGAGGTCGATTCTAGATTTCTCCCTCAGAAGTGCTCAGAAGCAGGTAGGAACATAGATATGGGGTCTATTTGAGCAGAATAACTAAGTCACTTGTTTATTACCTCTCTCTATTTAAACAATAAGCATCCATTTCTCAAGAGGTGTCTTCACTAGAACTTTGTCTCAACATCCTTAGTCAGGGAGTAGAGAAGAAGGATGTTGCCGCCTAGAAAAATACACTCAAAAGGTGTCTGATTCTAACTCTGGGAGAGTTAGGTATTTATCCAGAAACAAAAGTAGACATTGCCTGTCTCAGGACTTACAAAGTGATTAAGAATCTTTGATTCTCAGAGCTCCCAGGAACTGAGAAAGCAAAAGTATCACACTGGGTAAGTTCAAAGGGGGGGAGGAAGCCATCCTTACCCAGCAAGACCAGATTCCTATGCTTCTTAGGCACATCTCCCTGAGGAGGGTTCAGCTGCCCCCACTGGGTGAGAGCCTCAGCCATGTCCCTGATCACCAATGACTCCTGAAAAACCAAACACACCAGTGCTCACCAAGGGATCTGCCAGGAGCCTCTGAGAAGGACTCAAACTGAGAGCATAAGAGAAGGAAGACAGGAAGGACAGGAGGACATTAGACAAAATGACCTCTACCGTCCCTTCCAACAGTAAGATTCTCTGGCATATCTGTAGCCAGACTCGCTTCTTGCCTCCATGCATGAGAACTGCATGTAACCTGCAAGTAGGAAGGAACCTTCACTATAAAACATGAAGGTACCAAGTTACTAGTTTATATATTAATAAATTAAATTATAGAACTACAAAAATACTTACCTTTTAGACACGGGGAAGGGAGAAAATATAATTATGAACTATTTTCTTTGTGGTATGGTTTTAAAATATAAGGAGTTCAAGAAATAGGAAATATTTTTCTCTCTAGTATTCCTTTGAGAATAAAAGCAGTTCCATATAAATGAAAAATTAAGATGTTTGCTGTACATGTCACCAAATGTAGATTTATTTATAAAACAGTATCTCAAGCCCAAATTATAAAAGTTCCCAGAGTGTTCTTGCTATTTCTCATAATGGCCCTGATCAGCCTGACACCGACCCCTCTCTTCACCTGCTGTTCCCTCTCCTCTCTACCCTATACCATACACTCTTCCTTCCACATTCCCTGCGTTCCAACGGGTGGCTGCCTTTCTGCTGCTTGAAGTTTGTGCCACATTCCCTTTTACCCCTTTATACATGCTGCTTTCTGTTCCTGAATGCTCTCCCCTTGCCCCATCCTTTTAGCTTTTTTAATCTGACTCACACTTCAGATCTCAGCTCAGGTGTTACCTCCTCAGGAAAGCCTTTCCTGGCTCTCTGAGTTATAGCACCATGTTCCATTTCTCTTGGGTTGTGCATACACTGAAGGGACTTTGTGATTAATGCCCGTCTCTCCTATTATATGGTAAGCATCATGAGAGCAGAGGCTAGGTCTAATTCTGCTCACTGAAGCAACCCTAGTTATCTGGCACAGAGCAGGAACACTGTTAAGTATTTCTCAAACAGATGAATGAACATGAGAAAAAGAATTAGTAGGAATAAGTTTAAACAGGGTGTCCTGTAAAAGTGTGCATGAGAATAGATGTGGGGAAGGGAAGAGAAGGCTATTAGTTATTGCAGGGGTACAAGCCTAACCTGGGTCTATGTGACAGGTACAAAGTTCAGATTATCTACTAAAATGCAGGGCAAGGGAGCAGAGTGGGTAATGCTCCTCTGAATCTGTAGCTGAATCTAATTACTGCTGATAAGACAGATGTCTAGCTGATAAGACAGATGTCTAACAATTTTTCTAATTCTATACAAAAAAAGTACTGTACAACATTAATTGTGATACATTAAAACAGACCAATCCCCAAGATGCTAGCAAATAAACAGTCTAGTTTCTCTTTGAGCCTCCACTTTTGCCATTGCTCCCTGAACATACGTATGAATATCCTGGGTCATTCTATTTGTAGTCAGCATTCTAGTGTTTATGATACAGCCCTCCAAATGGTAAAACAATTCACATAATAAAATAAAGTTAAGAGAACTACTTACTTGGAAAATTCCCTGCTCAAAATAATTAAATCTTTATTTTTTTATGTTGGATCTTTTATTAATTTAAATTCAATTAGTTAACATATAATATATTATTAGTTCAGAGGTAGAGTTTAGGGAGTCATTAGCCTTATACAACACCCAGTACTCATTATATCACATGCCCTCCTTAATGTCCATCACCCCGTTACTCCATCCTCCTCTCCTCCAGCAACCCTCAGTTTGTTTCCTAGGATTAAGAGTCTCTTACAGTTTGTCTCCCTCTCTAATTTTGTATTGTTTTATTTTTCCCTCCCTTCCCCTATGCTCCTGTTTTGTATCTTAAATTCCACATACGTTAACACTTCATTTTAATACTTGAAGTATGAAATCACTACCCTTTTTATTTAAGTTCATGGTCCCTTAAGACCATATGCCTCAGGAGTAATCAACACAGCAATGCAGTATGTACAGTCTCCTCTCTTTACAAATAATGCTTTTAGTAACAGACTGGCAGTTCCTTTCAGACTTTAGTTCCCTGAGAAAACCTCAGCAGTCAAACTTGTTTATGGAGCTGCTGCTCAGTGTGCATGTGCTAGGCCTGGAAGACACAGAAAGACCAACCAGAAACTGTCCAGTGGAGGCTACTGACTTTCTCTCCCCTTTCCTCTGAAAGAGATCTACAACTTCCAATCAGAACCCCCAGCGTTTCAGACCTATGCACTGTGAGGCAGGTCTGAAGGTGTCAAATAGTCCCAGTGCCTTTACTAGAGAGTCTGCCATTCCCCTAGAGTCTAAGGACAGATCCTACAGAAGCATCTTGACTAATTTCCCTTCAATCAGAGAGAGGAATTTTTCATCTTGCTGGGCCTCTACACTTCCCTGGGGCTTTATTTACCTTTGGAATACGACCTTGTGTAGGTTTTCCTGCACTCTGGCTACAACACACCTAAGGTTCCCTTACCACATTCCAGCTCGCCCTACAGTGACACACATACCCCTTGAAGACCTCCAACTTGCTTTTTGCCAAAAACTAAGTTTCTCTCTCTTAGAATAATCCTGTATTCTATTCTCTAATTATCTATTCTCTCTTACTTTCCAAAGTACAGCTTTTATCCCAGTATTTTTTTCCCCAAATACTCTAGAGGATAGAAAGCCTTTTCCAAGGCCTTTTCTTTTTTTTTTTTTAAGATTTTATTTATTTATTCATGAGAGACACGGGGGGGGGGGGGGCAAAGACACAAGCAGAGGGAGGAGCAGGTTCCATGCAGGGAGCCTGACATGGGACTTGATCCCGAGTCTCCAGGATTATGCCCTGGACTGAAGGTGGTGCTAAACCACTGAGCCACCGGGGCTGCCCTCCAAGGCCTTTTATGACTTGTCTGTACCAGTTATTTCTGCATCTTTATATATATATATATATCTTCTTGCTGATTAACTATTCTCCTTATCTCTATCTTATTTCTTCAGTAAATTCTGTGAGGCAGGGAAACTGGCTTTTATTATGTTGCATCTGACTATGAGACCAATGACAGCACTGAAGAGCTAGTAAGAGTGAATTGAGCACTAAGTGAATCCAAAGTAATATTGGAGGGAAATTTCTGTAAGGAGCATTTACTGTCAGTTCATCACTCATCATTTTATCAGTGGTCTAGGAATCAGAGCTGAGCAACTCATAACTACGGAAGAAACCGAATTTCTGTTCTGAGAACAAAAAGGAAACAAAGAAGAAATTAAACTTACCTGGGGTGTGGGGGTCAGCAGCACAGTGGTCATGCCATTTTCTTTTGGGTTTCCAGCATAGAGACGGTCTGAGTCCTCAGAAAGTAACCCTACAAGTGGAGACAGGAGCCATGATGATTACTCTTGCCTTGCAGTAAACTTGCAGAAACTGCCATACACAGCTACTTGTCACCTAAGAAAAGTCAACACAGGAAATCAGGGGACAATCCCACAACATCCCTGAATCAAGACAAGTATGATCGTTGCCTCCCATTCCTCCTATCCTCCTCTGCCCTTAAACTCTAGTAGGACTCTGCTACGAAAATCTGGGCACATAAATACATATTTCTATCTCTCATCTGAGTGAGAGTCAAAGTAATATTCAAAGTGTCTCTGTGTGTCCATCTGTGCCTCACGTAATGATTCATTCTTGTTCTATTCCACGCTCACAGGATGAAAGAAGACTAGTTAAATTCTTTTTGAACACCGGCTTTTCATATACAATACTCCATTCTTAGAAAAGCGATGGGTCTTATAGGGAAAAAACTCCAGAATTCTAAACAAATTGTGACTTCTGGAATCCTCACTTTCCCCACCTGCCAAATGGGTATAGCAATCTCCTTCCACCACGTGACGGGGTTCTGTGCAGACAAAACGAAGTCATTATCAAAAGCCTAATTGCTGGATTTGGTGATTTTGGGGGGCAAGGGAGGCATACATCATCCTAAAGACCAGCAGGGCTGTACCTCAAAATCCCAACCTGAGACCAACCAGTTAGAAAGGGCTGTCGTCTCACAGAGACGTGATGCTTCTCCTTCCAGAGCCTGCCCCAGCCAGAGGGCAGCCTTTCCCTTTTTTCTCTCCAGCAGGTTCTGCGGCCGCATCCCTCCGAAATTCTCACCTCTGCCCCCAGGCTCCATGGCGACTCCCTCCCCCGGCCCGCGCGGGTGACGACTGCCGCGCGAGAAGGGTGCAGCGAACGCGCGCGGAACCCCGGGGGTCCACCGCTCGGCTGCACGCGGGAGGCCCGGGAACGCGCGCGCGACCCTCGTAGAGCAGCCTGGCGCCACCCGGGGGTCCTCCCGCCGCCCTTCTTCCGGCCGCTCAGACTTGGAAGGACCCGCGCCCAGCCCTCCTCGACACGGGGCTCGACCTCCCGCACGACGCGCAGCAAGCGCCGGCCTGGCGACAAAGGTACCTAGGAGTCAGCCGGGCCAAGTTGCGCCGGCCCGAACTCGAGGCTGAACTACAGCTCCCAGAACCCTCCGCGGGGCGCGGCTCACGTCACCGGACGCCGCTTCCCAGAGGACTCCGCGGGACGCTGGCCAGGTGGCCCTCCCCACCCGGGGCTGACGATCCCGCGACGCCGCCCGGTTACTGGGTCTTCAAGAGCGTTGAGCCCCTCAGAACACCCCTTGCGGGTTGCTCGAAAGGCCGCCCCTTCCTCGATGCCGACGCTGGGCCCGGCCCAGAAGATGTACGCGGCCGCGCTAAACTCCGACTCGCCTGGGACATTCACTGCCCTGAGGCTGACGGGCCGGGGGCTGGGCGGCACCCCCCACCTACCCAGGATGCCCTCCTTACCTGCGGTGCTCCCTCGGAGGGGAGGCGCCTGCATCCCAAAGGATGCTCACCCCGCCCCCATCGCTTCCCTTCTGCGCCTTCCATTGTGGCGGGGACAGAGGTTATAGTAGTTTTCCAGGCTGCATCTCAGAAAAATGAAAAGTGGAATCTCAGTCCTGGACATCACCTCAACCCAGACACAGGTCCCCAAGAAGTTATTAGTTAATAACTGGTACCGCTGACCTCAAGGCGACTGGAACATGAAAGTCTCCCAAGGCTCCAGAGAAGTTCGAGGAGCTGCCAGCTGGGATTGGGTGTATCTTCAGGATGGTGCACGTTCTCAAGAATCTTCCCTCAATAAAATAGCCAGTTTTGTCTCTAGTTCAAATTCCCAAGAAAGAAAGTCAAGTTAGCCTAACTGCCCCTGTTTGGGTATAAGTCACAATGTCCATTTGTCCTTTCTCTAATAGCATTTTCAACTTTTAGGTAGACCTAAACCTTCCTAGAGTAAAGCTTACATTTCTTATGAGCCCTACCTCTGGCCAGAGAAATGAGAGTAAAGTGATTCTTAAAAGGGACAAGGAAGGCTCCTCCATGCTGGCCAGAACACAACTTTTCATGAACTACATGGGTAAGGTTAACAACCAAGGAATGACAAACCAAAATCGTAGAAGGAACTGAGCCCCTGACAATTTGGTGGAACAGAGCTTGAGCTTTAATGTGAGAGATGTAGACTTCTATTTTATATAAGTTACTATTACACTGGGTTTCTGCTATACAGATAGTTACACTTATTTCCTAACTGGTTTATAAGGTTGGCTGCTTTTGGTCCGATTAGCTAGGGCTGAGAGGAGAAAGGGGATGTAATAGAGAACACAGCCATACCAGCTCAAAGGACAGGTGGGAGGAGCCTCCCCCCCCCCACCTCCTCCCCTCCATTAGCAAGAGCCACGGAGTAGGTAGTTTATTTGAAAAACTTGCATATGAAAGGCACCACCAGGTGTGCCTGGTGGCTCAGTGGGTTAAGAGTCTGCCTTTGGCTCAGGTCATGATTTCAAGTTCCTGGGATCCAGCCCCACATCAAGCTCCCCACTCAGAAGGGAGTCTGCTTCTTCTCCCTCTGCCTCCTCCCCCTGTTCATGCTCTGTCTCTCTCTCAAATAAATTTAAAACAAAGGCACCACTAGTTGACTTGTCTGAACACGTGGGAATACCTTCCTTTTGTTAACCAACCCCATCACAGAAATCCTCCTTCTTTTGTTATCAAACCAATGGTCAGTTCTGTCTTGCTCTCACTTTACCTATCACCAGCAGTTAATAAAACTGACTACTCCCTCCTCCTGGAAAAACTGTTTTTCCTCCTGGTCATTCCCAGCCTCTACTCTCTTCTCCCCAGCTTCTAACCTAGTGATTCTCAAACTACCAATAATCAGAATCACCTGGAAGGCTTCTTAAAACACAGTGTTGAATTCCACCCTTATTTAGGATTCTGCGGTGGGACCTGAGAATTTCCATCTCTAACAAGTTCCCAAGGGATACTGAAGCTGTTCAATTGGGAATCAACTAAATGTTGGAATGTCCTGTGCTTCAATCCTCGGGCCACTCTTCTTTTTCTGTGAACACTTCTTAAAATATTGTTCAGTCTAGATGTTCTAAATAGCATCCAAATGTGATCAACTCCAAATATGTATCTCTAACATGGGCTTCTTCTCTGAACTTGAGCTCTCTCCTCAACCTCTTTACTTGGATGTTTAATAAGTATCTCCTATATTGGATGTTTATTTTTTTTTAATTTTTTATTTATGATAGTCACAGAGAGAGAGAGAGAGATGCAGAGACACAGGCGGAGGGAGAAGCAGGCTCCATGCACCGGGAGCCTGATGTGGGATTCGATCCCGGGTCTCCAGGATTGCGCCCTGGGCCAAAGGCAGGCGCCAAACCGCTGCGCCACCCAGGGATCCCTATATTGGATGTTTAAAACTGAAATTTTGATGCCCTTCCTTCCCCAGTGCCATAATTCTTTATCCTGCAGTTTTCCCTACTTCAGTAAATGGCAGATCATCCTTCTGGTTGCTCAAACACCTTGGAGTCATCATTCTTCTCTTTATCTTGCAACTCACATCTAGTTCCTCTACAAATCCTGCTGGCTGTACTTTCAAAATATATGCAAAATCTGACCACGTCTCACCACCTCTACTGCTGCCTCCCTGGTCTAAGCACCCAACCTCTCTTTCCGGATCACTGCAAATGCCTGCTAATGGGTCTCACTCCTACTCTTGCCCTGTACATCCTATCCGCACTATCCACACACACACAAACTCTCTGATCTCGTCTTCTACCACTTTCCCTTCATTTGTTCTACTGCAGCCACACTGGCCTGTCATTTTTCAATAGAAAGAAGCATGCTTCCAAAATGGAGCCTCTGTGCTTGTTCCTCTGGCTACCCAGACATCCTGGGTAGATACCCTCCAGGTATCCACATGGCTTGCTCTTGGACTTCCTCGAAACCTTTCTTTGTGAAGCCTTTGCTGACCACTTAATTTTTTTCCATAGCACTTATCTCTAACATATCATTAATTTTGCTTATTGGGTGTCTCCAACACATATACACCACAGATTAAGCTCTATGGGAGGAGTATCCTAGAGTATTTACTGCTACTTAGATGATCAATAATTGAGTATACTCTTCTCTAGTAGAGAAGATGTAAATGCCTAAAACTAATATTGCTCTAATTGCTTTTCTCGGTTTTCATTTGTGTGCTTTTGGAAAACCTGGACTTCCTTCATAACCCTACGTTTATTTACAGAGGCTCTACTTTAGAAATAATGTAGCCCTGAACACTACCAGCACATAAATTGGTGTTCCACAGTAGAGTGGAGTTGGAGCCCTTTAAGATAAAAATCCACTGGTCCCCAATGAGTCCCCATTGTCTCTTAAGGGTTTTCCTAAATTTAGTGAGGGTTTCTGTTTCCTTCTAGTCTGTCTTCGTGTTTGCCACAACATCCCACCAAGAAAGCATCTTTAGGGATGCCTGGGTGGCTCAGCGGTATAGTACCTGCCTTCTGCCCAGGACGTGATCCAGGAGTCCCAGAATCAAGTCCCACATTGGGCTCCCTGCATGGAACCTGCTTCTCCCTCTGCCTGTGTCTCTGCCCCTCTCTCTGTGTGTCTCTCATGAATAAATAAATAAAATCTTAAAAAAAAAAAAAAAAAGGAAAGTGTCTTTGCATTCCTAAAGAAGCTACAGTGCCTTGAAAGGCCATTTACTTTGAGGCTGAAGTTGATAGGTGGAGAGATAAACAAGGAATCTGTTAGTCATCATGGAAGAAAGCAAAACTGAAAATGTGAAGGTAGGATTTGGATGGCAAACACATGGAGGTCTCAAGGACATGAGATTCAACAGAAGAGAGAGGTGCTACAGGTCTCAAATAGGGAGAAAGGAAGGCATACTTGAGACAGGCAATCAAACTTGGAGTGAAATAAACAGCAAAGGCAATAAATTGGGCATGAGTATATGCCTAGTCAAGTCATGTTTTACCTTTGGGCCTCTGCACATACCCTTAGTGCTTTGTTCCACCTCAGCTGCCTGAACCTATGAACCCATTCACATTTGACTGCACCATCTTCAATCAAAGCTGAGCAGTTAACTGCCTGGGAGGGGCAGTCTCTCCCCCTTGCTTGCCACAGGCCAAACAACTGCACAGCTCAAGTTTCTGGTTCCTTGCACCACTTCCAGGCTTGCTGAAGTGTCACACAATGGGCTATGGGATTTGGCTTCCCTAAATGGCTGGATGAAGCAACCTGAAACAGGAGGAACTTGATTAGATAAATTCCTTCTGCTTCTCTTTGTCCATCAACTCTAATAGGAATTTCATTTGGCTGTGAATACAGTGATTAAATATATAAGGGTTTATTCTCTCATGCAAGATCAGAAATAGGCAGTCCAGAGCTGGTGTGGAATCTCCATAAGATCATCAAGGAATCAGAGGTCTTCTATTTTTCTCCTTTCCTATTCTTCAGGCATGGCTTAGATCCTCAAAGTCACCACCAAAAAAAAAAAAAAAAAAAAAAAAAAAACCTCAAAGTCACAAAATGGCTGCTGGAATTCCAGCCACTAAATCCACATCCCAGGTAGAAAAGGGAAGGGCAAAGGCAAAAGGAGGTTTCTTAGCTGCCCCCCCCCCTTTTTAAGATTTTTTATTTATTCATGAGAGACACAGAGAGAGAAAGTGAAAGACAGAGGCAGAGACAGGCAGAGAGAGGGAGAAGCAGGCTCCATGCAGGGAGCCTGATGTGGGACTTGATCCGGGGTCTCCAGGATCACGCCCTGCACTGAAGGTGGTGCTAAACTGCTGAGCCACCAGATCTGCCCTGGCCCTCCCTTTTAAGGCAACTTTCCAAAAGTCCTATTGAACAAATTCCAATTGTACCAACATATCATTTGCCTACTATTTGATATATCAACATACTATTGGCTTGACATTTGATATATCAGTATTTCATTAGCCTGACTAGCCATACCTCACTATAAGAGAGGCTGAGCAATATAGTTGAGTACTCTGTTACTCAGAGACTTGGATTTCTTACTAAGAAAGAAAAGAAGTATGACTACAAGTTAGGCAACTAATAGCTTCTGCCACAGTAAGCATTAGTCAATGCTTAGTCTCAACACTGGCTTTTGCAAGTTACTTAATCATGAGGTTCTTTAAATTGGCTTAATAAGTTGAACTACTGATCCTGGGATAGTCAATTGCCTCTTCTGCAGACTTTGCACGGGTTTTATACGCATGTGTGATGGAAAGGAAGCTACATCTTTACACGATACCTATGGCATGTTCGATAGGCTGGGCATCATACAAGGGGTCAGATCTTTGATCATCACAGGGACTGATTTTTTTTGTGGTCTCTGCTACAGGTCTGTACTCTAACTCCATTTTTCCTGCCCAAGGTTCCAGATCCCTGTCCATTAACAAGATAAAAGAAGAGTATGCCACGCTAATTCTCTACCTTCATCCATTATAATACCAATATGGTACAAGAAATTAAAATAACTGTGCTTTAAAAAAAAAAAAACACCTAGAAGTGAGGAACCTTTCTTCCTCCTCATCTAGGTACTCATGTTCTTTAGGCTGCTTTGTGGAATTACTGCTTTATTACTGAAGGAATTCTCAAGATGTAGGTGTGAGGAAGCCAATCTATATCTCCTCTGTGTAGTTGTAGATAGGACAGTATGCATTTTGGTTTCACAGATACTGATGCTCTGGCAAGGAGGATATCATGTCTAATAGGAGGTGGTGGCCTGGCTCTCAGTTACATCCTCATGTCTGCTGCTTTTGCACCGAAGGATGAGCTATGGTATTAACTTTGGCTTTGAGATATTCTTTGAGATAGATATAGCCCCATCTCCTGGTTTCGCTGTGGCTGACTTCTTCAGCCTGGAACCCTACCCAGCTGTCGTGGCTACAGCTGGCTTGCATTTGGACTTTGAACTTTCAGTGTGAATATTTTTCCCTTCAACAGTTTTATGTGAAAACATGAGAAAGGGAAGGTGTTGTGTTCACGGTATAGATGGAATGGCAGAGCCAGGATAAGGAATTTTAGTTATTAATGAGATTCAACAAATATAACACAAAAACGCAACCACTAACCTCAAAACAAGGGTAATAGGTTAGTCTACTAGAGGTCAAAGTTCAGGTTAGAGGGCAGAAGAGACAAAGCTCAGGGAAACTAAGGATCCTGAGTGAAGAACAGAGCATACCCAAACTAGGGCTCTAGAAACGTCCAAGAAGAGTGGATTAAGAGCTAATAGCACAATTATAGTGAAGGTATTTAGAGTCCTACATACATATTAGCTTCATGTTAATTTTCTTATTCAAGTTTCTAGTTCTAGAAAGTGCTTTTGATTGGGGACTCAAGTTCTTATGACTAGACAGGTATTCATTCATTGAGAAAATATGTAATAAGTGGCAGGCACCACACGGGGGACACAACAGTGGACAGATACGAAATAGTTCCTGTTCTTATTGTGCAATCTAGAAATAAAAAAATAATTATAAGTAAATAAATAAATAAATAAATAAATACAAATATATGATGCTTATCTTAGGGTCCCCTTCAAACACTTACAAAACATATTGACTGGAGAGCTTCTGACCAATCTGGGGATCCTCGGAGTATTATATTAAGTATGAGGCATCCCAGGGGAAGTCTATGGCATGGTCCATTGAGACTATTTATTGAGACTCTAATACCAAATGGAGGCATGAGAATAAGCAGTAGTTAGAAGGTACTCAAACAAAAATCTTCATTATCTTGAGCAAAAGCATCTTAGGTCTCTATGGGAGTCCCTTGCTGGCCTGAAGCACCTCTATGATACTCTGAAGCCTGCCTGGCATAACGTCGCTGATGTTGGACGATAGAGGACTTGCAACTGAACACCTTCCCACACACACTGCATTCATAGGGCTTCTCCCCAGTGTGTACTCTCTGATGCTGTGTAAGTGGTCTCTTCTGAAGGAAAGCTTTCCCACATTCATTGCATTTATAGGGCTTGTCTCCATTATGAATTTTCTGATGCTGATTAAGGGATGACCGGTCAAAGAAAACCTTCCCACACTCATTACATTCAAAAGGAGTCTCTCCTGTGTGGGCTCTCCGGTGGCGAATGAGGGAGGAGCGGTCAAACAGGGCTTTGCCACACCCCTTGCATTCATAAGGCCGCTCTCCAGTGTGAGTGAGCTTGTGACGAGCGAGGATGCTTTTCTGGGTAAAGGATTTCCCACATTCTGTACACTTGTAAGGACTTTCTCCAGTATGAATTCTCTGATGGCGAGTAAAAGATGAGCGGACAAAGAAAGCCTTGCCACATTCGTGACATTTAAAGGGCTTCTCTCCGGTATGAGTTCGCTGGTGTTCAGTAAGGGTCAGCCGATCATAGAAAGTTTTCTCACATTCATTGCACTCAAAGGGACTCTTCCCAGTGTGAGACATCAGGTGTTTCTTAAGGCTACTCCTATAGCTGAAGGCTTTCCCACATTCTTGACAGTTATAGGGCTTCTCGCCAGTGTGTGTCCTTTGATGACGAGTGAGGGATAAGTGGTTATATAAGGTCTTCCCACATACAGTGCATTCAAAGTTTTTCCCCTTCTTGTTGGTTTTCTTGGCAGGAGTGGATCTTTGCGAGTCCTCCTCCTTGGGGGAGGATTTCTTCAAAGTCTTCCCTGAAAGATGTTCTTTCCTGGTGCCCTCGAGGTTTTCTGGGCCAAGTACAGGACCCAGAGGACCACCTTTTCTCAGTTTTTCCATTAATGTCTTTTGTGACTTTGCTTTTTTAGAAACATCCTGCCTTTGAGTTGAGTTCTGGCTCTCAAGTCTAGCATTCTGGTCTAAAACAAATAGAAATTACAGATATAACTGGGTCTTAATGTGAGTAAAAAAGAGAACATTATCTGTGTTAAGAATAGAATGAATATAAGATCCTGCCTGGTTTATTGGTAACCCCTCGAAAGAAAAACATCACAGAAAAATGGCAGAGTAACAGAGAAGAGAAGTGGAAGGTGCACACTTAGGCCACTAAACAAGTTTTCATTATTCATTATTAGATGTTTATTAGGTGCCTACAAAGTGCTAGGCACAGTAGAAGTCTCTGGGACTCTACTGAACAAGAGAGACATGGTCCCTGCCCCCTTGATGCTTATATTCTACACGACAGAAGACAAAGAGTAAACAAACAAAATATAATAGATGGTGGTAAGTCCAGTGAATGGAAGTTGCAGTGGGGTCTTCTTTAGAGTGAAAACTCAAGAATGGCCATCTAGAAGTGTCATTTAAGCTGAGCTCTGAGAGATATGTTAACCATGCAAACAGCCAAAAGAAGAGCATTTCAGGGAAGGAGACATGCAGAAAAACAGGAGATACACAAAGAAATGATTAGGCAGTTTATTACATGTCAATGAGTTTAAACAGCAGAGAGTTTAAATAGGAAGACCTGCCAGGACCTGAGAAAGTAAACTGTAAATGACAATGGTTTTTAAAGGAAGAGGAAAGAGATATGGTAAAAGGTAACTAGGAAAGATTAAAAAGTGTTATCAGAGTTAAATACAAATAAGGTTCTCAACCCTCTGTCTTACTTCCCCCAACGAAAACCTCCAACAGGTAGGATCTTGCTACCTGTTCATTCATCTGACAAATACCTGAGAATGTGCTATGTACCAGGTACTGTTCTAAACATTGGGGATCCAGTAGTAAACAACATAAAACCTCTGATGGAGTTTACATTTTAATCAGGGTAGGTATGGACAAACACTAAACAAAATAAAGAAGTAAAAATATAGTATGTTAGGAAGACAGCCCTGAGAAGAGAGCTAGGTAGCACAGGGCTGGGGAGGAGGAAAGAGGTGGAGAGAGTTCAATTTACAGACAGGGTTGTCAGGGCAGGCCTGACTGAGAAGACAGCATATTTGAGCAAAAACCTGAAAAAGGTGACAAGAAAGCCACGTGGCTATCTGGGCATAAGTTCTCCAGACCAAGGCCCAGTACGGCAGTGACCATCTCCACAGGCCTATGAACATCCCAAGGTGTGGTCTCTAAGTGAACTGTCAGCAAAATCCCATCTGCCCAGTTCACACATACCTAGAAAAGTGTTTGCTGGGACTTCTCTTTCTTCATCTTCCTGAAAATCAAAATTCCATGGCTCTTCACCTCTCTTCAACTGGAAAATCACATCAGGTTTAGGAACTAGAAGTCCTGCTCCCAAAGGACAAAATGAGAAATGGCTGTTTGGGATAGAAATTCACAACCCTCCCAGGGTGTAATAAAATCCCCTTTCTCTCTAGGGAGGAAGATGGAAGTATCCAAAAAACATATGCTCATTTCTAACATAAGATGCTAATTCTCCTTCTCTGAAGGGAAGTCAATACTGACTTTCTAGAAAATCCAAATTAGATCTATTGAAGTAGTTCATGAATTCTTCTCTGATCTAGGAACCTCCTCAAATGGAACTAGTGTTCTTGTAAGTTGAAGGAAAATTCTTAGCTTAGAGAAGTGAAATATGGAGAAGGTTCTGCATCTCAAGGGACGAAGGTAAAGAAGCTACCCCATTTTCTTTTGTGGTTTTTAAAAATAATAATAGATTTGTATCCCTTAATTATACTTCTGTGCAATTATACTGAATTTGATGCAACTATAAATCAAACTGGAACAGTTTAAGAAATATTATTTAATTTAGATGCAGTTAATATTAAACATTTAAAACTGAAAACATTAATAATTTTTTAGAAATCTTTAAAAAGATAAATTATAATACCTTTGGCTTTTAATGATTTAAAGTAGTGATATTTATTTTTATTTTTAAAAAATATTTATTTATTTATTCATGAGAGACACAGAGAAAGGGGCGGAGACATAGGCAGAGGGAGAAGGCTTCCTATGGGGAGCCCAATGTGGTACTTGATCCCAGAACCCCGGCCTCACACCCTGAGCCAAAGGCAGGTGCTCAACCACTGAGCTACCCAGGCATCCCTAAAGTAGTGTCATTTATAAATGTCATATATAAATAAATTTATATAATAACATAAATTTTCTATGTTTAGTTTTTAAATGCATTATTAAATGTTTAAGACATACAAAAGGCATAAAGACTCAAATATCTACAAACCACCATCTGACTTAAAAAATAAACATTAACAGTAAATTGAAGCCCCTCCCTAATCCCCTCCCTTTCCCCCCCCATGAGGTAACCATTATACTAAATTTGATGTTCATCACTGTGTCTTTAAAAATGTCTCCTCTGGGATCCCTGGTGGCGCAGCGGTTTGGCGCCTGCCTTTGGCCCAGGGCGGGATCCTGGAGACCCGGGATCGAGTCCTACATCGGGCTCCTGGTGCATGGAGCCTGCTTATCCCTCTGCCTGTGTCTCTGCCTCTCTCTCTGTGACTATCATAAATAAATAAAAAAAAAATTAAAAAAAATAGTTAAAAAAAAAATGTCTCCTTTGTAGTTTTCCAGACTTTTTCTATGCATACAGATATATGTTGTAAATGTACTCAGGTTCCAATCATTTCATATCCTGCTTTTATTATTTAATAATATATCATTAGTATCTTTCTAACTCTATAAATATCATTCATGGTCAAGGCCCATACTATACTGTAGTCCATTATGGATATATAATGATTCATTTACCTAGATAACTATTACCAAGTGCCTGCGTTGTTTCCATTGTTTCACAATTTTATTTTTATTTTTATTTATTTATTTTTTTTGTTTCACAATTTTAGATAAAAACAGAGAAACATTTATTTAATTTTGTCTTATGGCAATTCCCAGGAAAGGGGCATTTTCCATTTTATATAATAAAAATTTTTGCTTAAAGCTAGGGTCTCAGACCAAACTTCACTTATCCTACAGACTCTATCCAGACCAAAATGGCCATTTACTGAGTGTTGACAGTCATTAGTTAAATACAAACAATAAAAGGCAAATGAACTCACAAACGATTCATACCCTTCCTGGGGATCTATCCAAAGGTGTACAAGTCTGCCCCCATAAGAAAAGAAGGGCCATCTTCTTTACACACACACACACACACACAATGGCAGATTCTGAGTAACTGCAGAAAGTCATGCTTACCCAAAGAAACAAAATCCTGATAGTTCTCCAGCATCACTTCCCTGTAAAGAGCCCTCTGAGCAGGGACCAGTTGCTTCCACTCATCCTTTGAAAACTTCACAGCCACATCCTTAAATTTAAGAGACTTCTGAAAAGACAAACATGTTCTTACTCATCTATATGTCTTATTTTATGTCTCACCAAGGAAGACAAAAGAATACAGCACCGGAAGACACATGGAATAGAAAAGAAATGGTTTTAATGATGTAAGGGCACTGGATATTTTACATAAGCGGTACAGGTCCTAGGGGCACCTGAGTGGCTCAGTCAGTTAGGTGTCTGGCTCTTCATCTCATCTCAGGTCTTGATCTCAGGATTATGAGTTCAAGCCCCATGTTGGACTGCACACTGGGTGTGCAGACTAATTTAAAAAAAAAAAAAAAAGATGAGGTACCTGGGTGGCTCAGTCAGTTAGAGTCTGCCTTAGGCTCAGGTCATGATCTCTGGGTCCTGGGATTGGAGCCCAAGTCAGGCTTCTTTCTCTCCCTCTGGAGACTGGAGACTGGAGACCTTGGAGCCTGCTTCTTTCTCTCCCTCTGCCCTCCCCACGGCTTGTGATTAATTTTTTTTCCCTCTCTCTCTCAAATAAACAAAATCTTAAAAAAATAAAAATAAAAAGAACTATAGGTCTGTGACCTGAGGCATGAAACTCTTGGTGATGACCTCATGTCATCGTATCCATGGCAGAGCCTCTAAACTTCAGGGATACTGTTATTAGCCTCAATTTTTTTAAATTATAAAATTAAATAATTAGATGATCTTTAAATTCCCTTCCTGCTCTAATATTCATGGATCCATGAGATCTCAGCCTGAACAACTGATCCTTAAGTCAAGGAAAGATCTCTGATAAGTATATGAGGAGCAGAAGATACATTTAAGAACTAAAACTGGAGAAAAAAGATAAAAAATATGGTATCTCTTTGAAAAGAATAGAATATACCAGACTAGGGATCCCTGGGTGGCGCAGCGGTTTGGCGCCTGCCTTTGGCCCAGGGCGCGATCCTGGAGACCCGGGATCGAATCCCACATCGGGCTCCCGATGCATGGAGCCTGCTTCTCCCTCTGCCTGTGTCTCTGCCTCTCTCTCTCTTTCTCTGTGACTACCATAAAAAAAAAAAAAAAAAAAGAATATACCAGACTAGATGATTCAGAATTTTTATATTCTCATGAAAGTTCTCTAAGCACTCCCTGAGCTCATTGCTAAGGGCATAGCTGCCCCAATCCTCTGCTCCCCAATCATTACAAAACACATGATGGGGCCGGTCACCAAGGCTTTATGAAGGGCCATTCAGAAGATCCCTACAGTTGTGTTGTATGGTGAGAAAGAAGAGAATCTGAAATTAGAAAAAGTACTAGTCATCTCTACAGAACCCAACTTCTACCATAACAGGACCAATCTCCAAGGATGGCAAAGAAGCTCTGGACTGAAGAGAAGGCCAACTCACCTGCCATCTGGCTGTTAGGGGCACAGCTGCCATTCTCTCCTCTTCTATGTTCTCTTGGAAAAGGCCCAGGCCAGAGTTGGCTAAGCTAGAGAAGGAAACATAAAAGAGACCAATCCCATTTTGTAGTTGTCTGACCCAGACTAAAAATCTCTACATATTGGGGTATCCCTGGGTGGCTCTGCGGTTTGGTGCCTGCCTTTGGCCCAGGGCGTGATCCTGGAGTCCCGGGATCGAGTCCCACATTGGGCTCCCTGCATGGAGCCTGTTTCTCCCTCTGCCTGTGTCTCTGCCTCTCTGTGTGTGTGTGTGTGTCTCTCATGAATAAATAAATAAAATCTTTAAAAAAAAATCTCTACATATCAATTAGGTATGAAACAGCCCTCACTCTCAATACTCTACAAAGAGCAAAGCAAGTCTAGAAGTAAATTCACCCTTTCCCAGGGGATGGAAATTATGGATATTGCCACAACTCTGTTCCTGAGTTAGCAGCTTCCTGGGAACAGAACCCACATCAGAAACCTAATAAAAAATCAAATAGTTTACAATGAAGTTGATTTTTACCCCATTTAATAAATCTATAAGGATTGTGTTCCGTAGTATTTTGACATAAATAAGCCATTTAATAAATAACTCAATTTGACTTTCAAATTCAAGATAACCAGGAGATTATTTATACTAACATTTTTTTGTAAGGCTACTATGAAGCCTATACGAGCAGGAATAAAAAAATAAAAGCAAGTTACTGTATTACTGTATTAGTCAAGTTTTATTTAGTTCTAAGGATGAGAAATACTTTCAAGACAGCTCAGGTGTTATTTTTAGGGTACAAGGGGCATTATAAGGATACTATAATTAAACAGCATCTAGGACTCATGACATTTGTGGCCCCTACCAGGATCTAAAGAACACTGGCTTCCTATCCTAACTCCTTCCTGATTGCCAAAGGTCCCAAGTACAGGTTCAATAAAGTGACTGAATCTCATTCAACCCAGAAACGGAGTCAGACACCAGATGCTAGAAATTCCAGCCAGTTTATTTAGGTTCATTTTGTTGTTGTTGTTGTTAGAGCCATTTTTTAGTTTATTTATTTATTTCCACATCAATATGGGGCCTGAACTCACAACCCTACACTCAAGAGTTGTACATTCTTCCAACTGAGCCAAGCACCCCTGTCAGTAATTTTCTGTTTCTACAGAACTAGGAGGCTATGCACAGAACGACACCTAGCTATTCAATGGTGAGTCCATGTCTGAATACATTTGCTTCTCTAGCAAGAGAAGAAGGGCAGCAGGATCAACCAGGATGGCCTGATTGACCACTGCCCCTACAGCACTGGCTGGCATCACAGAAGACCATGGGAAATAAAGGATTAGCTAGAGAGCTAGGGTGTCCAAGAGGGTATTGTCACCGGCAGAGGCAGACAGGCCCCACCCAAATTTTGGTTCCAATACTGAGAATGATGATGCCATACACACAAACACAGACCAAGTGTATGAAAGGGTTTATTACTTACATAACTGAGGTCTCTTGGAGAGATCAGGGCAAGCCCCCTTAAGCAGGTCCCAAATGGCTTGAGTGAGGAAAGGAGACTGGGTTTTTATTGTGGTTAGGGCCAGAATGAGCATTCCCACATGCCCACAGGAAGGGGTCTGTGTGATGTGAATCTCTTGCCAATGCCCAGGAAGAGAGCATTCAGGCTTCCTTATCAGCTTGTCCAGGTGTGGGACACAAGGGGAAAAAGCTGTCAGCACTCAAATATCAGAAAGTGAAGGCAGACTCCACAGAGTAACTATACATCTGGAATAGGATGAAGAGTCTCTAGTCGTACTCATCTCTGGGCCTGATAGGGAGACAATCTGTGATATAACAGTACCTGGAAGACATAAGAGGTAATAATATTCTCATGAGAAAGATTCCTTCATCTAACAGAAGTTTTATTCAGAGAAGTCTGAAAAACCCTTCCAGGAGAAGAGCCAGGAACAATGGTCTCCCCAAGGTTGCCAACGGAGAATGCTAGAACAGCATCCTGTCAGGGTTTTATTACAAAGGCTGTTGCAAGATGGAGTCAGTACCACTAGGGAGGGCAGAAGAGTAGAAAAAGAAAGAGGGTAAAGGGACCTATCAGCGCTCGTCTGAGGCTGATCTATGTAATACAATCCACACAATCCAGTAGGATAAGTCACATTTGGCACCATCTTCTGGATTCTAATTATGGTTGTGATCCACTACCAATTAGATTTTATTATTTTCATTAATAGACTTGTATACTCTGCTGGATACTGAAGGATAATGATGGTCCTGCACATCTTTCTCTCTTGCTCTTAAGATCTCTACATAGAGAACCTGGATGTGCCACAGTGGACATTTAGAATGGCCAAGAGCAAGATTATGCTTATAATTTTTATGTATGCAGGCCATCTGACATGTGCTAGGAGGTGACCACAAAGGAGAATGGTGCTAGAACAAAGGGTGCTCTCTAAAGCCATCAAGGGCTAGATGGGTCTTATATCTCTTCATCCCCCAAGAGAATGTTTTTAGAACATTCTCCTCTGTACAGAGAAGGTTCAATGAGGTCTTTAACTCCCAGCCCTCCAGGGCTTATGGATCTCACACCCACAATTAACTGGCCAATGCTTCTGTGTCTCCTGCTTAGAATTCTCAAGACCATATTGGTTGCTAGCCATTGAGAGATCAATGACCTTAGATCATGTTTCCACCTCTTGCCCACTCAGCCATTTCCAAGGAGCACAAAGGAGAGTAGTTCTTAGAGAAGGAATATGTAGTCATATTTCAAGGTGAGTGACAGGCAACAAGCTGCAGCTATTGTTCTGTCTCTTGAACTCTGCCAACACTTCACACTTTTCAAGGAAATTGCTTTACCCACATCCATACAATAATAACTGACTCTATTTCCTGGCCTAAACTGATGGGCATCTGAACCAACTAATCCTTCCCATGAAATTTTAGAAGTGGAACCAAGAAAAAGAAGTCCACCTCTTCTCATGAGGCTCCACTTGAGGGCATGAAAACTTGGGAGACCTCGAGAGTCACATTTTGTCATACAATCTGAGAGCCGAAAAGTCCAGTCACCAGTGACAGGGAAATATAAAACTTAAATACATACAGAAGCAGAAGCAAGGGATTAAGAGAGAGTCTTGAATTTGTTCCGTCCCCAGTTCCAGTTTACACATCTGTAGTCTTTTCTTTGGGGCTCTGTGACCTAACCAAGTATCCTCAAAATGAATCCCCCTCATACTAGTTTGTGCAGGGCTTTGGTAATTTGCAACCCAAGAAGACCTAAGACAGTTAGCAAAGGCAAGCTTCCATCTTCCTCACCTGAGGTTTCATTGTTCATGTTCTGCTACCAGACCTCACCTCTTAAGTGCTCTTTGGAGTCCTGGGAGTATAGAGCAGACAGGGCATCCTATATGACTCAGAACCAAAAGGGGATATTAACCTTAAGATGCCCACCAATGTCATTAAAATAAGCTAAGGATGTTTCCAGCCAAGCCTAGAAACTTTTCCAATCTACAACCAAATGGACCCACATCATGAAACAAAGAGTCGGGGTCTTTATCTTCTTTGAACTCTCAGATTTCTGATTCAATCACCCAGTATATTAAGTATCTTTGTATCTTTATCCTTCCAAGTAGGCGGTAAATCTTGGGAATCAAATCTTGCTTTCTTCAAACTAAGAAAGCTACTTCCATATAGTACTCAAGAAATATCTGATTAATTGAAATACCAAGTTTTGCACGAAGTCTGGTTGGTGTTGGAAAGCAGCACTCAGAAGAGGGAGCGCCGCTGGGCGGCTCCAACAAGCCTGGTGGAAGAGGTTGAAACCCCTGGACCTGGCCCAGGGAACAGAGAAATGAGCCACTGAGTGCTTTCCGGGAAAGATGGACCAGCAGGTTTCAGCGGAGTCAGTTCAATCCTGGTGTACTGAACCCCTAGCCCGGGGAGGCAGGGGGAGGACCGCACGGCTTCGGAAGGAAGGAGAGGGCAGGAAATGCGCCATTCTGCCGGGGAACACGCCCTGCGGAGCGCGGCCCTGCGCACCCCAGAGCACGTCATTTCACGCTCCGGGACCAGGCTACCGACATCTCACTTCACCTCGCAGCCACGTCATCACCCGGAGTCCCGCAGGGAATGCAGCGGGCGCCTCCATCCCTGCCCCGCAGGAGGTCGGATCAAGGTCAAGGATAGTTCGGGGCGGAGCCAGGGATAGTTCGAAATACCCCCATTGCGATTCCACCCTCACCTCACTGCGCCTCGCATCCCTCCTTCCTTGTCTGCCCTTCCTTCAACACCTCCCTCCCTCGGCCGCCGCTCTCACCACGCCCGACCCGTGGTCCTCACCGTGGGTGCCAGCCGGCTCGCAGCGGCCCCACAAGGCGCAAGGACCACAGAGCGCCTGCGCGAAGTGCCCTCGGAAACTACGACTCCCAGAAGGCCGCGGGCGCAGCGGAAACCCTGAGGCCCAGCCCCTTCTCGGAGGTCCCGCCCCCTGAGGTACCAATCCGACTCCTGAATGCGTCACTCAAAAGGTGGTAGGGATCGCTTCTCGGCCTCTCGGCTGAGATCAAGTGCAAAAGGGCTAGGAGACATTTGTAGTGAAAATGAAGGGAGGGCAGCCCGAGTGGCCCAGAGGTTTAGCGCCGCCTTTGGCCCAGGAGGTGATCCTGGAGACCCGGGATCGAGTCCCACGTCGGGGTCCCTGCGTGGAGCCTGCTTCTCCCTCTACCTGTGCCTGTGTCTCTGCTACTCTCTCTGTGTCTCTCATGAATAAGTTGATTAAGAAAATTTTTTTCATTTTTTTAAATGAAGGGAAGCAGAGGAGTGAAGAACCAAAGCTGTCTCCTGGGCCTGTTCACCTGCCCTAGGCCGACTCCCTACTGCGGGTCCCTCTCTTCTTAGGCAGCTTTCTATCTGGTTCATCCTGTGCTCCTCAGGCATCTGCTACCTCATCTTCTCCCTCACTTACCATATTTGCCCGTGATTAGGTATACAAATTTGCCTTTTTTAAAAAATGTCCATTCTACTGCCCTTTCCAATTATAACAATAAACAAGGGCTACACTTGGATTTTGCAATTATATCAGTTAATATTTCTTCATGCCTGACACCATAGTCACGGGGAATTTGATGACGGCATAGAGGTCAACCTGTTTCTCCTGGGGGAGCTTTTTTGCAGGATATTTGGACCACCTTGCGAGAGGCAGTTCTTGGGCCATCAGAATGTAGATGCCATCTTTGTGTGTGTGTGTGTGTGTGTGTGTGTGTGTGTGTGACTGTGGGCGCCTTTCAGCACTGCTTTATTGGCCTCAGCCTCCAAAGCCTTTGCTTTGGCTTCTGCTTCAGGAGGGGCAAAGTTTTCCTCCTTTGCCTTCCATGCAATCTTCGTGAAAAGGCTAATGACCTCTTGACCACTTGGCGACATTGAGTGGTTTTTATTCTATTTCTTTTTTTTTTAATTTTTATTTATTATTTATGATAGTCACACAGAGAGAGAGAGAGGCAGAGACACAGGCAGAGGGAGAAGCAGGCTCCATGCACCGGGAGCCCGACGTGGGCTTCAATCCCGGGTTTCCAGGATCGCGCCCTGGGCCAAAGGCAGGCGCCAAACCGCTGTGCCACCCAGGGATCCCTATTCTATTTCTTCAAAGTCTTTCCTTTGACCCTGTTCTCACCTAATGTTTCTCTTACCTCCCTGTCTTCTATTCATTCTCCTTTTATGGGCTCTTCCTCTCTTCATTCCTGTTAAATCTCAGTGTTCTTCAAGGACCTATCCTATATCCTAGTCTCTTCCTACACACACCTTCATAAGCTATTTCCCACCACTCCTGTGGTCTCAGATACCATCCACATATCTGAGATCACTCTTCAGCTTCAGTCTGCCCACAGAACATTCTGGATATTTCAGATATGTATGTCTGGATATTTCACAAGCATTTCAAGCTCAATTTCAAATGAACTCACTCTCTACCCTCATACCAAACACCTTGGGTGCACTACCTTATATTCTCTTGGCCTAAATTTTACCTCAGCCATCTTTTGCACAAACGTAATCAGATAAGCCCTTGCTTCAGTTGTACCCCATACTTGTCACTTTCCTCCCTAGTGTTAGTGTTTGATTACGCCACAGGGAATGACTACAGAAACCCTTGGTGTGTTCATGCAGCAACACTTAACCAATGGGGGATGGGAGCCAGTAGACAAATGCTCCCCACTTCAAAGCAGACAATTCTGAGGCTTATTCAACAAGACTCCCCAGGTCCCAGTGGAATTGAGTCTCAGTTGCCCAAGGCAGTGACCAACTTGATTACATATTGTATCTTGGCTTTTACTCCTTCTCTTTTTAACAGATACTGTCATTAGTGTAATGAGTAACTTCAGTATTTTAATTATTTAAATCTTGCTTTATCAAATTATGGTATAATGCAAACAAAATAAATATCTCAGTGGCAGACCAATAAAAGTAAATTGCTAGTATGTTCAGTGAAGTTAAATTTACACTGCTATTGGTGGATCAACTTAATGGGTATAGAAAAGAATGTGTTAACTAGATCAGTGGCTACATATCAAAGAGCACTTTATAGCTATCTTCCAAAATAGAAACAAGGCAAAGCACAGAACTAGCCACAGTGACTTCACTTCATTAGATTTTCTGTAATATCAGAGATAGTTAACTTCTAGTATCTAGCTTTTTTTTTTTTTTTTTGTATCTAGCTTTTTGACCAGCAAATCAAGGAACTGGAAAGGAAATGGTGGGATGAATCACTCCCAGGTCCTCCAACTTTATCATCATGGCTATAATTTTCCTCACTGTTTTATATTGACAATTTTGGAGTGGTGGGGGAGCTCCAGTGATTTCTACTGGGTACATCTATTGCCAGCACCCTTTCATGCTTTGCCATTCTAATAGAACATCCCCCTCCCTCCAGATCATAATGGATTCTAATATCCTGCTGAGAAAAAGGTGAAATGATCACACAAAATATCTTATTTTTCACTAACTGGCAAACCTAGGTATTTCCTCCTCCATATCCGGATTGGGTTGTTAGAGGTTCCTAAGTAAAATCTCTTCTCCAATTGAGATAACAAAAGATCCAACTCGGAACAAAGGAGTCAGGTACACAGAGATCAAAGCAGCTGCTTTGAGATCTGTTAAAAATGTGTCTGAGGGATGGTAACAAGAGACTTCCAGGACTTGGATCCCACTTGACCTACTGAAAGCAGAAGACTGCCTTCTACAGGTGCAGCGTGCTTGCCACATGGACAGAAGCAAGCATCCCTCCAACATCTCCAATGATCAGAATAAAGAATAACCCCTTTATCTTTTCCCTCTAAAATCTCCTGATGGCTATCCAAATCTGTGTTTGATACAGTAGCCTCTGGTCACAGGTGAGCACTTGAAATGTGGCTTGTCTGAATTTGAGATGTGTTCCAAATACAAAGTGGTTGAAGATTTAGTTTTTTTAAAAAGGATGTAGGGGGGTGCCTGGATGGCTCAGTGGTTGAGCATCTGCCTTTGGCTGGTCTCGATCCTGGGGTCCTGGATTGAGTCCCACATTGGGCTCCCCACGGGGAGCCTGCTTCTTGCTCTATGTCTCTGCCTCTGTGTGTTTCTCATGAATAAATAAAATTTAAAAAAATTAAAAAGGATGTTTCAATAATTTAAATATTGATTACATGTTTAAATAACATGGAGTGAAAATTTTAAATATTTGAATTAAATTCAAATATTTATTGGATGAAATATTAAAACTAATTCCACCAGTTTCATTTTCAATTTTAAAAATATGGCATACTTCCAGTTTGACCAATTCCTGATTCCAAGATTTGATACTACTACTAATGATCATTTGGTGAAGCTAAAATCTCAAAATTGAAGTTCTCTGGTACTATATGCCCTATTGAAAGATATCAGTTAAAATGTAAAATGGCCCTTCCCTTAGAATTTTTAGTAAGAGGTGGAACAGTACTTCACATTTTTAAAAAGTGCTTTGGGGATCCCTGGGTGGCGCAGCAGTTTAGCGCCTGCCTTTGGCCCAGGGCGCGATCCTGGAGACCCGGGATCGAATCCCACGTCAGGCTCCCGGTGCATAGAGCCTGCTTCTCCCTCTGCCTATGTCTCTGCCTCTCTCTCTCTCTCTCTCTCTCTCTCTCTCTCTCTGTGACTATCATAAATAAATAGTTAAAAAAAATTTTAAAAAAGTGCTTTGTAGATCACCAAATTTAAAAAGGGAACAAAGGGAAACTATAGAATTTATGTCCCCATTCTGTTTCATTTATCACCATGCTCCAAAGTCCATCAGTATTCTGAATTTGTTCTAGTCTCCTCATGCTGACAATGGCAAAATAGCTTAGGGCAATACTTGATCCTCAATTTACCTTTAAAAAGGGAATAAATTAAAGATTCAGAACTCTCAGAATCACCAAAAGTTTGTCATAGTCCCTTTTATTTCCTACTTAACTTATTAAATAAGACCAGATATTATCCACTCTGATAGATTCTGCACTTTCTGAAGTGTTTTTCCTCAAGTTGCTTCAAGAGTCCACATGTGAAAAGTCTTCCCTGCCACTCATCTGCTTTAAGAAAAGTCGTTAGTAGGCTGGGGAGAGGTCTGTTTGGCAATCCAGCTCCTTGAATCTGACTCTTAACTCCCAGGAGAAATGCATCTTGGTCCACTGGGATTTATGCAGGGTGAGCTAAGTTCCAGGCAGCCTTTCAGAATCAAGTCCTCTTCCAGGCTTCACCTCAAGCAACTGGGTAGGGAATGCAGACGCCTAGAGTCAAAGCTGCCTAGTGCTTGACCTTTAATAAAATAAAAACATAGGGCTGAGCCCAGGGTATAGAAGAGGTTTGAAGGTCAGAACTTAAAAGTTCAATGAGGTGGAATCACAGCAAGGCAGACCTGAAATATTCAGAGAAGCTTTCATTAAATAGGGAGCTATTTTAGGTCTTGGGTAAGGCAATGATGAGCAGAAAGGGATTATTTAGAAAGACTGGTCTAACAGTAATGTGCAAAATGTTAGTAATGTGCAAAATGTAATTTGTGACAGAGTTGTTGATGTTAACCAAATATTGCTTGTTTGCTTTCCTAGCCTCTGGTGCTGGGTTCTGGTTTGTGAGATGTGGACAGACATGATGGCCCTTAAAAATATCCTAAAATATCTTCTAGCTTTCTCTTTCATGATAACCTTAGAGGCAACATGTTCTAAATGATAAGGATGGAGTACGATAGATTGACTCACATCAGATTTTATGGGAGACATGAATCTTCAGTTGGGGGGTTACTTATTATGGCACCGTAGCTTAGCATACCCCTGTTCAATAATGAAGAGGGAAGAATTCCAATTAGGAAATGACTGTCACGGGCAGCCCGGTGGCTCAGTGGTTTAGCACCGCCTTCAGCCCAGGGCCTGATCCTGGAGTCCTACATCTGGCTCCCTGCATGGAGCCTGCTCCTCCCTCTGCCTGTGTCTCTGACTCGCTCTCTGTGTCTCTTATGAATAAATAAAATCTTAAAAAAAAAAGAAAAAAAAGAAAGGAAATGACTGTCACAGTAATGGGAGCCTGAGAGGATAAAGGTGTAGGCTAGACTGCAAATTCAGAGAAAGGATATACATCTAAGAGGTGTTTTATTTAAAGAGAGCTTGTTAAGTAGAAAAGTCATGAATGCAGATAAATATTTATTGAGCACCTATTATGTGCAAGGCACTGTGTGAGCTACAAAGACACATAAGTCATGCCTCTGAGTTCTTACAATCTAGTTGAGGAGATCATACATGTACATAAATTATTAAACAAATCATACAGCATAAAGGTTAAGAGAAAAGACTTTGAAGATAGACTTGTATTCAAGGACTGGCTTCACCTTTTACTAGCTGTGTCACTTTGGGCAAATTATTTAACACATCTAAACTTCAGTTTGCTCGTCTGTAAAACAAGGATGGTAACAGTACGTACTTCTACTTCATAGGGTTGGTGAGAGAACCAAACAATCTATTCTTTGCCAAACTCTCTGCTGAGTGCTTACCCCATAATAAGCGCTCAATAAGTGCTAGTTAGCTAGTAGTAGTAGTAGTAGTAGTAGTAGTAGTAGTAGGGACCTAAAAGGTGGGACACAAAGAACAAGTGGTGCCCAAAAAAGCCCCTGGAAAAAGGGATGCAGCTATAAAAAGAACTTTTCTGGGAACAATAGTGCTGCTCTAATTTTGCCTTCCCTCCTCTTCGAGCCTCCAGTTATTAAAGTGCAATGGTACCTCAGGCCTCAGACAAGAGGCATGTCTGAGGATCACCTCCTAATGTTTATCTTGTTGTCTGACAAACTTCTGCAAAGTGTCGACCCCTCAGAGTCACATCCTAATTTCTGGCATCCCACATCAGTTCTATAACATGGTAGGTGGAGAACGTTTATTCACATTGTGGTAGCAGAGATGCAAAAGGAGAGTAGAAGCCAGAATAGGAAGAATGCTCACATGATGGATTTGCTTATGATGGGGAAGACCTATCTTGAGTTTCTAGGGAGGTCCTTTGACTAAAGGTTTCGCCCCACTCAGTCTATTCCTTGTTTGGCATAACGCCGTTGATGTTGAATAACGGACGATTTAGAACTGAACACTTTCCCACACACGCTGCATTCAAAGGGTTTCTCTCCCGTATGCACTCTCTGATGTCGTGTAAGCCGGCATCTCTGGCTAAAGGCTTTTCCACATTCGGTGCACTCATATGGCTTGTCTCCAGTGTGAATCTTCTGATGCTGTGTAAGGGATGAGCGGTCAAAGAAAGCTTTCCCACACTCACTGCACTGATAGCGAGGCTCTCCAGTGTGAGCTTTCTGATGCCTATTCAGTGATGAGACACCATAGAAGGCTTTCCCACACTCATTACATTCATAAGGCTTCCTGCCAGTGTGGATGAGCTGATGGCGAGTAAGAATACTTTTCTGGCTAAAGGCTTTCCCACATTGATTACATTCGTAAGGGCTTTCCCCAGTGTGGATTCTCTGGTGTCGAGTAAGGGACGAACGGTCAAAGAAGGCTTTTCCACATTCACTGCATTTAAAGGGCTTCTCTCCGGTATGAATTCGCTGATGGACAGTTAGGGACGACCGGTCGAAAAAAGCCTTCCCACATGCGTTGCATTCATAGGGGCTCTCCCCAGTGTGTGACATCAGATGTCTACTGAGACTGCTCCTGTGACTGAAGGCTTTCCCACACTCATGACAGTCATAGGGCTTCTCACCTGTGTGAGTCCTCTGGTGGCGGATAAGGGATGAGTGGTCAAAAAAGGTCTTCCCACAGTTGCTGCATTCCTGGTCTCTCCCTTTAGTAAGACTTTTCTTGAGAGGGGTGGACTCTTGTTGCAAGTTTTCCTTCTGGGAAAGGGACTTCTTGCAAGTCTGCACTGCAGAGCTCTCCTTCCCTGCTTCCAACTCACTCTCTAGTGCATGAACTTCAAATTTAGGGCACACAGGAACTTCTCCTTCAAGCTTCCCCCTCACTGTGCCTTCTGATTTTTCTTTATCTGAAGTACCGTGAATCTCAGGCTTAGTCTCCCAGTCTGGAACGGACAGAAAATATAGATGTAGTTTCTCTCCTGGGCTAGAAAATACTACAGCAGAAAGAAGACATGTTACAATAAATCTGAAAAGTAGTGCATGGTGACTGCCCCGCTTGCTCCCACAGGTGGTTATACATGCTGGGAACAGTCTAGAACAGAGCTGATAGTGGACAGCTCAGAAGAGAGAAGACTTTCCATTGAAAGTATGGCCAGGATAATTAGAAGCATATGCTAAGTGTTGGGGGGTGATAGTGGGGAAGAGGAATATCAAAGTGTGAATGGGCAACATGAGAGATCTTTTTTTTTTTTCTTTTTTTGCAACATGACATATCAGAGAGAATAATAAACATTTGGTGGATAAAGATGAGTAACACTTTCAGGTATGGAGAAAAAAAAGGAAAGCTGGTGGGTGACAGAGAATAAACTCTAGAGCAGAAGATGTGAGTGTGAGAAAAACATGGTACCCAATCTTCCCTCCCACACACCCAAATGACAACCACAAAACAAAATTCTGCCCTGCCCTGTTCACACAAAATTACCTAGAGAGATATTCTCTGGACATTCTCTCTCCTCGGATCCATGAAGATCAACTATCCAAGGCTCATCCCCTCTCTTCAACTGAAAAATGACTTCAGGACGAGGAACTGGAAGTCCTGCTCAGGGAGAAAGAAACAAGCCAGGTATGGGATGAAAATACTCAACTATCCCAAAGTTTAAACCCAGCCTCTACATTTTTCTGAGAGAAAATGGAAAGGCAGGGGGCGCACACCAGGAGTGCAGAGTACAAAGTAATGCAAAAGAATGCAGGGAGCTCAGAATGGAGATCAAGACTGAGGCTCTAAAAAGGAACAAGTAGCACTTGGTCAGAACGTTGATAAAATCATATGAATTAATGTGTTTATCCTCCCCACTGAAGAGAATGGGATGTCTTGGCTTTAGCACTGGTGGAATGGGGGGAAAGAATCCTTGGCTCAGGGAAGTAAGAGTGAAAACAGAATAAAAATGTATAATTTTTATTATTTTATTTTATTTTTTTTAATTTTATTTTTATTCATCTTGAATAAAAATGTATAATTTTATTTGTTGGTTTACCCTTCAATGTTAAGCTTTTATTTAAACAAGTAGGTCATGTTCATTGTAGGAAAATTAAAGGTAAGTAGAAATAAAAAGAAAAATCACCTTTTGTACTTTGTATGCATTTTTTCTATTAATTTTGAAACTGAAAAATATCTATACATACATTCTGTTAAAATCTGGGCTATAAAATAATGCTGATGTGTAAACTTGATTTTTTTCACATAATAATAAACGGAAAATATTTTTAATTTCAATTTAGTACAGATCTACCTCACCACTTTAATGGCTACATGATATTAATTGTATGGAATAATCTTAATCTCCTGCTGACAGACATTCAGACTGTTTTTACTTGTTTTTGCTATTAACAAACAATCATGTGATGAACACTTTTGTATATCAGGGGCTGCTAATCCTATGATTTCCTTGAGACAAATTTCTACAGTGAATCTATCCATATTTGATTGTTTAAAGAAATATAACCCATCCTAGAAGTAGTGTAAAAGAAGCAGCAGGTGACAGTCAAAGGAATACACTATAGATTTTATACCAAGCAGGTCAAGAATTTAAATAGGCCAAATTGGAAAAACAGTATAGAATGTTCAGGGAGCATTAAGGGAGATTGCTGAGCCTTTGTCACAGGCTTTGGTGGGATGAAATATTGGGGAAAATAGAATTCCTAGAATCAGAAACAAGAAGCCACAGGGAGGCAATGCATGTGGCTGATTTGTCAGCAGATAATCAGCGTACAAACAGACAGGTGATCCTTGGGCCCAACTAGAAAATATTTCTCTTTCCCAAATATTCAAAATCAAACACATTTCTAGTGACCTACTCTCAGTTATAGCCCTGCATTTCTATACCCATACAGCCCTCTTTTTAAAGGGAAATATTTCTCCCTCCCTGCTTCTCTGAGGAGAAATTTTCTCTAACAAGATGGTACCCTTAGTCCTCTGGCTGCTGCTGAGTAAGTTACCTGACTGATGAGCTAGGGGAGGAACTGGGCATATGTAACTCAGTTCCTAATGTCTGCCCTCCCCTCTCCCACTCTGGAGGAAGGACAAACTGTATTGTAGGGACAGGCTGCTGAGCAAGAAAGGCCACGGTTGTACAATATGCCTATGGCTCAGGAAGCAAGTCTGTCCAATGCTGGGGTTCAGGATTGAGAAGCCCACAGTTGTTGTACACCTAAGCCATATCCTTCTACTCTTCCTTTAAAAAAAATTATTTATTCATGAGAGACACAGAGAGAGAGAGTCAGAGACATAGGCAGAGGGAGAAGCAGGTTCCCTGTGTATCCCTGGGATCAAGTCCTGATGTAGGACCAGGACCCTGGGATCATGCCCTGAGCCAAAGGCAGAAGCTCAATCACTGAGCCACCCAGGCATCCCTCCTCTACCCTTCTATCTTGTCTTCCAGTGCTTCAGAACTCAGGTGGGAAAAGAGGTATCCTTTATTGGCTCCTCAACCTCCCCCCCCCCCTTAACACAGTACAGAATTTAACTTCTTATGGAAAGCTCTCCTTACCCAATGAGACAATGCTCCTATAGTTTTCCAGCATCACCTCCTTGTAGAGGTCCCTCTGAATAGGGACCAGATGCCTCCACTCTTCATCTGTAAAAATCACGGCCACATCCTCGAATGTCACTGATTCCTGGAAACACAATCACAATGCCCCTTACTCATAGCCCTTCTCTTTACATGGACCAGATAAAACAGTCCTAAAGATGACAGCCCTGAGGTTGTGGAGAGAGGGTTCTGAAATAGAGCTTTGAAGCACTGGGGGAAAGTGGCATAATTCTCTGAGGCATGAAGTTCTTGGCGTTAACTCTTCTAGTCACAGCTGAGCCTGTGAGTTTCAGGGGCTCTTTTTCATACTTACAGAAAATTTGCAAGAATGGAACAAAGAATGCCTATGTACCCTTCATTCAGCTTCCCCAAATGTTAACATTTTCCACATTTGCTTCTATCTGAACAAGGATATTCTCTTGTATAATCACAGTATAATTATAAAAGTCAAGAAAATAGCACTGATATTATACTGTAATCTATAACCTTATTCAAATTCCACCAATTATCTGGTTTTGTTTTTTTTTTTTTACAAATCCTTAAAATGATGGTATTGATGAGATTGTTATGATACCCTCATTTCATGCTAATGCTTTGTGACTGTATAAGATTGCATCTTTTCCCAATCCTAAAACTCCAGATGAATCTCCAGTGTGCTTGCTGAAGTTCTAAGCCAGAGCATAGAATTCAAGACTCTGTGTCCCTGGGCAAGAATGAGGCAAGCCACATGTCTCCACCCACATTCATTTCTCTTCAGGACTCTACTATTTCACTGAGGTGCTCTATAGCAAGTGTCATATTCTCCAGCCTAACCCAACAGTTCCTGGAATACTTGGGGTCTGCTCTCAGATGGATGCACTGAAGGGAAGTCAGGACTAGAACTGTTCCTTAAGCCATCCGAGCCCACCTGTACCACCATTTTTTAGGCAAAATCTCTCAGAGCAAAGGCCACAGTAGCTGTGTGCCTGGTGACAAGGTGATGGGCACACATTCAAGGCAAGAAAAGGTCACTGAAGGATTCCACAAATCAAATGGGAAAGACACATTCTCTATGGAGTCCTTCATTCACCTGGTTAGGTTTGATTGAAGAAACTCCAGCATAAAGAGAGAAAAGTGGTTATATTCTGGAGACTAACAGAATATTTCAGAAACACAAAGTCTACCTCACCTGGCATCTGGCAGTCGGAGACACAGCAGCCATTCCCTCCTATGTGCTCTCCTTGTAGAAAAGGGCAGAGTCCTAATGAGGAAGAGGTGTGGGATGAGAATGACGGTATGAGAAAGACCAGCCTTGGTTTGTAGTTTTCTGAACCATAAAACAAGAACTCTCCAAATATGTGAGTTATATACTCATTCTTTCTTAATACCCTACAAAAAGGGAAGGCAAAGCAAAGCAAGCACGGGAGCAACCCCAACCCAACCCACAAATGGAGTGAAAGGCCACAGATATTGCTATTCAGGACACAGCAGGATCCTGAATAGCATGTTTTACCATGATCCCAGAGGAAAAGTTCTGTTCCTGGGAATCAAGAACATATTAAGCTTATTCTGATTTATGAACTCACATTCAATATTGCCCTGATGGTTACCAGATGAAAAACCTAAGAAATTTTACAAATGACTATATGGATAAGACATGTCAAGTAAATACCCATAGCCTCTTTAAAGAAAAAATACCCCATTTGCAACCCTGTACTAACAGAGAAGCTACGTTTTTTTCCATATGATGCTGTGTCTCCTCCCGGAGCCACACTAACTTAGGCCACAGGAAGGCAATGCACAGGCTGGCCAGTAGACTGAAATGTGATCTAGCTTGAGAAGGTGAATGTGAACTAAGAAATGTCGGTACAACAGGTGGGTGATGAGTGGAAAAGATATTATGATGGAGGATCCTCTATGAGGATCAGGGGAGCCAAAGGAAACAAAACCCATGAACAACATGTGGGAGGCATGACACAGACTAGTCACAGGCAGGGGGAAGAAGAGCCTGGTCACATTAGTAGTGAAGCACTAGAGCAAAGCCCTGAGAGTTTTTAGTGGCATTGAGTCCTTTAATTCATGCAGTACCACCCTGGGCTCCAATCTGCATTTAGACTAGCCTTATTTATTCTTTGATTTCCATTAACACTCTAACGCTCTTAGGCTTTGTGTGAATCCTATTATTAAACCTCCTTTACTCAACTGAGTTAGCTGAGTAGGTCTCAGTTTCTCACAGTCAAGAGTCTAATTAAACACAGTTAAATCAAGCATTTCTGGGATTCATGAATGGGAAGGGAAATGTGGTTCCAGGAAGAATAAGGAAAAGAGGTGGCTCACTGATTACTCTCCTGCAGTCAAGGGGGATATATTTATTCAACTATCCAACCAACATTTTTTTAGCACCAATGATTTATAACAAACACAAAAACCATAGGACACTGTCCTTGCCCTCCAAAAGCTTATAGCTTAGAACACAGGAAAAACAAGTAACCCAAATAACATGTCACATGATACGTACTATAAAGAGATACCCACAACAATGAGAGCCCATCAGAGGCTTGCTCACCCAGATAGGAGGTTGTATGTTTCTTGGAGGAAGTGGGATGTAAGCTAAGTTTTTAAATTTTTTAAAGATTTTATTTATTTATTTATTTATTTATTTATTTATTTATTTATTTATTTATTTATGAGAGACACACAGAGAGAGGCAGAGACATAGGGAGAGGGAGAAGCAGGCTCTCTGCAGAGCGGGACTCAATCCCAGGACTCTGGGGTCATGACCTGAGCCAAAGGCAGATGCTCAACGGCTGAACTACCTAGTTGTCCCTGTAAGGTAAGTTTTGATTTGGGGGAGGAGGTGGAACATTCTAGGCAGGAAAAATACACCAAGTTTTTCAAAAACGAGGAGGCAGGTCGTTACATGGAAAAGATTAACAACTGTAACTAGTTTAGAATGGCAGAGGTCTAGACTGTGAGCAGTGCTGTGGGGAAGTAGACAGAGACCAGCTAGATCAAAGACAGCTTTGTATGGTCCCATACACGGAAGAGGGACCACAGGCATGGAGATCACTGAGGGATTTAAATATGGAAGTGTTATCATCAGATTTGTGTTTTAGAAAGATCATTGCAATCTGTATAAAGGGGCTTGGAATACACATATTCTTTGGCTCAGTAAATTTCTACTAGGAATTTGTCCTAAGGAAATAAGTGAGGATATATATATATCCATCCTTAGTCATCATTAACACTAACCTTTATTGAGTGCTACATTTACATTTATTATCTTACTAATCCTTACAGTACAGGAAAAATTTGAAATATCCTAAGTTTCTAGAACAGGAGATATGAGTAAATAATTTATGGCCTAGCCCATACATGCACTGTAATACCGTTTAACATCATGTTAATGATAACTAGCATTTATTGAGCATTTGCTATTTACCAGGCACTGCGCTAAGCACTTTTTTAAAAAAAATTTATTTATTTAAGAAAGAGAGCACACAAGCAGGGGGAGGGGCAGAAGAAGAGGGACAAGCAGACTCCCCGCTGAGCAGGGAGCCCTACTTGGGGCTCGATCCCACGACTCAGATCATGACCGGAGCCAAAATCAAGAGTGAAATGCTTAATCAACTAAGCCACCCAGACACATGAACTAAGCACTCTTTTAAAGGATAATTTAATTCCACCTTCATAAATTAATAAGGTAGGTACTATCTTACAGATAAGGAAAATTAAGGCTTTTTAAGAAGTTGAGGTAGAATTTGAACCCAGGTCTGTCAATCAGTTTTTAACCTCTATGCTATAATGTGATTTTTATTTTCATAAGAAAATAGCCACACAGATAACAGACCAATAGACTAGACTAAAAAAATCCCCAAACATATCCAAGCATGTAGGGAAACCTGATATACAACTGAGCTGGCATTATGAATCACTGAGTAAACAATCACTAGTGATAAACTGCAAATGACTTAAATGTTCATCAGAAGGATAAATTTTTATTTCATGTGTGTGAATATGTGTATTGGAATATTATACATTAAGATGAATGAAGTAGAGCCTTATGTTAATAATAAATCACAAAAATATAATTACTGAGCAAAAATAAGAAAGTTTTAGAATTACTGTTTAATATCTATATAAAACTTAGAAACAGATCAGGGTACCTGTATGGCTCAACTGATTAAGCTCCTGACTCTTGATTTCAGCTCAGGTCATGATCTCAGGGTTGTGAGATCGAGCCCCAAGTCAGGCTCTGTGCTCAGTGGGGAGTCTCCTTGAGATTCTTTCTCTTCCTCTGCCCCTCCCAACCAAGCTCACACCCCTCTCTCTTTCAGATAAATAAATCTTTAATTTAAAAAAAAAACCACAACAACAACAACAACAACCTGGGATGCCTGGGTGGCTCAGCAGTTGAGTGTTTGCCTTCAGCTCAGGGTGTGATCCGGGAGCCCCAGGATCAAGTCCCACCACATTGGGCTTCCTGCATGGAGCCTGTTTCTCACTCTATGTCTCTGCCTCTCTCTCTCTCTCTCTCTCTCTCTCTCCCTCTCTCTCTTTGTCTCTTATGAATAAATAAATAAAATCTTTTTAAAAAAACCTTAAAAATAGGTAAATAGTATCTACAAAAATCTGTATGGGACAATAAGCGCTAAATTGTGAGTTATCCCAATACGGGATTGGGACAGATAACCAGGAGAGTTCAACTTTGTCTGTGATGTTTTGTTTGTTAAAAATTTTTTTTCTAGGGCAGCCTGGGTGGCTCAGTGGTTTAGCACTGCCTTCAGCCCAGGGTGTGATCCTGGAGACCCAGGATCGAGTCCCATGTCGGGCTCCCTGCATGGAGCCTGTTTCTCCCTCTGCCCTGTGTCTCTGCCTCTCTCTCTGTCTCTCATGAATAAATAAATAAAATCTTAAAAAAAAATTTTTCTAAACAAATTCACAAATATTAAGTGAAGAATGCACACTTAAAATCACTTATTTATGTATACACATATATATAGAAAAAAGACTGAAAGAATATATACTAAAATATAAGTGGAATTTGAGTGGTGGCATTAAGTGGTTTTATTTTATTTCTTATAATTCTTTATATCCTGATTTTTGTTTCTATAAGTATGTATTTACTTTACAGGAAAAATAACAGGAAGGAAAGGGGATATAGAAAAGTTATAGCAGACCCAAGACTGGTATTCTTAGAAGGATCTACTTGTGAGATTGACCCTTGGCTAGGGTCTGGGAACTTCAGTTTTGGGAGGGTTATCTAAGAGAGAGAGGGATGGTCCACTATGCCTGAACTATTTGAGCAAACAATGTGCTTTATGCTGAACACTTGCTTTCCTGCTAGAGGATCTGGAATTTTGGTATGTTATGCAGAGGCTGCCTACCTGACCAGCCCTCAATTAAAAAAAAAAAAAAAATTGGTCTCTGAGTCTCTAATGAGCTTTTGTGAGCTGGAATATCACATGCATGTTGTTGCACTGCTGGAGAAGATGGTTCAGTATGACCCCTCATGGCTGGAAGAGAGAACAAGAAAGCCTCCATAAGGATTCCTCTAGACTCTACCTGTCTCTTCCCCTTATGACCTAGCTGTGCATCCTTGCAAGATCATGGTCATAATCTCAGCCATGAGTGCAACTATAGGCTGAGCTCCACGTCCTTCCCGTAACATGGGGTGATCTTGGGGCCCTCCAACACAGGCAGCCATGCCACTCTGGGTAGCTGTAGCAGAATGGGACTACAGGAGGGCAAGAATGGAAGTGGGGCAGACCAATGAGGAATCTCATAATTAAAAAAAGAAAAATGATGCAAAACTGAACAGAAGTAGTGCCAGCAGAAATGGACACAAGGGGAACTAGTGTCAAGACAGAAGAAGAGACAACAGACTGGCTGCAAGTGGAGGATGAAGGTAATGAGAAAGGCAAGGAAGACTTCCAGGTCACTCAACTGAAAAACAGTGTGCACAATGGTACCATTCATGGAGATGAGAAAGAGAGAAGAAGAAGGTTTGGAAGGAAAGCTAATGAATACAGTTTGGAATATTTAGAATTTGAGCTGTTCCCTCATCTTTGGATAGGAGAAAATCAAATGACTGTGGTTTCCACTGGCCAAGTTGTAAAAAGTATTACTGCTAAATGAAATAGTTTGAATTCTGAAAGACCATGAGTTCCATACTCAAAGTAGAAAAATTAATATATTTAAAAGTGGTAGTACAAAGAGAGCAAGGTTTACTGCCTTTAGTAATATAAATAAGTACTTTGGTTTTTTTCCTCTTAATTGTATGACTATTCACAAAGTATCCTTAGGATATGTACTTGTATAAATTCACCTACACATGAAAAAAGAAACCTAGAGAATGGGGATAAACCATGTAATCCTAGAATCAGGAACTACAAACCCCAAACAGACACATCAGTACTGGGGTGAGGAAGAAAAAAGAGCATGTGCCCCAATACTGAATCAACCTCAGATTCTAAAGAGGCAAAGTAACCATGCAGACTTAATTCTTCCTCCCTTAGGAGATAGGAGCCCACTATCTCATCTTATTAGTTATAAGATACTAATAAGGTGCAGTTAAGTTTTCAAAAACACCAAAAGACCAGATCAATACATATATATGGGACAATGGGTTATTGAACACTGGCCAAGCAGAACTTTAAAAGAATACTACCTTGAGGGTGAATATCAGGTTGCAAAAATGTTTAAAACCTATGCAAAAGGTAAAAGCCTTAAAAAAAAAAAGCTTACTGGAAAAAACATGTTTAGTATAACTATAAAATAAAAATTTTGACCTGAGGAGAAATTGAGATTTGAATCCTTTTAGGAAAAGGCAGGGTGATATATACACAAATAGAAACAAATAGATATCATCAGTAGCATGCAAGCTGTGTTAAGACAGTATTCTTTCCTTTGCTTGTCAAGATTCCTCCATTTCCAGGAGGGCCCCAGTTAGATGTCAAAATTAGAATTTAGAGATACAGGAGAGTATAATCATTAGATATACAGACTCTGGCAGACTGCCTGAAATAGAATTCCAGCTCTGCCTCTTACTACCTGCATGATCTTAGGCAAGTTTCTCACCTTTTCTCAGTTTATCTGTAAAATTAGAATAATGAAAGTACCCATCTCATACAGTTACTGTGATTCTTAAATAGAAGACAAATAAAGCATATAAAGTAATATGCTACCGGTTAGCATTAGCTTAAAATAATGTTATAATCTTAGGAAGGTAGAAATAATGAAAATATTAATTACAATGTGTTGTTGCTGTTTTAGAGTAGGTGTAAGTGTAGTAATAACTTTGGAATCAAAGTATTTGAATATGTTGTCTAAAGCATCTGAGCTTTTCAAACAAATCAGTTGAATTACATCTGAAATTGTAGTTGAAACTGCTCAATGTTTAAATCCTTAGACAATTTTCAAAGCTTTATTAGTTTATGACTTCATAAAGTGAGCATTGGACAAATTACAAACAGTGGTGAGCATAAAAGCTCCCCAACCATTAAGTAACCAGTGGATATTCCCAAGGTGCTCATTATCCATGGGCTCCCTGCCAGGCTGACTTCCCTCCCCTGGCAGTCACTTCAGGAGGCTCTGAGTGATACCCAAGGCTCCCCAAATCCACCAAATTCAAATGGAATCACTTATGTTTTATCTTGTCCTAGTCCTAGCTCTCAAGAGTATTTCTGGAGGAAAAAAGTCTTCAAATCTTATTCTAGATCTTCAAATGAGTCCTTGCCTAGAAAGCTTTTACTGTTCCCATCCTTGTTCTGTAGCTGTTCCAAACCTCCATGGCTACCCTCCAATTTGGGCAGAGCACTCACAAGAGTGAGTTCCAAAGGAGACAGGTCTGTGTGGTAAAAAAAGCATTCCACAGGCATTTAATTATTAACTGTGAAGGTGTGGGCAGATTACTTAAGCTTAAAGTGGACCTCCAGTTGTTTAATACATACTTCACAGAGTAGTTATAAATAGTAAATGAGGCAGTTAATGTAAAGGATTTATCTTATGGTCTGTTTAATAAATGAAAATTGCTTTCCTTTCTACTGCCCAACACCAACCCACATGCATCCACTCATTCATCGTGTTATTCAACAAATATCTCTAAGTACCCGCTATGTGCAAGGTTAGCATGGAGTGTGAGCACAAAGAAACAGAACTGTCTGTCTCCAGGTCTTTCCCTGAGTGTTCTCTGTGTCCTACTTCCTTTTCCACTACTGTTGCCTCTCAGAATCTGCCCCTTGCATAATACTGTCTTTCTTTCTCCACCATCTTCCACCTCGCCAGTAGCTTCTTTTCCCACATCTTCCAACATACATGACTCTCATCTATCTGAAACTATCTTCACTGCATCCCATGGCCTGTCTCTAGCAAGTTTTCATTTTAGCTTCTCCTTTTCATGATCAAACTTCTTGGTAACACATACCTATCAATTCCACCTCCTCTTTCTGACTCCATTATTCTGCTTTTGCCACCCCAAAACTGCATCCTCAAAAATTACCAATGCATTTCTATCTCTAATTACGATAGTCCTTTTCTCTTTGTTTATTTCTCTGCAGCTTTTGATGGTTCTGACAAGTTCCTGCTTCTCTAAGTGGTTCCTGTAGCTGCTATGATACTGCACCAGCCTGACTTTCTTCCTACCAATAAAACCACATCCCTGTGCCTCTTTTCCCCGGTCTTGTCCTGGAAACTCGGATGCTGTCCAATGCTCAGTCTTTATAACAATGTTCTTCTTTTCTTCAGACAGTCCATCCACCTGGTGCTCCATTTTCTACCTCTACAGAAATGCTTCCCAGTCTAGTCCCAATACCTGTTCCAAACTCAGCTTGCATTTCCAAGTGACTGCAAATTTTGATTTAGGCATTCTGCTAGCACCTCAAAACATCTTCCCCTATGCAAATCCCCCAATCCCAATTAACCCCTCTCCCTAGTTGTACATTTCTGTGAGATGTTCTATTATCTTCCCAGATGCCCCAACTCAAACTTTTACCTTACTCTCTTTCCTTCCAAATCTAGTTAGTTACCAGGTCCTTCCGACCTTACTCTGCATTGTCATTTTTATCCTTCCCTACCACTGACACCATACTTCAGGTATGAAGGACTAACTTTACATTCCCAGCTGGCTCTCTGCCACTAGTTAGTCCCTTCTTTTCTCTAGTCCTGGATGTGACCTCTAGAATTACTGTCCCCAAATAGTTTTATTCCTGTCAGTCTCCAGATTGGAACTATACAATCCATGCTGCTTATTGTATTTTGTCCTGATCCTCTGTGTCCTCATGCCGGTGTACTTTTCTCCACCCTTGTTGCCCACTACTTCTTGACACTTCAGTTAAAATCAGCTCCCTCTCAAATCTGCCTAATGCTTTGCTACTTATTTCCTGTTTTGTTTTTGTTTTCCTCAAATCCTGCCTCCTCGGGGCACCTGGGTGGCTCAGTGGTTGAGCATCTGCCTTTGGCTCAGGTTGTGATCCCAGGGTCCTAGGACAGAAAATCCCACATCAGCCTCCCCAGAGGGAGCCTGCTTCTCCCTCTGCTTATCTCTGCCTCTGTCTCTCATGAATAAATATATAAAATCTTTTTTAAAAAAATCCTGCCTCCTACATGAAAGGCCCAACCTCATCAAGAGGATGCAACTAAAGAGTGATATTAAAGCATTCGTTTTACCACTTGTTCCTCTGAGCTAAGAAAAGATTGTGCATGATGTTGACAGCTGAAACAGACACATTAGGCATTAAGGTAGCTTTAATTATTGGTTTAATGAATAACCAAATATGTCAAACCAAGATCTTAAAAGGACTGCATCTCAGACTCAATTCAGGAATATCCCCCCCCCCCTTTTTTTTTTAAAACCACGGATATCTTTAGAGACGTAGTTACTTCTAGAATTAAACTTGTCAATAAGCTAAAACTAAGTAACAACCCTCGGTGTCAACAATGGTTTCCAACCAGCTTTAAAGTTGAACTGCCATGGTTAAAATTAAATGTTCAACGAGGAGGTCTAAAAAATGTTATCTACCCTTAAATGAGGGCCTCGTAAGGACGCCCAAGGGAGGGAGCTAAGCGAGACACTCTGGGACGCTGAGAAAGAGGGAGGGAGACGCAGTGGGCTGCCCCACAGATTTAGTGTCAATTCCACTCATATTTATTAAACACCCATTATGGGGACGAGGACGAGAGGAGCGGAGTAAGAATCTAAACTTCCAATCTGAAAGTTGGGATCTAGCATATAGTGCGTGTATACTGAAAGACCACTCGTAACAGTGCCCACACTCCACGGAACACACGCACACACAGCGGGCGAGCGCAACTTTCTGTCTGCACTTCTCGGAGCTGGGACGTGTACACACACACACACACACACACACACACACACTCTCTCTCTCTCTCTCCTGCAGGCTGCCTCCGCTCGCGTCCCCCATTCTACAGCACCTCCCCCAAGTTCTCAGTGTCCCCTTCTCTCGGCCGCTGCGCTCACTCCGCATCTCGAAGACAAACGCCAGCAGCCCTCACCTCCGGCACAGAGTGCTCGGGACCCAGGAAGACGGCGCCTCTTCAGGTCGGGAAAGCAATGCGCCTGCGCAAAGGCTCTGACGTCCGCGCTCCCCGTGTTTGGCCTTCTCACAGGGACTCCATTCCCCAGAAGTCTAAGCGGGGGCGCTCCAATATGACGTATGAAGTTCTGCGCAAGCGCACGCTCCTGGGAAAGAGTCCGCTTTAGACCTGGTGGTTTGTGGTGTCCCAGTTGCTGTAGCTGGGCGAGGGAACGATTGATGCCTGGGAGATTTATGGGACCCTGGGTGTACCGCCTACGTGTGATGTCACGTCCCCTCCAGGCCTCCGATGGAAGGGCCGTCGGAAGGAAATGTGTCTGACCTATGGGGCCGGTCCCTAGCCTTGGTTTTCACCGCCCGGAAGACCGAGGACGAGTCCCCTGGCGCTTCAAAGAGGCTTGTTTCTGCTTCAGCTTGTACACTTTCGGGGACTTGGTTCTGAAATTTGGGCTGGAGACACACAGATTTTGGTTTTGAGGACGAGGCTGGGCCTGAGGCACGGTATGCGCACATTTTTGTGCGGGAAGAGGAGCGCCCAGGATACACGTGTGTTCAACTGGACAGACTCCGGACAGTGTGAGCGCACACCAGCCTGTCTTCCTGGTACTGCTGGAAGGGCCCTAGTCGGAGACATCGTAGGGATTCTCATCCTTGGCTGCATGTCGGAATCACCCGAAGAGCTTTGGGCATGTTGATACCTGGAGTCCAGTCTGAGGAACCAGAGTTTACAAAGATCTTCAAGTGATTCTAAAGTGCAGCTGAAGCTAAGAACCACTGAGCTAGCGCTTCAGAAAACACTGGAGATTACACGAATATGATAAAATCCTACTTCGGATCTAGTAGTGAAAGTCCACATTTTCACTGAAAAAAAAAAACAAAACACAAAAAACCTAAAATGCCTAGCATTGTTACAAATACCAGTAAGACACAGTTACTGCCCCCAATGAACTCATGGTCCAAAGGAAAAAACAGAATGTAAAAGTATTACAGCACAATGCAGTGTGTTCTATATGTCACCTCTAAGACACCATGCAAGAACAACCAGGAAGCAATCAACTATGGCTGAGAAAGTTGAAAAAGGCCTCTAACTCCTACACTTGAAAAAGACCAATTATAGGACGCTACTGGCACACTTAAAAAAGGATATGTACTTTATTAAGAAGAAATAAGGGGTACCTGGGTGGCTCAAGTGGTTAAGCTTCCGACTCCTGATTTGGGTTCAGGTAATGATCTCAGGGTTCTGAGGTGGAGGCCCAAGTTGGGATTCTCTGTGCCTCTGCCTCTCTGTCCCCCTCCAAATAAATAAACAAAATTTGAAAAAGAAGAAGAAAGAGAAGTTCAATCAATGCAGAGAGAATAGTACTGCAATGATAAAGACTAGAGGATAAAAGTGGGGAGAATTAATAGCAAGATGAGTTGCCAGTGGATATTTAGGGGCTGATAACCATAACTGGGGGCTGGATTAGGGACAGTCTTATACTGTAGTAAGGGTTTGGACCTTCCAGAATTAGGACTTGATTAAAGGTAAGATGTCTGAGACTGATACATTTTTCTTGCTGTTCCTCCTGTGTGGTGTTTTGTTGTTATTAATTTATTTAGCCTGATACCACGAATGGAAATTTGGGGGTCCTCGATGAGTTCCCTCTAGAATTCCCCACCCTTGGTGAAGCCGTAGGCTTTATCTCTTACCTTTGCTCACCCAAGTAGCTGTCAGCGTGGAAACTTAAGTTCTCCAGGGTTTAGCAATGTAAAAGATTGGCTTCCCTGATCACTTCTCAGAGTTCTAGCTCTCAATTTTTTTTTTTTTAAATCTGCAAATTCCTCACTTCTGTGCCTGATCACCAGTGTGTTTATAAAGGTGTTCTAGAACTTTTCAGCATATTTAGTGTTTTCAATTAGGAGAGTTATTCAAGGTATCCAATCTGTCATGTTGCTGGAAAGTTTAAGAGAATTTATTTTTTAAAATTAATTATTTATTTGATAGAGCATAAGCAGGGGGAGCAGCAGAGGGAAAGGAAGAAGCAGGCTCTCCACCAAGCAGGGAGCCTGATACGGGGGCTCAGTCCTAGGACCCTGACTGAATCACCAAGGTGCTCCAAGAATTTCAACTGATTGGTGTAAAAGAGGAAGGACATATGGATACCAACTAACCAAGAAACAACATTTACCCACCAAGTCTAGAGTAATACAGATTCTGCTAGGCCCACCAGCTGTGAGCTCTGACAAACTTCAGGATGTTACGGCTATCTGCTGCTATGTAACAAACTACTCCAAACTTAGTAGCTTAAAACTTGTGTATCATGCTAATAGATTCTGTGGGTCAGGAATTTGGACAGGGCTCAGGAGCAATGGCTTGCTTCTGCTTCACCATTTTGTGATTTCTGGACCCTTAGTTAGGAGGACTCAAATAGGCTTCTCCATTTGTGTCTGGTACCTGAATTGGCAGCCGCGGCTGGACTCAGTTGGGACCATGGGCCAGAGTTTCTACTTGTAGTTTCTCTTTGTTCTTGGGCTACCTCACAGGAGTAGATGGTTTCAGGGTAGTCAGGCAGGGTGTATGGCTGCTCAGTGCTCCAAGAGTACCTCAGTGAGCAAAATAGAAGCCCCTTGACCTTTTATGACCTAGCCTTGAAAATCAGTAGCGTCACTTGTACACTATTGGTTGTACACTATTGGTTGAAGCAGTCACAAGCTTGACCAGATTCAAAGGGAGGCACCATATACCCATGACTGTGTGTCAAAGAATCTGTAACCATTAAAACAAACTTGCCACATAGGATTTCAGCCTTCCCTCTTTTATGGATGTTTCTCTATGAGACGTAGGGATGGAGTGGAATGTAAAAAGAATGATGGATTGCTTGTAATTAGGGACTCTGGCTAGTAGCTTTGCAGTGTCCCTATTTCAACCAATACTCCTCTGCCTCATAGTTCTGCTTGCCTGTATTGCCTCCTAAGTTGCTTCTACCAGCAATCTTTGCTCTTCCTAGGGCCACCTCTTGCAGTTGTAAGACTCTTCTTGGACACCTTTTGGCCTTATTTCTCTAAGCATCTCTTCATAGCTGCTGCTAACTGGTATTCTTTGTTCAGATCTACATCCTTCCAATATCTATCCACCTACCTACCTCTCTCTCACAGAAGAAAGCATCACCCCTTTTTAGAAGAATAGCATGGCCCTTAGTGGTAATTTTTGTCACTCATTCTAAGGGGGAGGAGATGGTTACTCTTCTAGCAAAGAGGTTTGGCTACTTAGTAGTAATATTGTTTATTTACTACTACTAGCTTTCTTTCCTGGAGTGCCTGTGTATCATCAGAATCTGGGTGATAGGGTGGGAGAGAAATAGGCACAATTTCACACTATACCTGAAAAACACTGCTTCTTTTCATACCCAAGTCTGATTCCAGATTGGAATGGCTTTCTATGTCTACGTTTTTGTTTTTGTAATACTTTTTTTTCAAAATGGCCACGACTGGGCATCTTTAGTCCACCCTCAATGACTGCATATACCTGAGGCTTAATTGTGAACACGTTTCTGTTTTTACCATGGGGCTCCCAACCCAGAAAAGTTGGAGGTGTGATGAGGGATGTCTGAGCACACAGAGGACCTGTAGAAAAATCTGTGCTTCAGTTCTGTCTTACAAAAGGACCTTTCAGGAATGCCTGAGTGGTTCTGGGCGTGGTCTGGGAGTTCTAGGATCAAGTCCCCACATCAGGCTCCCCTAGAGGAGCCTGCTTCTCCCTCTGCCTATGTCTCTGCTTCTCTCTGTGTGTCCCCCATGAGTAAATAAATAAAAAGCTTAAAAAAAAACCAAAAGGACCTTTCACATTTTTGTTTTTTATAATTAGTTCTTAAAATTGGGTAAGCCATCTCCTTCAGGCTAATTTGATTTAGAGATGTTCTTGCTACCTGTTCTTCCTCTGGGTAAACTACAGTTTATCAATATTATTCCTAAACTTTGTTGTTTCCCATTTTTTCTATCTTCCATGGTAATAGAATTTTAGCTGGGAACATGTTTAAAGTACATTTCTCTGCAGCTACATGTGGGCAAGTGTTCTGGTAGATAGCATGTAAATAGATGTGCTCTGTAGTTCCTTAGGACAGCCTTCCTTACAGGACAGCTGAACTCGAGTACAAAGGGATGAACTCTTGATCCCCATAAAAACACAGATCTCAAGGTCTTAATGCTGAGGGATAAAAGCCACTCTCAAAAGGTTACATACTGTATAATCCTATTTATATGACATTCCGGAAAAGGCAAAACTCTAGGGACTGAACAGAGCAGTGGTCACAAAGGTTGGAATGGGAGGAATGTTTGATTGCAAAGGAGCAGCAAAAGGAAATGTTGGGGTAATGCACAAACTTACCAGGTTGCTGGGAACCAGAGCTACTCTGAAAGTAGTTTTTTTAATTAATTAATTTATTTATTTATGATAGAGAGAGAGAGAGAGGCACAGACACAGGCAGAGGGAGAAGCAGGCTCCATGCACCAGTAGCCCGACGTGGGATTCGATCCCGGGTCTCCAGGATCGTGCCCTGAGCCAAAGGCAGGCGCCAAACCCCTGCGCCACCCAGGGATCCCTACTCTGAAAGTAGTTGACATCAAGTGGCACACCAGGGCACTATGGAAGAAGGGACATCCCTGTTAAGCTATTGATTAACTCCCCTGGGTAACAAATGTGTATCGTGACACAGGCCTTGGTTCAAGCTCTGTCCTAAATTTAAGAGGACCAAAATTTCAGATTCTGTAGCAGGCCAATGCCAAAAGGCCTGTCAGGGACAGGTGGCACCCCTCAAGTTAATCTGAAGCAGTTCTATTTCTATCTAGTCCTGCTAAGCTACCAATGAGATGAATTTTTTTTTTTTCTCTCATTTGTCCATCTCTTCACCTTTTTAATTCCAGAGTCCAAAGGAGAACAGAAATTCCTGGGCCAGCCATGGTTTCCTGGCAGACGCCCCTCCCCCACCAGGTTCAGGAGCTCCCTCCCCACCCCAGAGGAAGAGGGCTTGCTGTGCCACTTGCTGTGCCATCCTGGCCATGTGTATCACTATAGTGCCGGCAAAAAGTGACACAGAGATTGAAAGCAAGATGGGAAGATGGGAGGTTTTGCCCTGACTTAATGGGTTGTCCCTGAACCCCTAGATAGGGTCTACAATAAACCACTCTCAGTCCCCACAGGTCCCTTCTCTGGCCGAGGACTGCCACCGGGGAGCCGTTGTTTTAATATTCAGACCGTCTCTACATTTCTTTCAAGTCCTAAACGATACTCATTTCTGGAGCAGGAAGGAGTCCATGGTCCTTTATTCGAGAACTTGGGGCGGTGGGGAAAAGGCGGAGAGGCACGGGACAGCCTGCATAACAGCACTTCGTAGCTAGCAATGAGCCGTCAGTGTCTCTTGCGCAGCCGGTAAGAATTATGCCCTGGGAGCATCCTGGAAATCAGGGTAGGGCCCAGGCTTCTTTTTAAAAATTTCCAGTGGCTTCTGGCTGGACAGCCCCAAACCCCGCTATGGAGCCTACGATAGGGGCTGCTCCCAATTCCTAGAGGGGGGTGGGAGCACAGCAGCTCCCAGGGACGCCGGGACCCAGCGCCCGAAACCCGTCGCTCGGGCTCCAGGGCGCAGGCGCGCTCGCCCCGCCCCGCCCCGCGGGCCCTCCCTTCTCTGACCTCCGCGCCGCGGCGCGTCTGCGCAGGCGCGGGACGGGCGTTGGGTCGGTACCCCAGCCGCCGTGGGCTCTGCTCTTTGTGGGCTCCGCGACTTGGGGCGGGCAGGCCTGCGCTGGGCACGGCGCCCCAGTCCGTGACGGCGTTGGGAGAGCCCCTCCGCCCGCCCGCCTGCAGGGGCTGTGGAGGCCTGGAGCTGCGGGACAGAGCTGCAGGGCCGGTCCTTGCCCCAGGGAGGCTCTCCCCTGAATCCCGGTTGCCTTAGGGCCGCGGAGGAGCACTGGGCACCGAGGTCGCTGGTGGTGTGGTCGTCACTGTGGGTGTGGGTCCGCGTGGGAACTGGGTCCCAGAGCCTGGTCCCGAGGAGACGGGCGGCGGAGCGGAGCCAGCGGGCCGGGGCCCGGCTCGTGAGGGGTCTGAGAGCGCGCCCGAAAGCGGGGAACCGCCCGGCCCGGGCGTCCGGCTTTGGCTGCCCTGCTCTGGTCCCGGTCCCCGCGGGTGGGCTGGCCGTCTCCGCGCGCAGTGGGAATGCCCGGCGTCACCCAGCTCGCTCTCTGCTCCCTGAACCGAAAGGCTGAGGCCACAGGACAGAGATTTGGACCTAATGAAAGGACGTCGCCCCTTAGCCCCAGCTATGGACTCCACTGCATCAGGTTTGGCTCTCGAGGGTGCAGAGGGCCAGAAGCCCTTCTGGGGAGTTAGTAGCGGGCCGAGGCGCAGGACGACCCTAGGGAGAGGCCGGGGAATCCATTGATGGGGCAGAGGCTGCAGCCGCCTTCCCTGTGGTATTTCCTGATTTTTCAGGGCCAGGAGCATGAAGTCCCAGTGTCCAGACACTGTGGTAGAGGCCAGTCTTCCATGGCCACGGAAGACTTTCCAAAGGCCAGAGAGCAGGGAGGGTGGGAGAGGAGGCTGTGAGGGAGTGGCCCTTGGCCAGAGATCAGATAGCAGCGGGGCCATTTAGAGCCTCACCATCATTTCCTTTATTGCTTCAATAAGTAGTGAGATTCCTCTAGTTCTGCTAGCCCAGCTGCGTAGGAGATTAGCAGTGCACATGCGGGGTACCTCCTCTAGCCACCCTTTCATTAGTATTAGGGACCGGGCAAACCAGGTGACCCAGGAGGTTTAAAGCCATTCCTTTGTAAATTTAGAATCTCCTGTCCTTCATCAAATGGGCATTTTAATTTGATTTTTCATTCTTCACACAGTGTCAAGGTCGCAAGACTGGCCAAAAGAACTGGGCCACATCTTAGAGACTACCACCCCTCATGTATTCCTTTATGCTCTGTGTTCTGTAGACCATCAGCACAGGAATCATCTCGAAACTCTTTAAAGATGCGGACTTGCAGGCCATACCCTACATCCACTGAATGAGTGTCTGTTTAACGAGATCCTCAGGAATCCGTACACACATTAAAGTTTGAGAAGTGCTGACCTATATTATACTATGTTGCCTGCCACTTCCATGCTTCTGTTTTTGTTAGCTATAATCACTACTCTGGTATGGCTGGGGTTAGTTGTTTGTATTCAGGCTTTAAAAATAGTACAAAACAAAACTCTATCATAGAGGGACTTGCAAAGTGTGCTTGCAGAGACCTACTGGTGCTTGGGAACTCAGGAAGAATTGACCTTTGACCTGGGCTCCCAAGGATAAGGGGAAAGGTGTAACTTCTTTTCCTTAAAGTCTATATCCCTCTCTGGCTGTGCCTTGGGCCTTGTCTTGTATTCTCAACCTGCCTTACACGGCAGGCTAGACTTAAAGTTCCTTGAAAGTCTTCTCCATGTTTATGTTTTTAAAAGGCCTAGTAGAGGACCTATATGTTGGATGCCCAGTAAACAACTGTCCAATGGAGCGGCCAGACTATAGTGATACTTCAGTTACCTGCAGCCTGCTGTGGCCTTTGGACAGGGGAGTGGAGTGTTGTGTACTTCTCCCTTGTGTGGGATAGCTAGAGGCTGCCCCTCAGCTCCCTTTGACCCAGCTCTGTCCCCAGAGCCACGGAGGTGACACATGGACTCTTCAGGGATCTCCAGCTTGGGGAGTCTGGGAGCTGCAAAGGCCATAGGGTTAGCCTTCCTTATGCTCCTTTCGCCTTCCTAGTTCTCCCTTCTCAGGACCCTGCTCTTCCTCCAGAGAGATACCCAGGAGAAAAGGGAACAACCAGTTTATTCCTGAAAGCCAGGCCCCAGGTGAGTTGGGGTTCTCTTCATTTTACCTCAAATTACTGAACTATGGATGTCTTTGCCTCCTTTTCTCTGGGGCCTCTTTGTTCGCCAGACTGACCCCAATTCCTGCTCTGCAGGAGGCTGAGCTCATCAAGGTGGATGCTGGCCTCCTTGTCCCTTTCCAGAACCCTCTCCCCTCTGCTCAGTATGCAGTCAGATCCTGTGGTTTATTTCTGTCATGAGCACTGCAGTGAGTACCAAGTAATGTGAGAGATCCTTGGCCTTGAAAATGTGTCACTACCACAGAAAGGGGAGGCACTCTGGTGCTCAGGATGCAGCCCCAGTCACAGTAAGGATATCCGTGGTTAATGACGGAGAGGAGTGGCACAGATAGGCCTTTCCTTCAAGGTTTAGTGAAAGGAGAATAACCCTGTGTTGGAGAGGTTGGGGGAAGGCTTATGGAGAAGAGGGGACAAGGAGGTCTGAAGGTATGGATAGGTGGGGAGGCTGTGTCCTTGTTCGAATGTTATCTTCCTGGATTAGTGAGGAAATAGACTTAACTCACTACTTCCTGGCTGGGAGACTCACCTAACTTCTCCATGCATTGTTTTTGCCAACTGTAAAATGAGGATGGTAATCACATTAATGATAGTGATAAAAACAGCAATAGCCATTATGTACTCAGAACCAAATATGTATCAGGAACTACTCTACACAACTTACTTATACTGCCTCATTTCATCTTTCAAACATTCTCATTTTGAAGAGTGGCAACTTAGGCACAGAGAGGTAACCAAGAAAATCAAGGCACAGAGAGTTAAAGTAACTTGTTCATGGTTATCTAACTCATAAGAAAGGCATCCTAGTTTCAGATCCAGGTTGTCTGGCTCTAAGATCTTAACCACTCAATAATGCAATTACCTCATATTGTTGCTGGAGTCTTCCGGCAAATAGTAACTGCTTAGTCCTTGTCAGCTTCAGCTGTGATGGAGGTAGAGGAGGTAATGGTGACTAATTCCGAAGTGGATTCAAATTTGGCTGTAGTAGGCTGGAGAACCAAGTGGAGGGCTGTGGATGCCAGCCTGTGTTGTTTCCTAGCACACAATATGGTAGTTTCATGTATTCTAGCTTAAGGATAGACACTTGAGTTTAATCTTCTAGCCAGTAGGGGAACCCCCACCAATAGGGAATTCTTACAAATAACTAGTAGAGTAATAAATAGAGTTTAAACCTCTTTGACCTCAATGTAGAGATTCAGAGTTTTATCAGCTTAATTTAGTTATGTGGTAATAACAATGGCCTGTAGATCTCAATGGCTCATAGTAACAAAGGTGTATTTCTTCCTTATGTTACATATCAGTAGTGGATGAGCTGTGATTGCTCCAACCCTCTTTGCTCTGGGATTAAGGCTGAAAGATCAACCCTGTGCTGGGACATGTTATGTGGCAGGGAAAAGTGCAATGTCAGAACCAGGAAGTGGTTCTGGCTTCTGCCCAGAAGGGGCAGGTGTTGCTTCTGCCCACAACCCTTTGGCTGAAGCAAGTCATGTGGCAAGCCTAACTAACATCATTGAAGTGGGAAGTATAAGCCTCCCATAGTAAGGGGTGCCAGAGGAGGGGCAGTGAATATTTTGAACACATAATTAGTCTAATACGGTCTGTTTTCTTACAAATACTCACTTCCCTTTCTCCACACAAATTCTCTCCTCAAGATAACCCAAAACTAGTTAACTAGTAGGAGCATCAAGATCAAAGTCCTGGATGGTGTGATGGCCTCACCTTCAGGTCTGGATGTTTCTCCTTTGGATCTGGAGACAATGAGCTTAAAGGACAAATTGCCTCAATCCATATATTCAATGTACAGTGGAACAATGGAGATGGGATAATCATAATAAGCATCCCTATTCAGAATGGGGAAGCATGGGGGGAGCCCAGCAGTCTCAGGTCCTTTATAACTATGAAATTCCACTTGGTAGACTTGGTGAGCCCCACTGATCTCAGGATTGGGAAGTCTTTTGGTTAAGTCCTGGTTCTGCTTCCTAGGTGGAGCTCCTCAGTCCAGTGTTCTCCTTAGCTCTTGGCTCTGCTCCCAAGTACCTTTTGCAGTATCCTCCTTGGTCAATGAAATGATTTTGGAGAATAATGTCACTTGAGGGCTAAGCAGGTTTTTCATCTTGCCTGAGTAGGTTGATGGCCCAAGAATTTTCTCAAGTCACAGACTTTCAGTGTAACTCTTGAACTGTAATCAGCTTTTAATCTATTTGTTTTCTATCATTTCTATATGTCAACAGTTTAACCCAGAGATCTTTTTTTAATATGCTCCTTTCTTTAGGCTTAATTACGGAGCTTGGGTGTTATCTCGGGACAACCATTCTTTTAGTCACTAAGAAATTTAGTTGCCCTGAAAGGGATTTCTTGGGAGCTATCTGAAATTATTCAGAGATTTAAACAAAAGGTTTGACTACCACACTCATGATTTGGTTCTTCCCTTAGGTTGAATTTTAATAATCTTTTGTCATGCAAAAGCCTTATCTATGTTGCCTTTGACCAATTGGAAACGATAATTGGTTAAATCTCTAACTCTGCAAGTCTTGAAATTTCTGGACACTTTCTTTTGCTTTCCTTTTTTATTTTTGTCAAACTGGTAAACTCTTGAGCTCATTTCTTTTTCTTGTAGTATTTTGTCAAATTCTGCCAATAACAAGCAACTCACACTACTGATGTCCTAGCCTCTTCTTAAACATCACAAGTTCATGCTTATGTTGTCCATCTTTCCAGTTATTGCAGACAACAGTTTTAGCACACATTTCGCCACCAAATCACATGGGCTGCCATCTCACCAATAAGTTTCTTTACTACCCGGCCCTGAAGCCAAAGTCACGTGTTCTAGGGTTTTTTGTTATGGTGGAACCCTATATTGAGTACCAGTTTTTTAATGAGTCACTTTAGGCTAGTTATGCTGTAATAACAACAGCAAATCCTCAAAGACTTATACCAACAAAGGTTTATATCTTGTCTGCATTACATGTTTTACATTCAATTTGGGAAAGCAGATTATTTGAATACCATTAGGGCAGTGGGGCTGGGAACTCAATCCTGTAGGGAGAGCCAGTGACTGTTTTGAACAAATAGTAGTGAGTTTTCCATATTTTATATTTTGGATAGACTTTCGTGTTAATGTAAAATTTTACTTTGACTTATCCAATGGAATCAATGCCTAAATGGGATTTGGTTTCTAAACATATTTTGGAAAAAGTAAATTTATACTGCCTTCATTTATCTGCATTTTAGTTCAGATATGTGGATTATTATACAGTGTAAGTCAACTGGGACGTGTTCTAATTGCTGTTAGACGATGACAGGATAGTTCTGGCTGGGACCCCCAGAATAGTTGTACCTTATGGGGACCTGGGATCCAGGGTCTTACTGTCAGTTTTGCACATTCCGGAACTGAATGAGTAGGAATTAAAAAGTGATTAGGCTTTGGGGGAGAGGATTCATGGTAATCCAACTCACAAAAGACTTAACTGATTTATTATAAGGCCACTTGATATACTTCTGCTGAACTGTGTGCCTGTGCTAGTGGGAGGGGGTGATAAATTATAAATCCCAAATTATTTGATTTGGACTTAGTAAAATTGTCATTAAAATTATAGGTCACATGTTTCAAAAACAGGAGACTGCTGATATTAGTGCATTTGAGAATGCAAAATGGGCTCCTAGGTGGCCCAGTTGGTTAAGTATCAGACTCTTGGTTTGGACTCAGGTCATGATCTCAGGGTCTTGGGATTGAGCCTCATGTCAGGCTCCAAGCTCAGTGAGGAGCCTACTGGAGTTTCTCTGTCCCTCTCCCTCTGCCCCTCCCACACTCACTCACATGCTCTCACAAATAAGTAGATAAATTTTTTTTTTTTTAAAGAATGAAAAACATATGTCTGTTTCTTCTAGTTGATTCTAATTAAATGCAACTAATTTGAGAGTAAAACCTGTTGAAAATGGATTGCATTTCTTTCCCTTAACTAAGCAGAATGTTTCTACAGGCCAGATTCCCTTGAGGTCCTAATTATATTTCTAAGCACCATGATATTGACAAAAGTGGGCATTGGATAGAATACCAAATAGTAAGGACAATACAATTCCTAGAGCAGCTTAAAATATTTTTGAGATGACAAAACCCAAAACGGGGCATTGGGATAGCTAGGAACTCTTGGAATCCCTTGTACATCCTAAGGTTCTACTCAGACACCACCCTCTCTTCTCCTCAGGGCTGTTAGTGCACTCCCTAAGGGTCCAAGGGTGTTTTCTATGTTTCAGGATCTGATGACATTTGAGGATGTAGCTGTGGAATTCACCCAGTGGGAATGGGGGCAGCTGGACCCTGCTCAGAAGGACCTGTACAGTGAAGTGATGCTGGAGAACTTCAAGAACCTGGCCTCTCTGGGTGAGCTCGGCTCCTCCAAAGTCCAAAGTCTGCCCATTAGGCCTGCCATCTTTATTTCATTGGTGTTTAAAAACTTGGAGTTTCTAGGCTTCTTGGCTGAGTTTTGCCCTGGGGTTATGGAATCAGACATTTACACTGTCTTTGGGGTCCTCATGCCTAAGAAAGGTCCTGTTCCATATGAAATTGTAATAAGTTTCATGATTCTGCTCCTAATGTTTTACAATGCCTATTCTTTGGAGACTCTCCACACCTACAGTATTTCTCCCCCAGAAAGACCTAGGGCCAAACCCTTGGCCTTTAACATATGCAGTCATGATCCTTTTCTTTTTCTACCGTCAGGGCTTCCAGTGTCTAAACCATATGTGATCTCCCAGTTGGAGGAAGGGAAAGAGCCCTGTGTGTTAGAGGGAGAAATCTCAACAGGTGAGTGAGTGAGACCTAAGCAGCATCACACATAGTAAGAACCATGGGCGAGAAGTTGTCCTGAGCCCCTGGGGGTCATGGGGCTCTCCTTTGAGGTGAGGCCACTTGTTAGGAGCCCTCCACTGCAGTATTTTAAATACTCTTTGGCTTTTGTAATTATATCTGGTGTCAGAAGAAGAGATGTTCATTTTCTTCTCTAGCATTTATGCTTTCTTTGATACCTATCTCTGCCCACCCTTTCTGGGTTCTTGGAGCCACTCAGCATCACTAGATGTCACATGGGCAATGTTGGATGGAATCTAAGGACTGACAGTTGTAAATGGCCAGGCTATCCTTTATCAGCAGGGTTAAGAGAGTGAAAGACCAAACAGTGCAGCTGAGTGGCCTATATATTAATATATATATATATTATAAATGAAGGCAGTATAAATTTACTTTTTCCAAAATATGTTTAGAAATCAAATCCCATTTAGGCATTGATTCCATTGGATAAGTCAAAGTAAAATTTTACATTAACACGAAAGTCTATCCAAAATATAAAATATAAATATATACAAATATAAATATATTTATAGGCAAGGACAGACAGGTGGATGTCAAGATCAAGGTGAAGACCTTCAAGTTTGATTAAGCTGAGCTTCAACAGAGCTGGTTCCAGGAACAAAGATTACTCCCTGCTGTCTGTTGTCATTTCTTTGAGACCATGCATTCCTAGGTGACTTGAGAGTACTTGACAGGTCTCACCTCTTGGAGCAGAATTCTGGACCCACCTGCCATGTGTAGTTCAAGCACACTGGAGGAAGGTGACAGTCTGTGCCAATGTCTATCTCTGAGGTAGAATCATAGCCCTGGATCAGAGGTAAATCTCAGTGCTCAAATCCTGAGAACACAGGCTGGGCCTCATTTTTTAAGAATTATTTTTATTTTTTTTTAAGATTTTATTTATTCATTTGAGAGAGAGAGAGAGAGAGAGAAAACAGACCACAATCAGGGGGAATGGCAAGGGGGGCAGGGTGGAGGGAGGAGGAATCTCCCCATTGAGCTGGAAGCCCGATGTGGAGCTTGATTCCTGGACCTAGAGATCATGACCTGAGCCCAAGGCAGACACTTAACCATCTGAGCCACCCAGGCGCCCCCAGGCTGGGCCTCATTAAAGGAGCCTAGAAGAGAGGACAGAGAGGGAACTTGCTGATCCCTGCTTCATGAATATTTTCTTGATCTTTTTGATCCAGAATGGGAACAAGGGTATGACCTATTGATCTAGTCTTAAGATAAATATGTCTTTTGACAGTGCTCTACAAACATGGCTGTTTCAGAATCTCTCAGGTAGCTTCTTAAACATACAGATTTCCAGGGGTCACATAAGACCTACTGACTTAGAATCTGGCATCACTAGTCATTTACCTCTTCAGAAGTGTTATTTTTAAAAAAAGATTTATTTATTCATGAGAGAGAGAAAGAGAGAGGCAGAGACACAGGCAGATGGAGAAGCAGGCCCCATGCAGGGAGCCTGACACAGGACTCGATCCTGGGACTCCAGGATCATGCCCTAGGCCGAATGCAGGCACTAAACTGCTGAGCCACCCAGGCATCCCAGCAGTGTTATTATTGTACTAGTTTTCTATTGTTGCTGAAACAAACTAATACAATGACTTTAAACAACACAAGTCTATTAACAGTTCATAGGTCAGAAGTCTGACATGGATCTCATATGGATCTCACATAAGATGTCAGTAAGAGGTGTTTTCCTTTCTGGAGTGGCTAGGGGAGAATCTGTTTTCTGCTCATTTGAATTGTTGGCAGAAGCAATTTCTTGCAGTTATGAAACTGAGATCCTTGTTTTCTTGTTGGCTGCAGACTGAGGAATGTTTCCAGCTTCTAGAGACTGCTACATTCCTTGGCTCATGATGCCCTTCCTCCACCTTCAAAGCCAGAAGTGGTGGGCTGAATCCTTCTCACACCACATCTCTCTGACCCAGCCAGGAAATGTTCTCTGATTTTAAGGATTTATGTAATTATATTGAGCCCATTGAATAATCCAGGATAATCTCCCCATCTAAAGGTGTGGGCCCTTAATCACATCTGCAAAGTCCCTTATATCATGTAAGGTAACATATTTACAAGTTCTTGGGATTAGGGCATGGATGCCTTTGGGGGAGAATTATTCTTCCTATCTCAATTATATACAGTAATACAGTATATTACTGAGGTGCTGAGGGGACTTTGTGGAGAACATCTTCCTACCATCTTCTCATCTTTATGATCTTTGGATTTACCTTATGTACTGGAATCCAAACACTGTTTTTTCAGATTTTCCTAATCTCCATTTACTTGTTTATCACTTCTTGATAACTTCAAAACCTTCTTTGGACATATACTATTCTTGAAAGAAACTGTGTATGTCTCAGATATTATTTTAAAACTTTATTATCTTACATCCATTATAGGACTTCCTCTGGGCACATGGAATAAGTAATGCTAAAATGTTGGTTTTTTTTTTTTTTTTTTCCCCCTCAGACTGGGAGAAAAAGTCTAAAGTCAAGGAATCAGTACTAAGTCAGGGAATTTCCAAAGAAGATTTACTCCAGACAGCACCAGTGGAAAAACATATCAGAGATGAACTCTGCTTCTGCCAACTGAAAGCAACCCGTGGTCATGAAGACCAATTAGAGATACATCCAAAAGACCAGGAGACCCATCTGAAAGAAATATCAGTTACTCACAAATATACTACCCTAAGGACAGATCATGAATGGAGTGAACTTGGGAGAAGTTTAGGCTTAAGATCAGTCTTTGCTAATCAACACAGTGTTCTTATGGGAGAAGGATCCTATACATGTGATACAGAATTCAGACAGACTTCAGGGAGAAATAACTCCCCAAGAACCCATCCAGGGAAGAAACCTTGTAAATGTAATGAATGTGGGAAGTCTTTCCATTTCCAATCAGAACTTAGGCGCCATCAGAGATGTCACACTGGAGAAAAGCCCTATGAATGCAGTGAATGTGGAAGAGCCTTTGGTCATATTTCATCCCTTATTAAACATCAGAGAACTCATACTGGAGAAAAGCCCTATGAATGCAGTGAATGTGGGAGAGCCTTCAGCCAGAGTTCATCTCTTGTTCTACATTATAGATTTCATACTGGAGAGAAACCTTACAAATGTAATGAGTGTGGGAGAGCCTTTGGTCATACTTCATCCCTTATTAAACATCAGAGAACTCATACTGGAGAAAAGCCCTATGAATGCAGGGAATGTGGGCGAACGTTCAGCCAGAGCTCATCTCTCATCGTACATTATAGATTTCATACTGGAGAGAAACCTTACCAATGTAATAAATGTGGGAGAGCCTTCAGCCAGAGTTCATCTCTCACTCAACATTATAGATTTCATACTGGAGAGAAACCCTACAAATGTAATGAATGTGGGAGAGCCTTTGCTCATACTGCATCTCTTATTAAACATCAGAAAAGTCATGCTGGAAAAAAAGCCATATAAATTCAGTGAATGTAGGAAGCTGGAGTGCACACATTACTCACATGACACACACTGGAGGGAGATCTTGTATGTGTGATGTATGTGGGAAGACTTTTGGTTGAAAAACATGTCTTATTCAACATCAGACAGTACATGCTAAAGAGAAGCTCTATTGATGTCAAGAGAGAAGGTGGGCTTTCAGAGAAGCCATATTGGTGAGAAATCAAGTAGATGTGACTGATCTGGAAAGGCTTTTGTCAGGGGACACATTACTCAACATCAGTTTCTACTGGCAAGAGAAACCTTATCAGTGCAATGAGTATGACATAGCCTTCAGTCACATATTATTCAGTAAGTAAGTAAATAAATAAATATCATGTAACTCAAACTGGAGAGAGACTGCAAGTGTGACAAAAGCCATCTGTGATACTTCTTTAAGCACCAAGAACACATACAAAAGAGAAGGCCTTTGAAAGCAATAAGTGTGGGAAGGCCTTCTAGTAGAGCTCATCTCTTAATAAACATCAGACAATTTATTCTTGAGAAAAACACTATGGAAATGATGAATGTGGGAGAGACTTCAGCCAAATCTTTTTCCTTTATAAATATCAGTGAACTCACCCTACTAGAAACCCTGGGAATGTATTGCATGTGGAAAAGCCTTTGGCATATGTTCCATTCACTCTGTACATCAGAGAATGTGCACTAGAGTGACTTTCTGAATTTGGTGAAACTGGGAAAACCCACTAGTATAGTTCAGGCTTCAGCATACACTAAGACTTTACTCCAAAGAGAAACCCTGGGAACTTAACAAATGTGGGGGAAGTTCCTTTCAGACTTGAGATTCATAAAACAAGAGCTGAAAGGAATCTGAGAAATCAACTAATTTGGTGATTTTCTACCTGGTGGAGGCTCTCTATAACTGCACTGTGCTTCACCTCCCCATCCTGTTACTGATGGTTTAGGGTTAAGAAAACATCTGAAAATACCATGCACTGGGCTGGGCCTCTTTCCTTCTGGTTCACAGCTGTGGTTTTGAGATTGAGAGACTTAAGGTCTTCTGTACAAAACCCCATGCACTAAATGTTACCTCTAAGAGGCAATGGAGTGGTATTTTTAAAGTTGACCAAAAAACAATTTTTATTAAATCTTTATGCTGTGAGATTTGAAATTTTTGAAATAAAATGAAATCTTTTTAAACATTAAAATCATTAAAATATGTGTAAAAAAATAAAAACTTCAAAAACATTATTCTTAGTTAAAGCCAGATACCAGACACCATGTATTGCATAGTTCCATTTATAGGAAATGTCCTGAAATGGCAAAATCCTCAGAGGCAAAATAGATTAGTGGTTGCCTGGTGCTGGGAGAAGCAACTAGGAGTAAATGCAGCTGTTACAGAGAATCTTACTGGGGTAATGCAAATGTCCTAAAACTGGTTTATGGTGATGATTGAACAAAATCATTGAATTGTGCACACAAAATGGGTAAAATTTATGGTATGTAAATAACACCTCAGTAAAATTGTTTTCATAAAATATCAAATACACAGATACACCAACTATTGCTAAACTACTTTTCCTATCTTGTCTGTTACTTTAAGCCATCTGTGTGTATTTTCTGTAGTAGTTAACCCTAAGCTTACTGGGTCTCAAGTTCATATCATGTTGCATCTGAAATTTGTGAGGAGAAGCCAAGAGTAGGAGCTAGCATAGAGCAGAAGAGTCTTGACTAAAAATATTAGTTTATACTAAAGACAGTCCCTCAAGCATTTTAAATCCATAAGAGGAAGCTGAGCCTAGACTTCAGGGAATCAGTTCAAAGTGATCCATGTAGACAGGGAGAATCTAGGGGCCCCACAAGTTGGCTAATGCAGAGGGGTGCAGGCAGATAGGATAAACAAGAGGCATCTGGACAGCTGAAATCAAAATGCCAGTCTAGGAACCTAGAAATCATGGGAATTTCTTCCCAGAAAGCCAAGGTGTACAGGAGAGAAATAGCAAATGTAATTACATTAGTAATAGCTTAGTTGACTTACCTTTTCTCCCAGTGCCCTTTTCTAATCCCAACCTAAGTCACTTTATATACCCGGATACCTGAAACTTTGTAGCTGGTCTTTGCTTAACATCTGTCCCTCTTGTTATCTTTTTTTTTTTTTTTTTAAGATTTTATTTATTCATGAGAGACACAGGCAGAGGGAGAAGCAGGCTCCATGCAGGAAGCCTGATGTGGGACTTGGTCTCGGGACTCTGGGATCACGCCCTGAGCCAAAGGCAGACACTCAACCGCTGAGCCACCCAGGTGTCCCCCCTCTTGTTATCTTTGTGGTGGTAACTATTCTTATCAGTGTGCACTGACTTCCCCATCTGAAAGTCTTTGTACTGCCCACAAGATAAGTTCCCACTCCTCACTTTGGTATTTAATGCCCTCTTCACTCTGCCTTAACCTCCTGTTGCTCCTGACAACCTCTGTTACAGACGAACTTGCTTGCCATACCTCAAACATGCCTTCACAGTCCCCTGCCTGTTCCACCAGCCTGGAATGCCCTCTCCACTTCTCTAAATCCTAATAGGCAGTCAGAACCCTGTTCAAATACCCTCTCATCAGGGAAGAATTCTCTCTTTTTTTTTTCTTTAAAGATTTGCTTTACCTAAGAGAGAACGCGAGTCAGGGGAGGGGCTGAGGGAGAGGGACAAGTAGACTTGAGACAAGCAGACTCCGTGCTGAGCACAGAAGCAGATGTGGGGCTTGATCCCACGACCCTGGGATCATGACCTCAGCTGAGGGCAGACGCTGAACTGACTGAACCACCCAGATGCCCCAGGGAAGAATTCTCTTGAACACTACTGTGAAGTCATTATCTTACTGACTTGCAATTGTAAAAGCACTTGTGTTTGCTTAAAGTTTTTAAAAATGAAAGATGTCTTGGGATAGTTTTTATTACTGTCTTGATCTATTTGAATCATCCGCTTGCCACTTTCTTGTCTCCTGAAACATTAGCTGCTTCAGATAATTTCTCATACTTCCTCTCAAATGAGCACACAATAGGTGCTTACTAACCATGTGTTAAGTTGAAAAATTTGTATTGCCTACATTTACTCACTGCTTCTGACTGAATTCACACTTTATTTTAAGATTTATTTATTTATTCACCAGAGACACACAGAGAGAGGCAGAGACACAGGCAGAGGGAGAAGCAGGCTCCATGCAGGGAGCCCGACATGGGACTCGATCCCAGGTCTCCAGGATCACTCCCTGGGCTGAAGGCAGCGCTAAACCGCTGAGCCACCTGGGGTACCCTGAATTCACACTTTAAAACAAAGTATTTTACTGTACAGATATATCACATTTAAAAAATATTATTTAAGTAATCTCTACACCCGACATGGGGCTTGAATTCATGACTCCAAGATCAAGAGTCACATGCTCTTCTGACTGAGCCAGCCAGGTGCTCCTGACTTCATACTTTTGTACTAGATGAAAAACTTTCCTTCTAGAAAACTACCAATTAAATATTTTCTTAGAAAAATAGTGTTGCTTCTTATAATTATTTTTCAAATTCAAATATAGATTGGCACTGTTCCATCTTTTGGGGGTGGGTTGGTATGTGTATACATAAAAACTCATTGCTATTTTATTTTGTAGCACTAGAATGACTACTTATATCAACTACTCAGAATTAGGCCAAGCTTCACAGGTTAAAGATACAGTACCCCACAAGATTGCTCTCACTTCGGATACCAACCACAAATTTGAGGGTCCCTAGGCTACTCTTCTGACCAGCTGGCTACAAACTTGGGAGTTCCCACCAGCCCTTCAGGTTTGATAGTTCTCTAGAGCAAATCTCAGAACCAGGAAAGGGCTGTATTTATTATGATAATTTTATTATAGCAAAAAGATAGAAATCAAAATCAACCTAAGGAAGAGGCACATAGATTGAGGTCTGGGAGCATCTCAAATGTGAAGCTTTCATCTTTCCCAGGAACACATCACCTGCTGGCATATCAATATGTAACTGCAGAGTATTGACATCTAGAGAGGTTCACCTGAGCTTCATAGCCCAAAGTTTTCACTGGGGTTTCATTCTGTCGTCATGGCTGGTTGACCAAAGTTGAACACAATCTTCAGGGCCCCTTCCCTCCCTGGAGGTCAGGCTGATATCACATGGCTCAAAATCCCAACCCTCTAATCACAAAATTGTTCTGACTTGGCCAGCCCCCATCCTCAATCACCTAATTATCATAAACTGGGGGCAACCAAAAGTTCTCATTAGCATGAACTATCAGGTATGGTCCCAGAGACCCACTATGAATAATAAAGATACTCTTATCACTGAGGAAATAACATGGGTTTAGGAGTTAGTTAACTCCAGGAACTAAGGACAAAGACCAGCCAAGTTCTTTATGACACAGCACACACTTAAGACAATGTGAAAATGCTTCTTCAATTATTTTTTCTTTTCATCCAAGTATTTGTCAATGGGCTGTACGTTGTAAGGGGACTTAATTTTATCTACATTCTTTTCCCATTGTTCTCCCATCAGCTGTACCTGTTTGGATTCCCACCATCAGTGCAAGAGGGTTCCTCTTTCTCCATAGCCTCAATTCTTCAATTAGTATTCAGATAAATCATAAACATGAAGACTACACTTTAGATATTCCTCTACTTATCGACCACCGGCAAGAACTTAGACTTAGGACCACAGCTGATGGCAAGGGAGGCCAGAAGTTGGTCTTTGGGCAGCAAAGAGCCCAGTTAAAATTTGGGGGATTCTGTTATTAAGGAAAAAGAGTATGATGTATATTGACAGATGACCAGGAATCTGTTTCTTGAGACCCAAATATTGCAAAGCCAATTGGGTGTGAGGCCACATCCATAACTCTCCGGTATCAGCCTTCTCTGTAAGATGAAGCTCTGTACTTTAAAGCTCTGTACTTGTGAAAATAAGTGAAGCCCACTCAAATGAGAACACAAAGGCTATTTATTCAGAGCTTGTTATAGCAAAGGACCAGCTACTATCACCTGCATTTGGCAGAGATCCAGAGGCATACAGAAAGTAAGAATGCTTTGTAATGAGAAGAAAGCTTCAGGTACGCCCTGATTGGAGGTTGTTGGCATGGGAAAGCTGGAGGTCAGTTAACTAGGAGCGGAACATCTTATGTGATTGGTTTGGAAAACTTACTTGGCTTTCTACGGTTGGTCCTAAGTTGAAAGTGGGGGGCAAACAAAATAGAACTCGCAGTCATTGACCAAGTTCTGGCTGTTCTGAGCTGACTGCTGTAGAGGCTGTGGTTTGCCTTTCAGGCTGGTTGGCAGAGGTATGTGTCAGAGTTCTGTTGTCTTATCCGGTGTGTCCATTGTCCATTGGTATATTTAGTCCCTCAGCTCCTCCTCTTTGGTCATTCTCTTGCTTGAGAGAGGTTAGCCAATTCAGAGACACTAGACATTCAGATCTTCACAACTTGGGGATTGTTCAGTTGTCTTCATATAAACTGTATCTTAAGATATTTTTGTTGTTGTATCATCACAGCAATCATGTAATAAGAGAGCAGCTGTGCAAAAGCATTGAGTCAAATAATGTTTTAAGGCACTCTACAGCCTGTGCTACCATGCCTGTTTCATGCATCTAAGAATAGCAAGAAATTACAGCCATGGTACAGATACCATCATGATTAATCAATGAAAAGTTTAGGGCAGTGAAATTGCCTGTAACTACTTGTGCCAGTAAAAATAAGGCAGATCAACAGATCTTCTACGTAGTGAAGAGGTGATATTATTATTTTTTGGGGGAAAGAGGTGATATTATTAATAACATCTGCCAGAGTCAGTTATAAGTCTCTTAAAGTTTTTTTATTTCCTTCCATTGGAAATACTGCTCTGATGGTTCACATAAACAATGAGTTAGCAATTCACCAGAGTGCCTGAATAATCAAGCTCCTCATTATGGAGCTCCTGAGTTAGAAATTCCAGCATTGGTGATTTACAGTTAGGAAATCTGTACAAGGGATTTCTGTACATAGACAGATCTCAGGATACTATTCCTAAACTGCATTAGGTTTTAGTCTGAGAAACACAAGGCAGTTGTCCTGGCTGCAAAGGAGGTAGAATTTAGTAGGGACACATAAAAGTCAAGGGGAAACACGTTGTTCATGACATGAGATTGGGACCAAAGCTTTATATTAGCTCTGTTACCTATTTGGATTCCTATAAGTGATAAGTAACTGACCCATTATACTATAAAGCTGCATGGACTGATTTATCGGGTTCTGTGCTGAGTAGCCAAAACAAAAACAAAAACAAAAACAAAAACAAAAAACAGACGAGGGCAAATGCAAGAAGACCAGTTAGGTCATTTGTGGTGTCTAGTAAGGGATGCTGGTGGTTTGGGCCAGAGGGTGGAAACAGGTGGTAAGACACTGTCAGATGCTAGATTTTTTTTTTTTTTTTTAAATTGGGAGATGACAGTATTTCTTGGTTGTTTACACGAAGGGTTTTAGAGGAGTCTAGGGCGGATCTAGATGGCCCTAGCAACTGGAAGAATGGGGCTTCTTTAAATGAAGGGAGCGGGGTATGTCTGGGAAAGCACATCAGGAGTGCAGAGACACCTGTGGGGGTGTCAGCTGCTTGTTTTGTTTTTCAAAGATTTTCTTCATTTATTCATGAGAGACACACAGAGAGAGGCAGAGACACAGGCAGAGGGAGAAGCAGGCTCCATGCAGGGAGCCTGACGCAGGACTCGATCCCAGGTCTCCAGGACCACGCACTGGGCTGAAGGTGGCATCAAACTGCTGAGCCACCCCGGCTACCCAAGCTGCTTGTTTTGAATTCATTCTCAAAGAGGAGTCTTTGGCTGAGGTCAAGATATTCAGAAAGGCTGTCAAATTCAAATTTATAGTTACTTGTGGTCTGATCATTAGAGTGTAATAACTAGTATTTTATGGGAGACAGGGATTCTAGTAGTCACAGGTTGATTTAAGATCATTTGTCCCTGTAGGTACAAGTGGAAAAACCATTGACTATAATTCCCTATAGTCTCATTTGATGAGACCAGAATTGCTTTCATACACAAACACACACACACTGGTGACCTAGCAATGGATGGCATATTCAGCAGCTAAGACAGAGTAGTGCTTACCATTTAGGATAATTTAAGAATGGCAGAATGAATATGTTCTGAACTAATTATAGTAAAGAGGACAGAAAACAGAAAAAAGGACCATTATGGGTGGATAACAACCACGTATCTGTAGGAATGAGAAAAATATGAGCAAGCAGAAAACCATGTATCTATAGGAATAAGAAAAATATGAGCAAGCAGAAAAAAAACAAGACAGGACTGACAGAAATCTTGGTCTGACATCTTGGGCAGAAGCTACTTATTATCTGTGGTCACCTACTTATTCCAGAAGTCTTTGGTTAGAGATATACTTCTGAAGATCAGGTGCTTCTAGAGTGTCTTGGAGAATCCTGTCTGAAGTCCTCTAGTGGAGTAGGCTTCCAGTTGTATTACATCTACTTTCTGAATAATTCCTTTTTTAGTTGTGAAATATATACTGAAGAATTAACTCCCTGAAGTTTCACTGCTGTATTTTTGTTGACAGTACCTGATAAAGTCCCATACAATGAGGTTCAAGAGCATTTTTTTAAAAAAGATTTACTTATTTATTTATGATAGAGAGAAAGAGACAGAGACAGAGACAGAGAGAGAGAGAGAGAGAGAGAGAGAGGCAGAGACACAAGAGGAGAGAGAAGCAGGCTCAATGCCGGGAGCCTGTTGTGGACTCGATCCCAGGACTCCAGGATCCCGCCCTGGGCCAAAGGCAGGCGCTAAACCGCTGAGCCACCCAGGGACCCCTCAAGACCAGTTTTCTCTGATGTCTCTTCCTGTAGATAAAATCTCATGGCTAAAGATCATAAAGAGGCTATTTAGGAAGATGCTGTGGGAAGGTGGCCTTAACCTGCTGATGCTAAGACTGGGTATAAGATTCTCCTGCAATATTTTGCCATGTCTGCATGCAGCAGGGTAGAGTGTTGGAAGTGGAACCTCTAAATAAATGCGCTTTCCAGTTATCAGTTTTTAGGGAAATAACTGTTCTATCTCCAAGGGAGTGATCCACATAATCATAAGGGTTTCTGGCCATAAGGACTACGTTTGGCTGGGTTGCCAAAGGGTTTCTAAAAGTTTTGCTATTTTTTAAATTTAGGCATTTATTTTATTGAGTTTATTTATTTATTTGAGAGAGAGCAAGAGGGAGCATGAGTGGGGGGGGAGGGGAAGAGGTAAGGAGAGACGAGAAGCAGGCTCCACACTGAGCAGGGAGCCCAATGTGGGACTTGACCCCAGGACCCTAAGATCATGACTTGAGCTGAAGGCAGGTGCTAAACTGACTGAGCCACCCACGCACCCCAAGTTTTGCTAATTTTAAGTTAAAGATGCCATTAGTTCTTACAGCCTTTCCAGAATATTATGTATGTTAAGGACAACATAGTTTTTGAGTAAGGGATAATGCCATATAGAGTTCTTTTATAATAGTTCCTGTAAAATGTGTGTCAAGTTGACATGGGATGGACTGTGATGGCTTTAAAACGTCAACTTGGGGGATACCTGGGTGGCTCAGCGGTTTAGCGCCTGCCTTCGGCCCAGGGCATGATCCTGGAGTCCTGGGATCAAGTCCCACATCGGGCTCCCTGCATGGAGCCTGCTTCTCCCTCTGCCTGTGTCTCTGCCTCTCTCTGTCTCATGAATAAATAAATAAAATCTTAAAAAAAAAAAAAAGTCAACTTGGCTAGGCTGAACTACATCTCTTTACATGGTAGCTGGATACAGAGGGGATGAAAATGGAAGCTGCCAGTCCTCTTTGGGCCTTGCTGAAAGTCCTAGAAACACTACTAACTTTCCAATGCAGTCTTCATATTTTTTTTTTCTGCCTTCTCAGACTCCCATTAGATGTGTATTGGAATGTTCATGAAGCTCCATTTTTCTCATTTTCTCTCTCTCTGTTCTTTGGATAATTTTTATTGCTCTATCTTCTAGTTCACTGATGCTCTCTTCTGCCTCTTCAAGTCTGATGAGGCCTTCCACCACTTTCTGTTGATCAAAGCAAGTAATAAGGACAATCAAGGAAGGGGGAATAAACTTCACTTTTTTTTTCCTTGAAGATTAATTTACTCATGTTTAGAGGCAGGGAGGGGCAGAGGGACAGGGAGTCTTAAGCAGACTCCGTCCTGAGTGCAGAGCACAACAAAGGGCTCCATCTAAAGACCCTGAGATCAGGGACATCTGGGTGGCTCAGCGGTTGTGTTTGCTTTTGGCTCAGGTTGTGATCCCGGGGTCCTGGGATCCAGTTCTGCATCAGGCTCGCCACAGGGAGCCTGCTTCTCCCTCTGCCTGTGTCTCTGCCTCTTTCTCTGTGTCTCTCATGAATTAAAAAAAATAAAATAAAATCTTAAAAACAAACAAAAAAAGACCCTGAGATCATGACCTGAGCTGAAATCAAGAGTTGGATGTTTAACCCAATGTGCCACCCAGGCTCCCCATAAACTTCACTTCTTGATGAGAGTGATAACACGTAAGTTAGAGGCAGAGAAGGAATTGTTGGGACCATCTTTGCAGGAATCCTGCCATCTATGATTTTTTTTATTTTTTTTTTAATTTTTAGTTTTTAATTTTTTTAAATGAGCAGTAATTCTCCCTCTTCAATCCAGTTTAAGCGCCTCTTACCCAAATACCTGCCAGTGCTGAGTGTGAACAACCTCTTTTAATTTAGCCAACTTGGTATGTTAAAAGTCTACTAAAAATGGGATGCATTATAAAACAGGAGTGAAACAGGTTGTCTAATTCAGCAAAGAAAAAGAAAAGAGTAGATGAAGCGACCGTGTCAACCTTAATTTTTGGAATCTAACGTGTCACTATTTTTTGTTTTTTTCTGCGTGTTAAAATATTTTTATGCTAAATTTGAAAATCGGAGGTCTGGCTGAGCAGGAAGACCAGCTCCTTACAAGAAGTCGGCATCTTTTCTCGGTCCACATACGCCGGTCATCCGGGCAGCCCCAGAGCAGACGCTACGCAGCCACGATGAGCAGGACGGGCGCAAACACCACAGCGCGGGTCTGGGATAGGAATGCGACCAAACCTGAGAATCACAAGAATACGTAAGCGCGCGTGTGAAATGCCAAGTACCTGACGTCCTTAATCAATCTAAGAGACTTCAGAGCTTTACCGGAGTTGGGTAGGAACAGCTTTATACTCCGTGTCTGCCTACTCCAAACCTCCTCGAGACACCACCCCTCCCCTCGTAGGTTCCCGCAGACCCTTCTCGGGCTGGTCTGTACCTCGCACTTGCGGCGAACGGTCCGCGGCCGCAGCTCCCGCGGGTACAGGCGGACCCGAGACCCGCACGCGTCCGCCGCCTCTTGCTTCCGGTCTCCGCCTCCCGGCCGAGGACACCCACCGCCAGCCCCGCCCCCGGGTCCTAACGCAAGGACCCCAGCGCGGCTGTCCGCCGCTGCGCCGGACTCATTCTATCCCGTTGCCGGTAGAGAGACTCCCCCACCGCAGTCTGCGCAGCGGCGCGACCCTCCGGGAATTCAGCCACGGGCTGCGGCCAGCCGTTCGGGAGTTGCAGTCGCGGCAGGCGGTGGAGAAGGCGGCCCTGCCGGAGGCGAGCTCCGGGCTCCAGCATGGCGGCGGCGGTGCGCGCTGCGGGCCGCCTCCCTGCGCTGTGCGGCGTGCCGGCGGGTGAGAGCCGGGGTGCCGGGAGAGGGGCTCTGAGCGGGCGCGGGCATCGTCCCCGGGCATCGTCCGCGGGCCGCAGGTGCGCCGGCGGAGGGAGGCGCCAGGACGCGGCCCCTGGGCCCATCCGGCGCGGCTCCCGTCCGTCGCAGAGCCGCTGTGCGACCTTGCGCGCCTCTGTGACTTCTCGGGAGTCGCAGGGTTCCCGGCCTGTAAAGTGAGGGTGGACTGGACGCGGTGCAGGGCTCCTTTCCCGTTCACCAAACGGCTGGAGCGCGCTTCGGCTCAGAGGCGCGGGGAGCCGGGAAGTAAGCATCGCCGTCCCGCGGGCGCTTCGGCCGTTCATTTGGTGATGATGTGGATGTGGGGTTCAGGGCCGGTGGAGGCCGCCCTCCGGCCGGAGTCGAGTAAAATTAGATCCCAGGCTGGTCAGTGTCATTATTGTAAAGAAATGTTTTCAATGGCCGTGCTTTTGCTGTTCAGTTGTCCTCTCCCCGCTTTGTTGGTTTGCAGCCCGCGGAGGTGCATGCGCTCTGCTATATTCTGTAGCAGAAGGTCTACCGCCTGTGCTTCATGAGCAACTTGCCCTTTTTTCTTCGCTCTATTTCATTGTAAATCCGCAACCCAGCATTCGTAATTCCAAAACCTCTAAAAACCGAATATATATATATATATATATATATATATATATATTTTTTTTTTTTTTTTTTTTTGTAACTTGGAGAGGGTCAGGTTTTTTGTATCCATATCACCTGGCTCCAGAGCGTGTTTTTCTCCCCTTTTCTGGTGTATTACTGACTTTTTTGGTAGCAACTTTATTAGGATGTAATTTAAACACCATACAGTTATCCTCTTAAAGTGTACAATTCAATAGTTTTTAGTATATTCGCAAAGCTATACAACCATAGCCATATAATCAATTTTTAGAACATTTTCATCACCCCAAAAATATGCCCTTTGTTCCCCATTGCCCCCAGCTCTGGGCACCCTCTAAACTCTATGGTTTACATGTTCTGTATAATTCATATACTATGTAGTCTTTTGTGATTGGCTTCTTTCACTTAGCATAAGGTTGTCAAGATTCGTTCATGTTGGAGCATGTATCAGTACTTCATTTCCTCTTATGGCTGAATTTCTGTTGCATGTACATACTCATCATGTTTATCCATTTATCAGTTGATGAATATTTGGCTCAAATATTTTTGAGCATGCTATAATATGCCTTTGAGGCATACTATAACAGCCTTTTGGCTATTAGGCCTGATGTTGCTATAAATATTTGTAATGTTTTTGCCTCCCTTGTGTGTAGACCTGGGAGTGGAATTACTGGATCAAATGGTAATTCCATGTTTAACTTTTTGAGGAATGGCTGGACTGTTTCCTGATGTAGCTGCAGCATTTTACATCCCCACCAGCAGAGCACGAGGGTTCTTATTTACATTCTTGTCGACGTTTGTTATTATCTGTCTTTTTAATTATAGTCACCCTAATGGGTGTGAAGTGATTTCAGTTGGTGGTTTTGATTTGCATTTCCCTAATGGCTTCTGAACATCTTTTTTGGTGGTGGTTTGTCCACTTGTAAATACTCCTTGGAGAAATGTCTATTCAAATCTTTACCTGTTTCTACATTGGATTGTCTTTTTATTAGTGAATTGTTAGAGTTATTTATATATTCTAGATACAAATCACGTTCTATATGATTTGCAAAAATTTTCTTTCAATCTGTGTGTTGTCTTTTCACTCTCTGAATATAGTGTCCCCTGAGGCACAGAAGTTTTAAATTTTGGTGAAGTCTGATTTATCTATTTTTGTTTCTTATGCTTTTGTATATCTAAGAAACCATAGCCAAATTCAAGGTCATGATTGATTTACCCTTAGGATTTTTTTCTAAGAGTTTTATAGTTTTTCCTATTACCTTTAGGTCTTTGATCCATTTTTGGGTTGATTTTTTTTTTTTTTGAGTTGATTTTTATATATGGTATGAAGTAGGGCTCTAACTTCATTCTTTTGCATGTGGATATTCAGTTGTCCCAGTACCATTTCTTGAAAAGATTATTCTTTCCTCACTGATTTGTCTTGGTATCCTTTTCAAAAATCAGTTACCAGTAAATGTTGTCATCCTGTTGGGAAGCACTGTTCCATGTGAAGTGGCACCCAGTATGGTTACAGCCTGGCGCTGCTGGGGTTGCAGAGGAGGGAGGAGAGCAGAGTGCTTGGTGGGAGGGCACTGTGGGAATCAGGGAGCCCTCACTCAGAGGTGATGTTTCCAGAGAACATGTCAGAGACACAAAGGGATTGAAGAGCAGAGAGTGTTCAAGAATGACTATAAGTCTGGTATAGAGAGGGTGGAGGGGACAGTGGTGACAGATGAGGTTGATGTGGAAGGTTGGAGGCCACATTGCAGTCCTGTAGGCCATGTTAAGGAGTTTTGACTTTGTTCTGCAGATAATAGGGAGCCAAAGAATGATAAAATGGGCCTGGGAAGTGACCAGACTTGTTAGGAAGGCCTGCGTGACAACAGGTCGGGAATGAGAGGCAGGGTAGCAAGACCTGCTAAGGGCCTATTATTACCTTGTGACTGAGGGATGGTGCCTCAGTGAAGAAGGGATAATTAGACCCTGGGAGAGGGTGCAGCTGATAGATTTTGGGGACAGTTTCTAGGACCTGGTAACTGGTTAGATGTTAGCACGAAGGAGAATATGTGGTGTTACCTACTACAAGTGGTTGTAGGACCTGGAAGTTACTCATTTGCTTCTCTTGGTTCTTTTATTCTATAGGTATTAATATTCTTTGGGTGTTAAAAATGTTCCTTTTAATGTAGAAATCTATCTTAAAAGAATTTTTTAAAACTTACAGGTCACATATGGTCCAGGCAGCTTTACCTAAACACCTATCCAACAGCTTCCGTTTTGGCATTGAAGACTGTTCTCAACAATGGTGAGATTCATTTATCCAACTGTCTTTACTTACAAGATCCAATGCCAGAGTACTTTATATATGTGTAAATGTAACTATACAAAGCACATTCTATATAATGGAAACGCATAAGGTCTAGAATAGTTTTCAAATTATTTATGATTATAGTTGTTATAGTACAAGGCTTTAAAAAATAATAGCTGTGATTTTTGGAGTAATTACTGTGTGTCAGGCTTGTAACATGTTATATTGGTTAATTCTCACCAGTTTTTATGAGATTTATTTCCATTTTGCAGATGATGGAGTGAGTCTCTGAGAGGCTAAGTGACTCCCTCAAGACTGCACATCTAGTAAATGGCAGGGCTGGGTCCAGAGCTGTCTGGATACTGTGATGCCTTCTGGTAATGCTGTGTCTTTGCAGAGGCCTTTGTTCCTACACGGACAGAGTGCGGGGCCCTCTGTTCAGTCACTCTCCAGAAGGGAAGGAAGCCAAACTTTGCTGAGCCAATGTTGTGCTTGTGGTCAGTGAAATGCCTTTTCCTATGGTTAGGGCAGAATTGAAATCTCATTGTGTCCTTGACCTTCTGGAACTCTGTGTGCTTAGGCTTTACTTTTAGTTTTAACTTTCTTTTTTGTCTTGTTAACCCCACTTGTTGAGATGCCTTCATGCCTTGCTTGAGGGGGTCCTGAAGAGTGGGATGACCCGAGCTTTTCCCGTTATTTGTTCACTTACTAGTTGGATTCATTCATTCTTTCATTCATAAACTCCTGACTCTGCCCTCTACTGTGAGTAGTGTCCCCAACCTGAGCTGATGGAGGGCCTGCAGAAGGCTTCTGTGAGGAAGGCCAGAGACTGGCCTCACTTCTCAGAGATGCGAAAATAGCTGCTTTAACTTTGGCTCTCTGTTCAAGCCCAGTGCCCTTCAATAAACTTTATTCTCTTGAGAGCTGTTTTAACCCTCCTCCACACTTCCATGGTGACTAAATCCTCCATTGAAATACAAAGCTGGAGTATGTACAGTTTTTGTGATCAATAATCCCATTTCCTGGAGTCCCTGATTGCTGTCATCCCTGCCGTCTCCCTTGCAAGACACCTCCATCCATGGGATTGGTCAAATGGCAGCCTCTAAGACATGGCTGTTTAAAAGCGTTTTCTTGTGTGACACATGCATATGGTTAGAAAAATTCTAAAAAACCCAAAAAAGCAAATCTTTCCTACAAACCACAGATATATCAGTTTTCTTCCTCAGAGGCAACTGCTGTGACCAATTTCTTGAATATGCTTCTGAAATTAGTCTATAAAGTATATTCATGTTCCCTCCTTGTTTTTGTCAACATGAAGGGTAGGGTGCTCTACTGTTCAACACCTTGCTCTTCTAACCAGGCCATTTAGGTCTTTCCACACAGGTACATTGCCTGTTGCACACAGCAGAGGTCGCCATTTGTCCAGAGTAGACAGTGCTGATCCTGGGGTCAAAAGGGCAACATAGCTGCATAGCATCATGGCGATCCATGTCAGGACAGACTACTTTCTTTAGACAGCTACATCTGTTGTGTGGATGAACTGTCACTTCTCTAACTAGGATAGGCAGTTATGTCTGTAGTCTGAAGTTTTGCTTTAGTCTCTAAAGAAAGACTATCCTCAAAATACGACTTTTAAAAATTCAGGATTTTAGTGACTTACTTGCATCAGTAATGGTTAATTATTTGCTGCTGGCAATATTTTTTCCACAGGCTTGGAGCATCTAACTCAAAGAGTTTTATTCCATCTACCTACAGGCCCTTTGTCATATCCAGGAACCAGAGACAACCATCATTTCATCAGCTTGACCCGTGCACTACAGACACAATGCTGTATTTCTTCTCCCAGTAATTTGATGGGTCAACAGTACAGATCCTATAGTTTCTTCACTAAATGTACGTAGACTGGCCACAAACTTGCCATTTCATGAAACAGGAAAATAATCTTTTGTTATCTTAATTTTTCTTCTTTTTCTTCTTCCTTTAATGAATTAACACTTTAGAAATTAGTTTATGATGTGCTAGTAAAATAAAATACCCTAGTGTACCTCCTAGAATTATCTCATATACTGCCAGCTATATTTGTACTGTACTTTGGGAAACACTGGTTTATTTTAATTCCCTTACTTGGGGCGCCTGAGACCTAAAGAGTAATTGAATTGTGGCCCAAATCCTTGCTAATTGAGATCCACAACAAGAATATATTCAAAGTTGGGATCCCTGGGTCGCTCAGCGGTTGAACGTCTGCCTTCGACTCAGGGCATGATCTCAGGGTCCTGGGATCGAGTTCCACATCAGGCTCCCTGTAGGGAGCCTGCTTCTCCCTCTGCTTGTGTCTCTGCCTCTCTCTGTGTGTCTCTCATGAATAAGTAAATAAAATCTTAATATATATGTGTGTGTGTGTGTGTGTGTGTGTGTGTATAGTATCTTACATAAACCTTGTATATATGTATATATTTTATATATACATAAATCTTATATATTTTTTAAATATATATATGTATATATTTTCAAAGTCTGTTTTCAGGTGCACTTTAGTTGAGGAGATAGTGCAGATCAGGAAGTGTTAATTTTATGTAGACATTGTTTTGCTAACACTACTTGTACTTGAAATAGTTAAGTCTCAACTGAAATAAGCTTGTAATAAATGGAGATTGATTTCACAACTCAGCATTAAGCAAATTAAAAGAAATTAGAATTAGGGTGCCTGGTTAGCTCATTCGTGGAGCATGTAATTTTTGATCTTGGGGTTGTGAGTTTGAGCCCCACACTGGGTATAGAGATTACTTAAAAGTTTCTGTTTTTTAAAAAAGAAGGAAATTAGGATTACAAAGCCAATTCACTTTAGATTATTACATAAATACAGAAAATCACCTGTAATTCTACTACCCTGAAACACTGGTTGGCTACTTTTTTTAATGTAGCTGTCAGTGCATTATACATTTTCCCATGTCAGTACATAGATGCCTCCAGTGCAGTATTATGCTCTAGTGTATTTCATTGTGTAGGTACAGATCACTTCAAATTGGAAGTCTCATAGTAACTAGATCATTTGTGTAGCAATGCAGAAAAGAGAACCAGACAGTAGAGGGATTACAAGTAACACAGACTCCGTTGTATCTGTGGATTTTGGTGCAAAGAGAAAAGAGAGGAACAGATCAAAAATGAAAGTTCGAAGTATGGTTTCTGCTGAATATATATCACTTTTGCACCATCGTAAAGTTAAAAAATCCTGTCAAACTGTCATAAGTCAGGGACTGTCTGTAGTTTTTTCCCTGCCCTAAAAGCCCTTTTCTCTAACTCTTCTTGTTATAGAAGTGCCCCTTGTCCTCTGAAACCCCTCTCCCTGCACTGTTGTTTCACACCTGCCTGTGACTCTCTTAGCCTACATTCTTCTCCAGTTATAGGACTCTGAACCTTTATGCGTTTATTGCTCCCAAGTCATGCTAAGGTTAACTTTAAGAAAATGAACTCAATTGAAATTAGCATTGAGCTAGTTTGTGCTGTTTCAGTAGGAAAGTTTTTGATTTTGTAAATCTCCTCCAAAAAATAAACATAATTTATCAAAACTCATTAAGATTTCTTAAGAGTATTTAACATTATACTTGTAAATCTATCCCTCTGCCATGGAGGATCTCATTTAAATCCCTTTGATCCAATTTAGCAAGCAGTTTATTAGGCATGATTAAGATAGAAGTAGTTCCGTGTATCAAATTGGATGTGATGGTGGATTTTTCATGTGTGTGTGTGTGTGTGTGTGTGTGTGTGTGTGTGTATAAAACCATGAAATTTATTTTACCTAACTATGATAGTTAACCGGTATATGCATTAGTCTACCTAAGATCTTCCAGAAATAACAGAAGGAATTGAAATAATAAATTTATTCTAAATAACATTTTTTTAAAATTTTATTTAATTATTCATGAGAGACACAGAGAGAGGCGGAGACATAGGCAAAGGGAGAAGCAGGTTCCATGCAGGAAGCTTGATGACGGACTCGATCCCAGGACTCCAGGATCATGCCCTGAGCCAAAGGCAGATGCTCAACCACTGAGCCACCCACGCATCCCAGGTTAATTAGAATCTTAGACCAGTATGTTCTGATGTTAAAATAGTAAAATCTCTGTCAAACAGCTTAATTCAACTTAAAAAATTACATTCATGAATAATAGTAAGAATATGAGATACGGCTCACAGTGTAATATGTTGAAAACAAAAGGACGCAAAATTGTATGTGTAGTATAATTTCAGTTTTATCTAAAGCAAACCTAGGTGGCAAGAACTTTTAAACTCTAAGCATGAGGGAATGAAGATGCTCATATGTCTTCCAGAATATATTTAGTTTTTCAGGCATGTAGTTAACTGTATCTTAGAGTTTTGATGACTATAGCATTTGTGTGGCTCTCATTCTTCATTAAAGTTGGTAATGGGATGGAATCTATGATAGTAAAATCAGTTGGTGAAAGACTGATTGTGAAAGACTGGAAGTCCTTGGGAAGATAGAACTTAAATCTAATAAATGATGTAGCTAGATCAGTAAAATTCAGTAGCGTCAAAAGTAAAGAATCTGAATATTCCACAAAAACAAAGGGGAAAATACTGATTGAAATGTATGGTAGAAAAAGATTTAGGGATCCTAGAAATTCACAAATGGAAATAAATCAGCAGTGTCAGGGTCTATACATAAAGTAAAAGATAAGGGTGATTTAAGAATATATACACTCCATGCAAGTATTAATTATCAGACCCCTATGTACTCATTTTTTCTGACCTATTGATTAGATTTTAGGGTTAAAGATGACTTTGGGCATCTTATTTTGAAGAATACACAGGCATTTAGATTCATAGAGGAATAGAGCAAATAACCCAAAATATTAAGATTTATGGGTTCAGATTGAAATGTTGATTGGTTGGGCAAATAAACTTGTGTTAAAGAAGGATAGGTATTGATGATTATCTTGTGGTTACAATGGTGGCAAGAGAGCAGGGAATAGACATGTAACATAGTTGATAACATGTCTGGGAAATAGACTACTGGTAAATTAGATTTAAATATTGGCCGTCCTTTGTAGAGGGAGCCCACATGCTTTGAAAATAGTAGAATCATCTCTTGGGCTGTCTGCCTGTAATCATGTGATATATATATACAAACAGTGATTTAGTTTTGCTTTCATCACCACAGTGATACAAGTGAGGCTGGCTTCTTCTGGCCTTTTTTATTCAGTAGGGGATCATGGATCATTGCTTGGTAATTAAAAAAGCCAAAACCTGTTTCATTACAGTGACGGCAGATGAGCTTTGGAAAGGCGCTTTAGCAGAGACTGGAGCAGGAGCAAGAAAAGGAAGAGGCAAAAGATCTAAGAAAAAGAGAAAAAAGGATTTGAATAGGGGTCAGATCATTGGTGAAGGTAAGCTTATTTATAAAAAAGTTAATATGCTTTTTAAGGTTTCCCTCCCAGTTTTGTAGAGATTTCTATGGTCTAGAAACCTCATACATTTCTCATGAAGGGCATTAGGGTCTGCAGTTTTAGAGTTCAACCACATGGATCACTTAATGTGTCATGATTCTGGAGGAAGGAAATCCCATAGAAAGGAATTCATTTAGTTATTCATTCAACAAGACTTAAGTGTCCTCGTGTTACATCTTCTGTGTTCGTCTCTTAGCCCTTGGGGAGCTTATGATTCACTGAGAGAGTTGGCAAGCTTTCTCTGTAAAGGGTTAGATGGTAAATATTTTTAGCTTTTATGAGACACATGGACTCTTCCAACTATTCAACTCTGCTATGGGAGCACAGAAATAGTCCTGGATAATACGTGATCAAACCAGGATAGCTGTGTTCCAGCAAAACTTCATAAAACAAGTAGGGGGCAGGGTATGGTCCCTGGCCCTTAATTTGCCAATCCCTGGAACACATGATTGTTTATACTTGTGTTTTTTAAAGAGTGAAAATAGTGCAATGTACTTGAATTGATATTTTGTGTTATGGTTGCTGACAAATTATCCCTGATAGTAGTAGGCTTCCCGGCATAAAGAAAACACCTTTCGCTGCACTTGCTTGTCTATTTAAATGTTTTTCTCCAATGACTTGCCTTGTATCTATTTTATTTTTTAACATTTTTAAAAGTTATAACAATCATATATATGTACCTTCTTAGTAAAAAATTCAAAGATTATAGAGAAATCTAAAGTCCCCTTGGGCAGCCCGGGTGGCTCAGCGGTTTAGCGCCGCCTTCAGTCCAGGGCCTGATCCTGGAGACCCGGGATCAGGTCCCACGTCGGGCTCCCTGCATGGAGCCTGCTTCTCCCTCTGCCTGTGTCTCTGCCTCTCTCTCTTTCTCTCTGTCTCATGAATAAATAAATAAAATCTTAAAAAAAATTTAAAAAATTAAAAAAAATAAAGTCCCCTTGATGCCCCTTTTGTCTCCTCCCATTCTAGTTGTTGCCCCCAAGGCAGGCGTGGATCTCATTTTGATATGTTTTCTGCTGATGTTTTTTAATGTTTTTATATACATAAGTACCTTAAATATATTTTTCTTTAAAAGAATTAAATTATATGGTATGTACTGTTTTATAGTTTGCTTTTTTGCACTAAATAATGTGTTGGAAATTGTTCCGCATCAGAATCTATATAGTTACCTTATTCTTTCAGTTTAGTGCAGAATATTTCATGGATTGAAGATGCCAGAGTTCATTTAACCAGTCCAATATTGCTGTATATGTAGATTGTTTCCATTCTTTGCCTTTACAAATAACAGTTCAGTGGACCTCCTTGTCCAAGCACACTGAGGCCTCATACATGTATAGGAGTTTGTCTCTAGGTAACATCATGAAGTGGAATTACTAGTTATGGAGTAGATACACTTAAAATTTTAATAGACAAAAAAAAAAAAAAAAATTTTAATAGACAGTGCCACGTGGCCTGCCAAGTGATCGTTAGCTTAAGCTCCGTCCAGTAGTGCCATTATCTGTACCCCATTGCCTGCCATTTTAACATTTAAGAAATGGATGATTTTTAAAAATTCTTATTAATGTATGTTTTTAAACCTTTAGGACGTCATGGCTTCCTATGGCCTGGTCTGAATGTCCCTCTTATGAAAGAGGGAGCTATGCAGACCATTGCCCAAAGAAGCAAGGAAGAGCAGGAAAAGGTGGAGGCTGATATGATCCAGCAGAGGGAAGAGTGGGACCGGAAGAGGAAGATGAAGATTAAAAGGGAGCGAGGATGGAGCGGAAACACATGGGGAGGCGTCAGTCTTGGCCCCCCTGACCCTGGTCCCAGTGGAGGTAGCAGAGTCCTGGTGTGGCTTCCCTTTGTAACAGAGAGAGTACTTGTAGTTCTAGAATTCCTTAAGAGGATTTTATTTACTTATCTGTTTAGATTGCCTTTTTCCAAAAAAGGATTTGAACATCATTGAGGTAACTTCACATTATTACTCAGTTGTATTTTATGGAACATTAGAGGCCCATGACCAAGAAGCATTTCACACACAGGATACAAAGTACTGGTTTTTGGCATCCTTACTTCTCAGAGCCTTGAATGTGCTAGTATGCATTTCGGATCTATGCAAGCCACCTGTAGGATACAGTTCCCCAAACGCAGTGTCATTGGGTACCTATGGAGCAACATAGCTTGGAAATGCTGTTTTGATAACAGAAGATAAACCAGATAGTTGTCATTCAGCCTTATAAAAGCATACATGAAATTAAAATTGATAGTACTTATTAGACCAAATTAGAAAACAAAGTCCTCTACCTGAGCCCCACCCCTAATATGTAAAGAAGTAAAATCTGAAAAATCCACTCTTGTCAATGAGTAGGAGATGAAGAAATAAGAATCTGGCTACTTTCTTAGGTTTGGCTTAAAGAGGAGAGAAGTTGAGATGGAGAGATTCAGGTGAACGTGTTTAGAATGGAGCAAAATGGTTCAGTTGAGAGGTTGAAGGTATGTGTTGGAGAGAAAAAAATCCCTAAACTAAATCCCTAAAGAGGGCCCAGATCCAGTTTGGATAAATGGATTAACTTGTGACTACGGATTCAGGGGAGCCTGTGTTGTTGTGTGTGTGCTGGGGATGTGATATGAGTGGTATCTGTCTGGTGGCTTCGGTTAGTCTATGAGGAAGAGGTGGGCCATCTGCTGAAAGTAGGATGGGGCACTGATGAGCATCCAATGGAGTAGGAATTAGAGTTTAGAGAAAAGAAGATTGGCTATGAGTTGATTATTGTTGAAGCTGGCTAATGGGTATGTAAGATTTAATTTTGCTCTTCTCATTTTTTATGATTGAAATTTTCTATAGGAAAAAGTTAATAAAAATAAAAGAACACAGAGAGTGTTTGAAATGGCTGCTGTGGTGAGTGGAAAGAAACCTAAAAGGACATTAAAGGCCAATGGGCAGCAGGGAGGACTTGATTGAGTTGGAGACCATGAATAGTTAGTGGTCTACATGTGTACTATGCTTTGACTTCTCTCCATCACTTATAACAGGCCAGGTGTGGCCAGACAATTGCATTGATTCTGGACTGGATAGTATGGTAGAGAGAGAAGAGGGTAAGGAGTTGAGGTGGAAGTGATTGATTGCTTGTGATGTCTTAGCTGAGTGGCAGAGGCTTCGAAGACCAGAGGAGGTTAGAGGGAAGGGAAAACAGTGGTCAAGAGTCTGGAGGTGCTGGGGAGTTCCAGGAACCAACACTATTCACAAATTGTTGAGTGAGAGACCTGGAGGGATAGGATGCTGCAGTCGAGATGGTGGCTGAGTTTATTAATTTAATGCTGGAGCAGTCTCAGGTGGTGATGGAGGACCAGGGCATGGTCTTGGGAGTGGCACTAAAAGATCTGAGATTCTCTCTTGAAAATCAGTGATGGTGCTGGTGTTGAAAAATGCTTTCATGCATTAACTGTGTAGACACATTTATCTGTATGCCTGCTTCTTTTCTCTCTCCAGAAACATATGATGATTTTGATACCAGGATACTTGAGGTAGGCATGCTGAATTAAATACCCAGTTGAGCCTTTGGAGAAGTTGGGGTGGGGAGAGTGGGAATAGCACAAGAGGAACCATGAGAAAAAGTCTTTTTTTTTTTTTTTTTTATTGAGAGAGACAGTACATGGGTACAGGGAGGGGTGGGAAAGAGAGGTAGAGAATCTCAAGCAGGCTCCACACCCAGCATAGAGCCCAGTGCAGGGCTCAGTCTCACAACCCTGAAATCATGACTTGAGCCGAAATCAACTGACTTCACTGACTGTGCCCTCCAGGCGCCCCCAAGAAAAAGCCTTTGATGCATGACTTTTTCTGAGACACAGAGCTGACTTGGATAAGGAAATAATGAAATTTTTATTTCAGTTACTTCATCTTGGCTCTCCTGACTGCTGCCCTTTTGGGGGGCTACCAGTTACAGTCTCTTGACAAGGCGATCTCAGTGGTATAAAGAACAGAGTTTGGGACAGCCTGGGTGGCTCAGTGGTTTAATGCAGCCTTCAGCCCAGGGCCTGATCATGGAGACCCCGGGATCAAGTCCCACGGCAGGCTCCCTGCATGGAACCTGCTTCTCCCTCTGCCGGTGTCTCTGCCTTTCTCTCTCTCTTTCTCTCTCTCTCTGTGTCTCTTATGAATAAATAAATAAATAAATAAAATCTTAAAAAAAAAAAAAGAACAGAATTTGGAGATTACTGTTAAAATCCTCCCTCTAAAGCTAAAATAGAATTAGCAATCTATGCTTGAATTCTTTTTTTTTTTTTTAAATATTTTATTTATTCATGAGAGACAGAACAGAGACATAGGCAGAGGTAGAAGCAGGCTCCCCATGAGGAGATCGATGTGGGACTCGATCCCAGGATCCTGGGATCATGACCTGAGCCAAAGGCAGACTCTCAACCTCTAAGCCACCCAGGCACCCCTGTCCTTGAATTCTAAACAAGCTATACCTGGCACTTGGTTCAGGGAGCAAAGGGGAGGAACCATGTGCCAGGGAAAGAAAGCTTGGAGGTGCTCTGAATGCCTAGCTTTTGATGAGGAAATAATCTGCTAGGTTGTTTGTAGGTCGTTTAACTGAAAGCTGTTATCAGATAAATTTCAATCATTCTTCCCAGGATACTTCTTAAAAGAGCTTCCCTTTGGGCTAGTACCACATGCTTGGTCAGGGTTAAATACCATGTGGAAAACCACTTACTGATTTTGTGATCCAATATGTATATTGTTTCATAATTATCAGTAATTTAAAATATGTTTGCGAGGGACGCTGGTAGCTCAGCGGTTGAGTGTCTGCCTTTGGCTCAGGGCGTGATCCCAGTCAGGGATTGAGTCCCACATCGAGCTCCCTGCGAGGAGCCTTCTTCTCCCACTGCCTATATCTCTGCTTCTCTCTCTGTGTCTCTCATGAATAAATGAATGAGATCTTAAAAAAAAAAAAAGGTTCACGAGTATTTTATGTCTTTGGGTCCCAGTTTATACCTTTTGGAAGTTAATCCCTTTGAAGAATTCTTGTGTACGTGGATGAGTTCCTGTAAGGTTATTCATGGGCGTGGACTCGAGCTCCCTTTCCTTTAACCTTACTTTATGGGAAAGGACTTGCCATGTAAGCAGTTAAAGGTAACAGTTTCATAATTCCTGGCCTTTTAAATACACCAAAAAAAAAAAAAAAAAAAACCAGAAAAAGGACACAAGATAAAGCAGATTTTCCTATAGATCATAATCAGGGATTTCTAAATTTTATATTATCAGGTGAGCCTAATCCTTGGCAAAGAGATCCAGTCCTATCCTAATTCTTTTTATGTACTGCATTTTTATTCATTTGTAAGATCCACATTTTTTCATATTTTAACATCTCTGATAATTGGGATATGTTATCAATCAGTTTTAACTTCTTTCAAAGTTTATTTTTTTATTTTTTAAAAGATTTTATTTATTTATTTCACAGAGAGAGCACAGAGGGAGTGGCAGGCCTATGGAGAGGGAGATGCAGGCTCCCTGCTAATAAGCAGGGTGCCCACTATGGGGCTGGATCCCAGGACCCTGAGATCATTATCTGAGCCAAAGACAGCTACTTAACCAGAGCCACCCAGGTGCCCCTCTTTCAAAGTTTAATCAGCAACTCTCTTCCTCTGTGAAATTCATTAAAATAGTATATATTGAGTTTCAAATCCCTTCAAAAGTTATCTCAGTCCAATCTTCTAACTACCTTATAAAATAGGCAGGGAATGTCTTATTTTCATTTTATCACTGGAGAAATAGTGCAGAGAGATTTCCTTGAGAAAGTTTGTTCTTGGTGCTCATAATTTGGAGGTTGATGTAGCTACTCACCATGGGTGTATATGTGTGAAAATAGATCACTCCTGTTCCTTACTTCAGAATTTTCTTTTCCTTTTTTTCTTTTTTTAATTTTTAAAGTAATCTCCACACCCAAAGTGGGGCTTGAACTTACCCCAAGAGTCACATGCTCTAGTAACTAAGCCAGCCAGATGCCCCCGGAATTTTCTTAACGTGTAATATATATGAAACATTTTGTCTTTTAGGTAAGAAATGTATTCAATATGACAGCAAAAGAGGGAAGAAAGAAATCAGTCCGTGTCCTGGTCGCTGTGGGGAATGGTAGAGGAGCTGCAGGTGAGTGGGTGTGATATGCATAGTGCTGGTGGTGGAGGCAGGGGCACGTGTGGTCTGGGCTCGGCTCTGGAGTCCGTGGCTTCTTGCTGCTGTCCAGACTCTTTGTACAGATTAAGCCTTTTGGTTGGTTTGGGTCTACAAATCTTGTGATAAATCCATAAAATCCCTTAGACAAAAAAGAAGAAACCGATTTTCCTCTATCTGTCTTTTCCTTTGAGAACAATAGATATTTTAAGAGGCTTAAAACACTGCTGTATTATGTATAATAGTACAAAATTAAGGGGGAAAAGCCACTGGATGTTCAACAATAGGGACATAGTTATAGCCACACATTGTAATAGTCTATGGCCATTAAAGAATAATGGAAAATTACAGAATAATGCTAAGTAAAAATAACCAAAAAAACTTCACAGAAGATTGTATAATATAATCCCAATTTTTGTTTTTTTACCTAAGTATTTTTCCATGCGAAGAAAAGACTAGAAGGATATACACTGAAAAAATTAATAATGTTTCATCCATAGGGTTTTGAGTCATTTAAATTTTCTTTTTATACTTTTCTGTAACATTTCCCCAGTGAACGTCTGGTTTTGAAGTATATACATGGATGTGTAAGGGAAAGAAAACTGGAAAACTGCCTGTTTAAATCCAAACTGACACTTTCAGAACAAGTCATCTATATGACAGGATGTTGCCCAAAGAAACCACTCTTAACAGTTACTTTTGTATCTTTCAGAAATTCTATATTTATATATCACCATTTACCTTTTAAAAATATTTACACAAAGGGAGCAGAGTGTATCCATAATTTTGTACCTGGCTTTCCTTGCTTAGTATTATACCCAGAGATCTTCCTGTAGTAGCACAGACAGATTTCCCCTCATTCTTTGTACTGACTGCATAGTGTTCGATTATTTGGAGAAACATGATTGTTGTAATCTTTCCCCTGTTGGTGAATGTTTGTTATGCCCATTTTTTCCCCATTTATAAAAACAGCTTCTTGTGTATGTAATTTGTGGTAATTTTCCAAGTATACCAATGGGGGAAGCTTCTTTTTTTTTTTTTTTTTTTTTTGGGGGGGGGGGGAAGCTTCTTGCAGTGAAATTACTACCTCGAAGTTATATGCATTTTAAATGTATTTAAGTTAAGTAAGTATTTCCAGATTGCCTTCTCTAAAGGTTGTGCTAGTTTATGTTCTTCCCTACCAATACATCCCTGCCAGCCCTGGGTATTGTCAAACCACACTGATTGTCAAGCATATCTCTTAGTTTTGATTTGCATTTCTTTAATGATGAGAGTTTGGGCACTATTTTACATGTTTTTTGGCCATTATTATTTCCTTTTTGAGATCTGTTAGTTTACATGTTTTACCCATTTTCCTATTAGGCGATGGTTCTTCTCTTTACTAATAGTATATAAGCTCTTTCTAAGATAAGGACATTAGCCCTTTGTCTATCCTATATTTGATTTAGATTTTAATTTTTTTCTACACAAAAGTTTTAAATCCACAGAAGTTTTAAGCTTTTATATAGCAACTTGTGTGTGTGTGTGAGAGAGAGAGAGAATGAGAACAAGAGGGGGAGGGGCAAAGGGAAAGGGAGAGAGAGAATCTTTTTTTTTTTTTTTTTTTTTTTTGAGAGAGAGAGAATCTTAAGCAGGCTTCATGCCCAGTGTAAAATCCAACACAGGGCTTAATTTTACTACCCTGAGATCATGACCTGAGTTGAAATCAAGAGTTGGATACTTAACTGACTGAGCCACCCAGGAGCCCACATGTAGCAACTTTATCAGTCTTTTATCACTTCTAGTTTTGTGTCTTATTTAGAAAGCTTTCATTTGAAGATGATAAATAAGTCCACTTGTATTTTTCTCTAAGGCATATGTGGCTTAACTTGTTTCCCTTAAACAGGGAATTAGGGGTGCCTGGGTGGCTCAGTCAATTAAGGGTCTGCCGGTCTGCCTTTGGTTCATGTCATGATCCCAGGATCCTGGGATCGAGTCCTGCATTAGGCTGCCTGCTTCTCCTTCTGCCTGCCCTTCCCTCTGCTTATGCTCTTGCTCTCACTCTCTCTGTCAAATAAATGAAATGAATATTTTTTTAAAATCTTAAACTAGGAACTAAAATCCACAGCCCTTTTTGTCCCAGGTTGTCAGATGTCTGGCATATCTATCTCTTGGAGCAGTATTGCTTTATATTACTTTCCTATGTATAGTTTAAAAATAAAATACATTCTTCAAAGTAAATAATGTGATTGCAAATAATGGCAGCATTTCTGTTAAATTGTGATAAATCTCATTTCACAGGATTAAGCATTCACAAATTTAAGAATTGTTGATTTTGGGGATCCCTGGGTCAACGGTTTGGCACCTGCCTTTGGCCTAGGGTGTGATCCTGGAGTCCCAGGATCAAGTCCCACATCAGGCTCCCTGCATAGAACCTGCTTCTCCCTCTGCCTGTGTCTCTGCCTCTGTCTCTGTGTGTGTCTCTCATGAACAAATAAATAAAATCTTAAAAAAAAAAGAATTGATTTTATTTCCTGGTTAATTGAAATCTGAATTGCATTTGGAAGTTCCATTGAAGTTGTGGTTTTACTCAATAGCAATGAATATTTTTTCCCAACCTTTCTGGTTATTTTAATCTATTTTTTAAATGTTCAAAACTGTTTATTTTATTAATTTAGAGCATGATTAGTTTTGTTTGAATATATTTAGTTTTATCTAGAGATTTATAAAAGGTTGTGTTACAAACCTAACCTTGGATTTCATAGATACTTTCAAATGTAATCTTTTCAAAATGTCCCAAAACAGATAAGCGAATCTGTATAGCCTCATGTTTTTGTTTGTTTTAAGTTTTATTTATTTAAGAAATCCCTACAACCCAGTGTGGGGCTTGAACTCACAACCCTGAGATTAGGAGTTGCATGCTTCTCCAACTGAGCCAGCCTGGCACCCCTCTGTAGCCTCATATTTTATCATTTGTTTGGATAACAGGTTTTCTGTGAGCAGAAGATAAATGAAATGCTGTGAAATATTATAGGAACTGACAGTTGGATTGTGGTTAAAGACATTGTGTGCCAAATTTATGCCCTTTTTTATAGTTTTACTCTTTTTTTTTTTTAAGGTTTTGCCGTTGGGAAAGCCACTGACCGGATGGATGCTTTCAGAAAAGTATGTACATTTCTTTTTTTGATAGTAAAAGATCAGTGTGCTAGGCACCATTAGGACTACAAAATAATAATAATAATGATAATAAAAATAAGAATCCTATCCTGAGGGTTCCTGTCAGAAGTTGCTTAGCTCTCCCCAAAAGTAGGCTTAGCACCTGTTTTCTTTTGCATCATCTTTAGCAGACTGGTAATTGCTTACCAAAAGCATGAGACAGCTGAAAAGGTTGAACACTCTGGCAGGATGTTCAAAAGATACTAAAGAATTATTTTTATTTTTTACATGTGAGACTGATGTTATAAATTTTTAAAATTAAATCCTTAGCTTTTATTTTTATTTATTTTTTTAAAGATTTTATTTATTTATTGGTGAGACACACAGAGAGAAAGAGAGGCAGAGACACAGGCAGAGGGAGAAGCAGGTTCTGTGCAGGGAGCCTGATGTGGGACTCAATCCCAGGTCTCCAGGATTAGGCCCTGAGCCGAAGGTGGCGCTAAACTGCTGAGCCACCAGGCTGCTCAAATCCTTAGCTTTTAGAAGTAGATAATGAAATTTTTGTTTAAGTGTGAAATTTTCGGTAATACAATATTTCATGGAAGGTATTTTTTTTAATCTCCAAGAAAATGTAAATTCCAACAATAGATTTAAGAAAAATATTTTCCTCCTTTGTTTCAGGCAAAGAACAGAGCAGTTCACTATTTGCATTATATAGAACGATACGAAGACCATACAAGTGAGTGCTAATCTCTTGTAAAATTTGCAGGATTACACTTGTTACATGAAATGTGGCAGTATAGCTCTATGGCAACTTTTGTGTTTCTCTGCTGGTAACCATGTTCTGGAATAAATAATTATATAAAATACAGAAACAGATTTTCTCCTCTGAGAAGGTTAGTAATGAGTGAAATCAGAGTTTTGTCACTTATCCTTGGCCAATGTGTGCTACCTGTTTAGGGTAGTATTAGTTGCATTGTGGTATTTGCAAGGATATTTAAAGCTACACATCTAATTCCTTCTTATATTTATGTTTTTACTCTTCAGTATTCCACGATATTTCTTTAAGATTTAAAAGGACGCATATCAAGATGAAGAAACAACCCAGAGGTAAACAAAAAATACTCTAATAATTTGTTAAAGCAGAGAAATTCTCACAATCCCATCCTGTCTTCTATTTTTGATCACATGTATCGAACGCATTTTGGAAACACCGAAATGGAAAGGCCTACATTAGATTTAAGAAGGCTGATGCTCTCAGAGAGAGAAAAAGTCAACCTACTCCCATGAACACAGGCATGTTCCGGGGGGAATTCTAGGTGGTAAGAGCACACTCAGAATAGGAAATAGCAACTGAGTGAGTCGTTGGGTTTGGATGAGTGGAAACATTAGTTCCTCCTTGAGTTTTTTTTTTTTTTTTTTTTTTTTTAAGATTTTATTTATTTATTCATGAGAGACACACAGAGGCAGAGACACAGGCAGAGGAAGAAGCAGGCTCCATGCAGGGAGCCCAACGTGGTACTCGATCCTGGGTCTCTAGACTCACTCTGGGCCGAAGGCGGCGCTAAACCATTGAGCCACCCGGGCTGCCTGTCCTCGAGAATTATTGATGCTATTAGATGGTAGACTCTTATAGTCTCTTCAGTTCCAGTCATTTACTTACATTGTCAAGTATCAATTGAACACCTTCTGTGAGCTGGGTGCTATGCTAAGCTATGGGGATGCCGAGGTGGACCTTCCTGTCCTGTGGAAGAGCAGGCCGGCAGGCAGAGCTCAAAGTCACAGAGCTAGGGCAGTCATGCCCAGGGACTCTGGGTATAGAATTTTTGAGTACTTTGATTTGTGTTTAGTCTGTGTTCTATAGTAACAGTGATACTCTAAGTATATCTTTAAAAGTTTGGATCAGAAAACGATAAAACATCTAAATTTTCCACATCAAAGTTTCTAGTCTGTGGAAATAAATCAGGAAGATAAAACATCAAATTCAGTACTAATTGTGCACCAAGAAAACTTGCCTTCTGCTTTAAAGTAATAATCATCATATGCCTCATAAAAACCTTTATTTGATTATTAGAAAAAGTATTGAGTTGGGCAGTTACATATCAAGGTTTTGACTTGCACTATTCCCATGGTAGCTGCGAGCCCTTGAAATGCGGCTGCTGAGATCTGCCAAATGTCAAGTACACACCAGATTTGAAAGGCTCAGTATGAAAAAAAAAGTAAAATATCTCAAATTTGTTACATGTTGAATGATAGTATTTTAGGGATATTAGGTTAATAAAAGATCTTACTAAAATTAATTTTGCCTCTTTTTTTAAAAACATATCAACGAGAAAGTTTAAAATTCCGTATATGGCTTACATTTATAACATGTCATATTTCTGTTGAACAGTGTTGGTATAGAAACATTTATATCTTAAAGATTTTTGAAACATGGCTTTGATTTTAATTAATTGCCAAAGTTGCCTTTTTTAAATCTTCCCTGTCTCCTGAAGCTATATATTTCAAGTTTCTCTATAGTTGAACCCATTCCCTGCGCATTGAGGTTAAATATTCTGATCTTGAAGCTAAAACAGTATGATACATTAGAGATGGCAGTTCCTAAACTACATTTCTGTGCATCACTATTTCTGTGAGGAGATCTTAATAGGTATGAACTCCAAAAAAAGAGTACCATGTGGGAAAGCAATTATGGAAACTAAAAAAGATGGTTATACCTCTTCATGATTGTCAAAGTCTTTAATCCGCTACTGCGCAATTTGAATCTCCCAAAGGGGATAGAGAAGGCGGCATTCCCAAACTTATTTAACCATGGGAAGCTTCTTCCTTGGCTGCAGCATGGTGTTTAATGCTTCACACAGCACTGCCAAGCACTTCCCATATCACACCACGCGTATACACACACACACACACACACACTCACACACACACACACACGCAAATTTAGCTTTCATCAAACAGGGAGCTTGGGCATGGTGCCTGCCTGATTGTCTTCACAACCAAAGTATATCCAAATAATTACCACAGGACTGTGACCACTGTTACCTGGATACCATTTGGGGAGTGTAGAGTATGGTCCAGGGGCTGTGTGGAATGTATGCCTTCCCTTGGATGCTCATCATCAGCTCTGCTAAGTAGGTGTGGAGGGGAAGAGAGGCTCTTGCCTAGGATCATCCATTGAGCAGTAGCAGGTTAGTCTGTCTTCTAGACCCTTCCAAGGATCTGCCTTTCACCTCCTTGCATGGGCACCAGTTTCCAGGTGTGTGTGCATATATACACATTTATACATGCCTATGTTTGTTCACACATGAATACATGTTCTGTGTATATAACTCCTCCACACACAGAAAAACCACCCTATTGTTGTCTGTTTTAGCTATCCTCTGTGGTCCCTAGTTTTCACATAATCTGGCATAGCTATGGGGTCCACATTTAATTGGCTCTTTCAAGTAGAAGGGACAGTTCTATGTGAGGTGCTTGTATCCAGATATAGTTTTTATATACATGTATTGAATTGCCATTAAAAATTGGAAATCAGAAAGCCAGTAACATTCGATTTCTAGAGTAGCTCTTCTGCCTTAAAGCAGGGACTTGTGTACGGAGTTCCATGGCTAATCAAAATGATAAGAGTCTAAACTTGGGGTGCCTTTCTCTCATTGCTACCTACGTTTGCTGGGCACTGATCTAGGGTCTGGGGATGCAATAGAAACAAATAATATCATAGCCCTCACAGAGCCCACATTCTACTGAAGGGAAAGATCAGAGAAGCAAATTCCATTAAGTTCCTGAAAATTAAGATGCTGTGTTTGGGGGGAATGGGAGAGAGGGTGTGTTACCAAAGCCAAGAGAGGAAGAGGTAGTAGGTATCTCTTCTAAGTGCAACTGAGCAATTGAGGAGGGTGAAAACAGGTGTGTGCCTCTAATCTTAGCCAACTTGGGCATGTTCTAAAGCATTTCTTTTAATCTTTATAATATCTCTTTTTTTGCCCATATGCTTAAGAAATTTATGTGTATTATTTCTTCAGTCTTTATAACCTCTCAGTTAAATCAGTGTCATTATGGAAGTAAGTTGTCCAGGGAAGCAATGAAGCCAGAATGTGAACCAAGGCCTCCTAAACCCAGAGCCCAAAACTGCATGAGAGACAGCAGGGGGACTGTGTTTTTCCTTTTCTAGGCTACGGCCTCCGCTGCCATCGGGCCATCATCACCATCTGCCGGCTCATTGGCATCAAAGACATGTATGCCAAGGTCTCTGGGTCTGTCAACATGCTCAACCTCACACGGGGCCTCTTCCATGGGCTCTCCCACCAGGTAATCCTTCCCTGGGCTCTGAAACAGAAGTTCTTGTTTGTGTTTCAATTGTGTGCATTTAGACTGTGATGTCCTGGGTGCCTCTTGGAATTGCTGTCCTGATGCTGCCTGAGGACTTGGTCATTCTTTGCTGCCTGTGGCTGCATCTGTTTAGTTAATACAACTGGAGAGTTAGTTCATGAAAATTACCCTTAAAAGATACTTCATGGAGGGGTACCTGAGTGGCTCAGTCAGTTAAGCGTTTGCCTTCTACTCAGGTGACAATCCCCTATAGGGCTTCTCACTCAGCAGGGAGTCTGCTTCTCCCTCTGCTCCTCCCTCTGCTCCTCTCCCTGCTTGCATGCTCTTTCTCTTTCTCTCTTTCTTTCTTTCTCTCTGTGACTCTCAAAAAAATAAATAAAATCTTTTTAAAAAAAATCTTCATGGGTGTTTTAAAGTTTTGAAATTAAGTATTTATAAAACCCAGTAATTATAATCTGTGTTTTATTATGAAAAGAATTTATGCTTGTTCTACAACTCTAACAATATAGAAATGTAAAGTAGAAAGAGAAAGGCTGTTTCCTAATTTAGTCCTTTTAGTTGGGACTAGAGTAAAGCCTCTACTCAAGAGCACTGTCTTTGGGAGAAGCACAGGTGGTTTTCACGTTACCTGCATAGGTCATTCAGATGGACATCTAAGCCAGTAGGAACTATGAACATTCATATGCCAAGTTATTTTTCTGCAGAGATGAGAGCCCTGGGCTGTCACCCAACCTGCCCCCCTCAGCCTGGGCTAGGTGCACAATTGATCTATTCCACAGCAAAGAAGCTCCTCCTCCTGGGCTGCCCTCTTACCTGCTCCGAGGGATGGCCTGTTCTTTGAAGGAATGGGTAGACCTTAGCTGGATGAGCAGAAAAGACAGCCAGGTTCAAGAGACTCCATTTTGATAGTCTTCCTGACACCAAGAAAGCTGGTTTTGAATAAAGTAGTTCGTGGAATATACATGTCTCTGTGTAAAGTAGGAAAATTAATTTAGAAGAAAAGCTTTAGGGATCCCTGGGTGGCGCAGCGGTTTAGCGCCTGCCTTTGGCCCAGGGCGCGATCCTGGAGACCCGGGATCGAATCCCACGTCGGGCTCCCGGTGCATGGAGCCTGCTTCTCCCTCTGCCTATGTCTCTGCCTCTCTCTCTATCCCTCTCTCTCTGTGTGTGTGTGTGTGTGTGTGTGTGTGTGTGACTATCATAAATAAATTTAAAAAATTAAAAAAAAAAAAAAAGAAAAGCTTTGGTTAAAAGATCCTTTTTGAAAACTGTGTGTGTTTGTGCGTGCACGCGCATGTGTGTTGGTACTATCTAAAATATGCTTCAAAAACACTTTAAATCAAGTAGACTTGTTCTTTTATGTAATGTTTTTTATTTGTTCATTTGTTTTTTAAAGATTTTATTTATTTAAGAGAGAAAGTACACACACACACAGGTGGGAGGGGCAGAGGAAGATACAGGCTTTCTGATGAGCAGGGACCCCAATGTGGCACTTGATCCCAGGACCTCGGGATCATAACCTAAGCTGAAGGCCGATGCTTAATAGACTGAGCCACCCAGGCGCCCCTGTAATATTTTTGTTTTATGTTAGTACTTTGAATTTTCTGTGATTACCATGTTTTATCTCTTCTAAAATTTTCCATCAACTATAAAATGTTGCATTATTTGGGGTACCTGGGTGGCTCAGTCAATTAAGCGACTGACTCAATTTCAGCTCAGGTCATGATCTCAGGGTCATGAGGTCGAGCCTTGCATTGCCCCACACTGAGCATAGAGATCAGATAAATAAAATGTTGCATTATTTCATGTGCCACTCGAAAAGAAAAGGAATGTCACCAGTTTAAGCAACAAACTATTGATTGTAAGACTCACCAATTTAAATTATCTTATTTTGTTTTTTAAATAACTCATCTCTTTTCTAATTTCAAACTTATATAGAATTAGACTAGGACAAGATGGCCATAAAGTCTGGAAACAGGTTGGACATACCCAGTATTTTAATGTACCATAAACCATCTACTAGATTTATTTGCCTTTTTCTAGACTTCTGTGGCTACTGTCTGTAATCAGTCCCCATGGCCCTCTCACCCAGTGTCAGCAGTTAGGAGCTTGTGGCCGGCCTTTGTCTCTCAGTGCCTTCCCCATGAAGTCCAGTCATTTTGAACCAGGTCTCAGACATTACTTTATATCACTCATAAATATTTCAGTATGTATTTCTAAAAGATAAGGACTAAAAAATACCCCCCTGGTACTATTATACCTAAAAAAAAAAATTTTTTTTTAAGATTTTATTTATTTATTCATGAGAGATACATAGAGAGAAGCAGAGACATAGGCAGAGGGAGAAGCAGGCTCCCTTTGGGGAGCCTGATGCTGGACTTGATCCCAGAACCCTGGGATTATGACCTGAGCCAAAGGCAAGATGGTTAACCACTGGGCTACCCAGGTGCCCCTATACCTAAAAATTAATAGCACTGCAGTATCACCAGTTACCCAGGTAGTGTTCATAGAAATGCATTCGTTAGGTTTCTTTTTTTTAAGGTTTTTTTTTTTTTTTTTTTTTTTTTACATAATTCTTTTGAGTTAGATTGCAGAAAAGGTCAATACATTATAAATTCTAGCCATGTCTTTTAGGTCACTTCTAATCTGTAGGTTTCCCTCTTTCTGTTTTCTTCTTCTTCTTCTTCTTCTTCTTTTTTTTTTTAAAGGAACTGGGTGTCTGCCCTGTAGATTCACAGTCTGCTGCTAAATACCCATGGGTCCTTAACATCTTCTTTCCCTATACTGTACTGTAAAATAGTAGCTAGAGCTAGGGGCTTGATGAGATTCAAGTTCAGTTTTGGGCACAGCATGGCACACAATTGGGTTTGGAAAGCAAGAGACCAGAGCCCAAGGCCCTTCCTCCTTCCAGTTGAGAGTTGGGAGCTGATATCAGCCTCCCTAGGTCACCATGGTTTAGCTGCAAAATACATCACCCAGAATCGACTGAAATGTTAGATCCCCCAAGTGGTACATGGAAGTGCCTGTCCTTTAATTTACAGTTGTGTCTCATAACCTAACCTGGCATTATCGATTTGGTCTTTCCAGGAAACCCATCAACAACTGGCTGATAAGAGGAGTCTGCATGTCGTAGAATTCCGGGAAGAATGTGGCCCTCTGCCCATCGTGGTTGCCTCCCCCCAGGGAGCCTTGAGAAAGGAACCAGAGCTAGAGGATGAGGTTCCAGACATCAAACTGGACTGGGAAGAAGTGAGGGCCGCACAGGGAATGAAGCGCTCAGTGTGGTCAAATTTGAAGAGAGCTGCCACCTGAGCTTCCCCTGGCCCTGTACTGCTGCAGTAGTAGCTGGTGCTGTCCAGCACCTGGAGAGACTCAGCCCCTCACGTTTTGGAGTGTCACTCTCTAAAGGAAAGGCTAACCTTCTTTATTTACAAATAACTTTCTTTATTTACAAATAATAAATAACTATAGCTTTAATTTATTGAGCATGTGGTATATACCAGGAACTGTGATAGGAACGGTACATACGTATTTTTAAGACTACTTTATTTTTTTTTTTTCATTTTTTTTCAAGACTACTTTAAATATTCATTTAAACTAGCAAAAGTCCATGAATTAGGAAGACAGAGCTTATAGCCTGACCCAATAAAAAATAATATGAAAAATAATAATCGCTATAATAATTGTAACTAACAAATATTAACTTTGATTTGTCCATAATGAATGTTATTAACTTCATTTGACAGAGCAATTAAGTACTTTACTACAGTCACACAGCTAGAAAGTAAAGGAAAACAGGCAAACCCTGTTTTTGACTCTAGAAATTCTCTTTTTAAACCTGTGTGGCTGTTTTAGTGGTTGGTCTAGGTATTACATTATGTATATGTCACTCACTTGTCTACTAGTGTTGATATTTTACCTGTTTGAAGTGTAGAAACCTTACCTCCCTTTAAACCCAGTTTTTGTAATTGTTTCAGAATTTCCTCTATCTGCATTTAGAACCATGTTAGATATTTCACTTTTTGCTTCAACCATCAAACATGTATGGAAGACTCAAGAAGAAAAAAAAAAGTTGTGTTTATCCAATTTTAAATTTTTATTCATTTTTCATTATTTTCTTCTTCTTCTTCTTTTTTTTTTTTTTTGACTTGGCTTTATGCCCAACGTGGAACCCAAAGCAGGGCCTGAACTCATGACCCTCAGATCAAGACCCGAGCTGAGGTTAATAGTCGGACACTTAACCGACTGAGCCACCCAGGCACTTCTATTTATTTTTTAAATAAACTCTACCCCCAATATAGGGCTCTAACTCATGACTCCGAGGTCGAGTCACACGCTCCACCCACTGAGCCAGCCAGGCACCCCTACCCGTATTTTTGTTCTTTCAGTTGTTTTTTTCTTCTTTCCTGACCTTCCAGGAGTCTTTCTGTTACCATTTGGAGTAGGGAAACACCTAGTTCTCCAGCCTGTCCCCTTCACTGCCATACTCCCCATGCTTCTGACCGCAGACTTTGCGGGTTTTCCTCCCACAGGCAGTCTGGGTGTCCTGCAGTATAACACATCTCTGACATTGTTTACCTGATGGTAGGGTCAGATCCTACCAGTCAAGGGCTCAGTCTCACAAGATTGCCCTTGCCCTGCTTTAGATGCCAGTTGCAGATGGGTTGTCAGGTGGGCTTCTGAGTGATCAGCTATAAATCAGAGGTTCCCACAACACCTCCACCAGGTTGATTAATTTGCCAGGGTAGGTCACAGAACACAGGAAAACGGTTTACTTGGTATTTACCAGTTTATCATAAAAGGATATGATAAAAGATCCAGACGAACATCCAGATGGAAGAGATGCCTAGGGCAAGGTATGTGGGAAAGGGTGCGCCAGTCTCAGCACCTCCATGTGTTCACCAGCCTGAAAGCTCCCAGAACCCTGTGCTATTGGGATTTTTATGGCGGCTTTACCACATAGGCATGATGGATCATTAGGTCTATTTCCAGCCCCCCTCCCCTCTCTGGAAAATGGGGGGAGAGGCTGAAAATTCCAAGCTTCTGATCATGACTTGTTCTTTCTGGTGACCAGACCCTAGCCAGGAGCCCATCAAGAGTCACCTCATTAGAACAAAAGACATTGGTATCACCTAGGAAAATCCAAGGGATTTAATGAACTGTCAGGAACGGGAGTCAAAGACCAACTGTTAGTATAAAACATGCTGCCAATGCTCTTATTACTTCAGAAATTACAATAGTCTTAGGATTTCTGTGCCAGGAACACATTTTATTTATTTTTACACGTTTTATTTTCTTTTCTCTATATATGTGTTTTCTATAATAAGTAAATAAATCTATTATCGCACACATTTCCTTCCTGCTTCAAGAATTTCCTTTAGCTAACAAATTCTTAGTTTTCCTTCAATGAGAATGTCTTTATTTTTCATTCCTAAAGAATAATTTTGCCAGATTTGTTGCCATACTCAAACTTGTCTGTATCCTCAATGCACAGTAAGCCAATGTCTGAGACACTGGTTTTGAAGCAAAGAAAGCTTTATTATCAGATGAAAAGGCAGGGGATCATTCCCAAAGCAGCCTTGCCCTGTTGAGCCTAGGGACAGCTTACATGCAGGAGAGGAGGGTAAGGAGTTTCTAGAAACCTTGAGTTGGTGGGGGGTTGGGGGTTTGTAACAATCTGGAAGTGAGCATTCTGGACAATGAGGTACTATTTGGGACCTGGTATGATCAGATACGTCAAGACCAACATTACCATTAATTAGGTTGGGGAATTAATTAGGTATGGAACAAAATAATGTGGAGCTAAGTTAATAACGCAACCAAAACAACTATAGTTCTCCTGTGCTTTCAAAGTAGGTCCTGAGGCCAGGTGTTAGTGTCAGTCTGACAGTTCTTTCTCTCAGCACTTGACTAATGTGCCACTTCTGGCCTCTCTGGTTTCTGATGACAATCTGTTTTCCTTTGAATGGTTTCCCCTTACAGACAAGGTGTTTTTCTCTCCCTGCTTTCAAGAACTTTTCTTTGTCTTTAGTTTTCTAAAGACAGTCTGATTATGATATGTCTTGGTATAGATTTCTTTCAGTTTTTTTTTTTTGGCGGGGGGGGAGATTGCTCACCTTGAATCTATAGGTTTATCTGTCTTTTGCCAAACTTGGAAATTTTTCTCCTATAATTTCTTCTTTTTAAATTTTCTCTTAACAGTTTAGTAATTTCTAGTTTATTCACACAGTTGTGCGATCATTGCCACAATCAATTTAAGAACTTTTAATCACCACAAGATGCTCTATAACCATTAGCAGCACCTTCCCATACCCCCTCTCTCCAGCCTGGGGCAACCACTGATCTACTCTATGGATTTGCCTATTCTGGACATTTCACCTAGGTGCAATCACACAATATATGGTCTTTCATAACTGGTGTTTCTGAACCGCACAATGTTTTCAAGATTCATTCATGTACATGCATCCAGTACCCCATTTCGTTTTATCGCCAAAAAATACTTCCTTGTATAGCTATACCACTTTTTTATTTATCCATTCAGCAGTCGATAGGCATTTGAGTTGTTTCTAATTTTTAGCTATTGTGAATGCTACTATGAACATTTTAAAAAAGATTTTAAGTAAACTCTATACCCAACATGGGGCTTGAACCCACAACCCCAAGATCAAGAGTTGCATGCTTTTCTGACTGAGGCCAGCCAGGTGTCCCTGCTATGAACATTCTTGTACAATGGACAGGAATTTTGTGTAGGCCAATGTTTTCTTTGGGGTATATACCTAAGAGTGGAATTGCTGGTCATATCATGATTCTATGCCTAACTCTGAGGAACTGCTAAACTGTTTTCCACTATGGCTTCACACTTTACATTCCCACCAGTGATGTATAAGGGTTTCTCTACATCTTTGCCAACATTCATTCTATCTTTGGTGATAGTTATACTAGTAGATATAAAGTGGTATCTCATTGTGTGTGTGTGTGTGTTTTTTAAAGATTTTATTTATTCATGAGAGACAGAGAGAGAGGCAGAGACACACAGAGAGAAGCAGGCTCTGTTCAGGGAGCCCGATGTGGGACTCGATTCTGAGACTCTGGATCACGCCCTGGGCCAAAGGCAGGCGCTCAACTGCTGAGCCACCCAGGCATCCCGTCATGGTTTTGATTTGCATTTCCCTAATGGTTAAGGATGTTGAGCATCTTTTGATGAGCTTATTGGCCATTGTTTATATTCTTTGGAGCAATGTCTATTCAGATCCTTTGCGCATTAAAAAAAATTGGGTTAGGGATGCCTGGGTGGCTCAGTGGTTGAGTGTGTCTGCCTTTGGCTCAGGGTGTGATCCCGGAGTACCAGGATGGAGTCCTGCATCGGGCTCCCTGCATGGAGTCCGCTTGTCCCTCTGCCTGTGTCCCTCTGCCTCTCTCTCTCTCTCTGTGTCTCTCATGAATAAATAAAATCGTTTAAAAATAAATAAAACAAAATAAAATGATTGTGTTATTTGTGTCTTTATTGAGTGGAATAGTTCTTTACAGAGTCTAGATACAAGCCTCCTATCCGATATATGACTTGCAAAATTTTTCTCCTGTTCTGTGAGTTGTATTATTATTTTATTTCTTTGGATATTTTTTCAACTTCACCCACATACTACTGGGACATTGATGACATAAACGTTAGGTCTTTTGTTGTATTCCCACAAGTCTTTGAGACTCTGTTTGTTTGTAGTCTGTTTGTTTACTCTTTGTTGTTCAGATTGGGTAGTTTCTATTTTTAAGTATTAAAACCAACAATAGGAGAGGGCGGGGAAGGGTGGGAGTTACACTGACAACCACCAGGGGGCAGAGAGAACTCCCCCAAATAGTCCCTGTTCCGTTTACCCAGTGAGGCAATACCTACTACAAGGTAGAAATTGATGATTCTAGTAGAAATGCATCTCTGCTCTCTCGAAGAAATATTTTGTAGTTAGAAATGCTTGTTTACTACGTAGATAAATCATTCCAATTTGCAATGATACAGGTGGGATCCCCAGGGGAGCGGGAATATAAACACCTACTAGCAACAAGATTCAGGTTAAACTTTCAGATTTGTACTACAAATACCATCCCGAGGGACTCATATTTGCCCCTCTTCCTCTCATGAGGATATTCAAATTTCTTTCAGCTAAAGATCACTGCATTCAAACTAAGGTTCACAAACCCAAAGCTTAAGTCAAGGTGGGGGAGTGGGCAGCTGCAGGAAGCACGTGGGATCTGGGGATTATAGCTCAGTCCGCCAACCTGCTGTGTGACATCAGTCTCCTTGCTCAGTCACTTTATGCACCTGCAGCTCCCAGTCTCAGCTTTCTAAAAATGAGGAGTGACATGAATGCTGCTTATAAAATCTACACAGCCTGCCCGTGCAGCCCAGGACCCGTATCAGAGGGAGGGGAACAGGTGAGCCAGGTCCACAGAGGAGAGCGGTGGCCGATGGGCTACAACAGACAAGTGGCAGCCCTGGGAGGGGAACCCTCTATTTGGCACACTCCTGGTACCTCACCCAGGTAAGGTACCCAGGTGAGACCCGCTCCTCTCTCCAGTCCAGCGCCCCTGCTTCTAAGGCCTCCTGTTTCCAGAAAAAGGCAACACTTACTGGCAAGTGAGAGAGCTGGACGCTGGGCAGAAAGTGCCTCCCTCTGAGCATATTTGGGAGCAAAGACCAGGTGCGCCCCTGCCTTTTTCTTAGCATGAAATCGGTGCTTCCAGACCTTCAGACATTTCGGTGTCGGGAGGGGGGCCTCCAAACTGAGGAACTGCAGGGGAGCACCCGCAGGGGGCCGGGAGTAGGGGCCGGTGGGGGGTGGGCGGACCGCGGGGTGGGGGGTCCCGGCTCTGGGCGGGCCGCTGTGGGCGGGCGGCGCCCCAGGACGTGGGCTCCGGGCTGCCCGGGCCGTGGGAAAGCCTGGCCGCGGCCTGGGAGCTGCGCAGGACGGGGCGCGCCGGCTCCGGGTCACGCTGGCACCAGCTCCAGCCTCGGCAGTGTCCCCACCCCCTACGGCAGGCAGGCGGCGGGCCTGCTACTTCCCCTCGGGCTGGGCCCCTGGACTCTACGTGCAGGAAGGAGACTTTGTTCTTTTCTCCAGGAAGGCCCCCGTCCCGTGCCCCCCCCCCCACCGGCCCTGGTAGTTTAGAGACTGTTCTGTGCCCATCTACACGCCCCCGCCGCGCACCACGCTTCTGAACGGGGGAGTGAGGCAGGAAGCCTCGCGGTTTCCTTTGGGAACACCAGCCCCATGCCTGAACCGGGTTAGATACCAGGATTTCAAGAAAGATTGAAGCTGGGGGCACCCACCCCTGCCAGGGTGAGCTGCATGAGGCAGTGACTTCCAAGGGGGTGGCGTGTTGGGGAGAGGCACAGAACCTTGCCGACTGTGGCTGTTCTATGCCATCTTCAATTTTTATTTATTTATTCATTTATTTATTTATGAGAGTCTCACAGAGAGAGAGAGAGAGAGAGAGAGAGAGAGAGAGAGGCAGAGACAGAGGGAGAGGGAGAGGCAGAGGGAGAAGCAGGCTCCATGCACCGGGAGCCTGACGTGGGATTCGATCCCGGGTCTCCAGGATCGCGCCCTGGGCCAAAGGCAGGCGCTAAACCGCTGCGCCACCCAGGGATCCCCTCTATGCCATTTTCAGCAGAAGAAAACACATGAGCTTCACATTCAGGCAGAGCAGGACACAGAGATTGGGTGGCATTGGAAAGCTTCAGAAGGGTCTTTCTTTGATGTGTGTCTCAAAGAGAGACCCTACAGACTAAAGAGCAGAAGAGAAAAATCTTTTCTTGTTCAAGTCATGGGAAACTGGCTTCTTCAACCCCTGTCATGTGTTCAATGAATGAATAACAAAAAGACAGCCATATGGCCTGGGGCTGCTCTAGCCTCCTCAGGCCTCAGTGTCCGCATCTATAAAACAGGGGATGGACCAAGTAATCATTAGCTGGGGCTGAGAACTACGACCTCAGGCTCACTGGAGACAGACCCTGATACTGGGGCACAATGTGACGTCACAGTCCCTTGGCACAGGAGATGGACACATCCATAGGACACTCAATCATGGCATCTGCCTGAGCAGCTAGCTAGGTATAAGCCCTTAGCTTAAAAGGTTCCTCCTTGGCAGTTGGTGACTCCTTGGGAAGAAAGCTGCCCCTGCTTCCTGAGTGTCCATAGAGGGCCCACACAGCAGGGCTGTATTATTTTTGTCTCATCATGTCCCTGGAGACCAGCTCAATTCATGTCTAGTAAACATCGACCAGAAAATTCTTTTAAAATTTTTTTAAAAAATTATTTATTCATGAGACACACACACACACACACACACACACACACACACAGAGGCAGAGACACAGGCAGAGGGAGAAGTAGGCTCCATGCAGGGAGCTGGACGTGGGACTCGATCCCAGGTCTCCAGGACCAGGCCCTGGGCTGAAGGCAGTGCTAAACGGCTGAGCCACCTGGGCTGCCCCGACCTTAATTCTTTAAGGACATTGCAAATATAACTAAATAATCAGGATAAGATTTCATCTTAAAAATGCACAAGTGTGAATCCTAATTCCATAGGGATTCAACTCACCAAAACTGATGTTAAACTCTCTTCAGAGAATGTCATCCTTGGGGCCCAGGACAGAGACCCAGCATATGTTTTCTCTGCCTCCTGAGGCCAGGACCTAGGAGAAATCTCTTGGAGCAGATGCCAGAGGACACATCAAGAGTAGGGGAGATTGCCATCAGCATGGCTTAAGGGCATTCTTCCAAGGCAAATACAAACCCATGAGTCATGTTCTTTATGGCTCTCAGGAAACCTCTTGATGCCTCCTCTGTCTTTTCTTTAAATATAATATAGGCTCCACACCCAGCATGGAGCCAAATGAGGGACTTAAACTCAGGACCCTGAAATCAACAAGCTAAGATCAAGTCGGACACTTAACTAACTGAGCCACCCAGGTGCTTCTATCTTTTAAAAGGGCAGTTTGACCTCACTTAGGCCCTTTGTTAGTGTTGGGATCATAGCGGTCTTCAGAGGAGACCCCACAGCTGTTACCCCTTCCCGATGTCACCTTGGTGAGCAGCAATCCTGCTACCTGCAGTCTCTTCCTGCCTGGATGCTGCCCTGCCCTTTCTAGAGGCCACACAGATTGTGGTGGCAATACCCTTTGGGTTCTGGCCTTCTCCTGGGGAGCAAGGCTTTCTCTCCAACCACCAGCTGTCCTTACCTGCTGCCCTGGTGGCTTTATTCCTGTTTACCCCCAGCCTGTCGGCTGTGACCAGGCCTCCAGTGGCCCTTGCCTTCTGCTCCCCGGGTTGGATAGGGCTTCTCTCCTACCCAGAGCCATCCTGGAAGCCCTCAGACTGGCAGCCCTTACCCCAAAGCTGGTAGCCTTCAGCATCAAGAAACCATTCCCACCACTGGGCCCATTCGGTCCCTTCTTTCCCTCTGTTGAAATAAAACCTGAAGGAGTTCCTTGTTATGTTGTTGTGCTGGAGGAAGACAGCTTGCAAAGAAACTACTTCAAAGCACTAGAGCAGGAAAGGATTTTACCAGGGTGGGAGTGGGGTGGCGTGGAGGCACTAAGAACAAATGGCAACACTTCTAAGAATGGGAACAAGAGCAAAGTTCTAAGCATTCTGTCACAAAAGCTTTAGCAAAATAAGATGACAGGTTTCTCTGATATTGGAAAATAGAGCATTTCTATGAAACAATTCGTAAGCCACAATGGCATAATTTGAAGAAGTGATTACCATTAATTTATATGGAAAGAACTTTGAGCATTCCCAGGCCCCCAAAATAATCTCTCTTAGGCTTTTCTGATACCTTAGGACATAACTTGCTAATGTATGTACAAAATAAATCAGGATAAAGCCCAGATTCCAAGCTCAGCAGCTGGAGGCTGAGATGCTGAATGTAGTTCCCAGAGAAGGAGCTGGGCGGCGCCACTCCTGCTCAGAGCACTGGCAACCTCTGTGATGGCTCACTGAAAAACAAACATTGAATGGCTATTTTTGCCTTTTGCCTTTTTTCATAAGAGAAAATCATCTTCGGGTTTCTCACAGTTGGCTCAAATAGGTACCGATGTAGGTCTTTCGTAAAAGCAATGTGGTCTAACGCAAACTTTCAAAAAGCAGGTACACCTGTCTTGGTTGGCAAGAGCAAGATAAATGGACCCCTCAGGTTTCCTTGAGAAGGTAGGAGTGCTTTTTTCTCAGAAACTGCATTTACTCAGGACTAAATAGAATTTCCCAACTGGGCCGAATGGAGTTTGGGGAAAATGTTGTGAGGACAGGGCGTTTCAAGATAGTTCGCGATAATGCAGTCTTTTACCACACACACACCCCTCAGATGTCCTGTGTGTTCTCAAGATGGTGGCATTGTCAGGGTTTTTGTGCCCTTGAGGTCACGGGAACAAAGTCTGATGTCCTCTCAGCAGGGAGCCATGGGGGAGTGTCAGTGACCATCTGATTTAAGCCGGTGAATCAGATACTTACCAGGTCACTGAATTTATAAGCTTTTTGTACCTTGGGAAGGGCCAAGAAGTTGATTAGGTGATGAGAGCTTATACATGATGACTCTGTGGCCCTTAGAGAAGCTTTTGAGGCCATTAATATATAGACTCTTCCACTCAAAGTTAGGGGGGCTGAGAAATCCCCTAGGATCTAAGAGTCAGCCCGAAACAGGGGAGGGAAGGGGGAAGGAGTCCACTTGGATGGCAGCCATAGTGCCTTCCCCACTCACTCCCTACTATTCTATAGTCAGATGACCTAGTCTACCCCTGGGTCCTGAGTCTCCTTTCTAACGGAGCCCTTGCTGTCACAGACTGGGATGACTCAAGGCCGGGAGAGCACCCGGGCCAGCTGGTCACTCGAGTGGGCGGGGTGGGGGATGGTGACTGCCTGCCCAATGGACATGGCAGCAACATCCCAGCTGCAGTTAACTCAAAGGACACTGTTGGTTCCAGGGGGCCTCTCCCTAGGATTCCCAGTCTTTCCATGGATAAGGATCCTAACTAAAATTTTAAAAACAAAAAATAAAAACCACAGATTGGCTTCTTACCCAAGACACATATAATAGTGGGTACACTTCTAGTAACTGTTGATAGAGAAAAATGAAACCTATAAAAGGAGACTCTGAGTTCAGCAGTGTTTTTAAATAATGTTATATTGAAGGTACCACAAACACATCTACATATATTAAAAAACAGCACTAAAAAGTATATAAGTGTTTGCACTACAGATGGACACTCAGATACAACTGCCAGGATTTTCTGGGCAGGGACTACAGGTTTATGAAATCAGAGTTCCCCCTTTCCCAGAGAGAGCTGGCTTCAGCAGTGTGCACACACATATACACATACACTCCTGCTTCACTTTGGATAGATCAGGCTATAAGGTCTGTGGTATCCATGTGATCTCCATGACCCTACAGGAATCCCTAGGTCTTGGTGGTGATGAGGCTGAGGCCAGGAACTTCCAGTCTTTTCCTGGTTGGTGGTTCCCAAACCCGTCTATCCTTAAGAATCCTCTAAGCAACTTCTTAAAAATACAGATTCCTGGGGCACCTGGGTGACACAGTTGGTTAAGTGTGACTTGGTTTTGGCTCAGGTTATGATCTTGTGGTTGTGAAATCGAGCCACATGTGGGGCTTCATGCTGAGCACAATGTCCGCTTGGGATTCTCTCTCCCTTTCCCTCTCCCTCTGCCCCTTCCCCCGTTCTCTCTCAATCTTTCTCTCAAATAAATAAATAAATAAATAAATAAATAAATAAATAAATAAAACAGATCCCTGTTTCCATCCTGGGGCAACTGGGTCAGAAACTCCAGGGCTTGGATCCTTTACTGTATTTTTTTTAAAGCTCCCCTAGTCCATGCAGTACATGAAAAGAAAACTGTGTAAATCCCACATATGCATCCCCAAAACAAAATCCCCAGTAAATTATGGTGTACAAAGAGCATCACATCATTACTGTGTTGGGCCCTGCTGAAATTGGCAATTATTCCTCTTTCTGGGTGAATCTTTACTTTGATTCCTTTGATCTCAGAGAGATAAACTTTCAAGACACCAAGAAATGGAGAATAATGAATGTGTTGCTCACCCCAGCCATCTTTCTATCAAGGGTACAATTTCTTCTGAGCCTGAATGTCCTGGACTCAGGAGCTGGTGGCTCCCTTATTTTACAGGTGGACACAGAGGGGTTTGGCTGCCATCCATAACCAGGCACTGAGGGCATGAGCAGATGGGTGTGGGGGTGTTCTAAATGGTTGTTTATATCCCTTAAAGCAGAAATCACAAGTCTGGATCATAGTCTGGCTTGGCTCCATACTCTTTCAGGACCTCAAATGTGCAACTCTTCACTAAACAATAAACCCAATCTCCAAAGACTGTTCAGACAAGGAAAGTGTGTAGAACTACATGATATTGCTGCTGGAGGCTATCTTCCTATAAGGGCCCTAACAGACACTGGTGAAAGTTGCCTGAGAACATGGGGTCTGATTTTTCTCTCTGTCCACTCCCCTGAGAAGTAGGGATCGGTGACGATGGGGTTAAGGTGTTGAGAAGGCTGCCAGAACAATGGCTCCAGGGTTATATCAACAATAGTGAGATCAGGCCTTGTGTGGGGCTTCCCACTAAGTGGGGAGTCTATTCCCCCTCAGCCTCTGCCCCTCCCCGCCTCGTGCACACATACTCTCTCAAATGAATAAATAAATCTTAAAAATAAAGAAAAGAAAATCAAGTTCTTTGGGAGGTAAATATGGCAGATGAAACATATGTATCTACTTTGATGCTTTCTTGAAACTATTCAAATGATGGTACAGGTTTTTGAAAGGCATAAGCCTACAACAACAGAACTAAGAAAAACAATTAGAAGAAAATGAGAGAAAATTGAAAAAAAATTAAAAGAAAATTGAAAAAAAAATTAGAAGAAAATGAAAAAAATTAGAAGAAAAATGAAAGAAAAAAATTAGAAGCTGGAAATCAGATAGACTGTAGCTAGCTTTTCAGACTAAAAAACCCCCTGAATCCTGAGGAGGCAGTAGGGAAAGCCTAGAACCAATCCAATCTATAACATCATTTGAATCCTCAACAGGCTTGGGAACTGTTCATGCCATAGAGCTCTTGTTAGAGGTTGGGCTGAAGGAGTTTAAAAATAAGAATGTTCCCCCTTTGGGGTCCCACAGGGCAGGCCCCCAGCCTATCCCCTTTGGGTCAGAAAGCAGACTAGCCTTCTCTGGCGGAATCTGACTGGGCAAGAGGAAAGACTAATAGATAGTGGTATTAGAAATTCCTTTACTAAACAGCCCATCCAGATCACCCTGCAGCAACACTCTAGGAAAGCCCACCCTTGCACTCAGAACTCCCAAGTAGCTTTTAGATTTCATTTTAATATGCGCTACCTCAAAGAAAACTCCAGATTAATTCAACCAAATATTTAAAGAATAAAACAATGACAATCCTACGCAAACTCAGAAAATGGAAAAGGAGGGACAACTTCCCAACTCATTCTATGGGTCAGCATTGCCCTAATATGAAAATCAGACAAATACATTACAATGCTAGAAAACTAAAGACCAATAAGCCTTATGAACAAAGACACAAAAATATTTGGTAAAATATTACAAAGTTGAATCCAATAACATGTATTGTTATATTATTGTTATATAAAAACATTAAAAATAGACTATAACCAAGTGGAGTTCATCTTAGGAATGCAAAATGGGTTTAACATTTGAAAACCAGGTAACGCAATCTACCATATTAACAGAATGAAAAAAATCTATATGATTATCTCAACAGACACAGAAAAAGTATTTGACAAAATTTGGCTAAATTCAGCAACTTTCATGATAAAATCTCTGAGAAAATTAGGAATAAAAGGAATGTCTTCAATCTGATAAAGACTATCTATGAAAAACCTGCAACAAACATATTTAATAGTGAAACACAGAGTACTCTCTTAGATTGGGAAAAAAAAAACAAAGATGCCCACTCTTCTCACATTTATTCAACATTGTACTAGAGGTCCTGGCTAGTGTAAAAGAAATAAGAAGCATCTAGATTGAAAAGGAAAAAGTAAAACTGTCTTTATTTGCAGATGATATGATTGTATAGGTATAAAATCCTAAGGAATCTATGAGAAACTTCTAAATCTAATGTGTTTAGTAGGATCATACAAGATCAATACATAAAAATCAAATATATTTTTGTATATAGCACCAAATATTTTAAGATTAAAATGAAAACTAATATCATTTGCAATAGCATCAAAAAGGAAGAAAATGAATAACACTATGTGCAAGATATGTATCTAGAAAACAAAGCGTTGCTAGGAGAAATTAAAGAGATTAAATAAATTTAAAAATAGACCGCATTGGGATCCCTGGGTGGCCCAGTGGTTTAGCGCCTGGCCTTTGGCCCAGGGCGCGATCCTGGAGACCCGGGATCGAATCCCACGTCAGGCTCCCAGTGCATGGAGCCTGCTTCTCCCTCTGCCTATGTCTCTGCCTCTCTCTCTCTCTCTGTGACTATCATAAAAAAAAAAAAAATAGCCCGCATTTAAAGATTAGAAGACTCAATACTCTTAAGGTGTCAGTTTTCCCCAAATTAAGTTGTAGGTTCAATGAAATCCCAATCATAGACCCATCAGGCTTTTTTGCTGAATTTGACAAGGAATTTATATGAAAATATGAAAGATATTGGAAGAGTCAAACAATTTTGAAAAAGAATACCAAAGGGAGCATACAATACCTGACTTCAAGACTTATTATAAAGGTACGATGACAAAAAACGTGGTATTGCCAAAAGGATAGACACATGGATCAAAGGCACATCAAAAGAATCCAGAAATAGACCTATACATATAGGGTCAACTAATTTTTGACAAAGCCTCCAATATAACCTGATGAGGAAAAGGATAGTCTTTTCAAAATGCAGCAATGGAACCCTTAGGTATTCATATGGGGGGAAAGAATCTTGACCTTACTTTAGGCTAAACACAAGAATTAACTCAAAATGGATCATAAACCGAAATATAAAAGTTAGCTCAATACAATTCCTAGAAGGTAATGTAGGAGAATATCTCAAGAACTTGGGTTAGGCAAAGACTGATGTGTCTGAGAAACACAAAAAGCACAAATGATAAAAAGAAACATTGATAAACCATCTTCATAAAATTAAAATCTGCTTTTCAAAAGACATGCTCTAGGCTGGGAGCAAATACTGACACTACATACATTTAACATAGGTCTTGTATCCAACTTGGGTTCTGTATTCCTCTGACTATACATAGTTACTTTTCATTAAGTGTGGATTCTGTACCACAACTTCATCTACTCACTAAAATTCATTTGTAACCCTGAATTCAATACTTGTGGCAACAAAATTTGGGTTTCTGGATGTGCACATTCTGGCTGAGGTTGCCAAGCTGATGCTCTGCTTCTTGTTTCAGCCCTTGTACTGTAACCAGATGGCCTTTCTGTGGTCTGTGTTATGCCATGTGTCTTGCAGTTATGTGTTTTGCTAGTGATTTTGCTTTTCAAAATGGTGGCCAACTATAGTGCTGGCCAATACAAAAAAGGGGTGATGTACCTTATAGAGAAAATACATGTGTTAGATAATTTATTTTCTTTCCTTTAAAAAAATTTTTTTTTAAATTTATTTTAGAGAGAGCATGTTCAAGAAAGCCCCAGGGTGGTGGTGGTGGGGAGAGGCAAGGGGAGTCTCAAGCAGACCCTACTCAAGGTATGGCCAGCCTAGAGCTTGATCCCAAGATCAGGACCTGGGCCAAAACCGAGAGTCAGATGCTTAACAAGCTGTGCCACCAAGGGACCCCTGTGTTAGATGACTTTCAGGAATAAATTATAATGCTGTTGGCTATGAGTTCAATGCTAATGAATTGACAAAATATATAAAATAAGAAGTCTTTAAACAGAAACACACATAAAACAAGTTTATGGGGGTGCCTGAGTGGCTCAGTGGTTGAGTGTCTGCCTTTGGCTCAGGTCTGATCCCAGAGTCCTGCATTGGGTTCCCTGCAGGGAGCCTGCTTCTCCCTCTACCTATGTCTCTGCCTCTTTCTCTGTCTCTTGTGAATAAATAAATAAAATCTTAAAAAAAAAAACAAGTTTATGTATTTGTTAGATGACTAAAATGCTGTGACCAGAGACTCATAGAAATTAATCCTGTATTTACCATAAGAGCAGGAGCTCAGTATTTGTTAAGTCAGTGTTTGTGGTGACTTTATAGAACATACTATACTGCAAATGAAAATCAAATATATATCTCTCACACACAGAACCCAATAGAAAATGTGAAAAAGATTTCAACATACACTTCACAAAGGAAGATATACAATGGCCAATAAGCTCACGAAATATTGTCTGACATCAGTAGTTATTAGGAAAATGCATATTAAGATTTCACCTCCCAGAAGGACTACAATTTAAAAAGATTGTTAATATCAAGTATTGGGAAATGGGAGGAGGAACAGGGACTCATAAGTTTCTGTGGGAGTGCAGAATAGTACAACCATTTTGAAAAGTAAAATGGTGTTCCCATAAACCTAAATATTCACTGACCACATGACCCAGTTATCCAACAACTAGGTTTTTACCAAGAATAAAGAAAACGTGTTCACACAAAGACAAAGCTTTATTCATATCATCTCAAGCTGAACCAACCCGAATGTCCATTGACAGATGAACGGGTAAACAAATTATGACATATTCATACAATGGAATACTAGAAAAAACCGCCATAAAAAAAGAATAAATTCCTTAAAACTCAATAACATGGGTGAATTTCATAGATATCACGATGAGCAAAAGAAGCCAGGTATAAAAGAGTACAATCTGTATGATTCTATTTATATGAAACTCTAGAAATAACAAGTCCATCCACAGAGACAGAAAGCAGATGAGTGTTGCCTGGGGCCGAGCGGTGGGAGCAGTAGGGATATTGATTGAAAGGGGCATAAGGGAACTTTTGTATGTGGGGAACATGTTCTATATTTTGATCAAGGTAATTGTTACACGGGTGTGTATGTTGGTCAAACTTGTCAAATTGTATGTGTAAAATGGGTCATTTTATTATATCCAAATTATCCCTCAGTAAAGTTGGTGAAATAATTTTACTTGTCCTCTCTGAATGCTCAAGGGGGCAGGTCCTGCATAAATCTGGCTGTGAGGCAGAGGAGAGTTGTTGGACAGGTTTGGTTTGGTTTGGTTTGGTTTCATTTGGGTTGTTGATAATTTCTTGTATTTTAGTTTTGCTTGTTTCTTTGTTGATCTGTTTTTGCTTCCTGTTGGTGTTGGCGTTGTCTCAGAGGAGGCAGGTATGTGAGCCTGTGTGGGCAGAGGTGGAAGCCCCAGCAGGGAGCAGAGCAGCCACAGAAGGTTAGGAGTGGGGAATGCTGGGAGGAGGCGTGGGGTCTGGCAGTGTGGGAGAGGCTGGCCTTGGGCAGGTGAAGGTGCTGTACGTGGCCAGCAGGATGGAGGTAGGTTCATAGAGGAGGATGGACGGGGCAGGAAGAAGGAGCCCAGAAAGGACAAGGCAATGTGGAAGTTTCTCTGATGGGCTTCTTCTTTTTCTTCCTTTAAAATTTTTGGAAGTAGGAGATGAGGTCTCTCACTGTGCTGGAGGAGAGATGTGAGCATCACATTGTTTCAGGCTGTGGACGGGCCTCCATTGCACGTGGAGGTCCTGCTCAGGGAGGTGATGGTCAGACGCAGCAGCTCTCAAAACCACAGAGTTTTCTCAGCACCCTGGGTAGGAGGACAGGAGACGGAGAGCCATTTCTCCTTGACCAGGGAGGAAGGAAGGGTCCCTGATACCCACCCTCTGGGCAGAGGGCAGGGGAGTGCTCTGGCAGGTGACCTTGGTCCCAGGGCTGATGTGGAGACTTGGAGGGAATGAAGGTCATGTAGAAAGCAGAATGCCAAACCCATGTCTGCCATGTGGTCACATCCAAGAAGAAAGGGGGGATCCTTTACCCATCCTTGTCCCCTGCACCTCTCCTGGCCACCTGACAGCTCTCAGCCCCTGAGGGCTTCTGCGGCCTCATCTGTTCTTTCTCACAGCTGTCTGGGAAATAATATATCTGGGCCAAAAGAGGATGGAGCTTGCTTAAGCAAACTGGGGACTTCTTATTGCTCCTCAAGACTGGGAGGGTGGGTTGTTGTCTCTCACTCCAGCAGGAGCAACATCCTCACTGGTAGAAAAGATTTAGGACGTGCAAGAGTGGGATTATGTGTCTGACACAGCACCATTAAAACCTTCCTCTCAGATTTGCAAGGGTCTCCTGCTAAAGTGCAAGCATCCTTTGGAGCAGTAGCCCTTTTAAGCTCCAAAAACAAAGGGAGGGCAGCTGAGAACCTGTGTCCAGCCAGGCCCGGGGGGTGGGTGCTGTGGTTGAGACAGTGCTGGACGGAGGCAGGGGGTTGTCGCAGATCATTAGTCCATGTAATAGTTCTGCAGGGCTAGCTCCATCTCTGCCTGGGCTCTGGGTGGGCCTGCCACGGTTGAAGGCTGGGCGCAGCCTGGGCACTATTCAGATGGTCATTATTCTGTGTCCGAGAGTCTGTTTCCTGGTCTGCACGATGGACGTGATCATAGCATCTACCTATAGGATTGTCGAGACGGGACAGCAAAGAACATGTGGGGCACCTCTTCGCTTCAGTCAGTCCCACACTGAGAACGTGCTCCAGCCACTGAGGACCCACATGTAACACAGTAGGGGACAAAGCTAGCAGGATGGGGGCAGGCAGCCAGTGATGACCACTGGGCAGCTTTCTCTGCCTCTCCATCACTCCTCTCCCCTCACCTTCCTGCCTAGTGAGCCCAGAAACCCCTGCCCCTTCCCTTACAGCTGGGATGAGAGGGGCTGCACCAGAGCCCAGAGGGCACCCTGTGGGGCCACCCCTGAAAGGGTCAACATGGTTTTCCCCATTAGCAGCGGGGCCAGGAAGCTGCCTGCCTCAGGGAAGTGGGGTGAAGGGCAGGGCGGCCCTGCCAAAGCAGCTGGCTGTTGAGGCCTGCTCCTTGGGCACGCTGTCTCAGAATGCATTCCGGTTATTATTTACACAAAGCAGGGCAGAGGCCAAAACTGGGGGCCCCAGCCCTGCTTTTAAATGTGAGAGGTCCATGGAGATGGACTTGCGCTTCCCCCGCTGGCCATCACTTCCTGGTCTGGATGGTAGGTACGGAGAGGCCCTCGGGGCCAGTTCACTCCCTCCTTCCTTGGCCACTTTCCATCCTGGTTGCTGCATAGAAGCCCTCGGTCCCTCTGGCCTCATTCTATCCTGTGGGGGATGGGTACAGGTTTCTGCAGAGAAACTGGTCAGGTATCCTGCCTGGGAAGTGGGGTGCTTTCAGGCTTAAGGAGCAGAGGCTGGGGGTGTGGAGCCAGGATACCCAGGAGTAGGAGCCAGCCGAGGGTGGGGACAGTGCCCTGGAGGATGCGGCAGGTTCAGACTGGTGGATGGCATCGTTGCCACCATCATCACTCTCATCATCATCGTTGCTGACATTCATAGGACAATGTGCACAGAGTGTACTAGGTGCTTTGTGAGTGATGTTTGGGGACAACCATGCCCCTCACTCAAGCCATTGGTGGATGTGTGTCCTGTGTGATGCTCAGGGTTGTCATCAGTTCTAACCCCAGCAACTGAAGGCCACGGGGTCTCCCCATGGGCTGTGGAGCCTGGGTATTTACCCCCACACTCACAGGACTGGCTCCTCTCCCCACCCCCTTGCCATGTCACCAGTGCAGTTTGCTAATTCAGCCCCTCTCTGTTCACCTCAGTGCAAGTGGCAGAAAGCAGTGAAGTATCTTCAAAGAGCAGGGCATAATGCCCTTGAGGTCTATCCATGTTGTCGCAAAGGCAGGATTTCCTTTTTTTTTTTTTCATGGCTGAATAATGTTTTTTTTTTTTTTTAAGATTTTATTTATTCATGAAAGACTCAGAGAGAGAGGCAGAGACATAGGCAGAGGGAGAAGCAGGCTCCCCACAAGGAGCCTGATGCAAGACTCAGTCCCAGGACCCCGGGATCATGACCTGAGCCAAAGGCCGGACGCTCAACCACTGAACCACGCAGGTGCCCCTGAATAATGTTCCTTTCTGTATCACATTCTTAACCCATTTGTCTGATGACAGACACCTAGGTTGTTTCCATGTCTTTGCTATTGTGAGCAGGGGGGATCCTGATATCTGGGTTAGTGACTTCCTTACGTTAAATGAAATAAGTTATAGAAAGCCAAATACCATGTGATCTCACTTAAGTGTGGAATCTAAAAAAACCCCGCAACAAGCACATAGAAACAGATGAGATTAGTGGTTGCAAGTGGTGAGGGGGTAGGGGGCAGGAGAATTGGGTGCTGGTGGTCCAAAAGCACAAACTTGCAGTTACAGAATAACTTTGGGGGATGTGATGTACACCATGGTGACTCTAGCTAACAACACCGCTCTGTATATTTGAAAGTGGCTTAGAGAGTAAGTCTTAAAGGATCTCAGCACAAGAAAAAAAATGTAACTACATGAAATAATGGATATTAATTAAACTCATTGTGATAAGCATTTTACAATATATACACAGATTCAATCATTGTGGTGTACACCTTAGACCTGTACAATGTTATATGACAATTACATCTTAATAAAAATAGGAGAACCAGGAGGGCAGCAGGGGCAGAAAGACGAGAAGGTGGCTAGCAGGGTAGGGATCCTGGGGCCCTGAGGCTGAATGCCAGCTCCAGCACTAACTTGCTGGGTGCTGAATGGGTCTCTTGATCTTTGGGGTCTCTTGTTCTTCACCTGCAACTTCTCTGATCCCTCCTAGCACTGCTGTCCCGCCCGCACCCAGGGGGATGGGGATTTCAGGCTCAGGCCTGGCTACTCATGCCCAGGAACCTGATGGGACCCAGGGCTCTGGTTGGATGACTGTGACCCTCTCCAGCCCTCACGGTGCACTTCATGTAGTTGTCAGTAGGGCTCTAGAAGAAATGGCCTCCTTCCAAGGGACTGAAGTTTGGTTTACTAAATGCAGGTTTTTGTTTTTTTTCTTTTAAGAAAGAGTGCATGTATAAGCTTAGGGAGTGGAGCAGAGAGGGAGAGAATCCCAAGCAGACTCCATGCTGGGGGTGGATGTGGGGCTCAATCTCATGACCCTGAGATCATGACTTGAGCCGGAATCAAGTCTTGGATGCTTAACTGACTGAGCCACTCAGGCTATTTTAAACTATGTCATGGCTAATAAAACGTTCAGTTCTGTGGGGGAAAAGCAAAGTATTCAAGTTTCTGATGTCAGGAATGTGGTTAAAGAATAAAGACAAAGCCAGCAACCATCATCTGCCCAAGTTAGAAACTTCAGGATCATTCTAGACCTTTCCCATCATTCCCATAATGGTGACCACAGCTGGCACTTCCTTGGGCAAGGAATATGAAGTTGAGAGAGAGACCACACACTTGGGCCAGCTTGGGGATCCATGCCCTCCACCACTCCCTCCACCAGCTCTTGGTTCACCAAAGCCTGGTCAAATCTATCCCCCGCCCCGCCCCGCCCCGCCCCAGCCTGGCTGCCCACCCCACTGCTGCTGTCCAGACCCACAGCATCTCCCACTTGGACATCTACCAACACACAGTCTACCACCAGTGCTCCTTGGAGAAAAGCCAGGCTGCTGCCTCACCTTCAGAGGCAGGCCCTCATCACCTCCTGAGACCTCTCCTTCCCCACCCTCCCTGGGTTGAATCCCCACCCTGGCTCTGCCCAGGAAAGCTCGTCCTACCATCTTTGCCTAACAAAGTCTCCCTCATCTCAGACATACCTCCCAGGCAGGTTGGACTTCTGGCTGTTTCCCCCACATGCCTTGTGTGTTGGTTGGAACCTTCTTATATCATCTGTCAGTGTTGTAGGGTGTGAAGAACTTGCTTGGCATGTCTGTGCTCCCTGCTCCCAGAGGGACAGAGAACCTATCATGGTGAGACGTGGCACATGACAGGTATCTTTGGGGCTTTGAAGCTAGACCCCTGGAACTGGGATCACCTTTACTTGCTGTGTGGCCTTGGGTAAGGCATTTAACCTCTGTGCGCCCCCAGATTCCTCATTTAATGGTGTCTACCGCATAGAGTTGTCATGAGGATTATGTGAGGAAGTTAGGACTAACGCAGCACTGGGCACTGGTGTGGTTGGCAAGTTTTCTTCCCCTTCATGTCCCTGGGTGTCTGTCTGTCCTAGCAGGCTTTTGTTGACCTTGCATTGGCTGAAAGAAGCCCTGGAAGCTGAGCACCCTGTGTGTATCAAATCCACAGAGCCTGGCACAGTGATTATCCCCGGGTTACCTGAGAGGGAGCCCTGGCATCTACCCCCAGCCCCACAGCACCATGGCTGCCATGGCCAAGTGTGACGGAGACAGAACAAAGGCCTTGAATGATGCAAAGAGTAGGCAACATCACTTTAAATCTGTTTTTCCAAATCATGTTATTTTAAATGCCCCGGGCAGATGTCCATGTGTGCAGGGGACACTCGGCTGGGCCAGAGGCGCTTTGTCCCTTGAAAGGCCCCATTGTGACCCCCGAACCGGCCCCGAGTGATTCCCGGAACAACAGGCCCTTGTATGGGCCCTGAAGGCCCGCTGGCTCTGGCCCTCGGCTGGCAGTGCGAACCCTTTGCTGTCTCTTTAGGGTCAGCATAAAGAGGTCTGAAATCCCCCATGTGGGCTGCTGCCAGGGTTCTGATACTAAGTGTTTTTTAGAGTTTGGTTCTGGAATGTAGATGAAGCTCAGCTCCTATAAACTGTCCTTTCCCTCTAGGAGGAAGGCAGATGCAGTGGGGACCCACAGTGAGCAGAATGGGGGCGTGGTCAAGGGTTGGTTTGCAGAGGAGAACCATTTGCAGATGAGACCCCTCTTAGGCCACCCTGTCCCCCACAGGGAAGGCCACCAGGAGAATGCCACAGCAATTGAAGTCACAGACAAGAGTCTCCAAAATGTTCTTGTTGGATTTGCTCTACACACGTCTGTTGCTGTTTGCCCTCCCGTGATGCATGCCCTCATCACATATTTGGGGTGACTGTTCTGCAAGGTTTGGCTCTTAGTGACGTCACAGATAATCAGCTCCTTAATCCTTTCTCAGATCCATGGAGGTGTTCTCTTTACTCCAGGACCTTAAAAACATCCAGTTATTCACCTTCTTTACAAAGAATCAGCTGGGGGGCACATGGGTGGCTCAGTGATTGTGCATCTGTCTTGGGCTCAGGATGTGATCTTGGGGTCCTGGGATCGAGTCCTGCATCAGGTTCCCCAGAAGGAGCCTGCCTCTCTCTCAGCCTATGTCTTTGCCTCTGTCTCTGTGTCTCTCATGAATAAATAAATAAAATCTTTAAAAAAACTAAAACAAAGAAACCACAAAGGATCAACTGTATCCGGTGGGCCTTTGGCTCTCTGAAGGCTCCTAAGAGGAATGTGGTATCTGCCTGGACTGGCACTGTTGTGACTTTGCAGCTCAGAGCCACCAGCCCCTTTCAGTATAGCCCTATGTGGCCTCCTGCAGACCCCGCTAGTAGTCTGAGCTGTCCCAGGGAAGACCCCTGCCCGCTGTATCAGGAGCACCACGAGGGCATGTCTCATTGTTGTCTCCTGAAAGGTGGGAGGACAGATCACATGAGGACCAGTCTAGGGACCCTAGAGCAGTAAGCAGGGGGAGCCGGCCAGAAACCCAGCTCTAGTTTTCACTAGCTGAGTGGACCTGTTTCCTCTCCTGTAAAAACAACAGTATTAGCTAGCTCTTGTGTCCATCATGGGGATGACAGGAGGCTATATACATACACTTACGGAGCTGACGCAGTGCCTGGCCCAAGGCAAGAGCTCCAGAAATGGGAGGCAAATGGCCACACAGATGCAAATGTGGTCCTCTGGGTGGTCATGTTCGGGTGTTGGTGCTACCTTACCTTTGGTCCATCAGGGACACCAAGCGGAAAGTATCTAAGGAATGTCCCATCTTCCCTTGGGCTGGAACCAAGATATGCCCCAGGGAAGGACCTCTCCTGTTCAAGACCCAGAGGCGAAGAGGTGAGGCATGCCAGCCACAAGAAGCTTTGTGGGGGCAGACATCATCCCACATCTCCAGGGATCAACGGTCCCAGCAAAACAGGTGCTTAGTCGGTGTCTATTCTGTGGGGTCCAAGGACCATTCGGCTATTGCCCAGCAGACTTCTTAAGTGCCCCCTCCCCAGGCATCATGGGTTTCCAGAGGATCAGTGCCCTTAGCAGGAAGGCCTGCCCAACAGCCAGCTCTTGTCCCTGCAAACACTTCCTAAACAGCAGGATGCAGAAAAGCTGAGCAGTGAGATGCTGGAGGGAAGAAACTAGACCAGGGTGGCGGGAGGGGGTGGAGAGGAGGGTCTGGGTGAACAGAAAAGCAAGACCAGGAGAGGGCATTTTTGGAAGCTAGCCATCCATTAACATCCAATGAAAACAGGATGCAAATCAAATGCCAGATGAAACTGCAAATTAAAAAAAAAAAAAAAAAAAAAAAGACTGAGGATGGGAGGAATGAGGAAGTCCTGTCATAGAATCATCTGCAAAGCCTTGGACGAACAAGGATTTTTATCGTTAGACCGATATGCAATTGAAAATGAGAAAAAGAAAGAACAAATCAAAATTCCTTTAAAGAGAATGATTAAAATTCCAAAACATTGAGGAACCTTTGGGAAATTCAACCAAGCCTTTGGTTTCTCTTTTTCGATGGGGGTCAAAAAATGCTCCACCATTGGCATTATATTTCTGACTCACCAGCACGCAATCAGGGAGTTTTGTTTAGAAAAAACAAAAAGCCTATTTCCCTCAATCAGTACCTGACTGCAAATTTTTTTAAATACATGACAAACTTCCTACCATTTCCTAATGATTTCTAATTTGTATTTTTTCAATCAAACATTTTGCCCCTAATTTGCTATGAAATTTTATTTAAATTTTAAGTGGACTCACTAACAGTGACCTTTTTCTGGTACAATTACCCTGGAATAACAGATCTCCTAAAAATACTGCTGAGACCCGATGTAGTCAAGGTGTCCCCAAGGTGGTTGGGGAGTAAAATGTCAACTCGCTAAACCTCTGCCTGAGGCTTGAATCTTTGCCCTATGTGGCTGCTAGCCTCTGCCTGTACACCTCCATAGCTGGGAGGTGACCAGTTTTTGAGGTATCTATTCTGTGTCCCTGTGGAATACCTTTAAATTCTTTGAGCAAAGGGACAAAGCAGCATTTTTAAATGGAAAGTAGGCTTTAAGGATTCCTAACTGAGTGCCCTCCTTCCTGTCTCCTTTCCTTTCAATCCAGACATCTTACACCTAAAACATGGCACTCACCACTTGTCTTCTTACTTCCCTTCCCTCAATAGTCTCCTTGCCCTTCTTGGGAGTGGCCCAGGGAAATTCCAAAAACAGTTTATTATTATCCATATCCCTAATTGGAACAAAACACAAAGCACATTGCCCAGAGGATTTCTGATCAGCTTCATAAGGAGAAGAAACTTTTGCATCTTGTTTTCTTTTGGCTTAAAGACTTGTTTTTTGTTTTGTTTTGTTTTGTTTTTTTTACAAGTAGATGCCACACCCAGTGTGGAGCCCAATGTGGGGCTTGAACTCATGACCCTGAGATCAAGACCTGAGCTGAGATCAAGAGTTGGCTGCTCAACCAACTGAGCCACCCAGGTGCTCCCGGGTTTAGGACTTTCTAATGGAACACAGATTCTTTTGTATTGTAGGGGTCTGTGCTGCATTAGACAGGAGTTCCCCAGGCTGGTACTTGGCGAGTCTCCAGAAAGGGTGAAGCTGTCTGCTGCACCTGGTAGCTGGAGAGGGTGGGATACCCAGTGACGGGCTCTCCGGCAGTGCGGTGGCCAAGCATACACAGCTGTCATCTGAACTGCCATTTGATGGCTGCCTCTAGAGATTCAGTATAAGCCAAAGGATTCCTCAGAAAGTAGGCTGAAATGATGGAGTCCCTGAAACTAGGAAATTAAAAACAAAACCCCCAGAACACCCCACAAAAGTATTGAGCATAAAGGCATTTTATAAAGTATTTCAAAGGTTTATCATCTTCCACTGTGGACATCTGCAGATACTTGTTGGGTGAGCTTTACTCCCCAGGACAGGGAGACTATCCATGAAGACTTGGAAACGTGCCCCAGGATGGGTACTCAAAAAAGCTTGTGGGAAGTCCAACAGACAGTTCTCAAGATCCGGTCCAGGGGTCACCAGAGGATCTTTGTTTCGTGGGCACAGTCCCTATTTCCCAGCCCCACAGCCCCCTTCCACAAATAGGAAACAGCTCTAGAAAGACAGCTCAGTGGTTGGAGGTTAAACATACAGGCCCCCAGCCCTGACATGAAGGTATATGGGAGAGTAAACATAACACCCACAAGAAACAGAGCATTACTTTTTTGTTTTCTTTTTTCCACCATCGAGAGTATTTGTGCATTCTAAAATGTTATGCTGGAAGGCAGGCTGATCAGTTAACACCGTCTGGGTTTTCAGCAAAAGTTCTGCTGCTTTATGAAGACTTCCATCTGATTAAAGAAAACACTGCATGGACCACGTACAGCAGAGTGGCCACATATGAAAACACCTGAAACCGAGATAAACAACAATTAATGGGGGTGCATTGCGGGGGCAATGCGGGGGCTGTCCACACTCCCATGGTGCTTGGGGATGATGGCCTGAAAGGGTATGGGCTGCCGCTGCTTCTCGTCATTCCCATAGACATTTGTTCTGTGGTCCCATAATGCTTTCAGCACAGAGCTCTGGGTGACCTACTGATCCATAGGACGTGGTGGGCAAGGTCAACTACCTGCCATCACATGTCATCGTGCTGATGCGACCCAACTAGAAATGGAGACCCCCAGAGACCCTTCAAATAATACTGCTCTTAATGGAAATTTTCCTTCCCCCACACCACTAAGGCTAGAGTGTACCAGCTGTGATTCCACTGGCCTTGGCTAAGGGAATATGAACACGTGGGTTTGCTGGCTCTGGTTAAGGTCTTGATGCTGTCTGGTCATCCTCAGATCCCTACCAGAATTTTATTCCAGGAATCTTAATTTCATAAGCATGGGCAAGGGTGTGCCAGGCTCACAGGAAGTGAGGGACTGGAACAGGGAGGAGGGATGGGAGCTTTTGCAAAAAGGAGGGGGCTTACTGAGAAAACTGTTGGAAAGATCCGGTTGGCGTTTTGATGCTGGGAACAAAGGCCCTGGAAATGGGGCAAATGGTCACTTTGTCCCTGTCAAGTCCCTGACTTTTTCTGTTCATGTGGGCACCATCTATTCCTACCACCCTGCTCTGCGTGGCTGGCCTCCCTGAAGGCTTTCCTGTCCCCACGTCAAATATCTGCACCTGGATTTGTGACCTTGGGTGCGAGGTCAAGAGTTTCCAACCCAGGCACAACATTAGGGCAGCTACGGTTCCATGACTCTTGAAAATGCCCATAAACACTAGCGGTCATCGTGCCTGCTCTCTCCCTGCCTCCACACATGGGCGAACCCTTCACCCTTATTGGCCAGAGGCGATGAGTAAGCCGAGTTATTTAATAACAAATGTAAGAGAACTCATCTGGGAACCCCTGAACACTGTCTAAAAGGCACAGTTGTATGTGAATGAGTGGCCCACCCCAAAAGAACACCTCTCCCTGTCAGAAGGGAGCAGTTTAGTGTCTGGGGAATTCCAGACCCAATGAGAACCCTTGGCAAGAGCACCTCAGATGTCGCCGGCAGTAACAGGAAACACTTATTTTCCGAGTGAGGTCAAGCAATGGCACACTGGGACACTAAGAGCCTGGGACATGAATGCATAGCCTTGGGTCTTCAGAATCCCCTCTCCATAATGATGGCTGCCATTCGTGTTACTCCAGATTTCTGTAGAAATTTCCAGCTGCCCTCAGTAATTCCCACCAATCCCAGGGATCCCTCTGGCACACACTGTCTGCTGCCAGCAAAGAATAGAGGGAAAAGTTAGCTTTTGAGGCAGCTCCAACTAAGTAACACAGAGACGGGGAGAGGCAGGCCAGATGCTTCCAAAGGCCAGGAATGTGAGGGAGAAGGTCTTGAGGTTCCTCTCATTTCCTGGCTGGCTACCCTCAGGACAGGAGAAAGGCATGATGTGGTTGGACAGGGTTTGCCCTGTGCACCAGAACAACTGATATTTTGCATAGAAAGGCGTGACTACATTGAACCGGGCTCAGATATCACCTTTGGCCCACTGCCTCGGCCTGCTGGCCGCATTTTTTTTTTTTTTAAGATTTTATTTATTTTTTTCATGAGACAGAGAGAGAGAGAGGCAGAGACATAGGCAGAGGGAGAAGCAGGCCCCCCCTGGGGAGCCCGATGTGGGACTCGATTCCAGGATCCTAAGATCCCAACCTGAGCCAAAGGCAGATACTCAACCAGTGAGCCACCCAGGTGCCCAACATTTTGATTCTTGATTCTGGCACTCCCGACTTTGCCGGGGCATGCCCATGTGTTGTCTAATTCAACTAACAAAAATGGAGGGACATGAAGAATTGCGGAGTGGATAAATAGATGTTGGTGTAGTCACAGGTGGAATGCTATACAGCAACAAGAATAAACACTGTACATCTCCACCCCAAAATGCGGATGAGCCTCACAAACCTAAGGTTGAGAGAAAGAAGCCAGACATAAAAGAATGCACACTGTATGACTCCATTTACATGAAGTTCAAAAGCAGGCAAAATTGAACTAGGTAGCTAGAAATCAGGAAGGTGGTTCCTTCATTTGGGTGCACAGTGATAGCGGCAGGACAAGCGGATCCTGGGAGCCATTTATTATGTTCTAGTTCTCAATTTGGATGCTTGTTACACAGAGGGGTTACTTTATGGAAATTCACCCATCTGTACATTTGCAACTTGCTCACTTCTTTGGATGTATGTTGCATTTCGGTAGGAAGAAAAAGAAAAGTTGGAACATAGTAGATCACAGTGGTTCTCAACTAGAGATCTGTCCCATGGGCAGAGGCATTCACCCTATCTGGGTCATTGTGCTAGCCACACTCCAGGTGCATTTCACTACCGTCGTTACCTGCAGTCATTTCATGGAAATTGTTGTCAAATGCCTTGCTGCTTCTGTCTGTTGGGAGAGAAGGCTTCTGGGTTGGGATGGGGCGGGGGGGGGGGGGGGTATGAGGCCCTCTACAAGAATTATTTGAAGAATGACAAAGGAAACACCTCACCAGTCTCCCAAGGGAAGAAGGAACAACCAAGGTGCTGCCTGGTTGTGTTACTACTTAGAAACCAACCAGCTTGGAAGATAAGCCAAAGTGGGAGACACTCTCACACTGTGGGATATTTGAGGGGGTGCCAGGGACCAGGAAGTGGCCATGTTTATGGAACTGGAGAGTAGGCAGGGAACTTAGGAGGAATATGTGGCTTCCTTGGGGCAGAGAATGGGTCCATAGGGACCCAGGCCAGGCTTTCAAGAACTTTCCTTCAGACCCCTCCCTTTGGGAGCAAGAAGAGCACCACCTGCCAAACCCTTCCATAGAGCCCAACAATGCCCCTCCCCATGGTTTTCCGCTCAGCCTCTGCTCTGCTCTTACCAAAAAGTAGGGACGGTACAGTTCAGGCATCTGGAGCTGGGATCTTGTGATTGATCACCACATTTGACCTCAGCATTTGTATAACTCACAGGTCGACCCCCAGAAATCTGAGGAGTGCTACTTCCTGAAGCTTTTTCATATTTTTGAAGCAATACCCAGGGTTAGAAATACATCTGATATTGTGAGTTCGAATACTTGTGGGAGCCCACATGTGCAGAGCTCTGGAGAAAGGTTTTGTGAATCAAAGCACCCTCCTACTCTCTGTCATCATTCTCATTCATTCCCTTAAGAAGAAAATGGGGTTATGACCTCAAAGCCCACTGGTGGGTCTGACCCTGCAGTTGGAGAAGGCTTCTTTCAGAGTGGAGAGGCCCTCCTGACCTGTGTACTCTGGCCACACACTGCGGGCACCCCCATTTGCTCGGCTGATGGAGTGAATGAACCCATCACTGATGGGTCCCTGATGGAGGCTCAGGAACCCCCTCCCCAGGCCCCACACTGCTCACTGTGAGGGCCTAGAGAAGAGTGTTTAGCATCTCTACAGTCCCGAGGGAGTCAGACCAGAACTATAGGCCCATTTCACAGATGAGCAAGCTAAGATACCTGCTCAAGGCACCTCCTCCTGCAGTGGGTTCTCAGAGTTGTCAGGCAGGAGGCATCATCAAGAAGACCACAAGGTCTTATTACAGCAGCAAACGTCCACAGTGGAGGGCTCTGGACATGCTGGGCCCAGAAAGGCTTCTCCACAGCCCCAGCCCCGAAGCCAGGGCTTGGCAAGACACCAGCCACTTGATTTTACATCCCTGGGCTCAAGGCTTCCCCCAGCCTGTGTGCTTTGAGGGAAGATCACTCAGAGAGAGCCAGAAGACCCAAGTGGCCAGCCTCACCACTTCAAACAGATGCTAAGAGTAAGGGTGACAGAGCTGTCCTGGACACTGGGAATTCCTGGCCATCTTGGAGCAAATTATCCATATTCTTGGTGTCCTAGTTCTGCATCTGGGAAATGGGTATAATAAGAGCACCTACATGCTAGTGGTACTGGGGAGAGTTAAATAAGATCCTTCACGGAGCACTCAGATACTCTGTGGCACTCATGGTCATTTCCCTTTTGCAAAGCCCACCCAGGTACAGAGCCCTGGGCCAGCCTAGGCCTGCACAGCGCAGCACTGACCAGAGGGCTAAAGGAGGCTCAGGCACGTCACGCGTCATCTCCCTTCTCCAGGGCTTCGTTTCCTCAGAAGTCAGTGAAGTAAAAAGAAAGGGGAGGGCCCAAGCAGCCTTCTGCTTACCCTCTATGGGGGGGAGGGTGCGGGGGAGCTGGGACCAGGGGCAAATCGACTGGGCACTCACCACTGCAGAGATATTCTCGTGGTACTGTTTGTAGGTGTAGCCCTCCTGCATCCCAATGGTGGCCAAAGCTTCCAGCACAGAGGCGCTGAGGTAAAACAGGGCAGCGATACAGTGGTAGGCTGCGTCCTGCAGGGTCAGAAAGCACTGTCAGAGAGGTGGGCAGCTGCGGTCTTAACCAGGCCTGTCTCCTCGACATGTTCCCTCCTGGCGTAGCTCAGATCCTGCCCTCATCTTCTGCTGCTTCCTTTGGGAAAGAAGGGCTTTCCTGCCCCGACCCCTGCCCCATCCACCCATCATCAGCCCCCAGCCCCCGCCTCACAGAGGCTGTGTAACCAGCACTGCCCAGCTGGTTCTATTTCACTGGAATGGGGGCCATAGTCAGGACTTCAGGGGAGAAGGCACACAGCTTTCCCTTGAGATGGAATCAAGGAAGAGGTGGGGGTCAGGAGGGGCAGCCTGGGATCTCACAGGTAGAAATTGGCTCTGGCCCTGAGAAGCATCACGGGTGGCCTCAGGGACGAGGGCAGGGTGAGAGAGGCCCAGGTCATTTCTACTGTCACTTTTGTCTTATTATTGTTTCATTTTGGGGGGCTAGGGGAGCTCCAGATAAGTTTAATAGCAAAGAGGAACCAGAATGCAGTTTGAGTAGCTGTCATTTGGAGGTTATTTTGCAAGTCTAAGTAGAAGGCCTTCTGAGGGTAGAGGCCTGGCCAAATGGTCCTGCCCCCCTTCCACTGTAGGTAAAAGGCAGGTATTCCATGTATAAGTTTTATCCCCCTCAAGGGCCTTCAAGGCAGAACTTATGCAGAATTAATACCATGGGCCATCCCACTCCCCCCCTCCAAGTCCTTCTCCAGGGACCCTGCTTTAGAAGGCCACCACTGGGCACTGGTCAGTAAGCCTGGCTTCACACTGGGCAGCCAAGGGCAGCCTCCAGGTCCCTGCCCCCTCCTAAGATGGAATCCAGCTCTCTGGGATGTTAGAGGAGATGCCAGCAGGCACCTGGCAGGTGCAGGTGGTATGGGGAGGGGCGGCTGGGCTGCTGGTTATCCATGAAAAAGGCAGTCATGCAGGGGAAAGCAGAGTAGACCCAATGGGAACCAGGCAACCTCTGCCTTCACCTTCTCCTGACCTCCTTGCCATGGGGGGCCCTGGGCTGCTGGGGAGAGCTCAGAGCCGAAGGCCTGGCCAGCTCAGCCTGGGAACGAGGCTAGGAGGCAATCTACAGGACGGCCTCACCCGGCGCTGGAAAAGCCGGCCTGCCAGGAGAGAGGGTCCAATACCCACCCACCCACCTCAAACATTCCGGACTGTGACTCACCAGGATGACCCAGGAAGTCTCCCCGCCATGGGCACCAATTATGTACAGGACAAGCAGGGCTGTGGTGGCCATGAAGCAGAACACAGACACAAACATCACCCAGCCCTGGACCAGGGGGATGGGCACCAGGGACGAGGCAATCAAGATCCACACCAGGCCCCCGAAGATCTGCAGAGGGAAGGAGGGCAGGGGTGAATATCGGGGCAGGAGAGCCCACACACAGGAAGGACCAGATCCAGAATCCTGCTGGGGCATTAGGGGCAGAAAAAAGAAAGGAGGCAGAGAACGGTGGTGGGCATTTTTCCTTACCAATAATGCCTCTTACTGCCCCTTCGAGGCATTGCCAGTCTCAGTCCCATCCCTGCTTGCTTGCCTTTATTCACGTTTTAACTACAATTTTAATTTTTTATTTAACAAAAACGCATATCGCACTTATATGCTGGCGCTAGCACTTTGCAAATATTCTCAGCTATTTCTCACAACAACCCTGTGGACAAGGTACCAACCTGTTTTTCAGATGGGGAAACTGAGGCACGTGTACGTTAAGTCATTTGTCATCCCAGGAAAGGACTTATCTCCTCCGGTATTATCATTATTCTAAGGTTTTATCCTTGATTAAATCCTCCTATTTTGACATTAAATTATCTTTTCTCTTATGAAAGGTTAGTGACCAGTTGATTCTTTGGTCTTTACTTGGCACAGTAAATCAACCACACTATGTCATAAGCATAATTTTTTAAAAAAATATTTGATCCCTTAAATCCCCAAGTCCAGGAAGTGCTCTGACTACCAGGGTCAGGGCTGGAGTGTCCCTGGAATGCCCTCCTCCTCCTCTTCCTCCTCCTCCTTCTCTTCCTCCTCCTCTTTTGTGGCCTAGGACTGGTATGAGAGAAGCACTTCCTTGTTCTCACCCAGAGGACACCCTTGCTGCTGTCCGAAGGCTCAAGAAGCCCATGTTTTTAGAGGAGCGCAGGACAACGTAGGAGTCATAACACCCCCCGAGGCCACCATCTCGGCTCCCTGAGCTGAAGCTGGGCCTGTCTTCTCTTCCACTCTCCCTCTTCATCCCCGGGAAGGCAGCCCAGCCTCCTCTGCCATCCCCCACCCAGGTAAGGGCTGTGCTTGGTAAGGCACAGGTGGACAGGGCTCTGTGGTCAAAGGTCTCCAAGGTCCTTCAGAGCATCTAGGGGCTGAGGACGGGCTGCCCCCCAGCCCTCCGTCCCCTACAGTGTGAGCTCGAGTGGTGTCTTGGCTCCCTCTCTGGTACCTGCTTGGCTCCCTTGCCCACATGCTAGGCAAGAGACCATCATCCTCACAGGTGTCCTCTGACCCTCTCAGCTGAGAAGCGTCAGGAGAGAGTCACTTTTGAGTAGAAAAATCAGAGAAATGAAGAATCTGGAGTTATCAAAGCAAAGCTGAGCCTAATGAATCGGATATGGGCATCTCTGACCAGAACACTTCCTCTACTGTTGAATCTGAGGGTCCCTGAAGGCACTGGCAGGGGCAGTGGGGCACATTTTACAACTTGTAATCATTGGAGCAAACAGTTAACTAAAACTCCTTAGACAATCGTACCATAAGATCTGCGCATGTGTGTGTTTTTCATCCATAGCTACCTCCAAGATCACACAGATTACTTGGCCTTTCTCATAACGGGCCCTGGCAAAGAGACGAAAATGCTGGAGGCTGAGAACTTGGGTGTAGAAATCCCAAGTGCGGCCTGGGGAGGTAGGAGAACCGGGCATGCCTGTCTGGAGGACAGAGGCAAAGGTCTGGGATCCTCCTCTCCAGGGCGTCCTTTGCCTGGACACCAGGTGACCATCCAAGGAGGAGCAATCTCAGTTAGGTTCCCTGTTCATATGCTCTCAGGGAGCCCTGCCCTTGTTTCTCCTTGGCAGCAGCCAGCACAAAATAGGTGCTCTGGGTTAGTTACAAGATGGCCATGTGACCATGTGATGGTGGGGGTGAGGTCCCCCTTGTTCACAGCTAACTCCTGGGTGTGGGACATCTGTCCAGCTGTGCATCAGTGTCTGAGTTAGTTGGCCAGCCTTCAGGGTCCTGTCGGATGGGTATGGGTAAACTGTAATGATTTATGCATTGCCTGCCATGAGTCTGGAGCATGCAGCCTAGCTAGATGTGGTCCCAGTTTTGACGCTGAGCTTCTGGCACCCAGGCAGAGGGAAGTTCTGGGTGCCAAGTTCATCCAGTCACTTGACCTGCTTCAGGTGTGGACTTTTACCTATATGATGAAGACTGTGTTCCAGGTCCCTGGAAAATTCATTCTCTCTTTCTCTCTCAGATTCCTGGAGCCTGTGGTAAGAATATCTGTTCACAGGAGCAAAGCCCACCCTGGGCTCAATCCCGGTCCCTGCCCCCTGGCAGACCTCAGGACCCTATCCTGCCTTTGGGTGTCCGACCTTGTGAAGATCCTTTTAACAATTATGCTTTTTATTTCTTTGCACAGTTTATCTATGGCAGCAAGTTACATAGTAAGATGGTGGGAAGCAATTCTCTCTCTATCTTACACAACTTTAATGAGATATAATTCACTTACAAATTGCCTATGTAAAGTGTAAAATTCAATGGTTTGGGGATATTTATAGGTTTGTGCAAGCATTGGCTCCAGCCCAACTTTGGGACATTTTCATCACCTCGAAAGAAACTCTGTACCCTTTAGCTATCACTTGCCTCCCTCCCTCCCATCCCTAAGGGGCCACTAATCAGTCTACTTCCTGTCTCTATAGTTCCTATTCTGAACTTTCACCTGAGTTGAATCATATAATAAAAGATGGGCTTTTATGACTGGCTACTTTCCTTTAGTATAATGTCTTTCAAGGAGAGGAAGTCTCTCTCAGGGGGACTTTTACAAAATGTCTCTCCCATCACAGCACACCCCACGGGCCCATTCTGACCCCTGCCATGTGAGGGACATGAGGTGAACGTGTCTCATTCTGGAGCCTCCAAGCTGGAAACAGGGGAGGAGCCACTGGTTCCCAGGGACGTTGGTGAAGGAAGCACACTCCAGGCCCAGTCTGGCTCTGGAATGTATTTTAAGTCACACATCGTATGAAGGTCATGCCCTCGACATAGATGAAATGATTAAAACTGGGGGGCCTGTCCTCGACCACCACGGCCCTGGCCCCTGGGTCTGCAGGGGAGCAATGTGGGGCTGTAGGAAGGAGCCCCAGGGGCCCGCCTGGGCGGGGTGCTGAGGTGGGAGCAGACCATCCCTGAGGCCGGGAGGCTGAGCCCAGGCATCTCCTCCCAGCTAGATGCCTGTGAGCCAGGCGCAGGCACCACTGCAGTGAGACGTCCGTGCAGATGCACGTCGGCACCTGTCGGCCGTCCCAGCAGCCTCCTCCCGGGGAAGGGGCAGCGGCCGGCTCCCGCGGCCCCCGCACACGCAGCGTCCACCACCAGCGGTGCTCGGTGCTCGGGAGCCCGGCCAGGGGCTCTCTGCCCACCCGAGCCGCCGCAGGAGGCCGCGGCATGAGTCAGCCTCTCGGCCTCGGCTTCCTTGTGTACGAGTGGCAGTTCACAGCCGGGTCTCCCCAGGGCAGGCTGGCGCACGCTGGCTGGCACTATGGATGTGAGTGTGCAGCTTCTGGCGCTGTGCCCAGCACCACCCCACAACCGGGGTAAGATGCTGCTCGCCCACGAGGCCAGCTGCCCTCACAGACAGATGCAGAGGCAGCCGATTTACAAGGCAGGATGATAACCAGCCTGGGGTGGCACAGCGGCCTGGACTGGTGCGGGCCTCCAATCAAGTCTCAGAGGGAGAGTCGGACTAACTGGGTAACTGGGCCTAAAGGTCAAGAAGTGGCTTTGCAGGGGGAAGAAGGAGTATATAATATAATAATATAACATAACACAAGAGGCAAGTCCACAGGATGCTGAAGCGGCAGTGAGGGCCTCAGAAGGCCCGGCTGCTGGGCCTAGGGGAGGCAGTGAGGGGCAGGGGTGGCTGAAGGTGGGGCTCAGGGGGTGGAGCCTCGAGGCAGAGCAGATCCCTAGGCCATGTGATGGCCTTCAAGACTCCTTCAAGACTCCGCTCAGTGGAGATCTGGGGCTCAGTGTGAACCATGGGACAAAGCCAGTGCCTGCCCCACTCCACCTACTAAGTGTGCAGAGAGCAAACAGAGAGAGCAAGCAGAGCGCCCACACCCGGGGAGATAAGGCTTCCCGGGCAGGTAGCCGTCCACCCCATCCTGGCCTCAGGACCCCACTGGCCAAATATTTGTCAAGAGAAGGGGGTAGGTGAGGGTTCAAGCATTCCTTTTGTAAAGAAACCTCCAAGCGGCTCCCAGCTCCCAGAGGCAGCAAATGCTCACAGGCAATCATTTTGAAACATTAGTCATCCAAGTGGAGGCATGACTCCAGTTTCCGCTCATCTCTGTCAAGGGGCCGGACTTCCCACCACCCCCTGCCTACACCCAGGTCATCCCCTGTACTCCCAGACAGAGATGGTGCAGCTGGCTATGGTAGCTGTAGAAAATGACCTCTAAGTTGGTGGCCTTAGGATCTTCTGCACTGAGCTCTCTCTGTGGGGTCCAGAACCCCAAGCTGGAAAATGGTGGCAGATCTGGATTAACACTGTGGTCTGCAGCCCTCACTCAGTGCTAGAATTGCCTGGGACACCTTGAAAAAAACATCAATGCCCAGGGTCTGACTCTAGTGGAGAGAAGGAAAGTTCTAGCATATGCAACAGACATCCCAGGCTGTTTGCCAAAAGCCTTAGAACATCCTTCCATAACACGAGCCCTGGGGTTATGTTCTGGTGATTCCTGTCAAACAGAAGAAGAACTGGCTCCTGTCTCCGACACCCTGCTCGACTGTCTGGTGATTCCAGCCGAGGCACCTCTCCAGGTCCTGACTGGGCTTCAGTGCAAAGCTCCCTTTCCTCTTCTTTCCTCAAGATTTCAGTCCCTGTCTTGCCTTGTCCTTGGCTGTCCTCCAGATCCAGGGATATAGCCTCAGTGTCTGTGAGTAGAAATGAGCTGGTGATCTGAGGCCCCGACCCCTGGTATTTCAGGATTGGAAACCACCCATCTTTAATTCAGTCTGGTTTGGGATGCTGAGCAGAGTTGAGATTCCCTAAGAACCAGGGGTAATATACAAAATCAAACTAAAAAAAATTCCGAAGACCTTAAAGAGTTTATATTTGTGCCTGTGCAATCAAATGATTTTTGAAAAAAAAAAAAAAAAGAAAGAAAGAAAAATTACCTCAGGAAATAGTCTCTGTGGGAGCTCTCGTATAAACTTAGAAAAGGATCCCCACTTTTCTTTCCAAATTAATCCATAGGAGGCAGGCTACCAAGTTTCTTTTTTTTTTTTTTTTTTTGCTACCAAGTTTCGATCTCAGCTCTGCCACTTACTAGCTGGGTGGCCAGTTGTTCCTGGGCAGGTTTCTTAACCTCTCTGTTCCCTGTTTGAAAAACAGTGATAACAACAGAGCCCACCCACCCCACGGGGTTGGGGTGAAATGAGGTTATGTCTGCAGAGTGCCTGGCACATGGTGAGCACCTGAGCGCTTGCTGTCTCAGCTGCCATATAATGAGGCAAAGCCTCATCTGTAACCATGTGAAGATTCCCATAGGTCTAGGATCTCAACATGCACAATTATCCACTCCAAACCGTACTGGGATCTTGAATTTAAAAATAGCTTCAGAAACATCAAAAAGAGAAAAACTGATGATCTCCCCAAAATCAAAAGCTGAGAAAAATGTTTCTGCCTCTGTGGAAGGAAACACAAAGGACATTAAAATGGGAGAGAGTTTTCCTTCAAACAATGAGCTTTGGTTACAAAAGGGGGAAAAGGAATCCTCCAGCACATTCTTGAGATTTGTATGGTGTTTCCACTGCTTGTGCAAGGCTGAAAAGAGCTCTGCGTCCACAATCACCCAGTGTTTTTGCGGCACGGCTGGGATAACTGAGGTCAATGCGGGAGAATTGCTCAAATTTTCTGGATGTTTTTCTGGGGCTCCATTTTACTTTGTCAGGGTCTTCACAAGAAGACACTTTTTTCCAATCCCAAGTCAAGGTGTGAACTTAAAGAGGACTTCTTATGCAGGGTTTTACACACACACACACTTGGTAGCGTGGCGCCTTGGAGTCCAGCACCAGAATTCCCAATGGCTCTGAGGGCACGGTGTGGGTTTCCTGAAGGCACACGTAAACAGGAGTCTGTAATCTGAACTCTTGAGAAGCAAAGGAAACTGGTCACTGAGTGTAGGCTGTGCACCTACCACTGAGCTATCCTGCCACTTTGGTCAGGGGGCCTCAGATCATCTCCCTAAGAAGGAAAAGGAAAGATAGCCACACCAGATGAGACAAGTCCCAGCTGCTGTGAGCTCTGAGCCCTTTGGTGCTCTCTCGAGGCCACCTGGACCAGTAACCTCAATTTGTGTTGAGAGAAATGTCTATGCTCACTGGATTATTTTAGTGGTCAGGGGTTATTGCAATGCTAGAAAGGGATGTCATGTAAGTGATCTGATCAGTATAATAACTGTGTGCTCTAGGAGAAGCTCAATGAGCTCTAATGGTTGAGTGGCTAAAAAGATTAATCATTCTGTGAGTTAGAGTAGAGAGCATTTGTGTGTGTGTGTGGGTGCGTATGCATGAGTGCATGTGTGCCTGAGTGTGTGTGTATGTGTGTGTGTGTAGGGGCTGGTTATGGATGTGCTATTGCAGAGAAGGGTAGGGTACCACAGTGAAGTCAAGAGGACATAAGCACCAGGTAGGAGGAGGCACAGAGGGAGGAGGGGAAGACCAAGACAAGATTCCCAAACACTGACGCCTTCCCCAAAGACCCTTGGCTCTGAAGAGAAGAGTGTCTTCAGAAAACAGATCTGAGAGGGAGGCTGGGGACTCTTTTCCTGCCTGTGCTGAGGGGGCCGGGGGGTGATGGCAGGAAGCACATGTGTGGGGCTTATGCCAGCTTCTCTGGTTCTTGTGTGAGCCTCACCCCACTGTTGTAGAGGAACTCAGTCCCCAACAAATCAAAGGAGAGGCTTTCCTGGCTCACCCCCTCCCTCATTCATTTGTCCATCCATGCATTTAGCAGACGTCGAGAGCGCTCTTGACCATGGCCAGCACTGAGGCAGGTACATCCCCACAGATAGACCTTAGCCAAAGGCATGCACTAAAACACGGATCCATCTCTCCCTTCCAGTCTTGCTGCCAGGCTCCACTGGAGCAGCTCTGGGTCCACCAAGCACAGAGTCAGGTCCTGGTAAACATGTCAGGACCCCAGTGAGGGTAACCAGCTAAACATCTCTGCCCAGGACAGGGACAGAGCCCAGCAATTTACACAGACCCCATAGGGAGGTGTCTGGGGGGGAGGAGTCAGAAGATTCTCCCTGTGTGGACCCCCACTGCCTCTGTCAGCTGACAAGGCAGCTCACTGGGAGTCTGACTGCTGAGGCTACACCAGGAGTGGTGTTGAGGCCACCCGACTCAGTTTACCTATGCAAGTTGCTCCAGCCCCCCCACCGACCCTTCATCACCAGGTTCATTCTTCCAGGGGGACCCATTGTGCCATTAGGCCTCTCAAGGTAGGCTTGGATAGTGTCTCTTCATCTAATCTGGAGGTAAGGCCAAGACTCAGGGAGCCTTGAGTCTGTTTGTGGAAAGGGAGCTAGAGACTTGAGATTCAGAGGGTTAGAGGTGAATTCAGGTCTGCAGTGGACATTAATACAGTGGGTGTGGATGGAGAAGAGGCCTCTGTCCAGGCCTGCAATCCCACTTCCCTCCAGCCCTGGGGAAATCTCTTCCACAGTACACGCTATACCTCTGCTCTAGGTACTGGCCACTAGTCACTCCCTCCCCGTGCAGAGGACAGTCACCCATTCCTGAATGAATGAAAAGTTCTTTCTGGTCCACAGAGCTAGGGGCTTTCAGACAAGCATGTCCTCATTTGGATGGAAAAATTTCCTAACCTCACCTATACCCACGGGCTTTACCCAGCAGGATAAACAGAGACAAGAAGGTTCCGTGAAAAATGCCAGTAAGCCACCTGTAAGAGGGGGGCATATCCAGGGAAATGCTAGACCAGATGGGGCTGGCTGCAGTGCAAGAAAAACAAGAGGCACTAATGGGCATCACTAAGTCGGACAGTAATGTGGTGAGCCAACAAACAAAACAGGTGTGTACCCTGTGTAGTGGGAAGGGACTGCCCACACAGGGCTTCTTTCCAGGGTCCTAGTGGTTCTTTCTTGGGAATTGCAGGTGACTGTCAATTTCATCCTCCATCTGGCCCCTTGGAGTCAAAGACACCCTTGTGATTCATAGTAGCCAGGTGGGAGACGAGAAGTAGCCCCTCTCCTACCAACACAGGCTAAGAACAAAGGCTTCAGAGGGCATGATCTGTGCCAGGAACATGGACAGACTTAGGGTCCAGGCAGGAGACACAGCCAAACAAGGGATGGCCATACAGGTGCCAAGTGCCAGGAAAGGGAGTGCTCTCAGGGTGGGCTTCCAGGTGGGGGCACAGGGGAAGTCTGGGCTTAAATGATAGAGAACTTAGTCCCACCATGCCACCTGCACTAAAGGGACACCTCGAATGGAGACCAGTGCAGGGCTATGGGCTGGTTCTAGAAAGAGTCCTAAGACACAAAAGCAAAGTGGAATCCTTCCTGTCAGGCCCCTCTACCCATCCGTGCTTGGCTTATCATAAGCCACAGGGCAGTAAGGAGACTGGGAGGGGTGAGGACACACTTTTGTGCCAGAGGCCACCCTCTTCCTGAATCAATGCTCTTCCAGATGGTGGCCATACACTGATACACTGACACTTGAAGATAAATTATTTTTGTAAGGCTTAATCCCAGGCCCACTGGTAACTGGCTCCTTCCCTTTGGGGTAGAGGCAGCAATTTGCATGACACTGAGAATTCACAAAGCTCTCCCCACCCATCCTGGCACCAAGCTGACAGAGTGGGGCAGGAGAGAGGCTTAAGACATCCCCTGCCCCTGGGGCAGAAGGCAGGCAGGACTGCCACCCCAGCAGGCTGGCCAGGGGCAGCTTGGAGCAGAGGAGGCATGGGGAAGGCCCTACAGAGGGTGGCGTCTATGCAGTACCTGACCACCCAGGAGACAGGTCAGGTGTGCCCTCCGCAGCCCTGCCCACTCCCAAATCTCACTCACCCCCTGCCTGAGAAGGGTGTCTAAGGCTAGAGGTAGTGTGGAATGGGTCTTCTGCACCCCTCCTTCTAGCAGGGATTGGCCAGTTGATCTCAGAGCAGATGTTTGAGTCATTGGTAAATTAATAATAGTGGTACTTAACAGCTGTCGAGCAGTAACTATGTGCATCATGTCGTTTTGAGAGCTTTGTGCATATTACCCCCATTCACTCATTCCTCGCCTCAATCCTCAAGGTGGGTGCTATTATATCACCATTTTATTGATGCAGAAACTGAGGTGCAGTTGTCTGCCCACATCCCCACAGCTGCTGAGCACCCGCTCGGACAGGAGGGCTGTGCAGCCTGGGTCAGATCCTCCTCCGTGCGTGTGGCAGTTACCCCAGGCAACCCACAAGCAGTTCACCATGAAACCTCCCCCATGTCTAGGGTCGCTTTGGAAATGAGAACATGAGAACTGCCACATCGAATGCCACGAGACTAGTCCCTGAGCCTCCCGCCAGCTCCTAGCCAGAGCCACCCTGGGTCTAGAGAGAACTGCAAGGGAGGTGGCTTCCGGAGGCAGGCTTCCCCTCCCCCACCCCTCCACTCGCTCAATAGGCTCTGTTCTTTCAGAGGAAAAGAATAGCAAGGTTTGTGTTTAAGACCAAAAAACAAGCGAAAGATCAGAACACTGAAGGACGTGACTCCCTATTCTGCAGGCACAGGCCTGCAGTACTCATCCCCGGGTCCATCAACAGGACATTTGTCATGAGCTGCCCCCCACCCCTCACCCCTCCTGACAGGTGTAAGGGTGCCAGTCTCACTTTTGGTCCTTCTCTGTTTGCTCGGTTCTAGGACTCTCCTCCCACCCTTAAAGCCTGCGCCCTTGGTTTTCTGAGGGCCATCTTCAAAGTTGGATCCTGGAGTGTTTCGGGGCTACTCCTCCTGCCTCTTCCTGGCCCCTTCCTCCTCTTCCTGGCCCCTTCCCTCCCAGCCTGACTTCATTCTAACAGGAATCCGGGGCTATGGTGTGGAATTTCAGGTCAGCTGAGACTGGCTGTGCCTCTTCCCACTGCCCGTGCATATCAATGTGTGATGGCTGGTGACAAGGCTTTTCTTTTAGTTCCTACATATTTTCTTCAGGCCTTAGGGACTTGTTTTGCCCCAGTGTGGGCAGAACATTAGCTATTAATGAGGTGGGAGTAGCAGAGAGCCTGGAGCTAAGCCTTGCACAAAATCACTAAATCAATGCCAGTTCGTTACCTGGGAAATAATCATGCTGCTGGTGCCCAGCAGGAGCTACCCAGGAGCTAGGCCTTTCCACCAGAATGTAGAAGGCCAGTTGGGGCCCCACAGATGCAGAGAGTAGCAGAACCTGCTCCAGGCCCCCAGGAACAACCTGGAGCCAGTGTAGAGTGAGCCTACACTTGTCCATGTCATTAGTGCTTCTGGAATGAGGGGTGCCACTCACTCACCGTCCTCGTATCCATCAGCACCTGAAGAGAACACCTGCTGGAGTATTTTAGTGTCTGCCCCTGATGGCCTTTGGTCCAAAACACTTTGTCCAGGGACTGATATTTGGGAGTCCTAAAGGAAGCCCCAGGCAGGCTTGTGTGTGTGTGTGTGGGGGGGGGGTGCGGTAGCGGCGGGGGTGGGGGGGCAGGGGGCTGGAGTTGGAAGCCAGGGCTTAACATGAATCTGTTAGCATTCAGCCCCTAGCCCGATCCAGGCGTAGACTGGCTGGCCCCATCCCACCTCAAGGCAGGCCCCAAACCATCCAGTCCCCACCCACAGCCTTTCCCAGAGAATACGCCTAATCCCAGAACAAAGCCAAGACACTCCAAAGGTTGTGCAGAGCTGGCCTAGGCTGGCAGCACTGTGAGCAACCCCCATCAACATCCCCCAGCCCTTCCCGCAGAGGGCGTGGCAGGTGTAGGTGTAAATAGTCAGCCTTTGTCCCTGACCCAACCTGAGTGACCAGAGTGCGAGTGTGAGCTAGCGCTCCTCCTCCCCTGCAGCGACATCTGGGATCCTCCTCTCCTGAAAGCACTCAGACAGAGGATACCTACTCCGGCCCTGGGTATTATCCCATCTGCATCAAGCCAGGGAGGGACCTACGGGAAGCTTAAAAGCAACCTTTTTCGAAGTACCAAGGTTGTGATGACAAATGCATGACCATCTGGGAGTTAAGCCCCATTATCACACTAAACAGTTTCCAGACAACAGCTCAAAGCCACTGATTCCTGATCAAAGCAGTCCTCTGGTTCTTGAAAAACCAGAAAAGTCATTTCTCAACTCCAAGAACAAACCCCTGAGAGACGTCTACTATAGTTCTTCCCCTCCCTTTAGAGAGGAAGAAAGGAGAAAAGCCAGGCAGTGTCCTTATCCCCTTCTAAACAGCTACAGAGAGGGGCCCCCAACACAAGACAAGGACATAGGGCTGGGAGTTAGTGGGCACAGCCAGTGAAGGCCAAGCTCAGCCGCTATCCTACACTGGCCAGCCCCAACTCCCTGGTGACTACAGAAGAGGTCCCTGGCTGGGGCAGCAGGGAAATTTCACCAGAAGCACAGAGGGTGCCTGCCTTGAACCCAGGAGAACCTGTAGGGCATCTGGCTCCCTGCCCCAGCCTCTCACTAAGCACTGTCTCCACTACTCTGTCCCTGGTAAAAACATTGAGGGGGTGGGCTGGTCTACTAATGGCCACTCCAAACTTTTGCTGAATCAATGGCTTATCAAATGCAGATTCTTGGGCCCAGCTTTGACCTAGTAACTCAGATCCTTCAGGGGTTTTTTTTGTTTTTGTTTTTTTTTACAAGCAGATTCAGGGGCTGGGAGCTCCCCAGTGGCTCTGAGCTGCTCCTTCAACTCCTGGGGTGGGGGTGGGAGGACATGGAGAAAAGGCAAGAAGGGAACCAGGCCCTCCCCTGGGCTGCCCTTTCATGATCCTTTCTGCTGTGGGCAAAAATTCATCATGGGTGTTGGGGTGAATGCAAATCCTGGACATGACTTGCTGTCACTGTAAGAAGTGCCACCCTGGAGACCGAGTTACCTGAGGAAGCTGGGCTCCAACCCCTCCTCCGCCTCCCCCCTTCCCGTTCCCCACCACCAACCTCAGTCTCCTCCCAGCTCCGAAAAATTCGGTTTCGGTGAGTACAACTCTCATCTCCTATGAGTCCTCATGCTGTCTTCACAATGTAACCAGAAGGTGGACCACCCACCAGAAAACTGCTATATCATCCTGCCTCTACCCCACCCTTACTGCTCCACGCTGGCTCTGTAGGGCAGCTGTTTACCAGGCAGGTGAAAATCTAGGGCAGGTCTCAGGACTTGTCTGGTCACTCTCAAATAATAAAAGTCCTCAGCTTCTTTGGGTGAAAGAAACAGTCTCCTTTGGGTAACTACTGTATCCAGTTCACTGTGACTATCGAAACTGCAAACCCCCTTCCAGGTGAAGCTCCCCACTTCACATTCACCTCAAAAAGTGCACCCTAGGAGCCTTGGCTCTCACCCTCCTTTTCTGCATTTCCCAAGTCTCTCTTCATCCCCAGCCATTCCAGCCAGTGGCTTTTCCTTTTTCCTCTGTCAGTGGCTGGGGAAGAGGGAGCCAAGTTAATGGTTTCATAACCTGTGTTTTGGCATTTCCTTCACAAGTTCTGAGAGCGCAGGCCAGTCACCTCTCCTGGCACTTTGTGAGAAGAGCTTCCTCTGGCCCTGGCCAGAGCTGAGACAAAGAGCATTCAACGTTGTTAACATTTTGTTCCGTGAATGGTGGTCTGAATGTCATAGAGCTCCTGGCTTAGAAAAGAAGAGGAAGAGGCAACAAGAGACTGTGATCCCCAAAGAAAAAGTCTCACCTTGAGTGGGGACAGGGGAACAGGCCAGAAGCAAAGCCCCCGGGTGAGTTGTTGGAAAACGGGACATTCTGCTGGGAGCCTCTCAATGGGGGGGTGCCCCTGTGACTCCACTGCCTGCAACAGCAGTACGGCCAGTGTGGCTCACACTACCTGGTAGGGCCAGCCTTCTACTTCCTACCACGCCCTACAGCTTTCAGAGGTCTGGGATAGGGGTGCTGGGCCAGAGTGAGGTTGCCATATACTGCCACCCACCCCTCCCCTGAGTCACCACCCTTCCCAGCCCCTTTGGGCAGTTTCCTTGCCTTGAGAGGGGATTGGAGGGGAGCTCCACCCTGTTGGCCTTGGATGCTGGCATCTGTGACTCTCGGGCTACTGGGAAGTCAGGCATGGGGTATGAACTGTGACTAATCAACTCAATGGACCACAGATTTAGAACATACCCAAGCATTTCACACCCATTGGATTAGCAGAAAATTGCAAATTCTGATGCAATCCAGTGTGGCAAGGATGAGGAACAGTGGGGACTTTTCACGCACTGCTGGTGGGAGCTGGAAAGGTCCAGGTTTAGCTCGAAACAGACAATTTGGGGACCTTCTTTATCAAAGAAGGTGAACTAAGGCAGGGTCTTGGAAGGGGCCTGAGCTTAATTATGCTTCATCAGCTGGGTAACTCTGCTTCCAGAGATTGGACATTGGAATCAACCTTTTGAACAGCAATGTGATAACATCTGGGAAAAGGAAGATGTGCCTTTCCTATGAAGCAGGAGGTCAAATCCTCCCTATGTGTTCTGGGAGGAACTTCCCAACATGTAGCTAATGAGGCACATAGAAGAATGTTCTTGGCAATGCCATCTGCACCAGCAGAAAGGAACAAATTTAAAACAGCCAAAATGTCCATCAAGAGAAGAACAGATTAGGGATGCCTAATCTTTTTTTTAAAATAATAATCACCATAATTTCACATGAAATCATACCTCATTGTAGTTTTTATTCCATTTTCCTAATGACTAATGATGCTGAACCTCTTTTCATATGCTTATGAAGCTCCTCTGGAGAAATGCCTATTCAAGTTTGTTGCACATTTTCTAATGGGTTGCGTGTCTTTTTGTTGTTGAGTTGTAATAGTCTGTAATTTAAAAAACCCTTCTCAGAGTCCTTTAATTCACTACTCTTTCCACACATCAAGACACATACAGTTTCCACTCTAAAATCTTACAAACTGTGCAGAGGAATACTTAAAGAACCAGTGTCGGCTTTCTTTTCTGCTCTCCCAAGCACCCCGTGGGTGCATCCCCACTCTGGAGAGGAGGAAAGAGATTCAGAGGCACACACTGAGGCACCCAAGGTCTCTTGGGGAGTTGGGAGGAAGGAAGGGAAGTGGGAGAGCAGGGCTGAGATTAAGGAGAATAAAATCTTTTTTTTTTTTTCTCAAAGACTTATTTATTTATTCTAGAGAGAGGGAGCACAAGTGGGGGGAGAGGCAAAGGGAGAGGGAAAGCAGAATCTCCAGTAGACTCTCTGCTGAGCAGAGAGCCCAGCTGTGGGGCTTGATCTCAGGACCCAGAGATCATGACTTGAGCTGAAAGATGCTCAACCCACTGAGCCACTCAGGTGCCCATAAGGAGAAAAAAAAATCACTTCTAACACAGCTGAGAGGAAAGTGTTCCAAGCAAGAAAGAAGCCTTTACCATCTCAGGCCACAGAACTGCCTCCGGAGGAGTAAATTTCCACTAACTCATGGTTCTGAGATTTCCCACACTCAGCCTTCTTTCACTTTTTGGGTTTCGGAGGTGGTATCCTCTCGTCCCCACCCAGCTGATTGCTCTGTTTGGCTGGGCTGTTCCTACCCTCAGGGGCACTCCTTCCCCTAAACTGTGATACCAAGAGGAGGCAGAGGGCACTGGGAGTCTTGTCCCTTCGGTGAAGCCAGCCTTCCCCACCTTGCCCCCCAGTCCCCCCCCCCCCCCCCCCCGCACCTGCCACTACCTGCTGCCACCTGAGCCCATTCTTGTCAGGGCAAGAGGAAGATGGTACAACAGTCTTCAGCCTGGAGTTCAAGTAACACACTCTTCTGATTCTTGTTTTAATGCTCCTCAAACAGCTACAAAGACATTGTAAGCCACTTATAAGGGCAGTTTAAAAGCCACTAGGAATATCTTTTGTTGCTTAAAAAAATCTCTCTTGCCCCATCACACCTCACCATTAGCCATCATCTGTTTTGGTTATGAAACTCTACCTTTGTAATGCAGTAGCCTCTGAAGAAACCACCCACTACTTATTCCCAAGTCATAGGGTCTATGTGCTCTTTTCAGAAACTCAGCCTTGGGGAAGCACAGGCTAACTGCTGAATGGCAGTACAGATGAGCCATTTGGGAAAAGAATATTCCAGTGGATGCAAGCCCCTCTCTCTGGGCCTGGATGTCCCCATCCATAAATGGTAGGACTGGGCTTAGTGGTGTCCAGGGTGTCTTCTAGATGTCACTTCCTTAGATTCTGGTTAGCTCCAGGATCTGAAGGTATTCTGGATACACCCAGGTTTGGGCTCAATGCAATTCACACTTCAGTGATAGGGCCCCCCCAGGCAACCTCAGCCCCCTTAGCCCTTTCCCCAAAACCCTCCACGGAGAACAGAAGTTGCTTCCTTTGCTGTTCACATCCTTCTGCCTCCAATCAGACAATAAGAAGCCGGGGTCCCATTTTTAGACATTCAAGCTAGGACATAGTCTTTTCCAACCAACTCTCCTGGCAGCCGATTCTACACAGTGGGGGTGCAGGGAAGGAGTCTCTGCGACCACAACGCACCACACCCACAGAGTAAATACACCACGCCCCCTCCCAGGTAAGGGACTGCGCCCCCCGCAGCGGTTAGTTAGGCTGAGGGAGACCTGAAGCGTCCCCACACAGCGACCACCTTACTAAGAGCCGGGAGTGGGAAGTGCTTTCCTAGCCACCAGCAGCCGAGACAGTGCAGCTCCAGCTTCAGGAGCGGGGTTCCTGCCGCCCAAGGTCAGCCGAGGCCCAGGACCGCGCAGGCTGCTCCCTCTCCCTTACCCCCACCCGCCGGCACAGGGCAGAGTGACTATGGCGATCAAACGACGGCTTGTTTTATTATTTCCAGATCAAAGTGGTGGCAAGAACGTTCACTCGCCAGAAACTTTCAAATGCCAGAAAAGAATAATCCAGATTCAGCTCCTTCTACTACATCAACCCAATCTGCAGACCTCAGTTGGCAATGCATACTCAGGTTTCCTTCTTTCTTTCTTCTTTCTTTCTTTCTTTCTTTCTTTCTTTCTTTCTTTCTTTCTTTCTTTCTTCTTTCTCTTTCTTTCTTTCTTTCTTTCTTTCTTTCTTTCTTTCTTTTCCTTCCTTTCTTTCTTATTTTCTTTCTATTCTTTCTTTTTTCTTTCTTTCTATCATCTTTCTTTCTTTCTTTCTTTCTTTCTTTCTTTCTTTCTTTCTTATTTTCTTTCTATTCTTTCTTTTTTCTTTCTTTCTTTCTATCTTTCTTTCTTTCTTCTTTTTCCCTTCCTTCCTTCCTTCAATTTTCTTTCTTTCTCTTCTCTCTCTCTCTCTCTCTTTTTCTTTCTTTCTTTCTCGAAACCCTAACCCTGGGAAAAGCTGGGCACTCCTACAAGGACGTCGCCCTCTCGGAAGGGCATACTCTGCGCGACTCCAGGGAAGCGAGTTGGGAGGGGGGCTCTGAAACCAGCGCAGGGCAGGTGGACCCAGGCCTGCTTCCAACATTCGACCCATGTTGCGAATTTGGGCTTCCCACCTGGGTCCCCGGGACTGTCCACCCATTGCCCTTGTCTCGAGGGGGCCGAACGACGGGGCGTGGGACGGGAGGAGGGAGACCCCGCTGTGGCCCAGCTACCCCGACGCTCCGGGTCTGGAGACCCGTGCAGCCTGCGGCTCCGGCCGCCACCACCCATCCCGCCCCTTCCCTGGGCACGGCCGCGCCAGCCACTCACAAACTCGAAGATGAAGAGCAGGTCCGGGAAGGTGGTGAAGACGGAGAAGCCGCTGGGCAGGCTGCTGCCCCCCGACGCCGCTGCTGGGGCCATGCCGGCGGGCTGGACGCGCGCGGCTCGGCTTCGCGCTGACCGCTCGCTTGCTCGGCGGAGCCCAGTGGCCCCGGCGCCCCAGCGCGCGGGTTAAGAGGAGGGGAGCCCGGGGCCGAGGCGGGAGGAGCCGCGGTCCGCGCCCGCCCCGTCCCCGCCCAAGGCCGAGATGCGCGCAGCCCGGACCCACCCGAAGGCGCTGCCTGGCCCGGCTCCTGCGCGCACCTCCCGCGCCACCTCCCACCCGAGCGGGCCGAGGCCCTCGGCGAGGCGCTTCGCACGCTTGGCACGAGATCGCCGTCCCTTAAGAACGCTATAGCCTTCACTATCGAGGCCCCCCACAGTCCCATCGTGACCCCCGCGGGTTTACATGGCCTCGGCTGCTCTTCAGTTGGGTCTCCTTCATCTTTCCTCTGGGGGCGCTGATGCGTGCGACCTCCGCCTTCAGGCTCAAAGCGGGGCGAGGTCCCAGCTCTGCCCTCGGCTGCAGGCTGGGGGGCTGGGGGCTGGGGGCTGGGGGCTGGGGGGCGGCACCGAGACTGTTCTGGCCACGCGCCCCTTCTCCCCGCGCGTCAGGCCCAGCGCGGTCCTCTCCCCCGTGCACATCTGTGGGGCGGGAAGAGGCTGCCCCCACCGCGGACCCCGCCAGGAGGGCTGCTGCTGTCGGGGCAAGTCTGCCTCGAATTCAAGGGACCGAAAGGGACATTTATGGAGCAGATTTATCTCCTTCTCTCAGAGGGGGTATCCGGGACCTCTGTGGGTAGGATGGCCCCTTCTCTTATCCTCCCATTGCCTGGATGTTGTTTTGGTTTTGTTTGTTTCTTCCTGGACTAAGATTTATTTATTTATTTATTTATTTATTTATTTATTTATTTATTTGCTTTATTTCATTTATTTTTACTTTTTATTTCTTTTTTAAAGATTATTTATTTATTTATTCATGATAGACACACACAAGAGAGAAACAGAGAGAGAGGCAGAGACACAGGCAGAGGGAGAAGCAGGCTCCATGCAGGGAGCCCGATGCAAGACTCCATCCGGGACCCCAGGATCATGCCCTGAGCCAAAGGCAGGCGCTAAACCCCTGAGCCACCCAGGGATCTCCTTTTTGCCTTTATTTTAACACAAGTATCAGACTCTAGTAGTTGCCCGTTTATTTTTAGGTACAATTACAGCACTGCGTGTTCTTCTACAAATCCTAAAGCCTAGGGGCACCTGGGTGGTTCACTCTGTTAAGTGTCTGCCTTCAACTCAGGTCATGATCCGAAAGTCCTGGAATCCAGCACCATGTTGGGTTCCCTGCTCACCTGGCTGGGGTAGGGGTGGGGAATCATCCCTCTTCCTCTCACTCTGCTTCCCCCACCCCCTCATGCTCTGCCTTTCTTTAAAAAACCCCAAACAAACCAAAAACCAAATCCTAAAGCCTACAATCTGCTGGCAGTTCAGGACATGCCTCCAGCTCAGACTCTCCAGTGCTGTTGACTTCACCCACAGCAAGTAGCAGGACACAGGGCTCCCCTCTCTTCAGCGGGACCCTCAGCTTTTCCCCTCTCCACAACTCTTTTTCTCTTAGTCTCTATGGAGAGAAGTAAATTCCTGGACACATTTTCCAAAGCAAAAATCCATGCCAACTGATGTGGGAAACAAAAGCAAAAGAAAACTTAAATTTCCTTACTACCTATAGCCCAGTGATGGGTTCTTGGAAAAGACAGAGTGACCTTCCTCTAGGAACTCAGCTGCTTCGATGTTAATGCTTTGCTAAGGGCAACAGGCAATCTTAGCATGACCCCCAGGATCCCGTGAGTCTACTTTGACATATAAAAATTGCTTGGAAACTTCCTTTATCTATATACCTCAATATAGTTGGCAATCATTCTCCAAGCATAGGACCCGCAATATACATCTGAAGGGTCTCATGACTGAGTTTTTACTAAACAGTAGTAAATGACCTTTTCCTAGCAATAGCTAGCTCCCTCAAATCCTGGAAATCTTGTTTCAAAAATACCTGGGAGGCTTGTGCTGTCCCCAATCCCCTCCCAACTTGAAAATACAGAATCAGTTACTCTTCACAAGCCCAGGGCACCTCTTTCTGCCCATATGTCCTGTCCTTGTGCTTTAATAAAACCACCTTCTTGCATCGAAGATGTCTCAAGAATTCTTTCTTGGCTGTTGGCTTTGAACCCTAACATCTTTCTTACATCACCCGTGAGCTGTCCATTCTGACCGCTTATGGAGAAAGACCAGGCAATTGAATGAGAAAAATCCCACTGTGCCTCTGTGAGCCTCCTTGGTGCTGCTGACTTTAGCCTGAGACCTAGAGGGCCATGTGCCAAGGTCTATTGGCCCCTATCAGGTCACCCAGGAGAAGTCCTGGCTAAGGTAAAGGGTTGGCTTATCCCTTGCTCTGTGAACACCTCATCTCACCTCTAGTCCGTGGCTTGATGTTTGTTTTCCTGACCAAATGCTACCTTCTGCAGAGCCTCTACCATGTCCACCCCCCTTTGCCTGTCCTCTTCCCTTTTATATCATGTCTTTAGTGCCTAGCTAAGAACCTAGTCTGTGGTAAATGCCCCAAAAATGTTTATCCAATGCCAGGATGGACCTAGCTCGTCTGTGCTGATCACCCACAGAGGAAATTAAAGGACTGTGAATGTAGAGTATTAGTAAGTAGAGATGGGTCTGTCTTGATTTTGCAGCAGAGCTTCTGGAACATGGTCTGAGCTACTTGTTGATGATTAAGTTGGTTCATATTTATAAGAAGTCTAGGACTATACTTTGGTTTCCAGCAGGATATGAAAAAACCACCTCAGCCAATAAATAACTCATTGCAATGTCCTTGGTCTTCTAACACCTTAATGCTTGTGAATATGGGGGTCAGTCTGGGTAGATCTAGGGCTTCTGTCAAAATAATACATGGTCTTGGGTGGGTTTCTAGAAAGTGGAAAATGACAATTGCTATGCCATCCTGAGGGCATAGGTGGCTACTTCTAGCTTCTATGCTAGGGGAAGGAATCAGGAGGGGGAAAAGGGATGTTTTCAGGGAAAGATTCACGGGGCAGGAATTGCCAGGAAATAATGTGATTTGCTTTTGAAGTCTGTGGAATGACTCCCATTTTACTGATGAGGTATGGAAGCTCAGAGAGGTTAAGTGGCTGCTCAAGGCCACGCAACTGGTGAGTGGTGGAACTCGGGTGGAACCTGAATGATGCTGTGTCTCTGAAGCCGCAAGCACTTGATTAAGGCAATGCTTAAGATGGGGAATTGCCAACCAAATGCCATGCTCCATGCTGCCACCCAAATCCTGTCTTAGTGGTCATCTTGAGTGTGGCAGTGTGTACCTGTTTCCTGAAGGATCTCTGCCTGTCTATAGGGCTCTGGACTTTTCCTCCCCTGACTGGGTGTACAAGATTGGATGTCATCATCCTCATTTATGGACAGGGAAGCTGGATGAAGGGCCAAGTCCAGAGAGCTACCGTGGGCCAGCATTTATCTCAAGAGATTTTATTTTCATAGTCACCCCACAGCCCCAGATTTCCACCCATGGCTTGAAGCAATGAGGGCACCTGCTGGGTGGATGGATTAATGGCAATCACAGCTGCCTTGCCCCAAGAGGCACAGGGGGGTCCGCATTCTGGTGGCCTACTAAGTGCACAGCACTGCCGTAAGCACTTGGCCTACGCGACTTCAATTTAATCGCACAGAGCCCTTCCGGTTGGTACCACCCCACTGCCCAGGCTCAGAGTGGAGATGAAATGTGCGCAGACCACATGGGAGGCAACTGGGCCTCCTGACTCTGGAAGACTATCCCCACTGCCTCTGTGTCTACTGCATAAAATCCACACATTTAAAAACTAGAGGTGGGGAAGCCCCGGTGGCACAGCGGTTTAGCGCTGCCTGCAGCCCGGGGTGTGATCCTGGAGACCCGGGATCAAGTCCCACATCGGGCTCCCTGCATGGAGCCTGCTTCTCCCTCTGCCTGTGTCTCTGCCTTTCTCTCTCTGTGTGTGTCTCTATGAATAAATAAATAAAAAATCTTTACTTAAAAACAAAACAAAACAAAACAAAACAAAAAACCCTAGAGGTGGTGCTTGCCCCTCAGAGAGCTATGCTTTGATGGCCTGATAGATACCTGGGCCCTGTTGTCTCCAGTGACAGCCAACTACTGCATGTGATCTTTTCCCCTTATTTCCAGCTTCTTCTAGATTCATGTTTCTTAGGGCCAAGGAGACTTGGCAGTCCCCTACTACCTGAGAGAATCATCACCAGGCTCTGAGATTCTGAACACAAAACAGGGTCTGGCATCCTTTAGGTGTCACGGGCACAGGGATGGAGGGTAGAGGGTCTTTAAATAGGGAAGACAGAGTCCCCACTCCCCAGGTGAGTTCCACTCAAAAGGGACCTCATTACACTTAAAGGCAATAGACATCTGGACTGGGCCTGCACTGTCCAGTTTCCCCTGTCTCCCCAGGCCGAACATGGAGAGGCAGCACAAGGGTCAATAGCTCTACAACCAGGTTGTGGTGGGCACAGTCTTCCATTTCTGAGCACCTCTTGGGTGCCCTAAAAATGTAACAGCAAAGTGAATAAAAGGCCCCTGCCCTCAATTGTCCCATCAGTACCAACTCAGTAAGTGCTGGGCAACAGGAATAGCATGGGAGAGGTCAACCATGACCTCTGCTGATTTGAAGCTTATGTAGCACAAGAGACAGATCAAACATTGCATAATAAATGTGTAATGAAGTTTGATGCTGGAAGGAGAGTGCAGGGAACCCCAAGAACATGTACCAATGCAGCGTGGCTTAGCCTAGGGTTCAGGGGGGCTTGTGAAGGAGTGAATGAGTGGTGGTTGACTAGGGGGAGGGAAAGAGACCTTCTCTACAGAGGAACAGCACGTGCCAGGCCCCTGGCCATCTCCTGGAGGTGGAGCAGGCACTGCTGTGCACACTGAGATGGCTACACGTGTAAATTAAAAAAAATCCATTACAGGAGTCTGAGACATTCAGGTAGGAGCAGGAGGTAGAATGTGAAGAGCCACAAGAGTCCAGGACAGACAAGAGGGAGAAGGGGCATGGAGGAGGCCAAGGGCACAGCAAGGATGAGCCTGTGAGGCCCAATAAGTCTTTCGATCTCTTTGGGGAGAAGCATTGTCTTGGAGCAGAGCTGGAGAGGCCAAGGGCAGGCTGGGCTTTGGAGAGAAGAGGCCAAATTCAAAGGATAGAAAGTATTCATCAAGCTTAGTTCTTTTCCCCTGTTCGGCTTAGAGAGTCATTGGGCTCATGGGCTCTGCCCTTCGTGGGGCTGGACTCTGCCCTTCTACAGGAGAGCTCAGCCCCTGCCCAGGAGCCGCACCAGGTATTTGGCCCAGTTGCCTGAAACATAGCAAATGTCAGATGCACAGAGCAGGGCTGGGCCAATGGCTCCTCGGAATGTAATCTCAGCAGGTTCAGGGCTGGTCTGCTCCCAGGTTAGCTCTTTCCTTTGAGGTTTCACTTACAACACCCCTCAGATAGCCTTTGCCACACAATGTGTTTCTTAGACTCGGAAGCAATTGTTGAGTAAATATTGGAATTTGGCAGGTGCATCCCAGAGCAACCTTGTTCCTGGGGCCTTCCTCTCTCAAGCTCACTGCAACCTGCAGCTTTCCTCCACAGGCCTCCCCATCGGAACTGACCTCCTCATGGATGACCAGGAACCCACCTTCTAGAAAAGCTACTTGCCCTCCAGCCATTGAGAGAGGGAAGGAAACCTTTAAGCTCCCACCAGCCATGTTAGGGAACCCTCACTTGCTATCTCTCCTTAGCATTGCTGTTTTCTATTAGAAAAAAAAAAATACTTTCACATAGAAAACATAGACAAAGGGCATTGTACTAGGTACCCTTGATTCTTCCAAATCTAGGTAACTCTTTTCATCTCTGCATATTATCTCTTAGAACTCATGAAGAAGCAAACCTGTTACCTCCTGGAACTTCTATGTCCATGTAGTCACTTGGCCATTCATTCAGCTTCGAACACACCTTCCCGGTGAAATGCTCCAATGTCTGGGAACAGGGAACCAGGCTGGAAAGGAAGGTATGTGTGGGAGCTTTGGTGATGGAGGTGAGTCCAAAGTACCTGCAAGCCATCAAGGCCTTTGTCAAGGCCAATGGGAGTTCTCTCTGGAGGAAGAGAGGGGAATCCACAAGGTACCCATGTTTCTTTGGTCTTGGGAAATGCTTGGTCAGTACCTACTACTCAAGAGAGCCAAAAGAAACAGGGGTCCATGGACCAGCCCAGAGATCTCAGAATTAGCTTAGGGACTCTGGAGCTCTGGAATAGCAAGAAATCAGAAAGTATAATAAAACCATAAAACCTCAACCAAGTAGAATATGAAAATCAGTGCAGAAGAAGAATGGAATATTCTTATGGATAGTAGGAACTTGCTAATTCACCTCTGGGTGCCCAGTGCTTAGCAGAGTGCCTGGTGCATAGGAGGGCCAATGAGCGTTTCTTTGGACAGGGGGAGAGAGTGGGGGAAGGAGCGAGAAGGAAAGGGGACTAAAAATTAAGTATGTAGGAAGGCTTCTGGAAAGCTGAAGAACCCTCAGACTCTACTGATCTTTTTTTGCTTGTTCTCAACCTCTTCTAGTTCCATAAGTTTCCTAAACTTGCCAACTGTGACACAAAGTGTGTCCTTTGGGTAAATTGATTCTTATCATGACAAGCAGACCTGTTTTTCAGGCTCTTGGCTACCTTGGGTCTTGGTCTATGACTGGGAACAGCCAAGACCTTGGAAGGAAGAGAGGGGATCCACTGCTTCCTCACCTGGGTGACAGAGGATGAGTCTTCAGAAAGGTGCATGCCAGAGGTGTGCAGGAAACAGCCTGGCTAAAGAGGTGGACAGCAACCATAGCCTATGGGGCGGAGTGCTGGACTCTTATCTAACCAGCCCAACTGGTTTGGGGAGCAGTCCCGACTGCGCAGAGCCGGCCATTGCATCATTGGAGATGGTTCAGACCTATCATCTCTGTATCACCTCCCTGACTCATCATCTCACAAACCCATCACCTCACAGACTAAACCCATCACCTCACAGACTACACCATTTTCCCAAACCATCACTTCTCAGACCCCATCATCTCTCAGATCCATAATTTCTTCTAAACCCTATAAACATCAAAGAGGCCCGGGGCACTCAGATGGCTTGATTGGTTTAGAGTCCAGCTCTTGATTTTGGCTCAGGTCATGATCTTCGGATTGTGGGATCAAGCCCTGTGTGGGGCTCCATGCTCAGCTTGGAGTCAGTCTGCTTGTCCCTTTCCCTCTGTTCCTCCCTCCTCACCCCCTTCTTGAATAAATAGATAAAAAAATATTAAACAACAGCAAACATTTAAGAGACCAGGAGCCAGGTGTTACCAGTTTCTCTGGGACAGAAAATCTCCCTCTTGCCCCACTTCTGATCAGTTGCTCAGAGGGGACAACTCTGTGGGAAAGGAAGATCTTTTCTCAAGGAGGCCTTGTGACCACATCCACTCCGCATAGGACAAGTCATTCAGACACATGAGGTCTGTGCTCCCACCTTAGGATGTCATGCCAGTGCTGGAAAAGGGAAAGTAGACATCCATGTGTTGACAGAGGAAGATGGCCAGGGGAATATCTTTTAGAGGTGAAAAGAGGAAACTGCAGAACAATACATGAAGTACGATCCATGTCTTTTCTTTTAAGAAAATATAAGTCTGTAAATGCATAGATAAATAAGTACCTGGAAGGAGAAAAACCACATTTTTTGCAGTGGTTCCCTCTGGGGGCACAACTGGTGGGTAAGGGAGAGGTGAGGGTAGGAGAGAGATGTCACTTTTTTCTTAAGCAGTGGACAAAGCAAATGAACTTGTAATTGGAAAACATCCCAGGAAAGCACATCTGGGCTCCAGCCTGCTGGCCTATGGCGGTCTCTGGTCTGCCATGCTGGGAACCCCTGCATGTCGCAAAGCCAGTGAGCTGGAGGCGGAATCTCAAAGCTCCCCACTTCTAGAAATGTCTTTCTTCTCTCTCTACTCAAATGGCCCCAACCTGCAACAGGTTAGAGATGTGGCTGGACAGAGATGGTTGCACATCTGAGCTGAGGACAGGGAGGCATACCTCCTGGGCCCTGGAGGCTTCCAGAGGGCCCCCCGGCTGGTTAACACCCCATGTTCTTTGCTTGCTTGGCCTGCCTCAGGTCATTTGGTTTTTTCAGCCCTCTTGCCTTGGGGTTTCCTTCCCACAAGAAAAAACTGAGCATTCAGACATCTGACCTTCTGAACCTTGGCCACTGGCTTTCTCTTCTGCATATTGCCTCCCACAGAGATGGCCACTGCCAGGGTCAGAGCTGTGCCTCTAATTTTATTACAACATTGCCAATGGTCCCACGCTGAATATACAGCGTAGAATGAGACCTTGGAGAGCTCTCCGATCATGGCGAACCTGAGACTTGAGTTAGAAGCCCCCCTTCTGCTATTTGCTCACTGTACAACTTCAGACGGGTTACTTGATTTCTGTGCCTTGGTTTCCTTGTCTGTAAAATGGCAATAGCAATCCCTCTCTAATGGGGCTATTTGTGGATCACGTGAGATAACGTGCCTGCCATGAAGTAAACTTTGAGACATAAATTCCATTAAGCCATGCTCACAAAATCCCCCTGGGATTCATCACGAATGTGTGTGCCTTTCATGTACCTTGACTCTTAGACATTTTCTCCCAGACTTGGCTGCAGATTCCATTAGAGAACATTCTGGCTCTGGTTCACACACCTGCCTCACTGCCTCATTTGGTAGTCACCTCCAGAGCCTGAGGCTGTTTCTGTTCCTTATTCTTTCAGTAAGTAGAAGTTTCTGTTCTAGTCACTGCGGAAGCCACTAACCGTGAGTTCCTGTAACTCAGAAGAGAGCCAATCCCATTGTCAGCAGGTGAGAATGAAACCAGGAGATGACAGTGTGTGAGTGTCACTGCTGCCCAACTTTGAGTTCTTAAAAGGGTCCTCGTCGTCTGGCAATGTCCAGAAATAACAACAGATTAGAAAAGTTCCCAGAATTTTCATCAGCAAATAAAATCTCTCAGCCCAAGACAAACCTAGCCCGTGGTGAATCTGCTTTCTTTTGTGGTTCACCCTCATTGCTCCCACTGTGCCATCAGCTGGCACCATGACTTAACATGGACCAGGTGACACTGGGGTGCCAGTGGGATGCATCCTCTTCTGCCTCACCTGGTTTTAGTCACCTAGCCAGCCTGCTTTGTGGGGTTTGCCCTCTTGGGTTTGTGGTGGTGGATGGGGGCCTGTCTAGCAGCCCCTCAGGCTCTGCCTAGGGTCAGGCCTAGTTCACTGGGATCCTGAGCAGCTGCCCAACTCAGAAGGCTCCACTTTGCTTCCATGAAAACCTCTCACCTGCCACTCTAGTACCATCTGCTCAGAGGGGCAGGGTCCTCTTATTCACCTTATAATTGTGCCTGGCTAACTTTTGAGTTCTTGCCCTGAGAGGTGGGGGGCCAGCATGGTTACACTCACCTGCTCCTGCCCCCAGCCCATCTCTACCCCATCCTACTCACACCTTCCCTGCCCTTTGCATCCCCTCCATTACCACCTCTGGAGGCCCCACCCAGCTTCCAAGTGCCTCTTCTGCCAGTCTAGGACTGCTCAGTCACAAATCCTCTTTCCTTCTCTGGAGATCTCTCTCTCTTTTTAGTGGGGGAGGGGCAGAGGAAGAGGGAGAGAGAGAGAATCTCAAGCAGGCTCCATGATCAGCACAGAGCCCAACATGGGGCTCAATCTCACGATCCTGAGATCATGACCTGACCTGAAATCAAGAGTCAGATGCTTAACTGACTGAGCCACCCAGGTGCTCCTGGAGATCTCTTCTAGTTATAAAATAGGTTTACATCTTCAGGTGATACAGCTTGGAAGTGTGTGTTGCTACTTATATGAACATCTTCAGGTGATACAGCTTGGAAGTGTGTGTTGCTACTTATATGAACAATAACCAGCTCCTTTTTGCAAGTGTTTTCCTGTGCTTACTATTTTATGTACATTATAATTGCCCAACAATTCTATGTAATTTTTTTTTAATCGTGGTAATATACACTTAATATAAAGGTTACCATCTTAACCATCTTTAAGCATACAGGTCAGTGGTAATAAATACACTCACATCCCTGTGCAGTCATCATCATCATCCATCCCCAGAATTCTTCTCATCTTCTAAAACTGAAACTCTATACCCATTTAGCACCAACTGCCCATCCCTCCTTCCTCCAGCCCCTGGTGTCCACCAGGCTACTTCCTATTTGTATGATTTTGACTACTCTACCTCATATAAGTGGAATCATGCAGTATTTGTCTTTTTGTGACTAGCTTATTTCACTTAGCATAATGATGGGCAGCCCGGGTGGCTCAGTGGTTTAGTGCCACCGTCAGCCGAGGGCGTGATCCTGGAGTCCTGGGATCGAGTCCCACGTCAGGCTCCCTGCATGGAGCCTGCTTCTCCCTCTGCCTGTGTCTCTGCCTCTTTTTCTCTCTCTGTGTCTCTCATGAATAAATAAATAAAAATTTTTAAAAATCTTCACTTAGCATAATGCCCTTAAGGTTCGTCCATGTCATTGCATGTGTCAGATTTCCTTCCTTTGTAAGGCTGAATAATATTCCATTGTGTACATCTACCTCATTTTGTTTCTATATTTATCCTTTGATGGACAGTTGGGTAGCTTCCATGTTTTAGCTGTTGTGAATATTGCTGCTTTGAACATGGATACACAAATATGTTTTTGAGACCCTGCTTCTAATTCTTTTAGGTGTATACCCAGAAGTGGAGTTGCTGTAGTTTTAACTTTAATTCTTTGAGGAACACACCATACCATTTTCCATAGTGGCTGAACTATTTTACATTCTCACCTAAGGTGTATGAGACTTCCAATTTCTCACATCCTTGCCAATAGTTGTTATTTTCTGGGTTTATTTTTATTTTTTATTTTTTTTTAAGATTTTATTTATTCAGAGAGACACACAGAGAGAGAGGCAGAGACACAGGCAGAGGGAGAAGCAGACTCCATGCAGGAGCCTGACGTGGGACTCGATCCAGGGTCTCCAGGATCACACCCTGGGCTGCAGGCGGCGCTAAACCGCTGCACCACCAGGGCTGCCCCTGGGTTTATTTTTAAATAGTAGTCATCCTGATAGGTGTGAGGTAGCATTGTATCTCACGGTAGTTTTGATTTGCATTTTCCTAATGAGTGGTGACATTGAGCATCTTTTCATGTGTTTATTGACCATTTATACATCTTTGGAGAAATGCCTGTTCAAGTCCTTTGCATATGTTTGAATTGGGTTGCTTGCTGAGTTTGCTGAGCATTGTTGAGTTTTAGGAATTGTATATATTCTGAGTGTCAATCTCTTATCAAATATATGATGTGCAAAAACTCTGTCTCATTTTGTGGGTTGTCTTTTTATTCTGTGGACAGGGCCTCTCAAGGCACACAATTTAAAATTTTCACAAAGTCCAACTTATCATTTTTGCTTTTATTGCCTGTACCTTTGGTATTCTATCCAAGAAATCATTGCCAAATCCAAGGTCATGAGGCTTTGTCCTATGTTTTCTTCCAAGAATTTTAGGTCTTACAGTTAGATCTGTGATCATTTGTGAGTTAATTTTTATATATGGTGTTAGGTAAGCCTCCACTTTCATTCTTTGGCATGTAGATCTCCAGTTCTCCCAGCACCATTTGTTGAAAAGACTGTCTTTTCCTCATTGAATGGTCTTTTATTTTTTTTTAAGATTTTATTTATTTATTCATGAGAGACACACAGAGAGAGAGGCAGGGACATAGACAGAGGGAGAAGCAGGCTCCATGTAGGAAACCCACTCATTGAATAGTCTTGGGACCCTTGTCAAAAATCATTGGACTGCAAAGCAGGGGTTTAATTCTGGGCTCTCTGTTCTATTCCATTGGCTGATCTTTGCCAATATCACATGACTTTGATTAGTGTAGCTTTGTAATAAGATTTGAGATCAAGGAGTGTAAGTCTCCAGTTTTGTTCTTCTTTTCAAGAGTATCTTGGCTACTTGGGGATCCTTGAGATTCTGTATGAATTTTAGGATAAGTGTTTCTATATCTGCAAAAAACATTGTTGGGATTTTTATAGGAATTGCATAGAATCTATGGATCACTCTGGGTAGTACTGATATTTTAACAACATCAAATCTTCCAATTTATACATATGATGCATTTCCACTTATTTATGTCTTCTTTCATTTCTTTCAGCAATGTTTTATAGTTTTCATTGTACAAGTCTTTCACCTCCATGGTTAAATTAATTCCTAAACATTTTATTCTTCTTGGTGCTATAGTAAATGGAAATCCTTTTGCAATTTCCTTTCAGAGTGTTCAAATGTTAGTGTTTAGAAATGCAACTGATTTTTGTGTGTTGACTTGGGGTCCCCCTACTTTTCTGAATTCATTTATTAGTTCTAACAGCTTTTATTGGTGGTGAAATCTTCGGAGTTTTCTACATATAAGATCATGTGGTCTACAAATAGAGATAGTTTTACTTCTTTTTTTCCAATTTGAGTACCATGTGAGTGGTTACTATTTTTACAATTTTTGGAAAGGTCACCATAGTGCAAGTGTTGTCCTGAGTTTCTCATGCGTTTTAACTGCTACTACATTCGCATTAATTGCTATAGCCTTAGAGCAATTTTACTGCTTTCTTTTGTTGATTGCTTTGTTTCTGTGTCAGGGTATATTTGTTATGGTCTTTGTGGTCACCAAGTTCTTCTTGCACTGGAAAGCAGGAACAAGCTAGGTGACTGGTAACCAAAAACCTTGCAACCGTTGGCTCAAAAGCCCACAAGTTGGGACCAGAAGAGAAGCTGTATTCTTGCCTCCTGGTCTTGAGTTCTGTCTACCAAGGCATCCAGTAGAGGAAAAGAATGACTTGGGTTTGTTTTCATCAGCCATGGCCTGATAGACAGAGTTGATAGCATGGAGAAGAAAGTCAGGTTCTTGAACAGCAGGATTGGGACATGTGGTTCTGTGCAGGGCAGGATGGGCGAGACGTTAAGGAAAAGAATGATGCGAAAGGAGGGCGGAGGGAGTCCTAGAAAGCAGAGGTGACAGTGAAGCCAGAAGATACCTCTCCTGCCTGAGCCTGGGAACCATGGACACCCAACAGACAGCTTGATTTCCCTCTCATCAGCTTCACACCAAAGCCCGTGGACTCCTCAGAAGGTTTCACACATCTGCCATTCCTCCCCCTCTCCCCCACCACTTTGGTCCAAGCTGGAGGCCTCTCTTGCCAGGACCACTCTGCAGCCTCTTTGCTGGTCTGGGGGAACTTTCTTGAGCTACGCTCAGGGCCCATCAAGACTTTGCTAACAGCCATCTCTTGCGAAGCACTGCCCTGCAGGCCCTTGCCCACCCCAACCTCATGTCACTTGTTTGAGCAGTTCAGAGTCTCACCACCCCTTCTCTCTACTCCTCAAACAGAGGAAGCATGGTGTTCCCTATGTCAGGGCCTTTATGTTCTCTCCACCTAGAGGGCTCAGTCACATGATGTCCTCTTACAGAGACCTTCTCTGACAAGATCCCCTCACCCCAGAAGCCCCTTCCTCCCCACATAATTTATTATGTCTCCCTGATCATTTCTTCTTTCTTTTTTTTCAAGGATTTTTGATTTATTTATTTGACAAAGACAGAGCACGAGCACACAAGCAGGAGGGCAGAAGGAGAGGGAGAAGCAGATTCCCCACCGAGCAGGGAGCCTCATCTAGGACTTGATTCCAGGACCCTGAGATTACAACCTGAGCTGAAGGCAGACACTTAACCAACTGAGTGACCCAGGCATCCTCCCTAATCATTTCTCATGGCACTTTCTTTAATAGAAAATTGTCCAACAAGTACTTTTTAAATGAATATTTGCCCTCTGGAGTGCCTGCCTCATTCTCTGAGCCTGGAATAATGTTGACCCAGAGAAAGTCCCCCCAGATAGTTGTCAGACAAGTAAATGAATCTCGTAAGGTAATATAGGGAGATCCTTTGAGAAGCAGGATGTCAGTCTAACTTATCAAGCATTGCTGGTCTTCGTTTCCATGGATGAGAATTAATCTGCAGTTAGCACCTGATACAGAGCACTTGGGGCCAGCGCTGCCTGCGTCCTGGGATGGGGACTGGCAGGTCTGTGGGCTGGGTCAGGAAGCACTGTGTTATGAACTATCTAAGCTCTGGTTCGTGATCTGCACTACTTATGTAATGCTGCCCAACATTCTTAATTCTCCAATCAACAACTTCATTCTCTTTATCGATGCACAGTTCACATTTCCTCTCCCTGGAGGACCAATCAGATTCCCTCAATATGCACTCATTTTGCCCTAGATGTCTGATGTGATGCCTACAGGTTCTTTGCACAGTGACCTCCTCTGTTTCGGTGCATTTGCCTTCTACCCTCTCTTCCACATAATGCATCTTGACCCCAGGTACTGGCTGTGTGGCACCCACTACCTCTCCCTCCTGCGTTCCCTAGGGCAGTTGCTTTCCAGACCTCTCATACACTTTATTTCCCCACCATCCCTCATACCGTAAGTATTTATTATCCCATGGAAAGGGCGTGGGAACTTTTCAAGGAAAGAACAATCTTAGTCATTTTCCTATCCTTAGAGTGTAAAGCAGAACTGTTTGATGAACAAGTGAGTGACTGAGTCTGTGAATGAATGAGTGAGTGATCTGTCCTTCCTGGCTGTCATGGCAAGTGCATGGTGCTTCTGACACAGGGCTTGTAGGGGATGGCTATGGACTGGGGGCAAAGTTTGTCCTTTATGGTTGACCCTGGCAGCAGCCTACTCACACCCATCCTCACCTTGCCTTTTCCTTGTTCAAGACACTGAGTTGGGGCAGGTCCTTGGCCCCCATCAGCTCCATGGTACCCTCTCAGGCCCAGTGCTTCCCAACCTTTCCTGAATCAGAAAGTGTTTGGTGTACTGGTCTCTTAGAAAATTTAAAGATTGTTTTGTGGTGAACACAATACACTCACTCTTGGAGAGATGACAAGCAGAATTATTTGTTACTTACACCTCCAACTAGAGAAGCACCTACTAATAGCAACTGATGGTACAGAGCATGGAGCTAATAGCAGTTTTTTTGCATCAGAAGCCCATGGACAACTTCTGGACAGCATATGCCACGCAGAGAGCTCAGGAGACGTAAGAGGAGGTTGCTAAACATCTATAGTGAAGGAATTTCTGAGGGCACTCACAGGAGTGTCTGTTGATTTTCATCTGGACAGTTTTTGGAGGCTTTGTTGGTGAAAGCCCCATATAAGGAGATCTGGTTGCAAGTAGCTACATCAGTGAGATTCAGTTAGAACCTGTAAATGAGGAATATGTTAGCTGAAAAACCAAAAAGAGCTAAAAGAAATTAGACTTACATGTCCTCAATGAGTATGTGAAAACAGAATTCCCGGGTGGACATCCAGGAGGATGTCGTCCATGTAATGTCACAGCCAGACCAAGGTGGACTCAGTTAAGATCTTGTTTGTGAACTGTGCTCGGCGGCAGAGCTGCTGTGATGCCCCATGAGTTGTCCAGGAAAGGTGCTCTTTGTCCTTTTGCAGTGTTTTATTTATTTATTTAAAAAAGATTTTATTTATTTATTCATGAGAGAGAGAGACAGAGACAGAGAGGCAGAGACACAGGCAGAGGGAGAAGCAGGCTCCACGCAGGTAGCCCAACGTGGGACTCGATCCTGGGTCTCCAGGATCACGTCCTGGGCCGAAGGCAGGTGCTAAGCTGCTGAGCCACTCAGGGATCCCCTCGCAGTGTTTTAAAATATAGATTTTATTATTATTCAGGTACAGCAAGGCCAACAGGTCGGTTTTCAGGTTTTCAGACTGCCATTGAAAAGACAGTTTGCTGCTCACAGTTCCCAAGAGGAGTTGCATAATTTTTAAAGTAAATTTTGGATTTACAATAGAGTCAGGTTACAGATCTTTGTTTCGACTTAGTCATATATAAATGTATAAATTAATCATATAAATATTAATATATAATATATATTATATAATACATTATATATATACTCCTCCCTTGGATCCAGGCTAGACTCAGGTTTCTTTTCATTTCCTTTTTCTTTTTTTTGGCAGAGGGCTGCAGGAAGGCTTTTAATAGTCTAATGTATGGTTTTTGGTTTTAGCCTCTGATAACTGCTCTTTTGACCTAGGAGTTTACAGGACAAGGAGGGGAGACTAGAGATCATCAAGATTTGCACTTAGGAGAGCCAGTGGCAGTCTCTCCTTGGGACAGTGCAGTTAGCCCCCATGCCCAAAATAGGAGTCCCTCTGCACACTAATAGGCAGGGGCACCTCGGGCCCAGCACACTGGCTAGCAGACTTGCATGACTTAAGCAGTCGGTAACTTCAGCAGGTGTTGGGGGTAGGGAGAGGGTGTGACCACAGTACCCCTGAAGGTCTGGGTCAGGAAGTGCGCAGGTGACAGTGAGGTGTGCAGCCTCAACAAAGACAAGTAGCCCCCAACCCTCTACCCCAAAACAAATTGTCAGTGAGACCCGGTACTCGATTTTCATTTTTCTTTCATTTTGTTAGGAGTCCAGCCAGTATCTTTCTCCATAGTGGTCGCCAGAAGCACACAGACAAACCAGGGTTCTATCCTAAATATATTTTTTAAGACTTTATTTGTATATTTGAGAGAGAGAGAGAGCATGAGAGAGCACATGAGCAAGCAGGCCAGGGTAGAGGAGAAGCAGAGGAAGAGGAAGAAGCAGACTCCCCACCGAGCAGGGAGCCCCATACAGGGCTCGATCCCAGGACCCCGAGATCATGACCTGAGCCAAAGGCAGACACTTAACTGACTGAGCCACCCAGATGCCCCTCTACCCTAAATATTAGTAAAGAAAAATGACACTGAAGAAGTGATGAGCTCCTAAAAGGGTCTCCACAACACTCTGGCTGTTCCAGAAATCACTGCAACACCCAATCCGAAAGAGCAAGCTGTGGCCCAAGTGATCTATTGCCTGAGCTGGGAGGCAGTGCCCAGAGTTGGGTCCCTCAGCGCCGTTCACTGCTATATTCCCGTGCGGAGGAAGTCCGGGTAAGGAGACAGGGGCAGCCACTGGCAGGCGCAGTGCCGCACACCAAGGCTCACACCTGAGCTGGAGTTCTGTCTCAACCCCTCGCCGTGGTCTGGATCCAGAGAATCAACTGGGAGTAGTGTCCTGACAAACCATCCGAGGGCCCGCAGTCTCGGCCACGGCCAGGCCATCCTGCTCACAGCACCAATTGTTTCCTAAGATTTAAAGGTTCTTTTGATGGTGGACACAGCACAAAGGCACTCAGAGAGATGAAAGGCCAACTCTGTTACTTACAGTTTCAAACAAGAGCCGGCTGCCAGGCAGGGCCACACTGGGGGCTTGCAGTCTGGCCCAAGGTAGCTGGCAGCTGGAGCGGTGGGGGGCAGCTTTATGTGGCCCATGCAGTGCAAGTACCTGGGTTTCTCAGGTTCCCTATGGATCGGGTAATTTGAATAATTTTTCAGGGATCTGAGAAGGACAGCCTGACAGACAGATGAGGGGCTGTGTCCAGTTGTCTGGGATGCAGCCCCAGGGATTAGGGCTGGTCTATAGGGTTCAGAGTGGGAAAGCCCCAGAAAGGAAGTGGAGGGGACTTAGCTGCTTAGGAAGGCAGCTAACCAGCCTCTAGCCAGAGCCTTAAAACTGGCTCAAGACAGCATTAAAAAAAATTAAAAACTCAAAAAACTGTATCACAACTGGTGTGAGTGGTTGGGGCCTCTTCCAGGGCTGAGGGAGGAATATCTCAGCACCCCTGGAACCTGCTCACTGAAATGTACTAGATGGGAAACTCTGGTTTGGGTCAATTATGGTAAAGCTATTCCTAGTTATTAGTTCAGGCCTGGGCATGTGCCACAATCAATTATAAAATTCATTTGTTCAGATCAATTCGTACATTTATTTTTCTAAGATCTACTGAGCCCCTACTCTTTCCCAGACACTATTTTGGGGCCAGGGAAGTCTGTACTGGACAGAACAAAACCCCCTCTTCATGGAGCTTATGCCCTAGTGGGAGAGGTCTTCTGCGGTGGAGAGAGTGTTTGAGTCCCTCTGTTCATCGTGTTGGAACTGACACCTGATCCTTGGTGGTGAGCTGGAGCTGGGTCTTCCTTGGGAGGATTGTTTGGCTAGGAGGCCTTATCTAGGGGTCAGATTGGGCAGTGAGCAGTTAAGGCCATTGATGTACCTCCTAGTTTCACTAGATGCCAGGGAGGCACATGATGTTAGGCCTCAGTTTTACCCCTTTCACCACAGCAGGATGTTTCTCTGATGTGACTTTTTTATGTTTTTGTAACTTATTATTGAAGATATGATGCTTGGAACTAAGGCAGCCTCCCTGAGATAATGAGGGAAAAGCCATGGAAACAACAGGGAGGCTGACCTAGGAACCAGCTGTGGTTGAGCTACAAAATTAAACAACCCTGAGGTGCATGGCTCCAGTCTTTTTATTATGTGAGCTATGGCGCTAAATTCCTTATGATTTAAGCCATTTTGGGTTCAGGATACTGTTCCTTGCACTCAGAAGCAGCCCAGTTCAGTGTTCATATTGCATGCATGATGCATGCAATTTTTTTTTTTTTTTTTTTTCTGGTTGGGGTCGGAGTTTATTTCTGTCAGAGCCTGGAGGCTGGGAGGATATGGGGCCTCCTCCAGCCCCCACAGGAAACTCTAACCCAAAGTTGATCACACAAGAGCAACCAGAGGGAGGGCAGAGCATTGAGGAGGGGGGAGCTGATTTCCTTATCCCGCCCCTCTGCAGGGGTCAGTCTGGTGGAGACCTGGGGCTCAGGCTGCTATCGCTCAGAAGTTCAGGGGTCAGTGGCTAAGTGGAGAGAGAGAGGAAGGGGGAGTGACAGGAGGGGGGAAAGGAATGAGAACCCTAGCTTTGGAGCGCAGGGGAGCCACAACTGAAGGATGTTGGGGAGCCCTTTGGGACCACAGCTTTGCCAACTCCACCTGGATCTCCTTCCCAGCAAGAGCCCCAGTCCTCATCTCCCTGCTTGCCCGGAGGGTTTAGGGGTTCACAGGAGGTCTTGGCGCCCACCCCCGCCCCACCGGGTTGATAAATGCTGCAGCGCTAGAGGGCGGCACCATTTCCAAAGTGCTAGAAGCTGGAGGGAGGGTTCCTGGGGCGGGTGCCAAGGGTGGCCAGGGGCCAGGGAGGGAGGGGCCACAGCTGAGGACTGGGGACGGATGGGGTCATGCATTTCAGGGGCCCTGACTCTACAACACCAAGGAACTTAGAGCAGTTATGGGTTCCCTCTTTCTCGGTGTATGTCTGTTATGCCATTTACATAAAAAATCCAACAAACCCATGTCTCACTGGAGAGTACTAGGAGGAAGAAGTCCACTGGGTGACTACCCAGCCCTGAAGATCCCAGATGTGATCCTCTAGGAAGGATGTCCCCTGTCTGAGAGGGGTTGGAGGTCAGCAGCACTAAGGTGGGTCACAGGCCATCCTGGCAGTGGGGGAGCTCAGACTTGGTAACCCACACTTAACCAGACAAGAGGAAACTGCAGAAGAAGAGTATGTCTTCTCTGTTGTCACTAATGCCCTGAAGACCCAAGAAGGTCTAAGCCCTGAACACCAATGACCTGACCCCTGGGTCACAAGGGGGCACTGTATGCAGGAAGTAGGGGAGTTTTTGAAAGGATGAGGCCCTGGCAACCTGTGCTAGGGCCAGAGAAAACTCACATGTGCAATGGTTGTTGTTTGGGGGCACTCCCTTGCAGTCTATGACTTCTAGACAGGGTGTTGGTACAAGAAGTTGGTATCTAGAGCAATCTCCCACCTCCTCTCCTGAGAATTAGAAAGTAGAAGTGGATCTTTATTGAGTACATATTAAGGATACAAGGGTTTTCTACCCATGATCACTGATCTTTACAACCATCCAATAAACAAAAGAAAGTGATATTCAGAGAAGCCAGTGACTCCCTATACCCACACACTAGGGAAGTAGGTGGAGCCTTGTTTAGGTCCATGTCTGACCCGGAATGCAGAGCCTGCTCTCCACCTCCCCTCCCCTCACCCGCTGGCCACCATCCTGGGTATCCAAAGCCTTGGGCAGTGGTCACAGTGGCCAGCATGGGACAAAGGCAGGCTGGGCTGTTACCTGGCTCCTGATCCTCAGTCTCCCCATCTGTAAAGTGGGAATATAGCTCATATGAATTGAGACGTATGTGTCTGGTGTCTGACACACAGCACCCTTGATCACTGCATGACCTGCCTCCTGATGGATTGCCTCTTTTAAAATTCCATCTAGCAGAAGAAAAAGAGAAGGCAGAGCTGATGACGCCATTATGCAGTCAGGCTCAAGGCCTTCAGGCAAATCACAGATGACTCCATCATCTCGTTTCCCCCTCTGCAAGGGCTGGGCGGAGGCCTTTGGCTTCCTGGCTCCCTGCTATGCTGAGAGCTGGAGCAACTGTGTACACATAGGGGTGGGGCTGCCCACACCCTCCAGGGTTTATGGTCTGGTCACAGATCCTGGAATGTAATCTGGGCTTCCATCACTCTACGGCTGGTGCAGAACTGGCCATCACCGGCCCACGCTGGCTTGGGCCGCTGGTCACTGGGTGCCTTTAATACTCCATCTGCACTGGATGGGTAGGCCTGGAGCCCAGGGAATCCACGGCAGGGCTGACCAACTCTGGAGAGGGCTGGGTCCCCATCCCTGCAGCTCTGCAGACTCCAGCAGCACCAGATGCAGGGCTCCTTTGAGAAGGCCCCATCTAGCTGCTGGCCTCCTGGAGTGGAGAGTGTGTACTGTGGCTGTGGGGCAGGGACTAAGGGGGTGCTAAGGAGCTGGCCCTCAGTGGACACTGTGAGGCTACTGGATGCCAGGTCACAGAGAAAGAGTTCAAGTTCACTTCTGTGGCCCGGAAGCTGTGGAAAGTCATTTCACTCTGCTAAGCCTCAGTCCCCTCACCTGTGAAGTAGGCACGCTAGCGGTACCTCTCCTTGGGGACGCTGAGGGCCTGGACAAGTCTTCGCTGCCTTGTGCACATCCCACACGAATGACTAATCAAGGAGAGCCTCAGGTACTCGCTATGATCCATGATCCGGAGAGCCTTCGCATTCCTCCCCGCTTTCTATAAGCCCCACAGCCTGCATTCCCCTGGCCTCCTCTCCACTCCCCAGCCCTGCTCCTCTTGCAAGCTCCTCCATGAAGCTTCCAGCCTGCAGGAGCCTCAGGGCACAGACTGGAGACACTCATTTGCAACGTTATTTTGCCCATGGTGGGAGCCAAATGCTGGAGTCTGGAGTCAAAGAGGACTATTTTCTGATTGAAGAAGGCCTCATTGTCTGTCTTCAGGGGCAGTGCTTCTGCTTTCTCTTCTTCCTGCCTTTGCTCTGCCAAGCTCTCACCCCTTGCCATGTACCCTCAACCCATGCTCACCCCCGGTGAAGCTTCCAGCTGCCAAGGTGCTATCGACAGATTGTGTTTTCCCCCAATTTTTTTTTTAAGATTTTATTTACTTATTCATAGACACACACAGAGAGAGGCAGAGACAGGCAGAGGGAGAAGCAGGCTCCACACAGTGAGCCCGATATGGGACTCGATCCCTGGTCTCCAGGATCACACCCCAGGCTGCAGGCAGCGCCAAACCGCTACGCCACCGGGGCTTACAAAATTTGTATGTTGAACTCCTAACCCCACTGCAGTGGCATTCAGAGTGGGGACTTTGGGAGTAGTGAGGTTTAGCTGAGGTCATGTTTTTTTTTTTTTTTTTTTTAAAGTTTACACCAGCTGCTGTGGGCTGATGAGTTACTTCCGATCCGGAAGAGAGACAGAGAGAAACCAACACACCTCGCTGATTTTAACACCTACTAGGTGGGCCCTAGAGTCCACTGGGGGCACATGCCCACTTTGGTCTTACTAGGCCGCAACCGCAGCTCTCTGAACAAATTCGTTCTGGCTATCTCACGAGAAAGGGAGTAAGGAAATTCCAATTAACTTCATTCTGTTGCTCACGCCTTTCACAATAGCTCGCTTGGCAAAGCTTGGCAAAGTCAGCCTCTTTCTTTTTTATTTATTATAGTCAGAGAGAGAGAGGCAGAGACACAGGCAGAGGGAGAAGCAGGCTCCATGCACCGGGAGCCCGACGTGGGATTCGATCCCGGATCTCCAGGATCGCGCCCTGGGTTTGGCGCAGGTGCCAAACCGCTGCGCCACCCTGCAGCCCCATGATGGGCTTTGTATCCTTCTGAGAAGAAATGAGAGACCAGAGCTCCCTCTCTCTCTCTCTTCCATGTAGCATCAGAGAAGGCAACCGTGTATAGCCAAGGATTGAAGCTGCCATCACCTTATTCTTAGACTTCCCAACCTCCAGAACTGTGAGCGATACATGCCTGCTGGTTAAGGCACCCTGACTACAATTTTTAACAGCCGGAGCAGGTAAAGATGCAAGGAGAGGACCTCTACCCTTTGACTTTGCTGTAAAGCAGCAACAACATGAAAGGGCTACCATGTGGTCCGTGCAGGAACCTCTATGCTAAAGCTTGTTGAGGGTTAGCCCTCATTAGCTCTGTCGGGGCAGCAGTGCTGGGATGCCCACTATCAGGATAAGAATCAGAGGCACAGGAGGATGACACCATAGTTAGAAAGTGGCAGACCTGGGATCTGCACCTGGTTATGTTGGGCCCCATCATCCTTGTCTCCCCCCAATCCAACTTACTTTCTTTCTTTCTAAAAGATTTTATTTATTTATTCATGAAAGGCACACAGAGACACAGGCAGAGGGAGAAGCAGGCTCCCTATGGGGAGCCTGATGCAGGACTCGATTCCAGGGACTCGATCTCAGGACCCTGGGATCATGACCTGAGCTGGAGGCAGATGCTCAACTACTGAGCCACCCAGATATCCCCAGTGTCCCTGTCTTAACCACAGAGCTATAATCTGTCACAAACCGGCAAAGTTGTCTCTGTGTCTCCATAGTGCAAATTTAAGATTATTATTTATACACTCGCGGTTTGCAAAATGTCCACAACACATAGCTTTGCTTATTGCCGGGGCTCCCTCCCAGGGCCACAGAAGGGCCTGGAAGCTGAGACCTCGCAGCTTCGTGGCAAATTCTCTCCCACTCCTACTCTAGGCCATCATACCTTACAAATAACTGAAGAGTAGGTTTATTAAATAGCAGGATACATGATGGATTTTGAAATGACAGCCTTCATGATGCAGATTAAGAGCAATGGACAAAAATTGTGACTCTGAGGGAGAAATCAGTTCTTCTCTCGATTAGACTTTCCCTGTTTTGATCATGGCTTTGGGGTCACCCTGGCTCCCTCTGACCAGCCCTCTGAGGGAAGGCTCCTTTCTGGCATCTTTTACAATCTGTAACGAAGGTTTGTGGTGCAAGGTCACTCTGCTTTACAGGTTTAATATCCAATTCATTAAACTCACAAAAACCTAGTGTTTACTTAAGCATTTAATGTTAGCCAACAAATTTTTAGATTTTACCTGTTTTATCTTTCATATTTAGCAATCATTTTAAGGGTGCCTTTACTTCCTGGTAATTTAATACTGTTAAGGCTTTACAATTGTATCTATAAATATAATAGTTTCTATTTTCCTTTTATATATTTCAATTATTTGATGTATATTAAAATCTTCCTGAATATTTAAATAAGTCTCACAAACGTAAAAAATTAAATTTAGAAATACTGTGTATTTTAAGTTCTCTGAAATACATTTTTTTAAGATTTTATTTTTAAGTGATTTCCACACCCAAAATGGGACTCGAATGTACCACCCTGAGATCCAGAGTCTCATGCTCCACTGACCGAAACAGCCAGGAGCCCCAGGTTCTCTCAAATATTTTAATATTGGTAAGTTTAGGATGTTTTGACTTAAAATCACAGACCTCAATTGATGACACATTTTAACCTTTACTAGGCCAAATTCTCTTAAACTAGACAAGACAACTAGAACATGAAATATGTACAAATTTACATAAAAAATCATTATACATTTGATTAATTCTCAAATAGTTCTGTACTTCATTCTAAACCTTCCTGGGCTGTGGTTACATAGACAGGGAGGAGCCAGGTCAGCAGAGCAGAGTGGGGGTGGAAGCAAAGGTGCTGATGGAGGTGACCAGCAGGCCTGAGTGGTCGGCAGCCTGTGGTCAGGCCCCAGGGTGTGAGAGCAGCAAAGCAGCCAGGACGTATGCCAGCCTGGGGAGGCTGCTTCTCCATCAAGGTGTCACAGAAAGAGGGCCTGGAGCCAAGCTAGAGGGGGTTTCATCACACCTGTCTTGCAGGTATTCTGGGATCTGCCACGTGGAAACCACAATGTGAACCTATAGTAACATGGAAAGATGTTCAAGGGTTGTATCCAGTATGAAGCCACTTAGCTTCACATGCATGCAGCAAATATTAACCTGGAAATGTCATTGTAGGCTCCAGAGACAGTAGATGCTGTATTTCACAGGAGAGGCTGGACCCTAGAGCACAGAACGAGGAGCCAAGTGCAGCCTATTAGAAGTTGAGAAGACGGGACGTCTGGGTGGCTCAGCAGTTGAGCATCTGCCTTTGGCTCAGGGTGTGATCCTGGGGTCCCGGGATCAAGTCCCACATCGGGCTCCTTGCAGGGAGCTTGCTTCTCCCTCTGCCTGTGTCTCTGCCTCTCTCTCTCTCTCTCTCTCTCTCTCTGTCTCTCTTGAATAAATAAATAAAATCTAAAAAAAAGAAAAGAAGTTGAGAAGCCTGGTTCTCCACATGACCATCTGAGGATGTGGAGGATGTTAGGCCACAGATGGGCAGCTGGTATCATGTTGAGGGCTTTACGGAGCCTGTTTGAAGAGTTTAAGCTGTGATCCTGAAGTATGAGGGACATACAGACTGGTCTCAGATTCAAGCTTGAAAAATCCAGAGAGTATGACTGGCAGCCTGCTTTCGTGTTGGAGCCCAAGTGGGCCATGGCAGAGGATGCCAGAAAAGTTTGCCGTGGACCAGACAGGGGCTAGGCAGCAAGGGAAGGGGCTGAAGTGGTTCTAGCTCCTGCGGGAAGAGGACCACACACAGGGACTGGGGAGAGGAGGGAGGCTGGCACTTCAGAAAGCAGCCAAAGTGGACCGAGCCACATCCTCCTCATTCAGGGTCTGCAAGCCAGAGGTGCATGGCAAAGCACCTGAAGGGCAGGGAGCGGGGCTGGTCAATCTCCACAAAAATCAGGAAAACACCTTTCAGAGAAAGAAGCAGCTTCCCACTTCTTCCAGAGCCAGATCACACCCCAGAACCCATCTCCTGAAGTCCTTCCCACTGCCCATTCCATCTGCTTTCCTCATTCACCCCAGCAGGGTCAGAAACTATAGTAGCAAGCAAGGGCATGAAGAAGAGGGGAGAAGCCCCCCCCCCCCGCACCCCCCCACCCCTCCCAGGCTGCAGCAGGTGGGAGGCAGGGGAAGCCGTGACGGTGGGATAGGGTGGGTTGGATCCAGGCTTTATCACCTAAGAAATGACCTGACAACCTGCTGGGTTTTCAACCAGGTAAGAACTAGCCCCAGAGAGTGAGTCAAAGGGACAGAGGGAAATTAAAATGTGGCTGAGGGGCACCTGGGTGGCTCAGTCTGTTAAGCATCTGCCTTTAACTCAGGTCATGATCCCGGGGTCCTTGGCTGGGTCCTGTGTCAGGCTCCCTGCTCAGTGAGGAGTCTGCTGCTCCCTCCCCTACCCCTGCTCAGGCTCGCTCTCACACACTCTCTCTCTCAAAAAAGGAAATAAAGTGTGGGGGATCCCTGGATGGCTCAGCGGTTTAGTGCAGCCTTCAGCCCAGGGAGTGATCCTGAAGACCCGGGATGGAGTCCCGAATCAGGCTCCCGGCAGGGAGCCTGCTTCTCCCTCTACCTGTGTCTCTGCCTCTCTCTCTGTGTCTTCCATGAATAAATAAATAAAATCTTAAAAAAAAAAAAAAAAAGAAAAGAAAGTGTGGCTGCTCGGGGATTGCTTTGTTCCTCTGCTGGAAGGGCTGGGCATGCTAGGGAAAGCAGAGATGTTCCCTCTTCCTCATCTGTTCCTCCATCTGACAGCCGTTGTCTCTGCCCCGGCCCCTACGCCTTTCCCGCGGCCCAGGACGAGCGAGCAGAGCAGGGCCTGGAAGACGCAGGCAGGATCCGTCCTGGGCACCTGCCGCCCCCCACCCCCCCCCGCCCGTGCGCAGTGCACATTCGTGCAGGGGGCTTCCCTGTGGCTGCCCAGCGGCGGCTCCGGTTTTGCGGGCCACCCGCACCTCGGCTGCGCTGCCGGCTGTCCACCCTCCCTGGACGCCCCCCGGGAGGTCGCCGTGCCCCTCTGGTCCTCCCTGGGCCCTTGGAGACCCCAGCCCGTGACTGCCCCAGCGCCCCTCTCTCCCTCTCCTGCCACATCTCCTGCTCTGAGATTTTCCAGGCACAGATCACCTGGCTCCCACGCCCCCCCACACTCCAGGGGACCCAGCCAAGTTCTGTGGCTGCTCTCTAGGTGTCCCCTTTGTTTGGTTTCCGAGCACCCTCCTCCCTTCCTCTCTATCATCAGAGAGCCCGGAAACCAGCAGAGCATCCCTTTCTGTGAGTCCCGTGGGCTGGACTCCCTGTCCTGGGCATTCCTGGCAGCCGCTGCTGTCGGTGGAGATGCCAAGACCCCATTGTCACCCTGTTGCATTTACAAAATACTGCCAGGAAGGGCACGTCTGCAGCAAAATATTAACGTTGGCAGCCCCTGGGGAGGAGCATTCCAGGTGATATTTGATTTCACTTTTTGTATCTTGGAATTCTCCAAAATATTTTTTAAATGCCTACAATTTATTATTTCTAAATGATAATTTTTTTCAAAGATTTGTTTATTTATTTGAGAGAGAGAGAGAGAGAGAGCAGACCATGCGAGAACATGAGTGGGGAGAGTAGAGGGCAGAGGGAGAGGCAGGTTCCTCGCTGAGCACGGAGCCCAATGCTGGACTCAATCCCAGGACCCTGGGATCATGACCTGAGCCCAAGACAGATGCTTGACCCACTGAGTCACCAGGTGCCCCTCTAACTGAGATTTTTTTTTTTTTTGGAGAAAAGCAATGACTTCTGGGAGTCAAATAGGGTAAGGATACGAATCGTCTAGAGAACATATACTTCTAGAGTGAAGTAAATGGCAGGTGTGTGTGTGTGGTATCTTTGCACACATGCATGTGTAAACAGGATGCTGTGTATTTGGAGACGAAAGCTTCTTAGACACCAACTCTCCAGCTTTTCTCTGTTCTGCTTTGCATCACCTCCCAGGCTCCCGGCTGCTTGTGTTTTGTGATGTTTGGCCAGTGGTAGGCTCTGGCAGGACACTGTTCCGTGGGTGGGTGGGAGAAGCCATTGTTCTTGCCCTCTGCTTAGGGAAGTTGTTCTGGCTGCCCCAGATAGCTGTGGGGTCCAGGGGCTTCTGATGGCTTCCCCTTGGCCGCCACCCTCTGCAGAGGGGTCAGTCGTGATGCCCTCCTAGGGGACGGGGTCACCACCTCTCCTCCTGTGCTCCCCTGGCCCTCAGGGCTGTGCCGACTTCAGGCCGTTACTAATCTGTGGGCTGCCTCTCATCTCCCTTTCTACTCCTTCAGTCCTTCAAACCATTTGTCACACGTCCCTGAATTAAATCCTCTCTCTGTGAAAAATACCTGATATGGTTTCTGTTTTCCAAACTGGACTCTGGCCATTTCAGTTAGCCAAGCATGTTGACAGCATCGGCCTGGGTTGCTATGTGGCCACAGCAGCCCTCTTGTCACTCTTTGGCTCCTGGTTGGCTCTGCCACCAGGCAGGGTTCTCTGCCTCCCACCAGGAGCTGGCATGCAGTCATCACATGAACAGCTGGCCCTAGGCTAGCTTGGCCCTGGGCCTACAGCAGCAAGTGACTCCTTGTCTCCAGCACCTCACATCCTGTGCCTTGCCAGGCCCTGAGACCACCCCTCAGACCCTGCGGGGACAGGGCATACCCCTGGAGGCCAGTCTGTTCCGTACAGCCTCTCATCTGTGCTCTCAGGCCACAGCGACACCCCACCTATGACTTGACTGTCCACCCTGAACAATGCCTTTGGGACATATAAACCTTCATTTTCCAGATAAGGAGACAAAGTGAAGTGGAATAAAGAGAAGCGTCCTGCCCAGGGTCACACAAGTGACTTGTAGGAGCCACCACAGCCAGATCCCAGGTCTCCTGCCTCCTGATCCAAAGCACTTCAAAACAAAACCAAAAACCTCTAATTTTAGATCATCGTAGATTCGCATGCAGTTGTAAGAAAAAATACGGAGAGAGTATGTGTGTCCTTTGTCCAGTTTTCCTTAGTAATAACATCTTGCAAAACCATCGTACAATATCATAACCAGGATGTTAATGTTGGTAGTCTACTGGTCTTGTTCAGATGTCCTCAGTGTTACTTGTACAAATTAGTGTGTGTGTGAGTTATGAGTGTGTGGCTGTGTCTTTAGTTCTATACAGTTTTATTACAGGTAGATCTCTCTATCCATCGTCACAGTCAAGATACAGAAGTGTCCCTGATGTGTCCTTTCGTAACCACATCCACTTCCCTCCTACCTCACCCCCTCCTTAGCCCCTAGAACCACTCATCTGTTCTATTTTTGTCATTTCAAGAGTATTATTTCAATGGAATCATGTAGTGTATAATATTTGGGGATTTTTTTTTTTAGTCCAGCATATTTCTCTGGAGATTCATCCAAGTGTTTGTATCAAGAATTCATTCTTTTTCATTACTGAGTACTACCCTATGCTATGGATGTGCCGCAGTTTGTTAACCAGTCTTCTGTTGGAGGCCATCTGGATTGTTTTCAGTTTGGGACTATTACAAATAAACCTGCTGAGAACATTTGTGTATAAGTTTTTGTGTAAATATAAGTCCTCATTTCTCTGGGATAAGTACCCAGGAATGCAGTTATAGGGTGGCTGCATGTTTAGTTTTACAGAGTGCTGTACCATCTGACTTACATTCTATCAAGAATGTATGAGAGATCCCTTTTTTTTACATCCTCACCTGCTTTTGGTGTTGTCATTATTTTACATTTTAGCCATTGTGAAGGGCATGTGAATTTAATATGCTCTTCCTGCCTGGCAAATAGAGCTTAAGAACTTTGCACATGCTTCTTGACCACTCTTACCTTTTTCATTCAGATCTTTTGTCCACTTTTTAATGGGAATTTTATTTTTCATTTTTTATTTTTTTAAAGATTTTATTTATTTATTCATGAAAAACAGAGAGAGAGAGAAAGAGAGAGAGAGAGAGGCAGAGACACAGGCAGAGGGAGAAGTAGGCTTCATGCAGGGAGCCCGATGTGGGACTCCATCCCAGGTCTCCAGGATCACACCCTGGGCTGCAGGCGGCGCTAAACCGCTGGGCCACCAGGGCTGCCCCCGGGGCTGCCCTTTAATGGGAATTTTAAAGATTGTTGAGTTGCGGGGCGCCTGGTGGCTCAGTCAGTTAAGTATCTGCCTCCAGCTCAGGTCAAGATCTCTGGGTCCTGGGATGGAGTCAGGAGCCTGCATCTCTTTCTCCCTCTGCTGCTTCCCACTGCTCATGTTCTCTCTCTGTCTCAAATAAATAAATAAAATCTTTTAAAAAAATTGTTGAGTTGTCAGAGTTCTTTATATAGTCTAGATACTTTATAAGATACCTGATTTGGACATATTTTTCTCCCAGTCTGTGAGTTGTCATTGTACTCTCTTCATAAAGTGTCCTTTGAAGCATAAATGTTAAAATTTTCATCAAGTCTAATTTCTTCTTTTTTTCCCCTTGTGCTTTTGGTGCCACATTGAAGAAACCATTGCCTAATCTAAAGTCATGAACATTAACTCCTGTGTTTTCTCATATTTAGGCTTTTGATCCACTTGGAGTTAATTTCCATATCTGGAATGAAGTAGGGCTCCATTTTTTGCATGTGGATATCTAGTTGTCCCAGCATCATTTGTCAAAAAGACCATTTTCCCCCACTGAATTGTCTTGGCACTCTTTTTTTTTTAATTAATTTTTATTGGTGTTCAATTTACCAACATACAGAAAAACACCCAGTGCTCATCCCGTCAAGTGTCCACCTCAGTGCCCATCACCCATTCCCCTCCAACACCCGCCCTCCTCCCCTTCCACCACCCTAGTTCGTTTCCCCGAATTAGGAGTCTTTATGTTCTGTCTCCCTTCCTGATATTTCCCAACATTTCTTCTCCCTTCCTTTATATTCCCTTTCACTATTATTTATATTCCCCAAATGAATGAGAACATACACTGTTTGTCCTTCTCCGATTGACTTACTTCACTCAGCATAATACCCTCCAGTTCCATCCACGTTGAAGCAAATGGTGGGTATTTGTCGTTTCTGATGGCTGAGTAATATTCCATTGTATACATAAACCACATCTTCTTTATCCATTCATCTTTCGATGGACACCGAGGCTCCTTCCACAGTTTGGCTATTGTCTTGGCACTCTTGTCAAAAATCAATTGACCATAAACATGCAGGTTTAATTCTGCATTTTCAATTCCATTCCTTTCATCTGTATGTGTAACCTTTGCCAGTACCTGACTATATTGATTACTGTGGCTTGTATTAAGTTTTGATACAGGGAAATGTGAGTCCTCCAGCTTTGTTTTTCTTTTTCAAAATTGTTTTTTTATTCTGAGTCCTTTGCATTTCCATATGAATTTTGGTGTCAGCTTGTCAATTTTTGCAAAAACTGCCACTGGAGTTTTGACATTTGGCATTATGTGGAACCTGTTGGTTAATTGGGAGAATATTGTCATCTTAAGAATATTAAATCTTCTGACCTATTAAACACGAGATGTCTTTTACTTACTCAGATTTTTAAAAATTTTGTCTCAACAATGTTTTGTCATTTTCAGTGTACAAACTTGATACTTTTTATTTTTACTTTTTTAAATATTTTTTTTAAAGATTGATTGATTGATTGATTGATTGATTGATTTAGAGAGGCAGAGACAAAGGCAGAGGGAGAGGGAGAAGCAGGCTCCTTGCAGGAAGCCCGCCGTGGGACTCTATCTGGGGTCTCCAGGATCACACCCCTGGCTGCAGGGGGCGCTAAACCGCTGTGCCACCGGGGCTGCCCTGATACTTTTTAAATGGAGTTTAATCCTAAGTATTTTATTCTTTTTGATACTATAGTATATGGAATTGTTTCCTTAATTTTATTTTTGGATTATCTGGTGCTAGGGTACAGACAGCAATCATGGGCTTTTCATTAATATCCAGCTTCAGTTGAAAACTTAGTTGAGGAAATGTAGTTAATACCTAGTTAATACCTTCTGGTATTTTAAACTATCTTCATAAGTTTAATATATGTGTTTTCCTTTTTAAGCACTTCCATGGTCTTATAAAGTCATTGTGAGCCTTTTAATTTCAAATATTGAATTTGAAATATTATTAATTTTACATTCCCTTAAATGTCCTAATGCTGTTTACAAACTTCGATTTCTGTCCAAAGCCACACATCTAAAGCAGGTATGAAGTTACACACAAGCATCTGAGAGTCCCAAATCTCTCATACATTACTTGCATAAAATTCCAGATATAAGAGTTCTTCTTGGCACCCAGATCCTAATAACTAAGTATTTCTGAACTCACATGCAGTCCTTCTGAGATAGGTATTTGGGTGCCCTCTGGGAAGGGCGGTCACCTGCAGACCTTGAAGATAATTCCGCTCACTCAGCTGAAGAATCACCTAAAAATCTTGATCAGGAATTGATGGTAGCCCACTCAAACAAACTTACATCAAAAAGTGTGTACATAAATGTAAGCATGAGTTCTTTTGAAAAGACTCTATTTTGATGTTTCATACCAATTCCACAATATCTCCTCTAACACTTTTAAATTATTTTTATTACAATTAAATGTCTATATAAAGATAATGTAATGAATGTTTTCACTAAGCCCTATGTAGTCTTCCCAGTTTGTCCCAATGTGCAATAGATTGTATTATTTTCTGTGTGTTCCACGATGGGAAAATATCGGGAAATACGATGTAAGGAGGGTGTACTATGTGCCAGGCCACTGACCCACACCACCTTACTTCATTCTCACAACAGAAGGGCCAGAAAGAGAGTGGATGGCCCAGATTGAAGCCTCTGACTGCTTGCCAACTGGTTCTCAATAAACATTTGCAAAGAAAGGAATGGCCTGTAGTAACCATTTACACTTAGTGTGAATTTAGTTTTAGAGTATCATTTCACATCTACTTGTGAAATAAAAGGCAAATGTTTCATTTAAACTGCACCAGTCAGAGATCTCAGGAGTCTGGCTGGTTTCAGCCACACAAGTGTTTGGATCCAGAGCTGTAGAATACTCTGGCCTAATTCAGCACTGAGAACACAGGTCTGTTAAGAATTGTAACTGCACTGCAGGTCTGAGGGGAGCCAGCTGCTTCCTGGTGGAAGCCCACTGCTTTACAAAGCAGCCCACCACCACCACCAGCCCTCTCACCGCTGGTGCCATCCACACCCTGCTTTATCTTTTCTGGAAAGTGTGGGAGTTATTACCAGCCAACCTGGCTGCTGTTGGCTGCTGAAGCAAGGCTGCTCTGAGCCTGGGGACTCTTCCTTACACTGTTCCCTATCCCAATCACCCTCCCCACTTGGTCGCATCCAACCAGGTGACTCTAGACCAGGGAAGGGTCTAGAGTGTTGTTGATCACTGGTCATTCTGGTAACTTCCTGGAGGTCCCATTTTCTACGAGACCCTTTATAAATTCCTCCCTTCTATTTCCAGTTGGAGCACTGTCCTGTCACTGTAGGACATGAGCCCTCTGGCCCCTGCCACACCCACTCCTAAGTTCTTAAGAGCAGGAGAGCTTGGTCCAGGGCCCGGCATGCAGGAGATGTACAGCAAAAATGCACATAACAGAACTAAACCTGAATTTTTGCAGAAAGCAGACCTCATGGCTGCTCCCAGAAGACATGTGCCCTGGCAGGGCTTTGCCCTTGCCAGGAGATCCCAGCTTCTCCCACCATTGTGTCTCCTGAATTTATACCAAACGAGCCTGGCTTGGCGGGATCCCCGGGTTTGACTTAGGCCACATGATCTCCCCTCTCACTACACAAAAGTGGCTTGGGGTCTCCCTCTTCAATTCTTCCTTACACCCTTCCTGTCCCCATGTCTACGACGAGATAGTGGCTCCAGACGGCCTTCGAGGGCATCTTTGCATGCCCCTCAGTACACAGAGAAGTAGACCAAGGCAGAGAGACGTTATGGGCCTGAGATTGTGGGAGTAAGTGCATGCTGGGGTGGCCCCTCCTTGGATTTAGCTGCAGAATTTCAGAGATGGGGAGGATCAGATAGCAAGGTCCAGGCCCAAACCACCTCCGCAAATGCGTCTGTCCATGAAAACTGTGAGGGGAGGCCGGGAAACTGGGTCAGGCCAGGGGTGCCACTGGCAGCTTCTGGAAACCTGGGCATATACCAAATAGACAGAAACTAATTAAAGGAACATGATGTTTTTTAACCAGTGAGGACATTGCGATTCTTCTCCTGTAACCCTATGACTGACATCGTCCCCTCTCCCCACAGCCACCCCTGGCAGCAGTCATGGGAGCTCAGCTCCAGCCCAGCATGTGTCCCTGTCTGGCGCAGGCTCACTACCAAGGGACTCAGAAAGCTCTGGGCATTCCCAAAAAGGGGTGGAAGGGGCTGGTGATGGCTAGGAGGGCATTAGACAGAAGCCCCTCCTTCCTCCTTCTGGGCAGAGTAGACCTTTTCTCACAGCTTAGGCCCAGCCATCCCCTGGCCACAGTAACCGTGGAGGGACAGAGGGGGTCTCTGCGCAATACCCATCCTCCTTCCTTCAGCTCTGATTCAACATGCAAACTGCAAAGACACAGTCTGTCCCTGGGTGTGAGGCTGGGGCAAAGCTCTGAGGCAGGGGCCCCTTGCATCACCCCCTGAACAGAAGAAGCCTTCCTTGGTGAGATCCCCAAAGATCCCACCTGGGTGGTGCCACCTGCCACCTCTGACCACCTGCTATCACCGGGACCCCTCCCAGTGGAGCCCACACGCCACCCAGTGGGGCACTTGGGTAACTGCACTTGGGAAACTCTTCAACCTGTTTCCCACCTCAACTGGGCTCCTGAGTGATTATCCCTTAAAAGGAGTCTTAATTCTGAAAAGAGAAATATTTCCATCATCTTAATGGCAGTGAGGTTGTTTTCTATCGTTGCAGAAGGAAAGGACTTGACCTCAGGGGTGTCTCCTGGGTTCCTGCCAGTTTCGATTCAACCAGTCAGTAATGATTACGCTTCATGGGCTTCTAAACCTATTGCTGACACCGCTCTCACCTGGGCCTCATGGCCGCACCTTACCCCACGTGCCCCTTGAGATGACCTGATGTAAATGCACCTTGAAAGTACCACACCTTGGTATGATCACACCTTAACCTCGTTGGCCCTGGAACTAACTTCACTGCGGCGTGACCTCACACTAATGCATCTCCGTCTTGACCTACTGAGCCTAGATATTATGGTGTGGGGACCCCTATGCATCCCAGTTTATGGAAAGAACATGTTGTGAAGCAGCAGCATTCCTTGCTTGAGTTCACAGAAAGATATGGAAGCAGCATCCTCTGGACTCTCCTCCCTGCCCTCCACCATCTCCCAATTCAGGGTCCCGGGCAGGTAACTTGGTAGAGTTGACCTTGAGACAATTGCCCACTGCATTGCCTTCTTCCTTGAGGTAAGAATGAGTGCTGGTATAAGGAAACAAAGGCACGAGGAAGGAGGCGCCCACAAAGAGTTACTGCTCCTCTGCCTCCACCTCCCCCAAACCCTGGAGCCAGCATTCTTCATGCTGAGAATAAAGGGGACCCCGCCCTGTCACACTCAAGGCCACAGCTGACCTCCTGGCCCCCAAATCCACAGTCCTGAAGGCCAAGTTTGAGTAGCTGCCTCAGAAGAGCTCCCTGATAGAGGCTCCTTTATACCTTTCCATTAGCCCTACTATGTGCTGGACTCAGAACCAGGAGTGGACTGAAGGCAAAGTGGCCAACCCAAGTAGCTCTGATAATACATGGTGCTGCCTACAGCAGGGTCCTACAGGCTTCCAGAGCTGGCCCTGCCCTGGTGGTGGTGGCTGGGCTCTTCTCACTGTGGATGAGGTTCTAGGGTTCTAGGATGGAAGCAGCTGAACTGGAAACTCATGGAAATCCGGGTGTAAAGGATGGAGCAGAGAACAGCCTTCTGCTCAGGGTGTCAGGTGTCAGATTATGGGTAGAAGTGAAGGCCGGGAGGGCTCAGAAGTTAGCTCTGCCTTGGGTCCCTGCAGACTGGCTATGGCCTTTGCACATCCTCCTTGTCCATAGTGCTGGGGCAGAGCTGAGGCTAGTGGGGGTGACCAGGGAGGGTAGGGAAGAGCAATGATGGTAAAATATCCAAGAACCAAACACCTGCCCTTGAAAATCTCCTAGTCTAGTTGGGGAGACCCCACAGCACATGGGGCAACCCAGTGGGACAGCAGCACACAGCCTGGTGCAGCCCTGCCACCCAAGGAGGCAGTGATTAACTCCAGGGGATGAGAAAGATGACCTGCAAGATTAACCAGAGTTTTTCACGTAGACAAGAAGGACGGGGCCTTCATGTTCCCAGGAGGAAGGAACAGAATGTCCCACACACACATGGAAGCAGCAGTGGGACTCAGCTGGCCACAGCAACTGCCCTGACAAGCTAGGACTGTCAGGCTCTGGCAGGGGGGCAGCTGGACACGGGATAAGGGTCACACCCGCATAGAGGGCCTGGGCAGCCACTTCCTGATGGGTTTGGACTTGATTTTGACAACAGTGAAGGATTTGGGGATAAGGAAGGACCGAGTTTGATCTGCAGCTGGAGGACTGGCCGAGTGTTCCTGGAGGCAGTGCCTGGCTCTGGGACCCCGGGTCCTGCGATACCCAGTGATGAGGGACTGGAAGGTCTCTGAGCCTGGGGAGAGCCATACACAGACAGGAGAGCTGGAGCGCTGCCCCTCAGGGCTGGAAGGTGCTGGCAGGCTGGGCAGTACAGCCACTGCTGGTGAACTTAGGGGAGCTGGGGCTCAAGGTCAAGTCCACCCAGGGTCATTGTGGGGCACCTTGCAGTGTGGCAAAACAGAAGGACAGCACTCCATCAAGAAGAGTGGGAATGAGTCAGAGGGCTGGACAAGGGGTCCAATGTGTCTATGGGGGCATCTTCTCCTCCCCAGCCCAGCTAGTGTACCCCAACCCCAGCTTTGCCTAAATTGGAGTTTGTTTTCTGGAACTTGCATTCAAACTGTCCCTCCTGAAGTGGACATGACCCAAGCCCCAAGCCCTGGAGACAAACTTGACTACCCTTGCGGCTGCCCCAGGAGCAAGGCTGGTGGGCTGGGCCCTGAAACCCTCTCCCTGGGAGGCTCCTAGTGAAAGTGCTCTCAGGATGTGTGGAATGGTGGCCAGTTCTGGCTGCTAACATCATGAAAGTGACCAACTCAATACTTTTTACCTACAAACAACTTTTATTTGGATATGGCTACTTGGTAAATATTGAACAGTAATCATCCCAGGCAATAAAATGAGGGATAAATGGTGGCTTTTCAAGATGGTTGGAAAGTGAGTGGTCAACAAAAATGAGCCAGAGTTTTCTCTTTGGTGGCTTTCTGTACCCGCCCCCTACACCCCCAGGAGCAGAAAAACATTGGTACAAAACTGTAAGCCCTAGAATTGGCTAAGACTAGTCCCTTTCACGTAATAATTTATTTCATTTCAAAACCATAGCAGACACATGCTGGGCCCTCCTTGCCCGGGGTCAGGAGACTCAGGATATAGACAAAGGCTGGGGGCTGGTGCCCCTGCACCAATGAAGAGATGCCAGAGAGCACAGCTTTCTTTTGAAAAACATTTACTTTGAAATCAAACACCTCAATTTTATGCTTCTGTGTTCAGAACGCCAGCCTTTTCTTTGAGAATGGCCCCAAATCACAAATGCCTTTGCACATCCAGATGTGTGAACCGTTCACTGCATGAGGCCCTGGGCCCCACCCAGCTGGCACCACTTAAGGGAGTGCAGGGGAAGTGGGTGCAGGTGGAAGACCACAGAACATGGGACGGGGGGCAGGGGGGTCCTTTCCAGCCTCCTGAGATGTCCCACATGTCAGGACAGAAGGCCACAGAAGAATCCTTGCATGGAACGTCCTGCCTCCTTCCTTGATGGTCATTTCTGAGCGAAAAGGTGGCTTCTGGTCCTTAGGAGGAGGGCTTCTGGAGGCCTGGCGCAGGTGTCCTGTAGCCCTGCAGTTTTCTGACAGGCCTGACTTCCAGAGAAGTGGAGAAGCAGGCCGCATCTTCCTCTCTCCCCTTCTCCCTCTCTCAGGTCTTACTGCATCACAATTTTGTAGAGTCAGTCACTTATTTTTCCCACAAATCTACCCTCAAGTTGCTTTTATGAAAATTTTCTTTGGATCCCAAAACTGGGGAGGAAAGGAAAGGGGGTGTGGGATGGGGGGGGCAGTGTGGCTGGTCCCTGTCAGCTCCCCCAGGGAGAGGGAGAGAGGGTTTGGACCACTGCTCCAAAGCAAAGGCAGAACCAGGCACCAGGAACCAGGACTGTGGGTCTCTTCAGATCTGAAGGCATTGACAGCACCATTTTGATTTTCAAAGAACAAGACTGCATGTTCCCTTCAACCTGCCGTGGGGAACCTCACGGCTGAGTGAGAATCCCCAAACTGGGCGCGACAATGGCAGATCTGGGATTCTGCCACCTTTGGGTGGCAAGGGCTTCAGATTATTAGTTTTCCAACAGAGTGAGGTTCCCTGTCGGGGAGACATTACTTTTCCAGGCAAAGACCAAACCAAACCAACAAACAAGCAAACAAGCCCCTCCCCAGCTTTAATCATATTCGCCATAATGAACGAAAATGTCCAAGCAGATAGGCCAGAGTGCGATCTCATCCCTCAGTCTGAGCAGCTGGTCTGTCCTTCCCATCCATGTCCTTGTTGATCTTCTGTTTGTCATCCAGATGGCGAATGTTGAAAGCTACTTTCGGGAGCCGATAATCCAGGTGTCGAGGGGGCACGTCTCCCTGCAGCCGGGCTCCCTGCGCGTCAATGGTAGTAGATGCTGAAGGCGTGGAGGATGTAGAGCAGCGCGGTGATGAAGGCGAAGAACTGGAGGAAGACGGGAGGCTCCTGTGTTAGCGATGGCCAGGGCCGCACGCCGCCCCCCTCCATCCCGGGGGCCCCCAGCGCTCTCAGCTTGGAAGGCCACCTGTTCTGACCCTGCCTCACCGCTGGCCCCGCCACTCCACCCTCCTTGACCATCCCCGGGGGGGCCGGAGGCTCCGACTCTCCTGGGCACACGAGTCTCCTGCATCTGCGAGCAGCAGGCTTGCTCCATCCCCGCCTGGGCCCTGTGTCTCTCACTGTCCCCTTGTCCCAGCGCTTCTGGACGCCGACCACTCCCACACGTCCATCTGGTAGCCCAGCACTCTGCGCTGAGCGCCTGCTCGGGTCAGCTCCTTGTGAATGCTTCGGAGGCCCCTCCAGCTCTCCGCGGTCCAGGCTGGACTCCTGAGCTTTCCTCCCTAGCCTCACGAGCTCAGGCGGTGCCATGACCCTCATCTCATCCCGCTACCCGACAGAAACCAGCCTGATGCCTCCCTTCCCCCACTGCCGTGTCCAAAGCCACCCCCAAACCCATCTGCGTGTACTGCCTGGCCATCTCCTGGTATGCCCACTCCTTCCTCGTCTCCATCGCTGTCATCCCTCACCCTCGCCAAATCTTCTCGTGGCCTTGACTTGCCCACTTCTGCTAATCTTCCCCTCTAATCTGTCCCAAGAAGAAGCTGTGATCTTGTTGCTCCCATCATGTAGCTGAAACTGTGTGAGGAGTCCCTGCTTATCAGGGTAGAGGCCATTGCCTTTAACAGGCCTTCCAGGCCTGGATGACCATTCCAGCCTCGCTTTGCCCCACTGTCCACTTACACCCTCTTCTTGTTCATTCATTCATTCAACGAATATCTTTCAAACACCTGCTATATTTCTAAAACAACAGGTGCTGTATCAGTGAACAAAACATTCAAAAATTCCTATTCTCACAGTGCTTACATTCTAGTGGCAGAAGTAGAAAATAAGCAAAATAAACCAGTAGAGTAGCAGGTTTGATGGGGATGAATGCCCAGGAGAAAATAAGCCAGAGAGAGTACAGGGCCTGCTCGGAAGGGGGAAGGGCAAGGTGTCCCCGAGAAGGTGGTCTGTGAGAAGGGAATAGAAGGAGGTGAGGGGTTTGCCTCCTGGAGAAACGGTGTCCCTGCCAGGAGGAGGTGAGAGCAGGTGTCGTGTGTTCAGGCAGCAGCATGGAGGTCAGCCTGGCTGGAGCATCTGAGCAGCAGGAGAGAGGCCAGAGGGTGCCAGGCCAGACCATGGGAGGGCGGTGTGTGGGTATTGCTGGAGTCAGGAGTTTAGGGGAGTTAAAATAGTTGGAGGAGGGGGGCACCTGGGTGGCTCAGTGGTTGAGCATCTGCCTTTGGCTCAGGTTGTGATCTTGGGGTCCTGGGATTGTCTCCCTCTGCCTGTGTCTCTGTCTCTCTCTTGTGTCTCTCATGAATAAATAAATAAAATCTTTTTAAAAAGTTGGAGGAGGAGGGAAAAGTAGCTGGAATACCTTGTGGCCATCCTAGTGCCTGACTGGCACCCCATTCTTACAATGGGGAATGGCACCTCACCCCGTAACCCTTCCTGCTGCCACCTGATCCTTGCAGGAACTCCCACGCTGACACAGGCCTTGACCTTTCCGGGCACAGTGACTGGTCACTGTTGGGTTTATACCCAGTCTGGGTGTTAGATCCTTTCTGAGAAGTTTACAAAGTGGGAATAAGGGAGGTTAGACCACTACAGAAGAGGAAGCTGCTGGCTGTGAGCAAGCTGCCAAGTGAGGGCGCCATTCCACTGAGGGAGAAGTGAGGGGGCGCCTAGGAAGGCAGGCAGGCTGGCTGAGTCTCTGGTCCTAGTGCACCTAAGGTCTTGGGGGTCCTGCTCTCCCTACGACTGGCTGGACCACCTGGCTCTGGATTCCGTCAGCCAACAGCCCTGTGGACTTCTGTCACTGAAATAAAAGGACACTGGAACAGTTTGGGCATGCTGAGGAATTCGGGTTCCTGTCCAAAGCAGTGGGGCCATGGAAGAATTTTCAATAGGAGAGAGAGATGCGCTCCAATTCGTGAAGGCGATATATTGGGTGTACAAGTGAGCAAGGCTGAGGCGGGAAAAGCAGGAGATGAGAGATGACACCTGGACCTGTGCTTGGTACCCTTTGAGCTTGTGCCCGGCTGTTTACACGTGCACACACGCACGCACACACAGACACATACACAGACACAGAGACATAGACACAGACATACAGACATACATAGCGACACACACACACAGACACGTAGACACACACACATACACCGCACACACACCTCCTGTCCCTCAAGGCCTCTTCAGCCTGAGGCTCAGGGTCGCCTGGCCTGCAGGAGGCAGAGCTGAGCCTCCTGCGACGCGCTCCCCAGGGGCTCGGGGTTCTGTGCAGCACTCACCGAGGCCGCAGCGTTTATGAAGTAGTTCTTCAGGTCCTGGGTCTCAGACACGATGGTGGCGTGTGCTTGTAAGACAGCGGCACTCATGTACAGGATGCCAGTGGTGCCGTGGTACAGGCTGTCCTGCAAAGGCAGAGGGGGGGCACAGCCAGTGTCAGGTGGGTACTTCAGCAGGTGACACTTGCCTCTCTGACTAGACAGCTGGGAGGAGTGAGCAAAAGAGATAAGCCTGCTCCCCAGACTCCTGCTTCTTTTTCTGCAGTGTTTCTGAGGAACTATCGATACGTTGAACAATGATGGATTAATAAACGCCAACAATGATATCAATATGAGCCAACATTTGGCTGAGTGCTTATTCCATGTTAAGCCTTTTCTCAGGTAGCTCATGTAACCTTGTCAACTGTGACAAGGCACTACTTATCATCAGTACTCTTCCATTCTATATACCCTTCAGTATCCCTCCAAAAAATATGCACACTTTCTTACATTATCATGCTTATATGAAGTTATTAACAATAATTCCTCGGTACCATCTAAGACCCAGGCCATATTCAGATTTACCCAGTTACACCTGAAATGGAAAGCTCAAATGAAAAGGAAACAGAGGCTCAAAGTTAAGGTTAGTGAATAAATAGCCGAGTCAGGATTTGAACCCAGGCCAGATTAACTCTGAGCCTATGCTCGTAACCATTAGCATTATACAGACTTCCTATGGGATGCCTGGGTGGCTCAGTGGTTGAGTGTCTGCCTTTGGCTCAGGGCATGTTCCTGGGGTCCTGGGATCAAGGTCCACATCAGGCTTCCTGCAGGAGACTGTCTCTGCCTACGTCTCCATCTGCCTGTGTCTCTGTGCCTCTCTCTGTGTCTCTCATAAATAAGTAAAATCTTTAAAAAAGTGGTAACCAATTCTGGAAGGAACGTCATCATAGGCAAATTGGCATTTTGCAACCCCTGATGAGATATGCAGTTCAGGCAAACTCATTAAGAGTTGAAAAAAAGCGTTTGGGAAAAAGTTGATGGGGGCAAGCCTGTCACACTGGAAGAGGGGCCACCAGTCACTGTGTGTGATGTGACTGGAAACACTTAACGAAACGTTGTTGCCAGAAAGGTTAACCTATCTTCAATTCAGGGACTTGGAGGAGCAAGTCACATCACACCAGGAAGAAGCCAACAGACAAACCCAAAATGTCAGATCTTCTATAGGACAGCTGACTCCTTCTTCAAGGAGATGGTCACTGGCAGGGAGAGCCATCCTATAGATTAAAGATACCCAAGAACCATAACTACCACGTGTAGCACATGGTGCCTGTGAAGATCGCTATCAAACAGGCCAACTGTAAAAAGACATTTCAGGTGTAACTGGGTAAAGCTGAATATGGCCTGGGTCTTAGATGATACCTAGGAATTATTGATAATAACTTCAGATAAGCATGATAATGTAAGAAAACGTGCATATCTTTTGGAGGCATCCTGAAGTGTGTAGGATGGAATGATATGATGTTTTGGGTTTGCTTTAAATTCCTTTAGGAAAAAAAGGCTAAGTGCAGCAAGTGTGGTGATATCTTACTAGTGCAGGAATCTGGGTTATGGTTACTTACGGGTTCACAGGATGATGTTCCTTGCTTTTGTGTATATTCCAAATTGTTTAATAACAGAAAAATTTTAAATGATTATCAAGATGATGTGACATGAAAACAATTTAATGACATAATATTAATGAAAGAATTGACATCCAAAATTAATGGTTCAGTGTGATTATATGTACATTTTTACATAAGATTTGCAAGGAATATAGGAATCACAGTGGGATTGGGGTGATTTCCTTCCACCCACTATCATTTCCTTTAATGCTGCTCCAACAGTTTAACCATAAATAAAATTTAAAGGGAAATGAGTCAGGATGTGCTTGATATAGGATATGTATGTATATTCCTAAAATGAAAGACAATGGAAGGGAATATGATGAAAACTTTACTGTGGCAGAGGAATGTTTTCATTCTGGCTTAATAGTAAACACATTAAAGTAAAAAGTCTTGGTTCCAGAGTGGCCCAGTCCTGAAAACGCCTCTGGTGCCTGGTCTCTGGTTCTCCCTCCCAGCCCAGAAGGCCCAGGAGGAACATCAGGAGGAGCCCAGGGGCCTGGGTCACTCCCTCTGGTTCTTACCAGGACTCTCCAGGACTGGTATCTTTTGTAAAATCCAAACAAGTAAGACAACAGGAACATCAGGGAGATGAGAAATGAGGTGAGTGAGACATACAGCACCCATCCTTGCAGTAATGGGTTCGCTACGTGGGTGGCAGCTACCAGGATCCAGACCCAGCACCCAAATATCTGTAAGAAAAAAACAAAAGAAGAGCCGTCATTTGCTTGTGGAGGGTATACTTTCCTTTGCAGGGCATCTCTTCTCCTCTGTCTAGTTAAAAGCTCTTCTTGTGAAGTTAGGTGTGAACCAAGAGGGAAATAGAGAAGGAAGACTGGCCCTGGGGAAGAGTGGATTTTTTTTTTTTTTTAGAAAATTCATGTGGTTAACACAGAGGTCGCTGATAGAAGGACTTGGGTAATTTGGCCTATGGATTATGTCTTCTTGGCACAAATCATGTTGGCATACAAAATTTTTAAAAACATTTCTGAATAAGTTGCCAATATTTAAAATAGGATATTTCATGTGAAAAATTCAGATTGCAGATGTTTATTAAGAAATCCATAGTACTAGTGAGCACACTCCCAGGCCAGAGTAGGTTGAAATGAGATGTGACCATTTCTTTAAAAAGGACCTAGAGTTCTCAGTGGACCACCTCTTCTTTACCCCCACACCATTTTGTGGCATGTTTTCTGTTGCTCACTCTCAATATGGAATAGTATCCTCGGCTCCCTTTACCCACTCACAGTGCCCACCTGGCCCTGTGGGCATTTGGTTTGGGTGATAGTATCTGACACTCTTGTGGTCAGATACCATTTGGGCAATACATTCCAGTTTAATCACTTCTTTGCTCTGTATAGCCTTTTATTATCCCCTTGGTGGAGAAACCAAAATTTTTCCCAGTTCTCTCTGGGCTCTGCCTTTGTTTGCTTTTATGCTGGATTTATACCCATGTTGGTCAGCCCAGGGAAAGAACTAAATGTTCACCAGATAGCATGATCAGTTAGAGGCCTGAGGGAGAGGGTCAATATGAGAGCACCAAGTGGTTTTGCTGTTGATTTGTCTCAGACATCCTCTACTCCTCTACTTTCTGGGGTCTCCTTAGGATGTCCTCGTGAGCTTCCTTGGTTTTCTCTCTCCTCACTCCTGTTAAATCTATTCTTCTTCTTCTTCTTCTTCTTCTTCTTCTTCTTCTTCTTCTTCTTCTTCTTCTTCTTCTTCTTCTCTTCCCCTTCTTCTTCTTCTTTTTCTTTTTAATCTATGCTTCTAAGTGCCATATAGCCTGACCTTCAGTCCCATATATACAGTTGCTCACTGTATGTCTCTATTCAGATGTTCCATTGCAGGGGCCAACCTTGTGCTTGTAGAACCCTGAGAGTGAGTGCCTTATTAAATCTTGCACCTCGAGCACCTCATTTGCCCCACCCCAGTCCTGGATTTGCTCCCTCAAGCTCCTCAAATCCAACAGATACAAAATTAGAACTCATTGCTACTCCTCAATACCCTCAGAAACTGTTCTCCTCAGGACTTTCTGAGAATGGCCCTTCTGAGGGAGAGAGTGATGGGACTGGGAATGAGTGTACTGAGACCTCCAAAGATAGTCATAATGTTCTGTTTCTTACATGGCATCATTGGTAATTTTTTCTTTTATAAAGCAATAAAATAATTTTGAATAAAAAAAAAAAAAGAGAATGTGTTGGATTAATACACCACCACTGGAGATTTGTAGTGATGGAGAGAGAGAGCCAAGGATGGCTCCCAGGTTTGTGGTGTGGAGGAATCACACCACCAGATTTTATTTATTTGTTTATTTATTTATTTATTAAAAGATTTTATTTATTTATTCATGAGAGAGAGAGAGAGAGAGGCAGAGACACAGGCAGAGGAAGAAGCAGGCTCTACTCAGGGAGCCCGACATGGGACTCAATCCCAGGTCTCCAGGATCAGGCCCTGGGCTGAAGGTGGCACTAAACCGCTGAGCTACCCAGGCTGCCCACACTACCAGATTTTAAAACTTTCTGTAAATCTACAGTAATCAAAAGAGTTGTCAATGCAGATGGCTCACATTTCTGCCCATTCTCAGGAGATAGCTCATCCTCTTCCCTAATTCTGTTGCCTTCCACACAGATTTTAGCTGCAGACTGTCAATATGTAGAATATCTATCTGTTGGGATTTTGTGTTAGATCTATAGATCAGTTTGGGGGAGAACTGACATCTTTCTGAGTTTTCCAATCCATGAACATGGTATGCTTTTCCAATTATTGAAAAGTTCTTTGACTTCTTTTACCAATATTTTGTTATTTTTAGCATACAGATACTACACACACATCCTATATTTATGCCTAACTATTTTATTTTGGGAGCTATTGTAAATAGTATTGGTTTTTACAAATTTCATTTCCCAATTGTTCAATGCCAGTAGATAGAAACATGATCTGTTGTTTTGTGTGTTAACATGGTATCCTGCACTTGGTAAACTCATTAGTGCAAGAAGTTTTTTTTTCTTTTGTCCTTTGGTATATTCCTTGGGAATTTCTATATATCTAATTAGATTTTAATTTTTTATGATTATAGATAACAATGAGCTTACTTTCACATATTTCATCCTCTGTAAAATTAAAAAAATTTTTATTGGTTACAAATTTCTTGTGGGTTTGCCTTTTTCTTTTTGATTCAGAGTAATTCTAATAGTGTGGATCTCATTGAATATTATAACATTGCAAATATATTTCCCCAGTATGTTTCTCACACATTTTATGATGCCTTTTGATGAAATGAGTTCTTAATTTCAATGTAACTGAATATATTTATCTCTTCCTTTACAGACTGTGATTTTTGATCAAGTTTAAGAAACCTTTCCCTACTTTGAGTCATGAAGATATTCTTGTATTTCAGATACTTCTTCTGGGATCACTTTCTTCCTTCCTGCAGTACAATCATTACTAGTTTCTTTAGGAAAGAGCAGTTGGTAGTAGCCAGTTTGATTTGTCAGAAAATGTTATTTTTCCCCTGATAATTATTTCCTTTCAGCACTTCTATTTTCCCCACTGTGTTCTACATCTTCCTATATTATTCCGTTATATTCCAGCTGCCATTGTTGCTGCTGAGAGGAGAGCTGTCTGTTGCACTGGTGGGCTTCTGTAGAATCTGTCTTTGGTATCTGATTGCTTTGGGAGTCTTATTTCTGCCTTTGGTGGCTTTGCAGTTTGTGCAATAGTTATACAATGTGTTGAAGTATAGGTGTCTTTGTATTAAATTTGCATGGTATTAATTTCATATTCAATATCTGATAATTCCATTTTCTCAGTCTTGGTGCTTGATTGTGCAGCTTGTGGATTCTGTTAACTTTCATTCCTGCTCACTTTTTTTCTTCCTATGTTTGGTAAATTTTGGTTGTCAATGACTGTGAGAGTTGGTCAGTTCTGAATGATACAATTAGAGAACTTCCAGACTAAACAACTTCATGTAACGTCTGTCTAGTTTAGCTGAAAGATATGCAACTGTCAGTTCTGATTTTCATAACATATCCCTGCCTTTATGAGACTGGCAGTTCTCATCTTACAAATAAACAATACATAGACATAAATATGTCAACCATCCTTTATGAGGCTTCCACTGCTATTATTCTGGAGAAGAAGAGTACTTTTGAAATTATAGAGATTTCATGGGCTCTTAAGAAAAGGAACAGGAGGTGAGAAGCCAAAGTAGACTAAGAGGGTGACCATAAAGCTCTTGCTGGACTGGACAACACCTCCAGACACCTCTTGAAGCTTGGTCTTCACTTAAAGCACCAGCTTTGGGAATACATTTCCTCAGACTTCTTTTGTTTTTTTTTTTTTTGAGAGAGAGAGAGCATGAGCTGGGGCCAGGTGGCAGGGGCAGAGGGAGAGTGAGAGAGAGAGAGAACCTTAAGTAGACTCCGTGCTCAGTGTGGAGCTCAACACGGGGCTCAATCTCATAACCCTGAGATCATGACCTGAGCTGAAATTAAAGTTGGATGCTTAACAAACTGAGGCACTCAGGTGTCCTCACATTTCCCCAGATCTTAATAATCACTGTCCCCATGAATTTTGGAAATCTTGGGTTGGGTCTGGGGCTGCCTGTGAGTGAATTGGCTAGCTTATCCCAAAGAGGGGTTGTTGAGGGACAGAAGCCATTGTCCCCCCTGAACTGGGCTCTTGCATGTTAATCTCAGTGATAGGGGCTGCTGGTGCTTTTGGGCACCTGCCAAGCATCCTCCCCATCAATACTTGGGACATGCATAGAAATGCTTGCACACTGTCAACACCCAAACAATGCTAGCTAGTAGTGGGAATGATATTTGGGATTCAGTGATTGCACCAGAACTTGTAAAATCCTAGACTCAGACCTCTGAGGGCAGAGAATGCTCTGTGCTGTTCTCTGCTATATTCATGGTGCCTAGCATAGGGCCTAAAACAAAATGGGTGGGGATGGAATCAAAGAACATTCTTTAGAGTGAATCAATGATGACATCTACCACCTCAGTTTATGAAATGTATCCGCTCAGATGGCCTCATTTAGTCTCTGTGGCAATTCTAACTCCCTTGAGCTTTCTGAGACCAGAGAGCTGACATTTGATTCCTGCCACTGATTATTGCCAGTTCACCTCTGCTAGACCTGGGGGTGTGTCAGGGTGCCTCAGCATCACTGTGCCTGTCAGTGCCTGCAGAGAGGTCTGCCCCTGCCTCCCTTCCTGCCATCAGAGACTGCCCCTGGGCAGACATTGCCAAATGCACATTATTTATGTGTCAGCACTAAATTCTCACCACACTGTGACGTGGTGCCATATTGGAGAGGCCTGAGCCTGAGATCACATGGAACGTGGAGTAGGACAGCTCTGGATCTCTTCTCACAACAGCGTTCACCTCTGAGGGCAGGGGCCTCTGAGCATTTGGGTAGCTACTCAAATTGCTTAGAATCTTCTGAAATGGCTTTAGTGTTGCATAATCAATGTGACGCAGAGGAATGCTATTTTTTATTTCCACACCCTCTACCTTCTGGACAGAAGAAGGGACCAGGGCCAAGGACAAACTCCAGGTGAATTTAAACTTAGTATTTGTTAGCTCATTTCTGCCCCAAACAGTCTAGGTTGGATTCTTTATAGGTTAGGCAGTTTCAAGTAGTTGTCTTTACTTTTTTTTTTTTTTTAACTTATATTTAGCTTTCCATATTTTCTTGGCAGGTTAAACTGCTCTCTTATTTTAACCTTCAGTTTGTATTTCCCAAGAGCAGGAGATATTTTTAGATGTTTGGGGCTGGCCCTCAAAGTGGAAGAATATGTTATTATAGTAATATATTGTGATCAAGTGTATTCCAAGTACAACTTTGTTCAGAATCTGTTTCTCATGAACAAACACAGATTAGTCATCTATACATTCTCCAAAGGCTGAGCCAAAATTTGAAGAGATCTCTCAAGGTAGGTTGGAGCTTAACAGTAAGTTTGGCCACTTATTCTTCTCTAGAACATGGAGAATAGGTCCCTCACATGTAGAGAGCTGGTTAAAGCACTAGAATATAATAAGAGAGTAGCAGCACCGAGATTGCACCCTGGGAGAAATGTTGATTCCAGGGCTGGGGAGGAGAAGTAAGGCCTGAGCATCTTGTCAAACCAGGAGTGAGAAAACTTTCAACGGCATCTGGGGTTAGGTCAGGAGGTTTCAGAAAGCTCTTGCTGACCAAAGATGGGACAATTTGAGCTTCAAATAAGGATAACACCTGTGGGCTGAAATCTATCAACTAGGTTGAAGTCCATGAGTTAAAAATGATACTTTAAACCCTTTTTGGGGTCACTTTTGGGTAAGGATGTTTATTATTTTGGAAGGCAGCCATGCTCATTATATCACCAATGCTTATTATTTTGAAAACTGCTTAAGAAGGAAAAGAATCAACAAAAAATATGGTGTAGGGGTGAGGAGATTTCTAAAATACATGGATATCTGTGCTCTGAGTCCTGTTACTCCTGGGTTCTTTGAGAAATCCCCAACATCTGGATCCTCCCCCAGAGGTTTTGACCAAGCCAGTGAGAGAGGCTGCATTGTTACACATTCCCCAGATGGTGCAGTTAGAACTGAGAACCCCTGGAACCTGTCTCTCTGTTTCCCATCTTACCCACCCATTTATGTGGCTGGGGATGCAGCATTGTTCCTCCTGGGTTACAATTCCAGCTTTGCCTGCTGGGCAGGTTATTTGACTCATCTGTACCTCCATGCCCCTGTCCATCAAACAGAGGAGGTAGGGATTGCCTCTTTCATCTAGTTCTGGTGAGAACTAGCTAAGCCTTCCTGGCACCCAGTGAGTCTGGGGTAACCATGTTAGCCATGTTAGCCATAACCATTCAGAGTGGCACAGAAGACAAGAGAGAAGTTCCCCCAGAAAGACCCAGAGGAAGGAGTGTCCCAGGCCTGTCTTCCTGAGGGAGGAGAAGTTCACTTCTGGGAGAGCTGGTAGACCAATCAACCAGGTAAGTGAGAGAACATTTAGGGGGCACAGATCCCTCTTAGGAGTTGATGAAAGTTTTGGTCACCCTAGAAAGATGTACCTATGTACACGCACGATTTTTATCTACAGACCTGGGGACTCACAGACCTTCAAAGCCCACCTACAGCTCCAGGGTGAAATCCAGTGCAATCTCCAGTTTAAAAGTGCCATAGATTGCTGTATTATTTTGACAATATCAGTCATAGCATTAAATGCACATATTGTTTTTTTTTAATTTTTTATATTACTTATTTACGATAGTCAGAGAGAGAGAGAGAGAGAGAGAGAGAGAGAGAGAGGCAGAGACACAGGCAGAGGGAGAAGCAGGCTCCATGCACTGGGAGCCCGACGTGGGATTAGATCCCGGGTCTCCGGGATCGCGCCCTGAGCCAAAGGCAGGCGCCAAACTGCTGCGCCACCCAGGGATCCCTGCACATATTGTTTGATCCAACAATTTCACTTTTTTGGACCCTGTCCTAAAAATAATGCACAGGAACAAAATGATGGATGTACAAGGCTGTTTAGTGGAGCCTTGTTGTTTCCAGAAAAGATAAGATACATCCTAAAAGTTCGTTCAGAAAGGACCAAAGAAATTATGTCTGCACAGTGGAACACTCAGCAGCCTTCAAAAAGAATGAACAAATTGTTGTATACCAAAGGGAATAAGCTCTAGGGCCAATACAAGGCACAGACTTGCATGCCCAGTGCACTGTGATTTATTTTTTCTTTAAAGATTTTATTTATTTATTCATGAGAGACACACACACACACACACACACACACACAGAGGCAGAGACACAGGCAGTGGGAGAAGCAGGCTCCACGCAGGGAGCCTGATGTGGGACTCGATCCAGGGTCTCCAGGATCAGGCCCTGGGCTGAAGGCGATACTAAACTGCTAAGCCACCGGGGCCGCCCCTGCACTGTGATTTATGTAGAAAAAGGAAAAAATGTATGTGCATGAGTATGTGCATTTGTTTACAGATGCACAGAAAATTTCTGGAATGAGACCCAATAAACCAATCATGCCACGGATTCACAGGAGAACCGCTTGACAGGGTTCTGAATGTTTAAACCAGTTAGAAAAAAAACCATTATTTACATTTACAAAGAAAGAAAGAACATGCTATCCTGGATGATGGAGGCAGACTTCAAAGGTCAGGATTTTGAGTGGGAGAGACAGGAAAATCACCTGTTCTCTTGGGAACATGAGTCTGTTCACCTGGATAGTGCAGCTGGGAGCTAAGGCCTCAGGTGTGTAGGGCAGGTGAGTGTCATGCACTTAGAGGTTCTGAAGAAAGGCACTGCCCTAGGGATAACCCCATATGAAAGGTTAGAGAGTCAAATGGATGCTCAGTCTCAGATCCACATGGCTCAGTCTCTGGGCTGTGGCAAGAAGGTGTGGGCTAGGGAGGGGCAGTCAGGGGCTGAGAGCAAGGGAGGAGCACTAGGGCGATACCCCGGTGGCAGGTTTTTCTGCATAGCTGGGTAGTATCTCAGCATGGTGGGGCTCACCACCAGCACTGCCGCCTTCTCCTTCCCACCTGTCTTCATTTTTATGAAGTGTTGCCTTCCCTTTCCTGGAACTTGGGGGAATGCAGGCTCTACACAAAGCCTCAGAAACTTCAGGCTGGAAGGGAGAGGCCCAAATCAAGACAGTGAGACCCAGGAGGTCAGCGATGCCAAGCGATGTTCTGGCGGGAATCAAGTCTCCCTGAAGACTCCCTGAAGATGAAGTACTCCATAGTTCTTCACATTCAGACACCCTTGGGCCTATGAGGTTAAGTCCAGGGTCTCTAAGTCATCGTATACCTCTCTTTTATTTTAATTAATTAATTAACTAATTAATTAATTAATTTTAAAAAAGATTTTATCCATTTATTCATGAGAGACACACACACAGAGAGAGAGAGAGACAGGCAGAGACACAGACAGAGGGAGAAGCAGGCTCCATGCAGGGAGCCCGATGTGGGACTCGATCCCAGGACTCCAGGATCATGCCCTGAGCTGAAGGCAGATGCTCAACTGCTGAGCCACCCAGGTGTCCCTCATGTTTTAGAAAATTGTATAAAACACACAGAACAAAACTTACCACCTTAATCATTTTTAAGTGTACAGCTCAGTGGCATTAAGCATTGCAGCCATCACCACCGTTCAGTTTTCATCTTGCAAAACTGAAAACTCTGTACCCATTGCACACTAATTCGCCATGTCTCCCCTTCCCCTAGTCCCTGTCTGTTTGTTTGTTTGTTTGTTTATTTATTTATTTATTTATTTATTATTATTTATTTATATTTTTAAAAGTAGGCTCCATACCCAGTGTGGAGCCCAAAGCAGAGCTTGATCTTACAACCCTGAGATCAAGACCTGAGCTGATATCAAGAGTCAGATGCTTAACTGACAGCCTCTTAGGTGCCCCACTGTCCCAATATTTTGTCTCTATGAATTTGATTATTCTAAGTACATTATGTGAGTGGAACCATATAAGATTTGTCTTTTTTGAGGCTGGCTCATTTCACCGAACATAATATCCAAGGTTCATCTATGTTGTGACCTGTGTCAGACTTTCCTTTCTTTTTAAAAACTGAATAATATTCCATTATGTAAATATACTGTATATATTTTGCTTATCCATTCATCCCTTGATAGACACTTGGGCTGCTGCTTACACTTTTTGGCTATTATGAATAGTGCTACCATGAACATGAATGTACAACTATCTGTTTGATGCTTATCTTTTAAGAGGGAAAAATAAGACAAAACCCATCCTAGGACTGTGCTTTGGACTCCATAATTCTGGTGCAAAATCCTCCTTCAAACAGATACATTCCATATTTGTGCCACTGACTGGAGCAGGTGTCCTTTGAGAGTTTGATGTTGTTAATTTAAAACACCTCAACTCCATAGTGATTTTAATAACTCAAACTAAAATCGCACAGCAGGAAGTAGAGCTGTTACTGTTTTTCAACTCGAAGATTCTAAGTTAATTAACAAAATAATCATAATAGTAAAGGAATTTTTTTGTTATATTACCTTCCCTCCCAAGCTTGGTACTTATGCATATATATTTTCCATAAAATTGTAGATCATGATGCACATACATTTTGTATTCTTACTTTTTATATTTTATATTTTGCTACACAACTTCACAATAAAATTGATTCTTGTTACTCAAGACAGTTCTATGAAGTTGGCCTGAACACTGAATCAGTGCACACTGAACCATTGCTCCCAGGGGAAATAGGAGTTAGGTTCCTGCAAACCTCTGGTCACCATATTTTCATCAACTGATCAACACATACCTTTATTTTAGATGCATTTCTGTTTAAAGACATCTTATGCAATATATACTGTTGATCCAGTAATGCTTAACTCCTGGCCAATAGCACTATAAACTTATTGAACAGGTATTGTCTATGAAAAGCAAATCACGGACTTCTTGCGCTTAAACACTAGACGGTACTTTAGCACTAATTTAGGGGTGATTTTAAACAGCAAAATGAGCAACAAAAAGCACAAAAATATGAAAGACATGGCACCAAACAGACTTTGAAAAGGACACTTGTTTACAGTGTGAGAGCTGAAACAAGAAGGGAGATTATCATCTTGTTTAGCTTCAGGTGGGAACATGCACGTCGACAGCTCAAACTTTTTGCTGTTCTGCACATGCTAATGAATGACCATGAAAGCGCTGTATTGATTTGCAGGTTGCAAATAAATTTTAGTGAATAGGTAAATTTGCAAATAGAGAATCTGTGAGTAATGAGGATTGACTGTACTTTTTAATTTTTTTAGACAGATAGAGAGCACAAATAGGAGGGCAGAAGGAGAGGGAGAGAGAATCTCAAGCAGACTTCCTGCTGAGTGCAGAGCCTGACCAGGGGTTTGATCCCAGCAGCTCAAGATCATAACCTGAGCTGAAGTCAAGAGTTGGCACTTAGCCAAACTAAGCTACCCAGGTGCTCCAAAGATTGATTTTTACCTTCTTTCATTTTTTAAAAAGATTTTATTTATTTATTTGAGAGAAGGAGAGAGAGAACAAGCAGAGTTAGGAACAGAGGGAGAAGGAGAGGGAGAAGCAGCCTTCTCACTGAGCAGGGAGCCCGACACAGGGCTTGATTCCAGAACCCCAAGATCACGACCTGAAACCAAGAGTCAGATGCTTAACCAACTGAGCCACCCAGGCACTCCAAGGATTGACTGTACTTTCAAAGCCACAATTACATTCCATCAAGTCAGTAAATGTCATTTACTCTATTAGGCCCCTGTGCAAGTTTGTTGGCTCTCTCCAGCTTTCCCTGTCATAGATAATGCCTCAATAAATAATGCTGCAGAGATGGTTGTCTCCATTCAAATTGTTTCCTTAAATTCCCCAAAAGGGGGATCCCTGGGTGGCGCAGTGGTTTGGCCCTTGCCTTTGGCCCAGGGCGCAATCCTGGAGACCCGGGATCGAATCCCACATCAGGCTCCCGGTGCATGGAGCCTGCTTCTCCCTCTGCCTGTGTCTCTGCCTCTCTCTCTCTCTCTCTGTGACTATCATAAATAAATAAAAATTAAAAAAAAAATTCCCCAAAAGGGCTTATTGGTAGGAGGTATCGGCAGGAAGGGGATGTAGTTGGTGACTTTCCGACATTCAGTAGGCTTGTTGCATGCCCTGGCTGGGACAGTTGTGTGACCGTGTCCAGCCCTTTCAGGGGGAAGCTTTTAGGGGACCGCTAGGAAGGGGTCCCTTATGCCTAAGGAGACCCAGATGAGACAGTCCCTGTTCTTGCTCTGGCCATTGCTGTGCCTGGTATTAGTCCTGGAGCTATGAAATGGAAGAGGAGAGAGATGGAGAGAAAAAGCCAAGGCCCCGGGGACACAGCAATGCTGCCAAAGAATCAACACAGAGGTACAGTTGATGGGCTGCGGACTTCCCAGCATGTGGCCATAGTCTACTTTCTTTCCTTTCAAGCCAGTCTGAGCCCACGACAGCCCTTGTCACAGCACTGCTGAGGACCACCTGGGGTGCCTGGGACCTGGGACCTCATTCCCTCTTAGAATACCCTGCCAGTTTCCAGTGCCCCTCAGACCACACTCAGGCCACAGCCTGCCTCGCCCTCTCCACTCTGGGCCAGTCTCCCTGAGCCTCCGTCAGTGCCCCTAGCCCTGGGGCTTCCCAGTGTGGGTTGAGATTCATTCGTGGGTGGTGAAATCTATTTAGTTTGTCACCAACAGTATTAAAAGATTAAGTAGACTAGATAGCAAACAGGAGTACATTGCCCATGGGAAACAGAAACAGTGTCCTGAATCTGTTGTTTCATATCTCTCTCTCTCTCTCTTTCACACACACACACACACACACACACACACACACGTGTACCAGGTTGCCATGAAAATTTCTCTTTTCTGTGGGTCACAGTTGGTGTGTGGAGACCTTTGCTCTAGAATGCCTGCCTTCCTCCAGCCAGGGGCCTCTTCCTGTGCTGGTGTGCACCCCTGTCCCTGTCCCTTCCTCCACAGAGCTGTCCCTTGGGGCAGAAACACTCCCAGTGGTAGACCACAACATGCCTGTGGGATCTGGGGGCCACACTGGGGCCTGCGTGGGCAGCGGGCAGCGTGAGCCTGGGTGAGGAAGGGCACAGAAATGCTGCAGATGGGACAGGTGGGGAGCTCCTGGAGCATCCCATACTTGCAGTGAGTGGAACTCAGTGTGGACGAGCCAGGGCCCATGCTGGGCGGTGCTGGCCTTCTCTAGGGCGCTCAGGGAGCCAGGTGCCCCACCTGTGGCCACCTTGGAGACCCACATGGGTGCTGACTCCAGCCCACAGGGCAGCTCCCATGCCTGAGTCTGGCGCCTGGCAGCCTGTGAAGCTTCTGAACAGGAATCCTTACTTACCTCCTTCTTACAGGGGAGGAAACCGGTTCTGAGAGGCCAAGCGCTTTACCCAAAGTTACCCACGGGAGCGTGCCAGGCCTGGCCTGGAAGCCCGTCCTCGCACACAACCAGCATTGTATGGAAGTCCTGCGCTCCGTAATTTAACCTAGGACACTTCCAAACACTGAGTCACCACATCCTGATTCAGGGTGAGAGTTTTCTCTGTGGCTTTAAGGTTAGCAGGAAATGGTGGCCCAGGCCCCCTGGCCTCCGGTGAGGTGAGGGCCCGTGTCTTATCCGCTCCAGGAACAATAGTGCTGGCCTGGCCGGGGCTCCCTCCACCGCCGCGCCCGGCAGAACGAGTCCTATAAGGAGCCCTTGGTGTCCATAAGTGCTCTCGGGACCGGGCTGGCCGCAGGCCAGGGAAAATCTGTGCCTACCTTGGGGCGTGTGCTGGGGAGGGGCAGGATGCCACAGCCCGGGAGGGGTGGTGAGTCAGCGGGGCCTCCCTTGCCTTCCTCGCCCCTCCTGGCTTCCTCCCCCAGGACCGCGCCCACCCATTCAGACCTGGCACCCCCACTGACCCAGCTTTTTTTTACTGACTGAGCAGTGCAGGTTTATAGAAAAGAGGATAATAAAAACAGTCTTATCCATCCAAAGTCTAAAGAGCTTTCCCTCTTGTCTCTTACTGAAAAAAACCAAACAAATAAAAAACAGACTTTTTAAGGCAGAAATTTTTCTACTTATTTTTTTATTTTATTATTATTTTTTTACTTTTTTTTTTTTTTTAAACTTGTGCCCCTGAGATAAATTAGAAAGGAGAGAAAAGATGTAAAAGCAGACAAATGCATCCCACTCTCCTGTCCCCACAGTGGCCTGGTGGACAGGCTCCCTCCTACCCTGGTCTCTTTCTCTTTGGCTTTCACTGTGGATTTTTTTTTTTTTTTAATAATTTTTTTTAAACTTTTATTCATTCATGATAGTCACACAGAGAGAGAGAGAGAGGCAGAGACACAGGCAGAGGGAGAAGCAGGCTCCATGCACCGGGAGCCCGACGTGGGATTCGATCCCGGGTCTCCAGGATCGCGCCCTGGGCCAAAGGCAGGCGCCAAACCGCTGCGCCACCCAGGGATCCCTCACTGTGGATTTTAACATCATGTCGCTTCACACGTTCCCAGAAAATCCCCAGGTGAGCCTAGGAGCCAGGCTCAGGGGAGGTTCCCCACCTCCTCTTTCTCTCAAGAATCCACAGACATTTTGTGACCAAGGGCAGGACCCAGACCAGAGTCACCTCCTCCAGGAAGCCATTCTTGACTGCCAAGTCCCCAGTGTACCACTCGGTGACCTCCTTCATAGTTTTGTCTCTCCACTGCCTCCTCCCCAGGCCCCGAGCTCCCAGATGCAGGACTCTGCTCTATGGTTTTCATGTCCCCAGTGTAGGGCACAGAGCCTGGCACAAAGCAGGTGTTCTGTATACACTGCTGACTTGGAAAGGAGGCAGGAGGCAGGTGGCTGGACCTTCCACTCCCCAGCTGCTCAGTCTCGTATGCCTGGGCCTGATTCCCATGCAGGTGGCACGAGCTGACACCTTTGGGCCTGCACACTGTGGCCCAACCACGGACTGGCATTTCCACCAGAAGTCAGGACAGAATAGGGACAAATACCCATTTGTTTCATCCCCACCCCCTTCCTGCTCCATTACCTCATAGACTCTAGAAATTCTCCAGATCAGCAGCACCTTCCCCCAGAGAGCAGAGAGGATTCCCTGGGAAGCTTTCCCACCCCAAGGCCTTCTCTGCCAGCACATAGGAAAACCTATACAAAAATGTGCTGTCAGGGACGCCTGGGTGGCTCAGCAGTTGAGCATCTGCCTTCAGCTCAGGGCATGATCCCGGGATCAAGTCCTACATCAGGCTCCCTTCAGGGAGTCTTCTTCTCCCTCTGCCTGTGTCTCTGCCTCTCTCTCTGTGTCTCATGAATAAATAAAATCCTAAAACCAAAAATGTGCTGTCAGAGAGGACAATGTTCAAATAGTCACACCACCCCTCCCACACCCATCCAGCATCACTTGGGCAGAGACAGGGTGCAGATGCGCATGGAGGTGGGGCTGGGCTGTGAGCAGAAAAGCAAAGCTCAGAGAATCCCTCCAAGGGAAGAGCCAAGGCAGGCTACTTTGACATAGGTCAGAAGATTCTGGGGTCCCAAGCCTATGATGTCTGGCCCCACTCTCTGACCCATCTGGGACATTCTAGGTATAGCTCGAGGCGGGAGGGGGGACCTATGCCTCAAGAAGCTGTGGAACCTGGGTACGGGCTGGCTCTATTGCAACAGGATCAGGTGCACAGACATCTATTCTGGCTGAGGTGGGAAAGATCTGATTAAGTGATAACATGGGGCAGGGCTGGCTAGCAGGGATGGGAGGACTCAAGGAGGGGAGGGCTGGGAGAGAAGAGAGGGGTAAAGGCCAGGGAACTCAGGTGGGGCTCCCCCACCCCTCCCTATGTGGGCTGCCTGCTTCCTGCCACTTACCAATCTGGACAACACTCCAGAAACTTCTCCTGCCTCCCATGGATCTGCCTTGCCCCAGGGGAAAGTTCTCTAGGCAAAAACTCCTGGAAGGGCGCTGGCAGCAGGTGAGGCACTTATTGGTGAGACTTCTTATCTGGGGCTCCCCACATTCCAGCAGGTCAGAATGCTGCCAGGCTCCTCCCTGCTACCTGGGGAGGACCTGGGTTATTTCCTTCAGAGCACCTGCTAGTTACATGAAATCCTCCCGGTGGGCTGACCTTCCAGCAGCAGCTTGGTGCCTGTCTTGTTGGAATTGAGAGAGGCCACTGGTTCAGAGAAAGTTGTGCATGGTTTGGTCAGATGGTCAGGGAAGGATAGGACCAGAAGTCCAGACTTGGGCAGAGGGCGAGTGTGCCAGTTAGTTCCAAGGGCCTCTCAGCTTTAGCTCACCCTTCTATGGTCCACACTGTGATATGGGCTGGAACCCTGCAAGCCACAATTCTCTTTAGACTTTGGATGGATAAGAATGTTTTTATTATCTGATTATTTGTTTCCTCCCACACCCTGACAGCACAGCACAGCTCCATTCACCCATCTCCTAGGCTGGTCTCCCTCTGCCCCATCAGGCGTCACGCTCCAGAAGGCAGGGGTGGTGTCTGCCTTCTTCGTCTTTATATCCCCATGCTTGGCACAGAGTGGGTGCTCAAGAAGTATGTGTTGAGTGAACACATGGGATTAAAGGGTGGCCATCTCCTCTCTCCTTACAGCAGGATTTTATATACTTGTTAACCTCCTGGTCATAGGAAGTGCTCGTCTGAACAAGCACACATCTAATCCCTCAGTCCAAACCCTTGAAGAATGCCAAGACCCCGCCTTGAGTGAGCTTAGCCTGACAAGTATCTAGCCCCCGGAGTCTTTGGCAATTGGGGCTGTGCACTCCGGCTTTTCACTCTTTCCTATCATGGGGTGTTCTCCATGTGTTCATGCGCCATTCCTTCAAGACAGGGCTCCTGACTTACCTTACCCTCCTTATTAAAACTTTCTCATTCTTGTACCCCCTGAGAGCAGAGCATATGGCTTGAGCTGTAGCAGCATCTCAGTGAATATCTGTTGGTTCACAGTTGGAAGTTGCTCACAGGAGACCCACACTTTCTAATAAGAGTCCAGATGACCAACAATAAAATACATGGGCTCACATTTCTAGAACAGTTGTGATGCTCTGTTGTATCCTGTGAATGTCCTTACTGAGCCCCCAGAGCTGTCTTATGAGATCTTTACTGTTACTCTCTCCACTGTTGAGGCTCAGAGTGGTTAAGTAATCTGCCCAAGCTCTCACAGTGATTTAGTAGCACAGCCAGGCTCTTGACCCTGTACCGACCGATTCTATTTTCCTGAACCACACTGGGTGCCCCTAAGAATAAAGATGGGACTGGTGCAGGGAGGCCAAAGTGGGTCCAGGCAACATAGGGAGGTTAACATGGATGACTTCCCACAATGCCTCTTCCATTGCTCTTCTGCGGCCCCACACTTCAATCTTCCTTCCCTGTCCCTTGTTCTCCCTTTGGGGGGGGTATTCTGGGGCATTATAGTGGGCATCAGTGGCCCCCCAGGCATGGAGATCATTAACTCCCTCATCCTGCAGGAGGAGAGTGGGAGGGGGCCACATGGTGGTGAGGTGGGGGGTGAAGGTAGGGACAAGCTAGGCTGTTTTTTTAGAGGGTAGGAAGGGACAGAGGGCGAGAATTCCAAGCAGACTCTCTGCTAAGCGGCGACTTGATCCTGGGACCCTGAGATCATGAGCTGAACTGAAATCAAGAGTCAGATACTTAACTGACTGAGCCACCCAGGCACCCCTCAGACAGGCTTTTACATACAAATAGAGTAGAAGAAGAAGCAGGCTGAAAATAGGTGAAACTGAGGATATAAAGGTGAGCTTCCCCAGCTAAGATTCTGGAATGAGCTTCTAGGGGCATCAGAGTATTTCCCTCTGACCACCATGCAAGCGAGGTAAGAGGCTGAAACATCAAACACCAGAGTGCCTGAATTATTTTACCTTTTACCTGGCTGACTAGAAATCTTAGCTGTTTCTTTTTAATTAAACATTGAATCAATAAAGTTAACTAGTGAAGAGATTAAAGTCAAAAGACTTCTTGGACTCTGCTTCATAGAGCACTCCCCAGATCACAGTCACCTGGGTTGGCTCTCAGCATCCCCATCGTCTTGTAAAAAAGTTGATGAGTCAACTCACACCACACAGGCAATGATCTCCCCCTACCACCCACGGCAATCACTCTCCCCACCTCCCCAGCCACCTGCACAGTGTGTGCTCTGAAGAGCTGAGCCAGTCACCTGGCCCCCAGCCCCACCAAGCTCTGGCACCAGCGGGCTCTCACACTCTAAGAATGAAAGGCAGAGGGAATACACCATGTCTGTTCTCACCTTAAAATGCACTGTTTCACACTCAGGGATTACATTTTGAAATCAGTATCATTTTCAAGTGAGAAATCTGAACTCAACAGTAAGCCTAACAAAACACGAATTTTAATGTTAAAATTTCAGAAAGTCTCCTCAGTTGCTGGTAGGAATGTACAAGCACTGTGGAAAACAGTTTGTCAGTTTCTTGATAAAAAGTGAGCACACACTTATTATACAACCCAACAATCACACTCGGGCATTTTCCCCGAAGAGTGAAAAGAACACCAGCACTAAAGCCTGTACGTGAACGTTCATTGAGCTTTATGTAGAATAGCTGAAAACTGCACATGACTAAAATATGTCTCAATGGATCAATGGTTAAATAGACTATGGTACATCCATGCCATGGACTACTATGCAGCAATCAAAGGAAGGAACTATTGATGCATACACAACTCGGGTGGACCTTCAGGGCGTTATGCAATGTGGAGGAGGCCAATCTCAAAAGGCCACATACTCTATGACTCCATTTATTCACATAACTTTTTAAAAAAAGATTTATTTATTTTAGAGAGAGAGAGCTTGTGAGCATGAGTGGGGGGAGGGCTGGAGGGTGAAGGAGAGAATTTCCAGCAGACTCTGAATTGAGAATGGAGCCCAACATAGTGCTGGATCTCCCTACCCTAAGATCATGACCCTGAGCCAAAACTCTTGAGGGGCCAAGAGTTGGATACTTAAGTGACTGAGCCACCTCAGCGCTCTTATTTGTATAACTTTCTTGAAAAGTTAACAAAATATAAGTAACAAAATTATAGAGATGTAATTGGTGGGTTCCAGGAGTTCTAGAGGGGAAGAAGGAAGACCAGGCCGGGGTCGGGTGACTGTAAAAAGGAAGCAGGAGGAAGACGTTCGCGGTGGCAGTTTTCTGACTCTGGGGGTGACATGAATCTACACGAGAAGATGACACAGAAGTATGGACATACTTTACCAATATCAGTTACTTGGTTTTGATGGGACTAGCAATACAAAATATGCAACTACCTGGGGAAGCTGGGGGAAGGCTGTGAGAGACCTCTCTGAACTATATTTGTAACTGCCTATGAAACTCTAATTACCATAAAATAAATGTTTAAAATGTGCATTTTAATGTTAAAGAGTCTGAAATAAAGCAACTTAGGTAGAGCCTGTATGAGCAGGCTCCAGGGGCAGAGCTGGGGTGGGGGGCGAATATGCTGATCCTCTCATCACCCTAGTTTGTCACTGTTGTTACAGCAAAAGAGCCTGAGACTGCTTGCTGCTAGCAGCAGGAGTGGCAGGGGGGCCTCGGGGAGCCAGAGTTAAGAGCTCAGGGCCTCATTGGAGTGCTGCTCTTCTTATAGTTTTGTCCCTCACTCCCATGGAAAGGCCCTTGGCACGGGCCCTGCTCTCCAGACCTCACAGTGGGTGCTTGGTAAATAGTGGCTGGAGGCAAGTGTGCCTGCAGACACCACCCATGTCCACCCTGGGCCACCCCCATCACCGACTGTATCTGAATCCAGGTATGGATTCCACTTGCTAACTGCCCCTTTCTGCTGCCCTGAGCTCCTGGTTTCATCCACTCTCTGGACTCATGTCCTTAGACAAACATACAGATGTCTATGATGCCTCAGGTCTCCAGACTGAGAGTCTGCTGGGCCCCCAAGGCCTGGTGCTCCGTAGTCAGCCCTCCTGGTGCTCAGTGCCCAGGTGCAGCATAGTGCAGCATGCCCAGGTGGTCGGGGGGCAGAGGGGTGTCTCTTGAGCTGATTCTCACCCTCTTCTCCAGCCCAGCATATCTTCTGCTCAATGGGATCAGAATCAACCAACCAACTTGATATTCTCTCTCCTCTCTGGTTCACCTCCCATCCCTGGTCCCTGGTCCTAGATATGAGGCAGGCACACTTGATTCTATAGTCTGTGCTAGGAACATGCTTTTAAGGAAAAGCCAGTACAAAATACACGTACAGAATATACCCATTAGATACATACATATACATATACATATACATAGATATATATGAATACATGCATATAAATGTGTTATATTTATTTCCGTATTTTCTAAGTATTCCACAATGAATAAGGATCACTTGTGAATTAAAACTAAACTTGTAGGGGCACCTGGGTGGTGCAGTTGGTTAAGTGCCCAACTCTTGATTTCAGCTCCTGTCTCGATCTCGGAGTCGTGAGATCGAGCCCCATGTCAGGCTCCCCACTCAGCTTGGAGTCTGCTTTAGATTCTCTCTCTCTTTCTCCTGCTGCCCCTCCCACTCATGTTCTCTCTCTCTCAAAACAAATATATACTATATGTTGGCAAATCGAACTTCAATAAAAACAAATTAAAGAAATTTCTTTTTTTAAAGAAACCTTTAAAAAAAAACTAAGGTTGTAAATAAGAAAACATCAGACAAGGCCAAATGAAAGGACATCTACAAAACCACATTTTCTTCAAAAATGTTAAGACACAGACTGAAGGAGACAAAGGAGATAAGACAACCAAAGGCAATGCAGAATCCTTGACTGGAACCTGGACCGGAAAAATGACGTGAGTGGACACATCAGCACAATTTGAGTGAGGTTTATTAGAACCGTTGACCAATGAAAATATCGATGCTAATTTCCTGATTTTGATAGCTGTATGAGGTAAGCTGGAGACTTTAAGGGAAGCTGAGTAGAGTATAAGGGAACTCTCTGTACTATTCACATGGCTTTGTTATAGATCTACAAGTACTTCAAAAGAAAAATAAGTGAATACAATCGAGCCAATGACATACCCTACCCCTTGAGGTACTTAATGCTCCAGAGACAGGCAGGAGCATACAGGAGCCCAGCCTCAGGCAGTGGGTGCATGAGGTGGCCCCTATCATGAGGACATCCCTCCTAGGGGGTTTCCTAGTTCTGTAAGCCCCTTCCCTTCAGCCTGCTGCCTGCTGGGCTCTCCTGGATTCCAGTGCCTTTCCTTTCCAGGCTGGCACTGGCCGCCAGTCTGGAGAGCCACCCTATCCATTGAGGTCCAGCACCAAAACTGCTGCCTCAGTGGTAGGTCTGAATCCCTCCCTGACTTGACAAGGTCAGGTCTCTCCTTGCTGATGCCACAGCCCAGGGCAGTCACCAACCACCTCAAGCAGAGTCTGACTGTGGAGAAGTCCTTGGGAGTCTCTCTCCAGCGGGCGGGGAACCTGGGAAGGCAGGGCCTGTAGCGGGGGCTTTGCACAATTGGCATAAAGCATGCACTCCGTACAAAGCAGTGGAGTGGACCACAATCCTGGCAGTTCATGTGGTTGTTCTGAGGGGAGGGACACACCCAGGGCCAGGCACAGAGCACTTGCAAGAGCACTAAGCTGTCATCCGCCTGGCTTATGCTCCCCCTGGGGTGGCAGGTCTGGCTCTTGGGTGGGGTTTCAGCTGGAGCCCCCCGAATGTTGGGTCCACCCTGCCTGGCTTCCCTTTCTTGGTGCCATCAATGGGCACACTTTAACCACTTTGCCACAGGGTCGCTGGATCAGGCCCAGCCTTCCAGCAGATGATGAGAGAGGGCTAGTCAGGTCCACCTGAAAACTGGGACCACTTTCCACCTTCCCCTCCCAGGCCCGGGGTCAGCACTGCCAAATTCAGGGCTGGTAAGAGTGTCACCCACAAGCTAGATACTTCAGGGGGTGTTCCAAAACAAAGCTAACTCCTTTGCCCTGAATTGCTCACCAGACTTCAGTGTCCCCCTGAGTAGAAAGAAGATAGTGACAGCTGGCTCAGATGGACACTGTGTGCAGAGCTCTGCAGACTGCAACCTGTGCGAGCCACCCCCCCCCCCCCCCCCCCCCGCCCCTGGCAGGGATTTCGGCCACAAATCAGCTGCAGGGTATCTCAGACTATGCGGTGACAGGTTCCAGTGCACAACCAGGGCGGCTCACACAACTGTTTTATGGCAGATGTTGTCACAAGCTACCTCTTGCACAGAGTCTACAAGTCAAAGTTCAAAGTCAGCGAATGTGACAGACAGCTAAGAAAATCTTGGAAGACCTCCTCTCAGAAGGAAAGACAGAGCCGCCCCCCACCACTGTCCTGTTTTGAACTTGAGAAAAGCAGAAATAAGCAAGTGGTTGGAGAAAAGAAACCATATCAAAGTCGATTTCCAGCATCTTCCCCAGGACCTGGCATATTTTAGCAGCATCCCCCCATCCCTCACTGACCCTCCGATCACCAGGTGGCCTGGCTGTCACCCTGGGTTTGTTTGGGAAACCCACCATACTGCTGGAATTGGGAGGAGCACAGGGAGGGATTAGGGACCGTGGGGCTGAGTCTGAGCAGTGGGGGAGCCGAGCCCAGAGCAGCTCGGCTGTGCCCCTGTCCCCAGGGAGCCCTTGTCCCCAGGGAGTGCGCTTCTCCGGGGCCCTCCCCTTCTGCAGGCAGCCCACGCGCAGCACTCACCAGCTCGGGCAAGAAGAAGGCGTAGGGGATGGTGAGGAACAGCATGACCCCCAGGGGCACTTCGGGCGGGGCATGGCTGGTGGGGGGCGGCAGGTCCGGGGAGGCCATCTCTCGCCCGCTGCCTGTTGCCCTTGGCTCCGCTGCAGCTCGACCGCGCCGGTTCCGTCAAATATCACCTCCTGCCCGACACACCCATCGGACGTCGCCTGGGAGGGAAAAAAAAAAAAAAAAAAAAACCGTTCCAGCCGAGCAGGTCCTTCCACTCCCTCGGGCCAAAAGACTCCTTGGTGAAATGCGAATGCGGATTCGGATTTGCATCAGATGGGCCTGGGCTCGCTGGGGGCACCGAGGCAAGGAGGGCGGGAGTCTCTTCCCAGACTTCTCCTCCTCAGAGATTTTGAATCCGGAGCATAGTACTCCAAGGGGTGCTCGCTACAGCCACCACCCCTCAACCTTGTGGCCGGAGTGTAGGCGGAGGCCACTTGCTATGACCAGCACTGTTTACTGAGGACCTACTATGAGCTAAGCAATCTGCAGGCAAGTCTGGGGCTCCCCACAGCCGTGCTCAGGGCTCTATCATCTCGTTCCCAAGCGGGGAGACTGAGGATCTGGTAGGTTAAGGCCACAGAGCTGGTCACTGACGATGCTGGGTCTTATGTCTGTCTGCCCCTGCTGCCTGGGTCCCCCCTTCTCCACTCATGGGGGCCACCTTCCATCCCCAACTAGCTGTCCTCACTTCTGGCTCCTGTCCCCAGGAAACTGCCATTTCCTTCTCTCCCTGCATCCGCTTTACCACCCTCCTCTCTTCTCTGTTCACACAGCAGATGGAGGCGTTCTCCCTCTCTACAAGTCCGCCCTGGCAGGCACCTGAGAAGGGTTCAGCTGGCTGGGTGCTGCCCCAAGTATGAGCCTTCCTCCTTCCTTGCCACGGCCCCCAGTGTGGCCAGGAGGCGGGCTTGGGGCCAGGCTGTTCCTTCCTGCCTCCCGCCCACTCGCCAGTGGATCAGGGGGGCTGTAACCCAGTGGCCAAGCAACTCCTCTCACTCTCAACCAGGTCCTGGAGACTTGAGTCTTTTTTTTCTCCGTCTTAGAGTTGACCATCTGCAGAAAGGCCTGGAACCTCAGGGTCTGCTCGGGATGCTTGGCGTCGGGGTCCTTTCTCCTTGCCCTCCATGGCCTCAACCTCAGCCCCTGGCAGGCCAGTCAGGGAGCTGATCCCTGGTGAGGAGGGGATGTAGGAAGGTTAGATTTGTGCGCTGGGGTGATTAGCGTCCTCCACAAGAGTGTGTCTGTTTGCAGTGTCTGTTCATTAGCTAGGGTAGTGCATTCCAGGGCCTGCTCTCCTGGGCACAGCTCAGGGGAACAGCCAGCTGGGCCTTTGCCTGGTCTGCGGATAGCCAGTGGAGGGGGGTGGTTGGGACAAATGAAGCCCAAAGCAAAGCATTGCAAGGAGATGCAAAGCATCCTGAGTAAACCTCAAGCCATCCTGATTACTCCCTTCTCCCAGGCCGGTGGAGACCAAGGGAGAAAGCAAGGCCCTAATTCTACCTGCCATCTGGCCCCACCTTGTTTGCAAGAGAACTCAAGCTAAGCAGTCATTGCCTCAGGAATCTCACCTCTTGCACCTCTCCTGAAGGTTGTAAATGAGCCCTGTGACACTCTTATGGCCTGTAGGATACTTTGACTTGACCACTGACAACATGGTATCATGGGAGCAGCTTAGGGAAAGCAAGAAGGAAAACACGGTCCTTAGGCTCACTGCTCATCTACAGGTAATAATAGGACCTGGAACCCCTTAGAGGTTAACAGGGCCTGAGCCACTTCCACCTCCTGAGGTAATTAGTGTAATTAAGAAATGAAGATGGGGGCTCCTGGGTGGCTCAATCAGTTGAGTGATGGACTCTTGATTTCTGCTCAGGTCATGATCTCAGGGTCATGAGATGAAGCTTTGAATCAGGCTCTGCGCTGAGTGTGGAGCCTGCTTGGGATTCTCTCTCTCCTTATCTCTGCTGCTTCTCCCCTCTCTTTAAAAAAGAAAACAAACAGGGACACCTGGGTGGCTCAGTGGTTGAGCATCTGCCTTCGGCTCAGGGTGTGATCCCGGAGTTCCAGAATGGAGACCCACATCAGGCTCCCTGCAAGGAACTTGCTTCTCCCTCTGCCTATGTCTCTGCCTCTCTCTCTGTGTCTCTCATGAATAAAAAATAAAATCTTTCAAAAAAAAAAAAAAAAAAGAAAGAGAAAAGAAAACAAACAAGAAATGAAGATGTAACAAAACAAAAACAAAAACTTTGGCATATTTAAACATTTTACATTTAACCAAGTGATGTATTATATGTGACAAAGTATAGCACACTCTATGTAGACATTAATAAGAAAGCTATAGGATTCATAATGCACCACAGGTAGTGAAATCCCAGAAGGAACAGAAGTTTAGAACTATAAGAACAGCTTCAATGGAGAAGAAATAGAAAAAAAAAAACACATTCCTGAAATGATCTGAGTTTTGTATTGTATTCCTGGAGGAGGTGCCACAAAACACTCCACAGCAGTCCTGCTGAAATGTGTTTCAGAAGGAGCCAGTATCCCTGATGCATCAGGTCTGGTTATATCTTAATCGAAGGCTTCAGATAATCAGATCATGTTACCAGCTAGATGCCCCCACAGCATCTGTCTTGCCATGGACGATGTGAGGAAGCTCTTGAAGATTACTCTTTGGCAGTGTCTTCTTCTCCCTGCCGTTTTTGTTTTTTTTTTTCCTTTTTTCTTTTTGGATCGGTTTTCATTCTTTTACCTTATGTCCCAAGACACTTCTTACTAATACAACTGTTAAACATTCTATATAAAAGGTTTTATTAAAAAAAAGTTGTACTATCTGAGAATGTATTAGGAAATGTCTTTACTTTTCACAGAGAATCTCAAAGAAAAATGAACGGATGCCTTTGCCATGCTTTTTGTCCTATACAACAGATTTAAATTTTGTGCAAGAAAATATTCTTTAAGTAAACAAAAAATTACAAAGTCCACTCAAGGCATTTCTGGGGCTTTGGATATAAATGCACTTGAAGAGGAGGTCAGATGTCTGGTGTAAGGCCGTGGGGAATGCCAGGCCCAGAAGAGGGACCTTTCAGACTCTTCTGCAAAGGGCCTGCTGGTTTCCAACTCCTGGATGGAGAATTGGGAGTTATTCTTAAAAATCATGCAACAATACTCAATACTGCTGATTTCTATTATCATTGTGTTCATGCTCTCCTTTGTTTATGGTGGGTGGGTTAAATGGGATAATGCATACAAAAGCATTTAGGAAAGTTCTGGCATATGGCAGATGCTTAATAAGTATTTGCTTATCTAATTCTTTTATTTTTTTATTTTTTTATCTAATTCTAATCCTGAAATCACTTCTCTTCTGGACCTCTTTCCTTTCCATAACAACAGCACCTCCCCTGTTAATATTTCCATTCTGGTTTTTAAAAGTAGTTCCAAAATTGTTTTTATTGATGCATAATATACTTCCAGAAAAAGTGCACAAAACATACAGACCATGAAACTTCCACCCCGGTCATAGAATGTTGCCAGACTCCCAGGCATTTCTCCTGTTCTCCTCCCTAATATCTGCTCTCATGATGTCCCTAGGCTGGTTTTGCCCGTTTTTGAATAGATTCCTTTGTGTCTGGTTTCTTTTACTCAACATGAGGTCTGTGAAACTCATCCATGACACTGTGTGTTGCTGTAGTTCACTCACTGCTGCATGGTGTTCCACTGTATGAATATGCTACACTTTATCAATCTATTGTTTCTGGACATTTGAATTCTTTCAATCCGGGTTATAAATAAGAACAATACTATAAACATTCTAGAACATATCTTTTTAAGCATCTATGAATCCAGCATCTACAGTCACTAGATAAATATGTATACACCTTTAAAAAAAAGATTTTATTTATTTGCAAGAAGAGAGAGAGCATGAGCGGGAGGAGCAGAAGGAGAAGCAAACCATGTAGTTCCCTTCACTCTATTGTTTTCCAATCATAGTTGTTGTGGGGATTGTATAAGCATAAACTCAAATCCCACCAGACAATGTTATGACCTTTGCTTTCAACTACCATACATATTTCAAAGAACTTAAGAGGAAAAAAAATTGAGCCTATGCAATGTTTGCAGTGTGATTATTATATTCTTTATTCCCGAAACTTGAATTCAGTTCTTTTTGTATTGTCTATTTCTCTGATGAGACTATCTTTCTGTTCAAGATTTGCCTGTATTTCTTGGAGCATAATTGTCAAAGCTGCTTTAATGCCTTAATTTTAACTCTTGTGTCATCTCAGAGTTGTCTCTTGATTGTCCTTTTGTCTTTTTCCTTGAGAGATGTGGAGATTTTCCTGGGTCTTCAAATGTCATGTAATTTTGGATTATATCTAGACATTTTGCATATTGTCATGAGTTTCTGGGTCTTGTTTAAACCCTACAAAAATGTTGATTTTTTTTTTTTTGGCTTATCAGGCAAATGCCTGGTTAGGTTCCAGCTGCAAGTTGCTGCTATCTCTGGGCTGTAACCACTGACCAATGTCAGTTCAATTTTTAAGGTTTTGCTGTGCGACTCCAATCTGCTCCGTGTGTGTGTGCTTGTCAGGGACTTGGGACCGGTCTGGGGCCCTGGTGCAGTTCTAAACCCCAACGGTATGCTGTGTAGGGTGAGCTCAGGCATTCACACACTATAATGAATCACTTTCTCTAGCTCTCTCCTCTCCATGAATTCCCCAACACTTTCCAATTCCCAGGAGATCCTGCTCTCTCCCCCTCTCACTTTGGTCTTCTGGCTGAAAAGCCAGGGTTTTAGTTTCCCTCCTCTGCTGTGCCAAAACACACACACACACACACACACACACACACACACACACCCTGAGAGACAGAGGGATTGAGACCCAGACACACAGACCAAGACGGGGGTTGGGGAAAGCATTAGAGATTCTCCTCAATGCTCTTAGGATCCCAGTTTCTGTGGTCAGAGAGAAAGGTTCCCCTCTCTCAGAGTTCTGTTACCTGTCCAGCTGCCACTGCCTTTCACCACTACCGCCAATAGATAGCTGGAGGCTGGGGCAGGAAAGACTGATGTAAACAGGGTTTTTCTACTCTCTCTGACCTGGAGGGGCTCTCCTTCCCTTTCCTTAGACCAGAAATAGGGGGCTCCTTTTGCAGATGTTTTTTCATCTGTATCCTGGGCACAGTTTTGGTTGCACCGTGTCTCTGAGCCAGGTCTGGAGATACCAGAGGAAAGAAAATGGGTGATTTATCACTAGTCTCTATTTGCTCAGAACCAGAACTATATCAGCCTGTTCTGATTCTCTGAATTGCACTTATCCTCATCTAGTATTTTTCTTGTTTATTGATTCATATTGCTTGCCTCCCCACTCTCCCCGCCTCTACCTGTTGGTTTAGTGGTAGTTCTGTTCCTATTGAACACCACTCAGAACACAGTCAGTCCTCACTAAATGTTTTCCAATGACTAAATCTACACTTTTTGTCATAATGACTTTGGAGACAACTGCTTATCTTGACTCCTCTTCCTCAACCTCTCTGCTCACCAATAAGCGGCTTCACGTATTTTTCAGTAAAGATGTATCTTGGTTGCCTGACAAATAAGAAACAGGCCAGGAGAAAGCTGGCCTCCAGGCTTGTAGTCACTGGGACTCTTCCCATTGCAAGGGTTAGGAGAACCCGTTATGACTTGAACAATGGCGGGAATATATTACTTTAGGCAAGTGAGAAGTTCAGAGGGAATGCTGCCTTCAGGTGAGGCTGGGTCCAATGACTCAATGCAATCATGGGTCTAGATCCCTTCTGCGTGTCAGTTTCACTTGTTGCTGTCACTGAAGTTGGCCTCATTCTTAACCCCACTAGTGCTACCCCCACGTACACACAGCTCTAGGCTCTCTTTTCCTGGTTGCAATGTTCCTGGAGCACACAGTGGCTTCAAGTCTCATCTGTCCCACTACACCAGGCAGGGGATGAAAGTGCTCTGGTGAGTAAATGTCCTGGGATTAATTTGTTCTTTGTTGGTCCATTCCCAGTCCCCTCACTGTGAGCCAGCTGATCTGCTTGGGCCTATCATAGCCCATCCTTGGAGCTGGAATAAAAGGGTGTGTGCATGTGTGTGTACATGCGTGCAAGTGTAAAGAGGGCTCCTCTAGAAGCAGAAGAGGAATAAAGTTACCAGGAGAGAAGTATATGGATGCTGGGCAGCAAAATTACCAGCTGGCTTAACAACTTTCCACTGCAGAAAAAGAGCACAGCTCTCCCCCTTTATGTTGCAGGGATATGCATATCCCACTAGCTCTAGCCTCTTGATTCAGACACAGCTGGACTGCAGCTACTATCTCTACAAATAAAGGTCATGTTGACTTTCAAATCAGGGAGATAGAAGCACACACGGGTAGGCCCATACTGGGGAGGAGGTTGTGGTTCCTGCCGTCTCTGAGGCAGAATAGGGTCTGGTTCCCCGTATCTGTGAGATCTGGGTGGCACAGAACAAGCCAGGGTCAAAGGGGTGGCTTCCAGGAAAGACTCAATGGAATAATGTCTGGGTCATCCAGAGATACCTACCTGGAAGAGAGCTCAGGAAGCTGGGAGTCTTTTTCTGCTATCCCCCAATATGGCCTCTTGGAAAGGACAAAGTTCTGCGAAGTTAATCTTTTGCCGGCGAAGTCAGACACAAGTGAGCAGGTTAAGGTCCAGGCTATCTCCATCCATAGCATGAGAAATAGACTAAGCAATAGACACACTATCAAAGTCCTGAATTTGAGCTGTATTCCATTAATGATTTTCACTTTATATTGCTGCCCACAGAGCTGCGTGCCCTCACCTAATGTGTCATTGGGGAGTCATAAAGCCCTAGGCCTCCGTTTCCCTGAGCCGGCACAGCCCTTCACTTGTCACTCACCTAGGCTCCACCCACCTTCCCTACTCAAATCTATGTGACTACTACGTTGAAATATCAGGAGTTCAGACAGCAAGTTGGGATGTGGAGAAGTAACTAGGTTGTCAAACCCATGTGTTCCTGAGTTTCTTTTTTTTGGGGCGAGGTTTTTAAAAATTTATTTGTTCATGAGAGACACATGGAGAGAGAGGCAGAGATAGGCAGAGGGAGAAGCAGGTTCCCCAAAGGAAGCCAGACACTTAACCACTGAGCCACCCAGGTGTCCCGTGTTCCTCAATTTCAGAGCAAATTGTGAGGGTTCAGATAGATAGTGAGGTATACGTCCAAACACTGATCAAAATCCAGTTGCTCCCCAAGGGTCAGACAGTGGAATCGGGGCAGAAAATATGAAGATCAGGAAAAATAGCTACACTGACCACATACTTGGGCCTGTGGCAGTTCTATTAACACTCCAGGCTCCAGGAGTGTCAGAATGCAGGTTGAACAGCAACAACAAAAAGACACAATGATAGGCTCTGCTACAGGCCTGTGCGCTTCCTTTGTGGTTCCTGCATGTGATTACTGTCTATCTCATGCATCGTGAGGTAGGACAGGGATCGGGTCAGGGCTGCTCCCCGCCGCATCCTCAAAGCTGAATGCTGTGCCTGGAGCATAGTAGGTGCTCAGTGAGTACCTCCTGAATGAATAAAGGAACGGACAATTGTAAACCTCCAATGCACAGTGCTTTAAGTGAGTAAGGTGCAGGCTCTGATTCTCTGCTTTGAGGAAACAGACAGAAAGCAGCTAGGTGACAGCCAGCTCTGATCACCTCCACACCCCAGAGAACCTCCCAACTTGGAATGCTTCTCTCAAGAGGAAACGGGGCCAGTTCACGGCAAAGGATATCCTATAATGCTGCAAACTGACAAAGCCCTCAGCTGGTAGAGGACACTTCCAGTTCCCTTTACTGATGGGTTTCCCAGATGCTACTGGGTTGGCAAGTTAAACCTGCTCTGTTTGTGTGTGGTGTATTTCAAATGGATCCTTGTGAGTTGTTCTGGCTTCATACCTCACACCGTAAAAACCACTCAAGACTGAGATCATACCCACTCTGTTCCAGGCTCTGTCCCCTCACCATCCAGCCCACACATGCAGACAAGGGAATCACATTTTTCACCTCCAGCAGATCTGATGGATATGACCCTCAAACATTCATAAGAGGCTGGGATGTTGGGGAAGAGAGGGCCATGTAGTTTCCAGTTTTAAAGCCCCTCCTTGCCCTGCCCCTGAACCACAGTGGTTCTGATATGGGGAGTCCCCGTGGCCTCACAGCACATATGGGTCACTGGGCAAAGGTCTGCTAATCCCCCTGTTGCTGCTCCCCCACCAAGGCTCTCACAATTAATTCAGTGTTGCCAAGTCACGCTCCCTGAAACAGACCCTAGGACTCATTTCCAGGATGTTTTTGGCTGCCTGACAACCTCTTCCTGTTTTGGAAGCTAGAAAGTGACATTTAAAAAGCCAGGGAGGTTTCAGTGTTTTTTTGTTTTGTTTTTTTTAAAAAGATTCCATTGACTGAAGAGACAATGTGGAGTCTCTCAATGGCAGAGACATGCTCACCCCTGAGGAACTGTTGCCTACACTTAGACTAAGTGCCTCAGTGCCTCACTTTTTGGCCTGATCATTTCTGAAACTGTTTTCTCTCATGTTCCCATATTTTCCTCATGTGTCAGAGACGATGAAGTTGCTCCCACTTGTTAATCATGACACATTTCAAATGACCACAGAAGACAGTCTGAAAACACATTCTAAAGAAGGCTTGCTCTCTTCATGTGCACATTGGCTGAAAAGAATTCGCCAGCAAGATTTTCTTTCATTCAAAATGCCCAACCTCTGGTTTAATACTAAGCTAAGTGATTAAATAAATAAAAAGGTAGGATAGGGAATTAAAGATTCCACAGAGGTGCGCCTGGGTGACTCAGCCGGTTAAGTGTCTGCCTTCACTGTCCTAGTGTCAGGCCCTGGGATCATGGCCTGGGATCGAGAGTCCCACATTGGGCTCCCTGCCCAGTGGGGAGCCTACTTCCCCTTCTTCCTCTGCCTCTCTCCCTGCTTGTGCTCTCCCTCGTTTTTGTGCTTACTCTCTCTCCTTCTCAAATAAATAAGATCTTAAAAAAAAAAATTCTACCAAAACATGACCTTCACAATGGCAAGTGACATGGTTTCATGGTATCTTCCGACAAGACTACAGGGACCTAAGATGAGGCAGCTTATGACAGAACGGGGAAAAGTCCTGGTTACACTCTCACCACCTCCATTTGGAAAGGCAGGAACCCCTTTCCCTTGGAGCAGGAGCTAAGGAGGGCCATGGCCCCTGAGAAAGGGAAGGCAGCACCTGTGAAAGAGATGGGGCCGCTGCCTCATCTTATGATGGCCATAAGAATGGTGTCTGGACATCCTCTGTGCTTGGCACAGAGGGGAGACAGAGATTCTCCAGAAAACAGCTCTTGGAGATACAGCAGATGTCTTTTTCAAGGCCAAGTTCCCTTGTCAGATTTGAGGCTGGAAAGCCCTGTCACACCATGTTACTTTGTGAGATGAAGGCCCAGGTAGCCTTTAGATTAAGGGCTTGGTGCAAGCTCAGATGAAGCTGAGGAGTTTCATGATATGATGGATCTCTAAAAGTAAATGCCTCTTCTAAGGCAGCATGTGGCCAGAAAAAGTACCTCAATTGGTTCTCTGGCTATTTAGATTAAACTCTAATTGATCATGTGTTTCTTCAAACAGTCCTTTCATGTTTTATTTGCGCATGCAAGTCCTCAACGTTTGTCCTGATGAGAGGAATATCTTACGTTGCAGAACATTTTATGTGGTAGCTTTACTTCCCATATTAGCTGTGCTACTTACGGGCTTTGACTTTGGACAAAGTGCTTATCCTGCTTGGCCTGTTTCTTTAGTAGCAATACAGGAACAAACCAGTATCTATTTCCCATAGTAGTTGTGGGGATTAACCTAGTTAAGAATACACACAGTAGGCACTTCATAAATGGCAGCTGTACTACTACTAACAGTGAAAGCTTGGGACAATTCGCCAGCACTCACAAGTTTATTTGAAATGCAACAAAACATTTGTTCTTTGATATAGGGGTGGGTTAACTCATTCCTCAAAGCCTGAAAGGTTTTTGGTTTATTTTAAAAGAGCATTTATATGGACTTGAGATTTATTTAATTTGAGAGAGAGAGAGGAAGAGAGCGAGTGTGTGGCATGTAAGAGCAGGGGAAGGGCTGAGGGAGAGAATCTTCAAGCAGATTCCCTGTTAAGCATGGAGCCTGACATGGGGCTTGATCCCACAACCCATGAGATCAGGACCGAAGCCCAAACCAAGAATCAGATGCTCAACCAACTGAGCCACCCAGGCGCCCCCTGAACACATATGGACTTGAAAAAGCAAAACCAGATCCTACTTTTATATCTAATTAAGATAAAGTACATTCAAATACTAGATTGAATCAAATGATTAATAGGACAATTTTCTCCGATTTCTCCTTCCTTTCACAACACAAATTTTATTAGCAATGATCATTTATATATGCTAGATACTAGGCTATTTTTTTAAATAAATTTTTTATTGGTGTTCAATTTGCCAACATATAGAATAACACCCAGTGCTCATCCTGTCAGTGTCCACCTCAGTGCCCGTCACCCAGTCACCCCCACCCCCCCCACCTCCCCTTCCACCACCCCTAGTTCATTTCCCAGAGTTAGGAGTCTTTCATGTTCTGTTTCCCTTTCTGATATTTCCCACTTATTTTTTCTCCTTTTCCCTTTATTCCCTTTCACTATTTTTTATATTCCCCAAATGAATGAGACCATATAATGTTTGTCCTTCTCTGATTGACTTATTTCTCTCAGCATAATACCCTCAGTTCCATCCATGTCGAAACAAATGGTGGGTATTTGTCATTTCTAATTTCTAATGTCAATTTCTAATGTCATTCTAATGGGTGAGTAATATTCCATTGTAGATACTAGGCTCTTAATAGACATAGTTTGCAATTATTTTCTCCCATTCTGTGCATTGTATTTTCACTTTCTTTTTCTTAATCATTTTATTTTTTTCATCATGATAAGTGCACTCTTTAATTTCCATTCCCTATTTCCCCTATCCCTAACCTTAACCTTATTTTCTCCCTGGGAACCATTACTTTCTTCTTTAGTCTAGAGTCTGTTTCTTGGTTTGTCTTTTTCCCTTTGCTCATTTGCCTTCTTAAATTCCACACATGAGTGGGATCACATAGTATTTGTCTTTCTCAATTTCCCTCAGCATGATACTCTCTAGTACCACCCATGTTGTTGCAAATGGCAAGATTTCATTTTTTCAATGGCTGAAAAATATTCCATTGTATATATACCACATCTTCTTTATCCACTCATCTATTGATGGACACTTGGGCTGCTTCCATAGTTTAGCTATTGTGAATAATGTTGCTATAAACAGAGGTATAAATATCCCTTTGGATTAGTTTTTGTATTTTGGGGTTAAATACCCAGTAGTGAAATTACTGAATTATAGGGTAGTTCTATTTTTAATTTTTTGAGGAAACTCCATACTGTTTTCCACAGTGGCTATACCAGTTTGCACTCCTACCAATAGTTCACAAGGGTTCCCCTTTATCCACATCCTCACCAACACTTGTTTCTTGTGTTTTTGATTTTAGCCATTCTGATGGATATAAGGTGATATCTCATTGCATTTTGATTTGCCTTTCCATGATGATGAGTGATGCTGAGCATCTTTTCATGTGTCTGTTGGCCATCTGTATATCTTCTTTGGAGAAATGTCTATTTATGTCTTCTGCTCACTTTTGAACTGGATTATTTGTTTTTTGGGTATTGAGTTATATCAATTCTTTATATGTTTTGGATATTAACCCTTTATCAGATATGTCATTTGCAAATATTGTCTCCCATTCAATAGGCTGCCTTTTAGTTTGTTTCCTCCAATGTGTAGAAGCTTTTTATTTTGATGTCATCCCAATAGTTTATTTGTATTTTCACTTGCCTGAATAATTGCAAATTTAGCTTTGATAAAATCTTGCTTTTATATGAATCTATGGATACAGTCAACTTAAATATGTTAGTTGGTTTTGAAAAAAAATTTCCCTAAATTTCAATAACACTATTCCTTATCAAATGTATTTTATTGTATTAACACATATTCAAATTATCAAGTAGGTATTTCTTATAGAATGTAGTCTGTACAAAAAAGAATAAAGCCTAAATGATAATGTGACAGTTACTTTGGTTCTGTCATTTTATTCAGGTCATCAAGGAGGGTCCATCAGATTCAGTGGGAAGCTTGAGGGTCAAAGACCACCACTTCAGGCTACATTCTTTCTTATTTCACCCAGCAAGTCATAGGTCTGCTCTGAAATGTCAAAAGGTTCATGGACTCCATCTGGTGACAGCAGAGCTTGGAGGGCACCCCCATTTTCTTGGTTTTTCTTAAGGAAGTCAGCAATTACTTTCCACCGGGCAGCCTCTGTCTCTTCTTCTGCCCACCTGAATGGGGGCAGGAGTGTGGAATGCAGAAGAGGGACTACACAGTCATGGTAAACCAGGAGAAACATGGCCTTCAGGAACTCTTTGTCTCTCTGGGAAAACACCACCAACACAAATGAATGTGAAATAAATGACATCATTAGCTTTTAAGTGTTAAATTCTATTAACTCTGTAAACTAAAGTTTATCTAAGGGTAGGGATGGAGGGTGTCATTAATATCTGGCAAGTAACTAACTCTGAACCAGCTACTCAGTCAGGAAACAGAATTCTCTGAAGTGGATGCAAGCAAGAGTCACCTTGGAGGAGAGATGAGCTGTTGTCCTCTTTGAGAGTCTGGGAGAGACTCAAGACTAGCATGTCTCCTGAGCTTCCCTGAGGGCATCTCACACATTCCATCAAGGACATTGGGGTGCTGAAATCTAATTCTGGTGACAAGGGTGTGGTTCCAGGTAAACATAACTAAAACACAATATGAAGTCAGCTGTATCCACTTAATTAGATTACAGCCTATCAGAGACAATGTCAAGTTGTTATAGGAGAAGGGTGGCATGAAATCCAGAGAAGGAGATCCTAGGAGTAAAAGTGTGCAGACCCTCTCCAGATAACAAGGGTACTGCAGTATGGACACAACCAGTCAAACCCTGACACTGACAGGCTGGGGAGCACATCAGTCTGAAGGTAGAGATATTTATACACAGCAGATCTACACATAGATACCACCCTTCCAAGCAACCATGTGTGTGTGTGTGGGGCAATTTCTACAGGCCTGAGACCCAGCACGTTGTTCACTGCTGTCCTAGAAAAGCAGTACACCTGCCAGTTTTAGCAAAGGTCAAGTGTAAACAGTACTGGTCAAATGGAAGCTCAAATAAGGTTACAACACACTTTTACAACATATAGTGTCTGTGTCTGTGTGTATGTATATACACATATATTATGTATAATACAGTTTATGTTTCTTAAAATTTTTAGGAGTTTTGGTTTGTTCTCCTATGTTCCTTGTAGTTAATTAACACTTTAGACTTGAAATCCAAAAACCATGGACCATGAGTCAAATGTGGCCTACTACCTATTTTTATAAGTAAAGTTTTACAAAAATTCAGTCATGCTCAGAGTTTACAGAAGTCTGCAGCTGCTTTTGGACTACACTGGCAGAGTGGAGTATTGTACTAGAGACCTTACTGCCTACAAATCCAAAAAAATTTTCTATGTGGCTCTTCACACGAGAAGTTTGTCAACCCTGGATTAGAGCAGTGAAGCCATTACTCACTGATTAATACAAGCTGTTTGGTAATCACCAAGCGTCCATGGTAATGTAAGCATGAGCCATGCATTTTTTCAATGTATTAGACTGGTTAGGCCAATTTTCTTTTTCCTTCTCCTTAAATGATATGGACTTTGAGAGCTAGAGGAACCTTTCTTTAAGAGAAATTTGATAGCCAACTGGAGACTTTGTTTAGAAACTTCTCCTCAAATAACATTCAGTGATCTGAAACGATTGTTTTGATCAATTATTTCTTTTCACATTGGAAATCACTCAACCATACCCTTCTTGGAACATGTTTTTGCAACCACGATGACACAGTTTAACTGGTTAAGAGAGACTAGGACTATGGCTACTTTGGCTAAGACAGAGGCATTATTAGCATGTGTAAGCAAGCCGTGAGCTCTGCAAACATTCAGTTCAGTGTGGAAAACCGCATTACCTTCTCTGATCTTTTTAATGTGCTTTCTTTCTCAGCCCAGGAACTCTAAAAAGCAAATCAATATGTTATATTAATCCTAGTATTCACAAGCCTTTGCCACACTTCTGTGACTTCATGGTAATTTAACGTATGGATAGGGCTAAAAAACCTGTACGGGCCCTACATGTATAAGTGAATCTATAGGTACCAAGTGCTAACAACCCAGAACCAGACCAAATGGGCTGTGAAAGTTGCCTTAGAAGCATCATGATTCTTAGAAGTTGAAACTAATTTAAGAACAGAATCAGTGAAACACTAACACATTCTTGCAAAATGCATAAACATTGCACCTGAACAGTAAAGTACCATTAAGGTTTTAAAGTCAGATGATAATGAACATAGAGAACTCTACCAAATACCATATTTCTTTGCAATTCTGTCTGCCATGATGATGACAGGGGTCAGAGGGAGATAAAAGGAAGTATAGCTTTGCAAGTAAATATCCCCATCTGTCCACAAAGCTTCACACAAGCTTCTTTAAAGAAATAAAAAAAAACCTCCCAAAGTTCAATTAATCCCACAGAAATACGAACTGAAGATTTTTTCAGCATCAGTTCTGAGCAAACTATGAGCAAGGAGGGATGTGCCCATTCTCCCAGTTGCTTCCTCTAGGCCTCCATTTGGTGCCCAGTTGTGGGTATTCTCCTGTTGTGCCTGATTTCATGGATTCCATGAAAGCATCAGCTCTTGTCTCAGTTGGGAGGCCTGGGGGTGAATATGACATATGGCACCAAGAACAAGATTCTCCATGAAATGAAGGAGAAGTTTCCTATCGAGAGACTACAGACTGTTCCTCTAATGAGCCATGTCTTGGACGGTCATATTTACCGTAATCTATTACGATGAATGGTCAGTTATTACCATGAAAGAACTACCTGATGAGACTGTGGTCCACTATCCTATTGACTGCTGTACCTGTGGGTCCCGGAGAGTTTGAAGAGGACCCTAGAGAGGCAGGGTGCTTTACTAAACAGGTCAGGTGCTATTATTAAAACACCACCAACAAACTAAACTTAGCTAAGTTGACGCTAGAAGGCTCACACACTTCATGATATAAACTTTAAAAGGTACCTGGCTTCACATAACTATCAGTTAGTAACGTTAGACTTAACATTGAGTAAAATTTGTCCATTGTTTCTTAGTTGTGTCAAGGTCCCACTTCATTTTTCACTGAGCTACCAGCAAGCAGTAAGGTGTCTCACAGTAACTCAGTGGTGAATAGTATGTGTGTGTGTGTGTGTGTGTGTGTGTGTGTGTGTGTGTGTGTCGGGGGGGGGGGTTACTACTATACACTAAGATCTGTTTCTTTCTTCCTTCTGGAGCAAACAGAAGACTCCATCTCCTAGCTCCCTTGAAGTTAAGTGGGGCCATGTGACTGGTTCTGGTCATTGAAACGTGAGTAGAAATGGCTTATGCCACTTTAGGGCAAAGGCAGTGGAAAGCCCAAGGACAATCCTCTATTCTCTCTTTTCCTGCAGATGCAACTGGCAATAGAGGAAGCCACTTGTTCCAGATGATGCTGTAAGAAAGTGGAACCTCCACCAGCCTGCATCCTTGGGTGACTATGGAGCAGAGTCTTACATTGATCCATGCTGGGTAGGCGCCATGAGTGAGAAATCAACCTGTATTAGCTACCACTGCCCAGGCTGGCTTAACCTAAGTAACACGGTATGCCATGAAAGAAGGCTCAAGAGTACAAATAAAGCACTCTTTTTTATTTTTATTGTTTATTGTACAAATAATTAATTTTGGAAAAGTTAAGAGAATACAGGTAAACAAAATAACTCATGATCCAGAGGTAATCCTATGTATTATCTTTCTAGAGTATATTCTTCCAGTTATTTTTACAGGCAGATATATAAATGTAAATATATATATTTAAATACACTTAACTACAACTCAAATTTTTTTCACTTTAATAATGTATATGATCAACTTTATCTACACGCCTTTTCTTGAGCCTGTGGCATATCTAGACATACCCAGAGCAGACCTGTAGTGCACTTCTCTGGGCTATCTGCTCATCAGGAAATGTGGAATTTAAACTAGGTTAGCCCTAAGGTTCTGTCCTAACTCCAATGCCCAGACTCTATGAATGCTACACACCTAGAGAAATATGCCAGTGCCCTACACAGTGCCTTAGCCACAGTGAGGTCTCGTAAACTATTTGTCGAATGAATCAATGGACCTGTGTTCTGTATAATGAATAAACATGATACTAGTGACTTTATAAGGGAAAAAAGAAAAATTCTGCATTATCTAATGTGAGTGCCATATGAACTTGTCTGAAATTATGGCTAATCATATGCCATTAAGTCTTTTTTGCAGAAAACTTCATTGTTACTGTTGACACCCCAGACCTAGCCAAACCATTACATGAAATCAGCTTTCAAGTCTAATAAAAATCTTTGTAGGTGATTACTTCCTCCTTCCATTTCTGTCAGGCCCACTGGACCTCTATTCTTATAGATAGGAATCACCTCCTAGCATAGCTCACCTCCCTTCTGCACATGTACTTTTCTACCTGTGTGTCAGGAGCTTTCCTAAAGCAGAACCCTGTACAGATTACCCACCACCTACCATATACTCTTCACTGGCAATGTGAGAATCAGATCAACTCTGCCCAACTGCATATGACGTTCTACATGCCAAAGTGGATCCTTTGCTCTTCTATTACTCGCTATTCCTTCCTGCTTCAAAACATCGGTTCATGGTGATCCTTCTACCTGTAATGTCCTCCCTTTCATCTCAGCACATCAAAATTTGATTTGGCCCCAACTTTTTATTAAGTCTTTCTCACCAAGAACCTCTTGTGAAAAACACTTATCCTCATTTGCTGCCCTCTTTAAATATTCAAGGTCCTGGATTATACATCCCCAGTGGCACTTACCATGTTATCAGAGTACTGCCTTGAAGCCATAATGGACTCGTAATATTTGTTGACTGATATATTAAGCTAAACTTTATGAAACTGACATTTTTGAAAGTCACAAAATGGCTAAAAATTAGAGATTTTATAGGGTTCAAACTAATACCCAGTTGCAATTTCATATAAGCAGATAGTATATGTTGAATTAAAACAAAACTGATAGGGACACCTGGGTGGCTCAGTGGTTTAGCGCCTGCCTTCGGCCCAGGGCATGATCCTGGAGTCACAGGATTGAGTCCTGCATCGGGATCCCTGCATGGAGCCTGCTTCTCCCTCTGCCTGTGTCTCTGCCTCTCTCTCTCTCTCTCTTTCTCTCACTCTTTCTCTGTGTCTCTCATGAATAAATAAATAAAATCTTCAAAAAAATGATATATGTACCCTGATTCTCCTCTGAAAGCTCAGTCTATTTATCTAACAAACCATTTTGGATTTTTGCTTAGGATACAATCAGTGGCCATCTTAAGTCAAGGAATAAAGAATAGGAAAGAGATTGCAATAGCGTACATAGCAGATACTCCATCTGCTTATTGGGTCAGGGGAAGCAGCCCTGGGAAATAGTATTCATACTAAGGAAGAAAGGATGAGACCAAGTTAACTAGACAATGTACAGGGGTTGGGAGACACTGTCCAAATTGGAAAAACAATCAAACCAACGCTAGAGCAGGTGTCAGAACTCACTAACATGGTATGTTCAATTGTTTTCAGAACCCATCAGGTTTCTATCATGATGTGTGCTACCCACCCTGAGTGCATCCATCATGTCAGGCTGCTCCAAGAGCTTGGGGAAGGTGGCCAACACTGGGTTACTAATTAAATCTGAAATACAAAAGAACAAAAAGGATTTTATATAAACTTCATCCAATGTATTTGACTGCAACAGAAGTAAAAACATTCATTCAGACAAAAATTATTATGCTACATGATTTGTTGATAACACATTCTATACATTTTAACTTCTAGGAGGGCTCAAAACTGTCTGCTCAATCTCCATCCACCCCTAAATTCATACTCCAGGGAGTTATGAAATGAGTCTTGTACCAAGTAGACAGAGCTTTTAGGGTGAAAGTAAAGTGGCTCTGAACAGAATAAAACTAGAAAATTTTGTTCTGCTTTCTTTGCTGTTTTCCAACCTCTCTTTCCTCCTTATGACATAACTGAAGTATGGTAAAAGTAACTAGAGAAGTACAACTCAACACCAAAAAACCAAATACTCCAATTAAAAAATGGGCAAAAGACATAAGCAAACATTTCTCCAAAGAAGACATACAGATGGTCAACAGACACATGAAAAGATGCTCAATATAACTAATCATCAGGGACATACAAATCAAAACTACAATGACAGGAGCACCTGAGTGGCTCAGTTGGTTAAGTATCCAACTCTTGATTTCAGCCTAGATCATGATCTCAGGATCATGAGATTGAGCCCTGCATTGGGCTCCGAGCTGAGTGTGAAGTCTGCTTAAGATTCTCTCTCCTTCTCCCTCTGCCCCTCCCTGCCCCTGCAATCTCTCTCTCTCTAATAAAAAAGAAACACAAACCACAATGAGATAACACCTCATACCTGTCACAATGGCTAAAATAAAAAGCACAAGGAACAAGTACTGGCAAGGATGTGGAGAAAATGGAACCCCCATGCACTGTTGGTGGGAATTCAAATTGACACAGACACTGTGGAAAACAGCATGGAGGTTCTTCAAAAAATTAAAAATGGAATTATCATATGATCCAGCAATTCCCCTACTGGGTATGTACCCAAAGAATCTGAAAAGATGTATGTGCCTCCATATTTATTGCAGCATCATTCACAGTAGCCAAATTATGGAAGCAGCCCAGTATCCACAGACTGATGAATAGATAAAGAAGAGATACACACACACACATACACAGAGGACTATTATTCAGCCATAAAAAGAAGGAAATCTTGTCATCTGCAATAACATGGATGGATCTAGAAGGTAAAATGCTAAGCAAAATAATTCAGAGAAAGACAAATCACATATGATTTCAATCATATGTAGAATTTAAGAAACAAAACAAACAGACAAAGAAAAAGAGACAAAATGAGAAACAGACTCTTAACCATAGAGAACAAATTGATAGTTATCAGAGAGGAGGTGCGTGGGGGATGGGTGAAATAGATGAAGGGGATGAAAAGTACACTTATCGTGAAGAGGACTGAGTAATGTATAAAATTGTTGAATCACTATATGTACACCTGAAACTAATATAACACTGAATATCAAATATACTAGAATTCCTGCTGAGCTGGAACCAGTAAGTGCCGGGGGACAGGAGACACGGTGCAAGCTGCTCAGGAACTGACTCCAGTCCTGGAGTCAGAAAGGACCCCGGAACTGGTGTTTGGGGTCAATGGATGGTGGTGGATGAAAATGAAAGGAATCAGGAGTTGAGATTTCTAGCGATAGTCCTAAATACTGTGTAGGAGAATACTGATATTTCACAATAAATAATGGCACATGAGACACCTTTGCAAAGAAGCACACCAGAAAGGACACTCTTAAAATGACATGGGCAATATATTTTGCCACCTTGCATCCTCAGTAGAGAAAAATCCTTCCTCTAGGTCTTATCAGGGTTATTCTGATGGTCAGATTCAAATGATGAAATTGGTTCTGAGTAACCTCCTTCCCAACAGGAAAGCTAATAACCCTCTAAGCAGTCTTATCAGTCATGAAGTTTCTTTCGAGTTACTGAAATAAATTCAAAGGCAAGCGATGATGAAAAAGTTCAAAGTGTCCTTCCCTTGGAGTTATAATTGTTCCTTGAGAAATGGTGGTACCTCCCTGTTGTAGAGTTCCATTTCTCTCTCTTAAGTCCTGGGAAAGGACTCCTGTCTAACCATGAATTCTACTTGTCCACAATTGCTAAACCATCATAGGGCTCTTGGTCCTACTCACTCTGTTTCAGCCACACTGGCCTGCTTTCAACTGTAATCCCTCCAACATACTTGGGTTGTTTTGCCTTGGGTCTTCAGATACACTGGCCGCTCTGCTCAGATAGGCTCCTTTCTCAGGTCTTATCTTAAATATTACTTGCCTAGAGACTTCCCTCAGGTCTTCCTAGTGTATGTTCATGTTGGCTTTCTTCCTTTAAAATACTTATTTTATAAGGTTGAAAAGGATTATTTATATAATCTTGTGTTTGAAGTCTGTCACGCCACCAGGGTGAGGATGTATCTGTTACAACTGTCACTGGGCCTACTACATGCTTGGCATATAGGAAGCACTCTATACATATCTGCTTTCTAATTTACTGAATTCAAAGACTATTCATTAGAATTAAACTATTTTTAGAGGTAATTTTTTTTTTAAGGTTTTAGTTATTTATTACAGAGGGTAGGGGAGAAGGGAAAAGCAGAGGGAGAAGGACAAGCAGACTCCATGCTGAGCACAGAGCCCAACATGGGCTCAATCTTAGGACCCTGAGATCATGACCTGACCTGAATGCAAGAGTTGGATGCTTAACCTATTGAGCTACCCAGGCACCCCTAAAGGCAATTCTTATAACATATGTATATCTCTTTGCAAGTTTAATCATGTGTGATAACTCATTGATTTTTTAAAATTATTTTTTAACAATTTACTTGGAAAAAGTTTCAAGCTTACAAAGAAGTTACAAGAATAAAAATAGAACACTGGAGTACCTTTTATCTGTATTTAATTTTAACTAATCTGTTGACATTTAACTTCACACATTAAGAATCAGTTATTTTGGGTGATTTTGGTCTCTTCCCAAAAAGATGATGTACATACCAAACATGTGGTATAAACATATTATTCAAGACACCGAGGGGAAATATGATTATGTCTGAGTTTTAGGATCTCGAATCTCCATAATTTGTAATGTAAAAATATGCATATTGTAAAGAACTGAATATATATTGAGCTCACACAGGATATATATATATATATATACAGGTGTACAATGGGGTACAATACTGTGCAACGAGGTAGTTTATTTATTTACTTTAAAATATTTTATTTATTTATTCATGAGAGACATAGAGAAAGAGGCAGAGTCATAGGCAGAGGGAGAAGCAGGCTCATGTGGGACTCAATCCTGGGACTCCAGAACCACAACCTGAGTCAAAGGCAGACACTCAACTGCTGAGCCACCCAGGCGTCCCTCGAGGTAATTTATTGACACTGATGCTATTCTAAATATTTTATTCCAAAAAATAAATATTTTATTCCAAATGTTACCTTCAGAAGCAGAAGATAAAGGCTGGCGTAGGTTACATTTACTCAAACATGATGCATTACTATATATAAGGAAATTGCAAAGACTCTTACCAGCACTTTGCATGCTCATCCTGTCTTTCAGGAGTACATCTCCAAGAATTTGGCGATAAAATATCAACAAATGAATAGTACACATACTTCCAATTAATGTTTCTGGCAGTAAACTGTTAAAGAAGAAAAATATGTATTCATTAAACAATTCCCTACAATCTCACCTACAGTGTTTTTTTAAATATATACTTACTACTTTAATGAACAGTTTCAAGTTTTGCTTCATTATTGGAAAAAAGTTTAAACAGTTTTAAAGAAAATTCCCACTATAAGTTGCCTACAGTAAGCCTCAGAAAACTACTATTTCTATGTGTACACTTTCAAATCTGAACTCTGTTTTGCCATTCTTGTGTTTCCATTTTAGGGCATTCACCCATGTTATATGTTAAGTAGAGAAGAAAAGTCACCAATTACATGTTTGGGGAAGAAGGGGATTAGTCAGCTACCAGTTTTGACAAAGCCTTGTAGCCACTCCTCCTGATATGATGAATGAAAAAGGACACAGAGGAGTTCAGACTGTTCCGTGGTGCCTGGTGGAATGTGGGAGGGGTGTGGCAGATCTGGACTGAATTCTGACTTTTCTTCTTCCTAGCTATGTGGCTTAGGGTTAATTATTGTCCTTTTGTTTTGGTTTCCTCATTTTAGAATACAGAGAGTAATACCTCTGTTTCAGAAGCTTACTAAAAGGATTAAATTGAGGTAAGTGTGAAGTACTTAATGTAATGTCGGGTCCATAGTAAGGGCTCAAAAAAACAAAAAAAGAAAAATTCAATATTGATGGTAAGTTTGTATCAGTTTAAAATGGATTCCTATAACTTTAAGATGTTATATGGAATCCCCATGATAACCACAAAGAAAAAAATCTATAGAATATACACAAAGGAAATGAAAAAGGAATCAAAATGTGCCACTACAAAAAAATTAGTCAAACAAAAAAAAAATAAAAATAAATAAAAATAAAGGAAGGCATTAAGGGAGGAAATGAGGCATAGAAAAGTCCCCCAGAAGATGTACAGAAAACAAATCATAAAATGGCAGTACTAAACATTCCCTATCAGTGATTACTTTAAAAATAAAAGGATTAAACTCCCCAGTCAAAAGATACAGAATGAGAGAAAAAATAGGATCTAACTATATTCTATATACAAGAGACTCACTTTAGATTTATGGACACTCATGGGTTGAAAATGAAAGGACAGACAAAGATACTCCATGCAAATAGTAAACAAAAGAGAGCAGGGGTGGCTATCTTAATAGCAGACAAAACAGACTTTAAAAAAAAAGTGTTAAAAAGACAAAGAAAGATATTATATAATGATAAAAGGGTCAATGCACCAAGAAGATATAAAGATTATAACATACACAACAAATATTAGAGATACTAAGTATATGAAGCAAACATCAACAAAACTGAAGAGAGAAATACACAGATCTACAATCATAGTAGGAGAATCTAATACACCACTTTTAATAAAGAACAACCAGACAAAAAATAAATAAGGTAATAGAAGACTGTAGACCAACTGTAACTAAAGAAATATACAGAACACTTCACTCAGTTAATAGCAGAATACACATTTTTCTCAAGTGTGCGTGGGATATTTTCCAGGATAGATCATATATGAGGCTACAACACCAGTCTTAATAATTTAAAAGACTAAACTCATACAAAGTATATTTTTTGATCACAAGTGAATGAAATTAGAAATCAACAGAAGAAAAAATAGAAAATTCACAAATATGTAGAGATTAAACATCACACTCTTAAGCAATCAATGGCTCAAAGAGGAACTCATAAGGAAAATTAGAAAATATCTGGAGACAAGTAAAATGAAAGCATAACATACCAAAACTCATGGAATACAGTGAAAGCACTGCTAAGGAATAGTTTATAGCTATAAATGCTTACATTAATAAAGAAGAAAGATCTCAAATCAACCACCTAACTTTGAATCTTAAGGAACTAGGAAAGAAAAAAAACAAATGAACCTAAATATAGCAAAAGGAAAGAAATAATAAAGAGTAGAGCAGGGATGAGCAAAATAACAGAAAACAACATACAAAATCAATGAAAGCAAGAGTTGGTTCTTTGCAAAGATCAACAAAATCAATACTGTTAGCTAGAGGACTAAGAGAAAAGATTCAAGTTATAAAATCAGAAATGAAGAGAGATGCTACTACTCATTTTACAAAAATACAAAAAGGATTGCAGACAGAACTATGAATAATTGTATATCCACAGGTTGGATAATCTAGATGAAATGGACAAATTCCTAGAAACACACAACCTACCAAGGCTGAATCAGGAATAAATAGAAAATCTGAATAGACATAACTAGTAAGGAGATTGAATCAATAATCAAAGACTTTCCAATGAATAAAACGCCAGGACCAGATGGCTTCACTGGTAAATTCTATCAAATATCTAAAAAATTAATATATATCCTTTTCAAACTCTTCCATAAAATTGAAAAGGAAGGATTACTTCCACAATCATTCTCTAAGACCAGCATTATCCTGTTATTGAAGCCAAAGACACACAAAACTACAGATCAATATCCCTGATGAATATAGATGCAAAAATCCTCAACAGAAACTATCAAACAGAATTCCACAGCACATTAAAAGGTTTATACACTATGAACAAGTGGGATTTATTCCTAGAATGCAAGGATGGTTCAACATTAGAAAAATCCATGTGATATACCACATTAACAGAATGAAGGAAAAAAACCCCATAGGATCTTCTCAACTGATGCTGAAAAAGAATTTGAGGGATTCCTGCATTGCTCAGCAGGTTGAGTGTCTGCCTTTGGCTCAGGGTGTGATCCCAGAGTCCCGGAATCAAGTCCCACATTGGGCTCCCTGCATGGAGCCTGCTTCTCCCTCTGCCTATGTTTCTACTTCTCTCCCTGTCTCTCATGAATAAATAAATAAAATCTTAAAAAAAAAAGAATTTGACAAAATTCAATACCTTTTCATAATAAAAACACTCAACAATCCTAGGAATAGAAGAAAACTACTTCCACATGATAAAGACCATATATGAAAATCCCACAGCTAACATCATATTCAATGGTGAAAGACCACAACCTTTTTCTCTAAGATCAGAAACAAGACAAGGATGCCTGTTTTCACCATTTGTGTTCAACATAGTACTAGAAGTCCTAGCCAGAGCCCTAAGCAAGAAAAAGGAGCAAAAGGCATCCAAATTGGAAAAGACAAGAAAAATTATCTCTGTTCACAGACAACATGGTCTTATATGTAGAAAACCCGAAAGCTTCCACAAAAAAACAGTTTAAATAGACAAATTCAACAAAGTTGTAGGATATAAAATCAGCATACAAAAATTAGTCACAGAGACACCTGGGTGGCTCAGCGGTTGAGCGCCTGCCTTTGGCCCAGAGCTTGCTCCTGGAGTCCCGGGATCGAGTCCCATATTGGGCTCCTTGTGGGGAGCCTGCTTTTCCCTCTGCCTGTATCTCTGCCCCACTCTCTCTCTGTGTCTCTCATGAATAAATAAAATCTTTTAAAAAAATTAGTCATGTTTCTATACATTAACAATGAACAGTTTGAAAAGAAATTAAAACCAATTTCATATACAATAGCATCAAAGAGAAAATATTTATAAAAATAGAAATAAAATTTCAATATTATTTCAAAAATAATAATCTGAAACATGACAAGTGGGTGCTTTAAAATCCTCACATGACACACACTAAGTGCCTACTGCCTACTGGGATATATTGAGCATAAGAGCTAAGTTAAAAGATACTCAAGGAAATGTCTTGAATCATTTTATTTTTTATTTTTATTTTTATTTTTATTTTTTTCCAGTAGTTAATTTTATTTGTTCAAGGCTCATATTGCAAGCATTAAACCAAGCATGGGCTTTGATTCTGTGAGCCCAGATTCACATATTTAGGAGGATAAAAACAAACTGTGATCCATGTATATGGATGAAAAACTAAAGGCTCACAGTTAATCACATCATGGTTTTAAATTTCTACAGCCTAGAAGCCAGAAGTCACAGATCTTTTAGGTCTTTCTGGATATCCCACAAGGTATCTGCACTTTTCTTGAGCTGGGCAACCTCATCATCCTTCAGCTTCTGATTGATCACACTGGTTAAGCCCCGAGTGTTCAGAATACACGGAAGACTCAGGAAGACTTCGTTCTCAATACCATACATGCCCTTCACCATTGTTGACACTGGATGAATCCTGGAGAGATTTTTCAACGGGGATTCAATGAGATCAGCCACACTTAATCCAATAGCCCAGTTGGTATATCCTTTTAGCTTGATGACTTTCAACCACCATCTTATGTACTTCCTTCTAATTTTCACTGTCGTTGTCTGTTCCCATTTTCTGGATTCAGTTCCTGAAGAGAAACACCTGCCACATTCACTCCACTCCACACAGCCACACTTGAGTCGCCATGTTCTCCCAAAATCTATCCATGGCAGCTGCTGGGATGAATGCCAAGTTTTTTAGCCATAAGATAGCAAAATCTAGCAGAATCCAGATTACACCCACTTCCAATGACACGGTGCTTGGGTAGTCTACTTAGTTTCCAGGTAACATATGTAAGATATCCACTGGGTTGGAAACCACAATTATGATACAATCAGGACTGTACTTGACTATCTGAGGAATAATGAATTTGAAGACATTAACATTCCTTTGCACCAGATTGAGGTGGCTCTCTCCCTCCTGCTGGAGGACTCCTGCAGTCACCACCACAATCTTAGAATTGGCAGTCACAGAGTAATCTTTATCTGCCACAATTTTAGGTGTCTGTAGAAATAAGCTCCCATGCTGTAGATCCATCATTTCTCCTTTGAGTTTATCTTCTAAAACATCCACAAGGGCAAGTTCATTAGCCAGAGACTTTCCCAGAATGCTGATGGCACATGCCATACCAACTTGTCCAACACCCACTACAGTGATCTTATTGTTTGGGATTGCAGCCTCTTCTTCTGCAACTGGTGCAATCAGTTTTTCCTTAAGAGTTGCCTTTGTGCCCCGAGACCAGCAGCTGTAAGGGTCGCGCGAAGGAGACCAGGTTAACTGCGCACATCTCCTCCAGCGCAGGATCCGCAAGGAGAGAGCTCTTGAATCATTTTAAATATACATTTTCTAAACATAAGAAATCTTGAAAACCTTGCAAACAATGTCCTTTATCAAGGAGGCAAATGTCTTTGGGCTAAGAAAAACCACCAAAAGTTTAAAAAGAGACTTTTTTTTTTAAGATTTTATTTACTTATTCATGAGAGACACAGAGAGAGACAGAGAGAGGCAGAGACACAGGGAGAGGGAGAAGCAGGCTCCATGCAGGGAGCCCGATGAGGGACTCGATCCCGATCCCGGGTCTCCAGGATCATACCCTGGACTGAAGGCAGCGCTAAACCACTGAGCCACCCAGGGGGCCCGAGAGACTTTAACTTTTGTAAATTAATCCTTTACTTTAATTTCTAGAATAAGTATTTTAGAAGGGAACATTAGTCACAGAGGTAGAGTTCAGGTTTCCAGCCTGTTGGAAGTAAATAGAATGAATGTAATGTCAATGGTGGTGGAGGAGCAATGGATATCCCAGGGGTAGGTTCATGGAATTTAGTAAGTATCCTTGACCACTTCCTAATCAACTCTTGCATTTCTAGAAATATCCAAAAATGCATGACAGGTTCTCTTCCATTCATATATGGCATTTGGTACACAAAGTTAGAAATCATTGTTTTCTAATCCGGCTACAATGCTAGTCTTGTGTCTGATCTGGATTTCAAAGACTGGTTGCAGAGGACCATATAAGCTGCCTTGATGCTGCCACATGCCTTCTTGGTGTTCAGCTGCAATTCTTAAGGCTTGTTCCACATCCTGTCCTCTGGTCTATGGCTCATTTGGGCAGTGTTTCAGCTGCATGCCCAAACCATGTCTCATGCTGAAGAACAGCCATTGATTTTGCTAGAGGAAGGGGTGTAACCTTCCTTTCATTTTTTCCTCACCTCTCATGGACCCGCCTGCTCTATCTGGCTGGCATCACTGCCAGCCTGTGGTAGAGGCCTTCGTTCCTCCCACAGTGTAGGCACTCCTTTCCTTCTGGCACATCCCCATAACATGAGGCAGTACAGCTGCACTTTATTAGTTTTCTTTAGGGAAATCTTCTGATTTTCCCAAACTCAAGAAGACCAGAAAGCTCTGAGCTACTGAGATAGGCTATGCTGAAGAAGTAAAAATATACATCTTTCTGAACTCACAGATACACCAGCAAACGCTGATGGCAGAAGTGCAATGAACAGAATCATGTAATCATGGGCCCCAGGCTACTAACACTATTACCTCATTTATTTTTAGAAATAATACAATGGAAGTGAAAGAGAAAAAGCAAGCTAGGATACATCAAAAAAGCAAAGACAAATAAACAAGTTTATAGCAAATTTATACACATACACATAGCCTACTTCTACAGACCAGTATTTCTTGGTATCTGTGCTGAACTAATACACTGAGAGTCGTCAAAATTCAGAGGCTTTCAGGGGTTTAAGAGCATACCTTTGGCCAAATCATATCAAGATATAAAAAAAAAAAAAACATTGAAAAATAGCTCCAAAATTAGAAAGGCAAGTCTCGGTGAAACAAGGATTCTATGTGTTCCCTTATTTGCCTCATGCCAAGAGGGTCACCATGATTACAACTGTCTCCACAAAAGAAGTCCCATGGGCAGGATTCTGGTGCTGTTTCTTTAGTAAAGGAGACAAACTGGGGCACCTGGGTGGCTCAGTCAGTTAAGCACCTGCCTTGGGCTCAGGTCATGGTCCCAAGATCCAGCCCCTCATTGGGTTCCTTGCTCACCAGGTAATTTGCTTCTCCTTCTCCCTCTACCCCTCCCCTCCAACTCATTTTCTTTCTCTGTCTCAAATAAATAAATCTTAAAAAAAAAATAAAGGAGACAAGTCTACATGGATTAATTTGCATTTTTGCAGGTCTTCAGACATCCAAAGGCATACACACGTGAGACTGCTGGTTGGTGAAAGGGCAGTGTGAAGCCAGCTAGCACGGGCACTGGGTAAAAATGGGTGGGAAGGCAAACTCTCAGTGGGCTTCCCATCCTTGGGTCTGTACACATTGTTGTATGTCCCTTGGCATAATGTTAAAAGCCTCTGTCCTTTCTCCTTCAAGCAGAGGATTCTGGCCAAACAAAGGTGAAGTTCTTAAGCAAGGGAGGGTGGGGAGAGAGGTGGGATGTACTTTTGAAGGAGGCAGTCAGGGGAGGAGAGGGGGCTGAGATGGATCAGTCCTGCCTCAGTCTCTACCCTCCAGGGTGTGCAGGCTCAGGGCAGAGATACCCAAAATTGTCCATGCTGGTGCCCAGCCTCTCACTGTGGACCTACAGCACAGCCCTCGCACCACAGCCCATGGGCTCTGCAGTGAGGCATGGGGCCTCTAGATTCTCTGAGCCCATGGCCTGGTCTCTGTGAGAGCCAGCCTGAACCTCAGCTGCACTGGAGGGTTGCCTCAGTCCATACTCGACACTACCAAGCATACACACTTCTGGGTCATGCAAAGTGGAGTGGCAATTCAAGACAGGTCCCCCCCTGGGCTCTGGGAGGAGAGAAGAGCACACCCCAAGACAAGGTGAGGGAACTTTAGGGACAGCAGGAGGCAGAGCAGACGTCTGAAGTACACTTTTACACTAACAGGCAGATTCCTACTTTGAAGTTCTTTAGCAAACATTTTTCCGGTGCCTCGTATATGCTGTGATCAAACAAGCACACCTCAGTTCCTGGGGTCTGGAGGGCAAGGACTCAGGACCCTTCTTTGAGAACCAGTATGCATAACACTCACTGCTTTGGAAGCATGGGCCTGCCTACCTGACCTCTGCACCACCCAGTCATACCTGATCTCTAGATTGTAAAAAGTATCTTGGAACCAGGATCTGGGGCCAAAGCAACACTATTAAGAGTTGTGCTTGAAAGACACACTTGGGAGTACTTGGGGACTCCTGGAGGCTTACCAATGAGATGAGGAGTGGGAGGCTGAAGAAGCAGAAGAATGAAGCCAAACAGGATTATGGCTTTTCTTTTACAAAGACTGCTACTGTGCTGCTGCTGCTTTTTTTTTTTTTTTAAATCTTGAAAAATAACTATTTTCCAAGGAAAGATTGGTGAAAAAGGGAATTTATAAGTGCTATAAACATCCCGGGGGGGGGGGGGAGTCAAGAGAATGAGTAATACCCATGAACACATCATTAAGGCTATTGAAAGATTTAACTGTTAATACTAGAATTATAAATCACACTTAAGTATCAGATATAAGAATGAGGAGTATTTAAACTAAGGGCATGATCCAGAACAAGAAAAGCAACATTTTAGGAGGCTATGCCAAGTTTTCATCCTATTACTCTGTTTCTTGGTAATGAGCAAGCAAGAAGCAGGTCGTGGTGGAACAGGTCAGCTTCATCAGTTTCTGTTTCTAGGCACTGCTCCTCCTTTCCACTCTCTCATCCACCATATGCTCTCTGTGCTAGGTTCCTTTTCTCTATAGCTTCCCATCTTCACATGTGTACATCTCTCCAATCCTTCAAAGACTATTTCAAATCCTCCTGATATCATTAGCTACATAGCACATCTTCACTTAAACAAATTTTATGACATAGCACCATGGACCTAGAATTATATTTGCGTTTATGTATACATATGATAATAATAGTAAATAATTATAGTTAATACTTATTGTGTTTTACTATGTGCCATATACTATAAAAATAATCTAGATGTTTTATATACTTTCTTTTCATTAAACCTCATTGTAGTTTCATGGGGTTGATACGTTCTTTGGGATCTTAAGAAAGATAGTTAAATGACTTGTCCAAGAGATTACTGAGTTAGAAGGTGATAGATCTGGGAACCCACTAGAGTAAAAGTTCCTTGAAATAGGTGAAGGGATTAAGAGTACACTCAGTGTGATGAGCACTGAGTAATGTATGAAATTGTTAAACTACTGTATTGTACACCTGAAAAAATATAACACTGTATGTTAATTATACTGGAATAAAAAAATCTAAAAGAGCTCTGTAAATCAATAAAAGAAAATTAACTGAAAAGTATAATAAATTTTAAAAAGCTTCCTGAAGAAAATGCAAATTAAAATCACCATGAGATACCATTACTCACTTATTAAAATGGCCAAAATAGAAAAAAAAAAAACAGGTAATACCAAGAACATGAGTAGCTGGAACTTTCATACATTGCTGCTGGGAGTGTAAAATGCTATAGCAATTTCAGAAAACTGTTTGGCAGTTTTTCATAAAATTAGAAAGACACCAGATTACCCAGCAATCCTGCTCCTATGTATTTATACCTCTGAGAAATAAAGCCACATAGCTACCCATAAAAAACTTATATGCAAATATTTAGAGTGGCTTTATTCATAATTGCCCAACTTAGAAACAACCCAGATGTCCATCAGTTAGTGAATGGATAAACACATTAAGATATATCCAACAGGGCAGCCCCAGTGGCGCAGTGGTTTAGCGCCGCCTGCAGCCCAGGGCGTGATCCCGGAGACCCTGGATTGAGTCCCGCGTCAGGCTCTCTGCATGGAGCCTGCTTCTCCCTCTGCCTGTGTCTCTGCTACTCTCTCTCTCTCTCTCTCTCTGCATCTCTATGAATAAATAAATAAAATCTTAAAAAAAAAAGGTATATCCAACAAATGGAATACTATCTAGAACAAAAAAGAACAAACTTCTACTACATGCAATGGCATGGATGACTCTCAAATGCAGTAGTATGCTGGGTGTAGGTAGCCAGACTCAGTAGACTACACACAAATGACTCCATTTGTAGAACATTCTGGAAAAGGCAAAGCTGCTGGGAAGTACAAATGGCCAACAGATTCAGGAAAAAAGCTGAACATCACTTGGCATCAGGGAAATACAAATCAAAACCACCTCTGGTCGGAATGGCTAAAATTAAAAAGTCAGGAAACGACAGATGTTGGCGAGGATGCAGAGAAAGGAGAACCCTTTTTATTGTTGGTGGGAATGCAAACAGTGCGGCCACTCTGGAAAACAGTACGGAGGTTCCTCAAAAAGTTAAAAATAGAACTGCCCTATGACCCAGCAATTGTACTACTGGGTATTATACAAAGGATACAAAAATGCTGATTTGAAGGGGCACCTGCACCCTAATGTTTATAGCAGCACTATCTGCCATAGTCAAACTGTGTAAAGAGTCCAGACGTCCATTGACAGATGAATGGATAAAGATGTGATACATATATACATATTCCATATACATACAGAATGCTACTTAGCCATCAAAAAAATGAAACTAGAGGGTATTATGCTAAGCAAAATAAGTCAACCAGAGAACTAGGTAAGTTTTATTACATGTAAATTATACCTCAACTAACCTAATATTAAAAAAAAAAAAGTTCTGGGACAATAGGATCATGGATGGCAAGCCTGATTTAGCCAAGTTTCCCTACTATTTCTGACCAAATGTATTACTCAAGCTAACTAGTAAACAAAAGAATAAGCTGATTTGAATTTTCCTACCATTCCATTTCCCTGCTGATCCTTGGCAGATGAATTAATGAGGAAAAACCCGACAAAAGATGACCAAGTAGGAGAAGAAGTCAAAAGCAGAGATAGTCTACAAACATTGAAGAGCCTCAAGTTAATCAGGTACCAACCTCAGCAAGTCTCTTGATCTCCTGTTCAAAGATCTCAGCTTTACTAGGAGTTGAGGCTGCCTTCTCATTGTCATCATCTGATGGAAAACACTCCCATATGCTTAAAAAAAAATCAAAAATAAATGTCAAAACTTGAAATGCTTGAGACAGTGAATATAATAAAATAAACTGCTCTCTATAATACAACAAAGATTTTGGTTAAAAATAATAATTGTATGAAAAGCAGGGGTACCTCACATACCCTAAATGAGCTGAGAAAGAAATAAAGCATGGCATTAAAGCCTACCAACCCCGCTAAGCATACCTGATTGGCCCCTCGAGCTGCTGCTAAATCAGATGCTTTGACAGCATTGCTGCCAGATTATTGATTATTAAAGGAAAAGCAGTTTAAAAAGCATGCCTAAAAAAAAAAAATAAAAAAATAAAAAAAAGCATGCCTGACTCCAGGTATAACCAATTGCTTCCCAGGTCCCAAACCCTTTCCTGTTCCAAGAAGGTGGTACTGGCATTGCTAGGGCAGCAGCATGCTATGTGTTCTACATCTGTCAGGAGCTGAGCTCATGGATCCATGTGTCAAGGAATATATCTGTCTTACTCTCCATTTCCCCATTATCTATCTAGCACAGTGCCTGGTCAGTGAATATATTAAAACATGCTCAATATTTGTGAAGGAACTCAGAGTGTATTTCACAATTTGAAATGTCTAGCAATAGCCAACCTGGGAATTAGACTATTTCATTATTTCTGTGGCGGTCACAAGTATCAGTTCAGTGTTCAAGAAGGCATTAATGAACAGACCCCATGCTTTCTGATTTCCTACATTAGAGTCTCATGTGTGCTGCCAAGAAAATAAGCACTTAGTAAAAATGATTAGGATTTTACTATCAAATGACTTATTTTTAAAAATGTGAATTCAAGTGAAGAATGTTATGCTTATTAGTATATAGCTCTCTTTGCTGGTGCTTATTCTGTTTACTTTTTAAGGAAAGGAGAGAAAGCAATGCCTAAGAGCCATACCTCTTCTGGATACCGAAGGGTCCACTTCAACACCTTTTTCATAAGGGGTGCCACCATTCAAGAATAGTTCATATGTTCTACAAAAGAATAGGAAAAACCATGTGTTTCCATTTTGAAACATTGAACTCAGGAGTGAAATATTTTTTAGCACAGATACATTCCCAGACATTTTATTTGTCTCATTGCTAAATGAGAATGAAAGTTGTTGATTCTTCTGTGAGGTGTTATCTCAGTAAATAAAGTTTCCTTCTTAACTTTGAACTGTAGAAAATACATTGTTCCCCATTAAAATGGAAAAATTAATTGATACCATCAAAGTGTTTTGATTTAATGACTTACATTAATGAACGCATTAATGATGTATTTTTAAATGTATTTTTCAAATGTTTATACAGCGTAGAAATGATAAGTAAAAAACGAAACAGGGAGCCTGGGTGGCTCAGTTAAGTATCTGCCTTCAGCTTGGGTCATGATCTTGGGGTCCCAGGACTAGGCTCTGAGTTGAGTCAGGCTCCTGGCTCAGGGGGAAGAGTCTGCTTCTCCATTTCCCTCTGCCTCTCCCCTTTGCCCCCTCGCATGCACGAGCTCTCTCTCTCTCTCTCTCTCTCTCTCTCTCTCTCTCAAATAAAATCTTAAAAAAAACAAAAAACCAAAACAAAACATCCCTCCCCATCCCATCCCCTCTAGTCTGGAAAAGCCCTACCTTCTTCTTTGCAAATGCAAACAAATATATATACATAGTAAATCTCAAAACTGACACATTTTCTTTTAAAGTTGCAAATTGCCTAAATGTAGAAAGTAGAAGATAAAAGCCCTCTTTAATCCCGCTGCATTAACTCCCTAGTTCTGCTCCTCAGAGGCAACCTCTGGGAACATTTTACATGAACCTGCCCATATATGCACACAAATACAAATTTTATGAACAAAAGTGGAGCCACGGTACACATACTATCCTGCGGCTTGCTTTTTTCCATATAATAATATACATTGGAAATGTTTCTATATCAATACATAGGCTTCTACCTCATTTAGAAAAATAGCTATGACTTCACTTTTGGAAAGATGGAGAAGATCCCCTTTTCTCTCCCACTAGGGACAGCTGAAAACCCTAGACATTCTTAAAAACAAAACAAAACAAATTTAAATCACAAGAAGCCTGGACTATTACATTCTCAGAGGGTGTGCCCCTTCCCCTATCACTGGGCTGATGTTAGAGGAGGACAAGTGGAGTCTGGACTTTGACCTCTGCCCTGTGGTAGAGAAGCCATACCCATCCCTGGAGTGTAAGCAGAAGTCACAGATGGCAGGGAGCATTATCTGAATTAATCCTCAGAATAACCCTTTGGGGGTAGGAACTGTTATACTCTCCCATTTTAAGATAGAGGAAATTGGGGCTTGTACAGGCAAAGAACCTGGAACTTGGCTTAATTACACAGACAGAGCCAGGACCAGAGCCCTGAATTGTAGAATTCCAAACCCTGGATCATAATCACCATCCTGATGCCTGCCCAACAGTATCTCTTCAGTTAATTTCTTGTTTATATCTTAGACTTAGATTTTTGTGTGTGCACCCATTTAAAAATCTGAATTGTCTTTTTCTCATTTCTGAAAGCCCATTTTATATCAGGGATAATAATCTGACTATGATGTTTATATTGCAAGTATTTGGTACCCATCTGCTTTTTGGTCTTCAGTTTTAAATTCATTTACAGTAACTGCCATTAGGATTTTGGCGTGTCCCCTATAGGAGAAAAGTAGAGTCACAGAGGACCTGGGGATCTTGGACTTAGCTTTCCCACTCTTTGGAGAGAATCAGGTTCCGTTTTAGCACTGTGGAATGTGCTAATACCATAGAAAGTTACTGAAAAATATTCTCAGCAGAGGTAAACTCTTTCTTTCTTTCTTTCTTTCTTTCTTTCTTTCTTTCTTTCTTTCTTTCTTTCTTTCTTTCTTTCTTTCTTTCTTTCTTTCTTTCTTTCTTTCTTTCTTTCTTTCTTTCTTTCCTTTCCTTTCCTTTCCTTTCCTTTCCTTTCCTTTCTTTGAGAGAAAGAGACAGAGAGAGAGAGAGAGAGAGAGAGAGAGAGAGAAAACAGGAGTGGGAAAAGAGCAGAAGGAGAGGGAGAGAGAGAATCCCACTGAGCACAGAGCCCAAGGCAGGCCTCCATCTAAGCCGGAACCAAGAATTGGATGCTCAACTAACCTGAGCCATCCAGGCGCCCCTGAGGAAACATTTTTAAAAATAACTGTTCTATATGTGGCATTTCTTCCTCTCTAAGATGACCCTGTACATGCTGTTTTCATATACCACCTCAAAGAACATTAAAATCAACATTGGAAGCCCTCTTCCCCCAAGTTTTTGAAATGCTAACAGAATACACACTCTGCAAACCTGAGATATCCAGATTCTAAATAATGAATTTCTACAAAATTATTCATTTGGAAGGAATATATACACAACTTACTTTGCTGGAATAGGAATTCCACTGGCATCAAAAAGTTTAAGAAACACCCAGCCACAACTTAATTCTCCTCTTTCACCAGTTGACTAGGAAATAAATGGGCATATAAAACTTAATGTCTGAATCAGCCAAATTTAAAAGCACATAACTGGTCCTTTAAAGGAAACAAAATTAGCATTCGCTTTTAGAACTAAAAAATTCTTCACAAGAAAATAAAGTGAAACACAGTCGGTCCCATTTTCCTGGCATGCCAGATGGCTAAGGAAGTATGTAAAGTGAAAATCCTTTCTTGTTAAATTACTTTTGAAAATTTCTTAAATCTAATGATGTCACAACTGTTGCTATTGTTTCAATGATATAAATATTTTGTGAAATGATCTAAACCACATAAGTACTACATGCGATTTATGCAGCTTTGTCTCAGTGAGAGATGCAATGCACGAATTAAATAATTTTTAATTTTTTAATCATGGGTCAGACTTTACCTCTACCCATCAACTGCTAAAGGCCCTGGGGACTTGCTTGGGGCCCTGCTCCCTTCTCCTGTCCCACAACACAAATGGATGCATCTGACTTGAAGAAATGAAAGTGGCAGCCCAGGTGGCTCAGCGATTTAGCGCTGCCTCCCGTCCAGGTTGTGATCCTGGAGACCCGGGATCAAGTCCCACGTCAGACTCCCTGCATGGAGCCTGCTTCTCCCTCTGCCTGTGTCTCTGCCTTTCTCTCTCTCACTCTGTGTCTCTCATGAATAAATAAATAAAATCTTTAAAAAAAAAAAAAAAGAAAGGATGATGTAATACTATTAACAGCAGTTGGTTCTCTGAGTCACCTTGAGGCCAAGTATATATACTACACTACCAAGATATTATTAGATTGTAGGGACATTTAAATTACTATCATGTCAAATAGGTAAAGATGACTAAGAGCACATTTATCATGACGAGCACTCAGCAATGTACAGCACTGCTGAATCACTATATTGTACACCTTAAACTAATATAACACTGTATGTTAATTATACTGGAATTGAAAGAAAAGACTGAATAAAATAAAAATAAATAAATTACTATCACAGACCCACACCCACTGGTTTAATTGTTTATATGACATGAGTTAATCCAAGTTTCTGGAGCTCCCTTTATAAAATATTATCACTCAACAAGTCACTTAATTAGAACCATCAGCCACAAGCTTAAGTATACCCTGACTCTGTAGGACAGAGCTAAAACACTGCTGGAATGCAACTGAACATCTTTTATCACTTTCTACAAACTCTCATCCTTTTCAAATCTTCATTCTTTAAATGCATTGGAGTTCATTCAAGCTATAAATATAAACAAATATGCTTTTATTATAAATGCTATTGACAAAGCAGCACTATATATAAATTGGAACCATTCCCATTCCTCAAGAGATTAAAATTCTATTATATATGAAAACCTCAATTATTTTACTTGTAAATAATTTTTAATAACTTTTTTTAAACTTCTCTTTAACTGATACGTTAGAAGGTTTTCTCTTTCAACTGACATACATTTCGAATATAAGAAATTCCAAGTTCAAATAATATTCCAAGATCTGGGGATGAAGAATTGGATCTGATAAAACAATCACCATCAAGCAAGCAGGGCAAGATGCCAGTAACCTGAAATAAATAAACAATAAAGAAAACTAAGTTACTAATACAAATGGGAGGGAGGTTTCAACTCTACTCATCTGTACATAGTTTATACTTTTCCATTGTAATAATAATCTTTTAAAGGAAACAGAAAGCAGATGGATTGGACCCATCTACACCAATGATTTCAAGTTAAAAAATTTAAGTTTTGTTTTGAGGGAAATACCTTTGCCTCCACTTATTCTTCCATTAGAGTAATGTGAAAATAGTAGTGTACCTAGGTCCTCAGAGGTTTTATAAAAATAGTTTTCGTATAAAACAAGGTATTTATATTAACCATTGTTTTTTTGTAAATAGAGCTAAAATTAAAGACTTCATACACACATTTGCTCAACTTTCCTGAGGCGTGCCTTGTAAATTTTCCTTTCTCTTTTGCTCATTTCTTTTCCTTTCTCTGGATAACCACACCCCTCTGCCTTGCCTATAAAATCCTCCCCAACCCTCCAAGTCTAGTTTCTCTTCTACAAAACCGTCCCTGAGCTTAAGGGCCATAATTGATTTCACCTTCCTCTGTGCTTCCACAGTACTTGGGAGTTCCTCAACCATTACATTCTGCCCTGGTGGTGGATATCAACAGGACCCCCACACCAACAGGGCTATTCTAAGGACTAAATTAGATAATGCCCAGGAGAAGACCTACCACCATGCCTGGCACATGGACAGAGCTTCATAAACACAGGCTATTGTTATTATACCTGTCTATGTTTCTTCTCTACCAACATGTAAGTTCCCACAGTGCCTAGGAAGAATTTCACTCCTAGCAGATGCTTAATTTCAGTCAACAAAGGAATAATTTATTTATTCTTCCAGTTTGTCTTCATATCCAGAAAAATTAGAAAGTTCGACCCTAAATGCTTCATGTACATAGAAATGCAACATCAGAACTGTGAAATGTTGTGCCAAAATACAAGCAGTAGGGCATTTAAAAGATCAAACTAGACTTTCAGATGTGCTAAAGCCAAGCATGGGTACATGCAGCACACAAGCCAGGTGGCTGGGTCTCCTCAATGCCCTGTGTCCTCTTCTCAAACCCCTATTGCTTGAAGATCTTCAGATGCAGTAAGAGAAAGGTTAATGGAGGATTTTTAGGGGGCAGTGCCCCAAAGGAATTAGTTATGAGAAGTGAATACTAGAATAACGAAATTTATGAGGCAGGAAGAAAGTAAAGTAAAATAAATATAGACAATATTATAACAAGAACATCAAGATATAAAATCTTCATGTTCACTAACATCTATGTCATAGGGACTCAGTGGTTTGAACCCACCTAACCTCATTCCAGTCTTTTCTTGTTCCAGGCTTGACAGTGCCTGGGTGTAAAGTACCAGCCCCGGGCGTCACCCTTGATTTCATCTGAAGAAAGCACAGCTCTCATTAGCACAGTTGATTTCATTTGTGAAAAACACTTCCTAAATTTATCTTTTTGTTTTCATTTTCATCAGAGGGCATTTCCTAGAATTGAACCCCAAAATCCACTGAATAAGATGATTCATAAGAATTGTAACTCTGATGAGTCAGAAACAAAAGTAATTTTTATCAAAGTCCTCAAAGAACATTAAATCATGTAAAGATCCAAATCTGGCCCCATATATCTTGTGCTTAACATAAATATGTTATTTGAGAGATATACATAGACAGTTTTGCTTCAGAAATTAAACTGCATAACACTTAACAGGTAAAAGATGTTCATGTTTTATTCCATTCACCTTAGCAGATTCCTTACCTGGGGAGAAAAGGTCCATGTTTTGGGCTTTTTAGATTGCCATGTGGCTCTGACTGTATGAATGTTGCTCAGAACCTGAAATGAGATTTTCTTATATGAGATCATACTGTAGAGAGCTCTCTAAAAACATCACCACTTCTAGGGGTGCCTAGGTGGCTCAGTCGCCTAAGCATCTGACTCTTGATTTGGGCTCAGGTCATGATCTCAGGGTCCTGGAATCAAGGCCTGGGCTTCATGTTTAGTGTGTGTGTGTATGTGTGTGTGTGGTGGTGGTAGTCTGCTTGGGGATTTCTCTCCATCTCTCTCTGCCCCTCCCCCTGCTCCTTCTCTCTAAAATAAATAAAAATTTAAAAATTTTTTTATTTTTTAAAGATTTTATCTATTTATTCATGAGAGACACACACACACACACAGAGACAGAGACAGAGATACAGGCAGAGGGAGAAGCAGGCTCCTCACAGGGAGCCCGATGTGGGACTTGATCCCGGATACTGGGATCAGGCCCTGAGCCGAAGGCAGATGCTCAACTGCTGAGCCACCCAGGTGGCTGTGTTAAGGAGGAAGACAAATACAGGATAATTTTAGATTTATGAGAACAAGTTATAGCTAAATAGGTATGTTAAAAATTGAAAAGTAACCACTTAAATAACGGAAATATAATCTATAGATTTCAAACCAAAAGTAGAAAAAAACAGAACACAGACAACAATATTTCAACAGATGACAGAAACAGAAAAAAGCAAAAAGATGATAAACAGAAAAGACACCAACACCAATAAAAGAAGTAAGTCCAAATATACGGGTATTATAATAAATGAGGCTCATCTAATATTATTTACTCAATCCAGATATGGACAACACAAAGAAAGTTATAAGCCTATTTTATTTATGAATAGTAATGCAAAAATCCCAAATAAATATTAGTGAACCTAATTCAGCAATGGTTTTCTTTTTAAATAAAATAAAAAGTTTATAATCAAGAAGAGTTTATCCCAGGATGTCTCAATATCAGAAAATCCATTATTGTGGTACACTACATTAACAAATTAAAGGAAAAAAAATCAAATGATCATCTCAATAGATGCAGGAAATGATTTGCTAAAATTCAACATTCACTTGTAAATATGAAAACCTGGAGCAGAAGAGAATTAACCTAAGAAAGGGTACCTATCAACAACTTGTAACAAATATCCTATTGGTGAATTTTCAGATGTATTTACATGTAAATCAAGAAGACTACAAGGCAGTCCTTCTGGTAGTCCCTGGCCAAAACAGTAAGATAGCAAAAGGATATGAAATAAAAATGGGAGAGACAAAACTGTCTTTATTTGCAGGCAATACAAATGTACACATAAAAAGTCTGAGACTCTATAAAAAGTAACACTATATTTTAAAGGTACTAGATATGATAAGCAATTTCAGTAAATTTTAGGGATACATGATCAACTTCCAGACGACAAAAGCTTTCTATGCATCAATCATAACCAATTAGAAAATATAAGAGGAAAAATATTCCAATTCATTATAGCTACCCAAACTAGCTAATTTTCAGGAAATAATAAGGCAGAAGGAAGATAAATGGAGAAACAAGTTAATGATAATATAAAGAAGTGAACAGAGAAATCTTCCAGAACTGTACCATCCAATACAGTAACCACTAGACACATGTAACTATTTAAATTTAACTTTAAATCACTTAAATTAAATTAAAAATTTGGGGGTACTTGAGTGGCTCAGTCAGTTAAGTGTCTGCCTTCAGCTCAGGTCATGACTGGGGGGTCCTGGGATCAAGCCACCAGGTCAAGCCCCATGTTGGGCTTGCAGCATTTATTTTTAAATTAATTAGACTCTTTATTATTTTTATTTTTTAAAAGATTTTATTTATTTGAGACAGAGAAAGCAACAGTGAGAGAGAGAGAGAATGTGCACGAGCAGGGGGGTAGGGGTAGAGAGAGAGGGAGAAGCAAGCTCCCCACTGAGCAGGGACATAAGCAGAGACCTAGGCAGAGGGAGAAGCAGATTCCTTGTGGGGAGCCCAATGTGGGACTCAATCCCAGGACCCTGGGATCATGACCCAAGCAGAAAGCAGATACTTAACCAACTGAGCCACACCCAGGCCCCCAATAGACTATTTTTAAAGAGAAGTCTTGGGGCACCTGGGTGGCTCAGTGGTTGAGTGTCTGCCTTGAGCTCAGGTCATGATCTCAGGGTCCTGGGATCAAGTCCTGCATCGGGCTCCTCCCAGGGAGCCTGCTTCTCCCTCTGCCTGTGTCTCTGCCTCTCTCTGTGTGTCTCTCATGAATAAATAAATATTTAAAAAGAGAGAAAGAGAAGTCTTAAGGTTACAAAAAATTTGAGCGCAAAGCAATTATTTTTTATCTTAAAAGTCAAAGTACCTATCACAAACTGGGGAGCTTCAATAGAACTAGGTGATAAGGCCATGGGTGTCTGTTATGTCATGCTTTGCACATTGCTTTGTACTTGAAATAGTTCATATTTTAATATTGCTAATTCCAATAAAAAGAAGATGGGAGTATAAAACAGATGTAAAAGGAAACAAGTAAACAAATTGAAAAATTATAATGGTCTAATTATATAAGAAAGATTTGAAATGTGAGATTTAGGCTTGCCCTCTATTTTCTCTTATTATTGGCAAAACAGATGGGTAATTAGTTGGTGTATTATTTCTTAATGAGTACTTAAGGGTTTTTGATGTATTTTTTAAAAGGGTGAAATATATAATGGTGGTAGTTCTGAAATCTGTCAAACATATCAGACAAGTTAAAAGAAACATACAGTGAACTCCCATATACACATCAACTAGATTCTACCATTAACATTTTACTATACTTGCTTTATCACATATATAATCTATCATCTATCTATCCATCCCTTGATTCATCTTATTTTTTATTTTACTTTTTTTTAAGTAGGCTGGGGCCCAATGTAGGTGGCACCTACCTTCCATTGACAGGATGGTGTCAGAGGCCTGCTAAAATGGAAGTTAAAATAAGATCCAGAAATTCTTAACACCCAAAATGTTTAAGATACAATATTGTCTAAGATACAATAAAAAACCACTCATCATACTATGAATCAGGAAAATCTCAAAGTGAATGAGAAGACAATCAACAGACACTAACACTGAGATGACACAAATGTTGGAATTACCTGACAAGCATTTTATTTATTTTTATTTTTATTTTTTAATTTTTTTTAATGGTACCTGACAAGCATTTTAAAGTGGACTTCTAAAAATACTTTAGTAAGCCAACTACAGACATGTCTGAAACAAATTTAAAATACAGAAAGAAATACAAAGTCTCAAGAAAGAAATAAGGAAATCTCAACAAAGAAATAGAAGATAAAAATGAAGAACCTAGTGGAAATCATAGAATTGAAAAATACAATAATCATAATAAAAAACACACATGTGCACAAACACAACTCATTGGACAGACTCAAATGCTGAATAAGAAAGACAGAAAAGAATCAGTGAGCCTGAAGATAGGAAAATAGAAATTATGCACTCTGAACAACTAAGATAAAATCGATGGAAAAAAATAATCAGGGCTTCAGGAACTGGTGGGATTACAACAAAAGATCTCAAGTTCATGTCATCAGAGTCCCAGAAAAGAGTCTGGAGCTAGAAAAGTATTCAAGAGAATAATGCCTAAAATATCCCCAAATTTGGCAAAGGACACAAATCTACAGTTTAATAAGCTCAGCAAATCTTAAACAGGATAAACCCAAGGATTCCATGCCCAAGTACAAAAATTAAACACATATATTTTGAAAGCAGTGAAGAAATAACACCTAGATTAATCAATAAGAGGCCACTAATTGTAGTGACAGTGGATTTCTCATCAGAAACCACAGAAGGAAGTGAAACAATATTTCTCAAATGCTAAAAACAAAAAAACAAAAACAAAGTGCCAAACCAAAATTCCATACCTATTGAAAATATTCTTCAGGAGTGAAGGGGAAACAGACATCCTTGGATAAAGAAAAATTAAGAGAATTTGTAGCCAACAGGAAGAATGGTTAAAGGGAATTCTTTAAACAGAAAGGATATGTTAAGAAAGAATCTTTGAACACCAGGAAGGAAGAACAATGAAAAGAGTAAAAGTAAGAGTAAATACAACAGATTTTCTCTTGAGGTTTATAAATTATGCTTGATTGTTTTTTTTTTTTAAATTATGCTTGATTGTTGAAGTAAATATAAGACTGTGTTTTGATGTGGTTCTCAGTAATATAGAGTTTTAACAATAAAGCTTTTTATTTGTAATTAGGGAAGCACTATTAGGTAAATAGCAATGAGTATTTGTGTACCTATTAAGTATCTTCTAAAACTTGTCAGCTGGAAATCCAACATAAGTTAGTTACATAAGTTCACTTCTATTATTTTTTTTTAATTTTATTTATTTATTCATGAGAGACACAGAGAGAGGCAGAGACATAGGCAGAGGGAGGAGAAGCAGGCTCCATGGAGGAGCCTGATGTGGGACTCGATCCTGGAACTCTAGGATCACAACCTGAGTCAAAGGCAGACACTCAACCACTTGAGCTACCCAGGTGTCCCCACTTCTATTATTTTTAAATGAATCACTTCTATTATTCCGATATGTTATTTTTTTTTTTAATTTTTATTTATTTATGTTAGTCACAGAGAGAGAGAGAGAGGCAGAGACACAGGCGGAGGAAGAAGCAGGCTCCATGCACCGGGAGCCTGATGTGGGATTCGATCCTGGGTCTCCAGGATCGTGCCCTGGGCCAAAGGCAGGCGCCAAACCGCTGCGCCACCCAGGGATCCCTCAATATGTTATTTAAATAAAATCCAATCTTTAGGTTCTCATATATGAGAATAGGGAGAGGTAAAGTATCAAATCAGATCTGAGCAAAGAAGGCAATTCATCTTTTCTTGGTCACCGATGACACCTACTGGCTTATTAATAGTGGTGGCTTTGTGCAGGGTATGTAGAAATGAGGGAGGATTACAGAAACAAAGTACAGAAAGGAAGAAAGGCATTGGGAGCTACAAGTATACCCAGCACGAGCTAAGCTAAACCCACAAATTCCTCCAAATCTGATCAGCTCTCAAAGCTCCCTATCTCATTGAATGTCACTGCCATCCATCCAGATAGATGTCATGTTTGACACCCCACTCTTCCTCACCCACCATTTCCAAGGCATTACTAAATTGTGGTTTTTACAATCTAAATATCCCTTTGGCCATAGTTCTCATATCCATCTCCACTTCCCTAGTTTAAGTTCTTAGCCTCATATCTCATCTAGCCACACTTAACATGTTTTACTATGTTCTAAGTGTTTTACTGATTATATTAACTCATTTCATCCTCACACAGACCCTAAGAGATGTGTGCCAGATAAGAAAGGGGAAAGAGAGCAAGGCCAAGTAATTTGGTCAGTGTCTTACATCAAGCTGGTGTAACTAGGGTTAATCTGGGACAAATGGCTCCAGATTTTGTTTTTTTGGAGGTGATGCTTGCTGCCCTTTGACTACCACACTGTCACAGCCTCTAAATGGTCGACTCATGTCCCTTCTGGTCGGTCCCCTTCTAATTCATCTCCAAAGAAGAGTCAGAGATATTCCTAAAGCAGAAATCTAAACTATTATCACTTCCTCCAAAGACTTGCCCTGTTTTTAGGATGAAGACAAAACTCCCTTACATCATGGTGTATCTAGTGTTTTACACTATACTCCTTCCTGACGTCTCCTATTTCATTCCATCCTACACTCCCTCTTGTTCTCTCACTTGGCCACACTGGCCTTCCCCAAGTCCTTTCCCTCTAAGCCCCTTGCCTGTTTTGCTCCTTTGGCCAGGTTTACACTTCCCGTTTCCCTTCACCCTCTTAAGGCCTATTCATCCATAGATCTCAACCCAAGCATCACCTTCTCAGGAGGGAGCTTAGACTGTCAATCTGAAAGTTCTTTTCTAATGTACGTAGTGCTGTAAATTTCCCTCTCAGTCATCCTTTATTAACAACCTACAAATTATATGACACATTTTCATTTTTTGTTTAGTTCTAATTATTTTCTAATTTCCCTTGAAACTGTCTTTTAATCCATTAATTTCTAAGTATTTAAGGATTTTTTCAGTTATCTTTCTGTGACTGATTTCTAATTCAATTCTACATAATCAAAGACCATTCATTGTATCACTTCAATTCTTTTAATTTGTTCAGGGTAATCTCTCTTGATAAATGTTCCATATGCACTTGAAAGAATGAGTATTTTATTATTTTTAGGTGAACTGTTGCACAAATTTCTATTAGATCCAGTTTGTAGATGGTGTTAATTCCCTTATATACTTACTAATTTTCTGTCTGCTTGTCCCACAGATCACTGAGAGAGAAGTTAAGGTTTTCAACTATAACTATGGCTTTGCCTGTTTCTCCTTTCATCTCTCTTTTTTAAAAAAGATTTTATTTATTCACAAGAGACAGAGACAGAGACAGAGACAGAGAGAGAAAGGCAGAGACATAGGCAAAGGAAGAAGCAGGCCCCATGCAGGAAGCCCAGTGTGGGACTCAATCCCAGGACTCAGGGATTATGCCCTGAGCCAAAGTCAGATGCTCAACCTCTGAGCCACCCAGGTATACCAATTCTTGGTAATCTTCCTTGTTCTGAATATTACTATATTTTGAATGGTCTACCTTTTTCATCCTTCTACTTTTAACCTGCCTATATTTATTATACTTACGGAGGGTTTCTTATACATAACATATGGTTGGATCCCTCTCACTGTGGTTTTAACTTGTATTTCCCTGAGGACTTCTTATATGTTATATATATCTTTTTGTGTCTCTTAGTTTTTCGTATATTTAAGTGTCTGTTCAAGTCATGTCAATTTAAAAAATTGAGTTATCTTTTTATTTCTTGGACATCCTTGATTTGTGACTGATTTTAGGGGGAAAGCATTCAAAATTTCACCACAAGGTGTGATGATGTCAGCTTTAGTTTTCTCTTGTTGCCTTTTACCAATTTGAGGACATTCCCTTCTGTTCCTAGTTTGTTAAGAATTTTTTAAAAATCATGAATGGGTGTTGAAATTTGACAAATGCCTTTTCTATATCTCGAGATGATTACATGACTTTTCTACTTTAGTTCTGTTAATACGGCAAATTACGATGATCTATTTTCAAGAGTTAATTCAATGTTGGTTACACAGGTGTATACAATTGAATTCTTGGAACAAACTCCAATTAGGAGGTTTTTTTTTAATATATTGCAAGATTCAATTTGCTAATATTTTGTTTATAATTTTAGTGTCAATATTCATGAAGGAAACTGGTCTTAAAATTTTTCTTTCTTGTGATGTCTAGTCATATTTTGGTATCATGTTTTTCCTGGTCTTATAAAATGAGTTGGGAAGCATTTTCTTTTTATCTGTTCTTTGGAAGAGTTTATGTACTATTGTTGTTATTTCTTGCTTAAATGTTTGGAGAAATCCACCAGTGAAACCATCTGGGCCTAGAGTTTTCTTTGTTGGAAGATATTTAATTACATTTTCAATTTTTTAAACAGAGGTTATAACTTTTCTATTTCTTCTTATGTCAGTTTCGGTAAATGACAGTTTCAAGGAATTTATCTATCTATGTTAAATTTATTGGCATAAGGATATTTATGATATCTCTTTATCATCCTTTTAATGTCTGTAGATCTGTGGTGAGGTCTCCATTTTCACATCAGATATTGATTGTTCATTATCTTTTTCTTTCTTTTTAAAATTTCTTTATCAGTGTTATGAGGCATTTTTCAATTTTACTAACCTTCCCAAAGAATAAACTTTTGCCTTTTAAAAATTTCTCTCTTGTTCATCTGTTTTATATATCTTTAAATTCTACTCTTTTTTGGCATTTTTAATTTGGTTTGTTTTATTTAAGTTTTTTTTTTTCATTAAATTTCACTCTTATCTCTAATATTTCCACCATTCTACTTCCTTCTGGTTTAAGTTGTTATTCCTTTTCCAGTCTCTTGAGTTGGTAGCTTAGAGTTGGTAGCTCACTGATTTTAAATCTTTTTTCTTGTCTAGTTTATGCAGTTAAAACTACAAATTTCTAGCTAAGCACTGTATTTAAGCTGTATCTCACAAGCAAATCAGTTAATTTTTTAAGCGTCATTTAGATTCTTTGCTTGGTATTGGGTAAAAAATATCCTCTTAGGAGTCAGGGAATAGTAAAATGGAAAAGGACCAAAAAAAAAAAAACTTTGTAAGGTGATGGTAATGCTCTATATCTTGATTTGGGTATATGTTATATAGGTATGCAATACTCTGTACACTCAAAACCTTAACTATATATAATACTAGAAGATAGGCATCAGTACCTTTTTTGTAAGTGAGAAATCTAAGGCTTCAGAGTAGTTAATTGGGATACATTTACCAGTATCATGCACTTAGCAACTGAAAGAGCCAGGAATTAAGCCTATGTCATCAGAACCCTTATGGTTTGCATTCTACCACATATTATTTTATAAGTATACACATACATACAAAGAGAGAGAGAAATTGAGAGAGAGTGAGAGAGAGAGAAACAGACATACCCCATGCAGTACATGTTTACTATGTGGCTTTAACAAAACATTTCTCCAGACTGATGTGAACTGATTTACTCCTCAGTAAGCTCACCTTGTTACCATCAAACAGACACAGGCGTACATGTCTACTGAGAACCTGGATGCTCGTTCCTGGAAGAGGAATCATTTTACAGCTCCAGAGAGTCAGAATGAATGAAACACGACTTGGTCTTGATCTAATCTAAGAGAGAAATTAGTTAGAAAAAAGGTTTATTTTATGGCTTATAAGACAAATTTACTTTCAAAGCATCTTTTATAAATACTTAAAATGTATGCAGAATAAAAAAGGATGAAAATTATATAGTAATGTACACAAAAAAGTTTCAATAGTCTGCACACTTAAATAAAAACCTTACATAAATTTTTCAGAAATCTTTATATTTGAAATATTTGCATTTTGGGGGTAAATACATAAAAATCATAAAGAAAAAAGTCAGTATAGTCAGGTAAAACGGATGACTCAACTATGGAAACACTGCGTTCCAGGTTCATTCTTACAGCTCATTCTTATACAATGTGGGTAAGTGTAGAAGGTCACCACAGCATAATAACCAATGACACCTGGCATTACTATTATCCAGCTGGACCCTCTTTGTTTTAATTCTAAGCATTTACCTAAACTGCTCCTTGGCTTCTTACACAGATGTATACACTTTTAAGACTTTATTCATTCATGAGAGACAGAGAGAGAGGTAGAGACACAAGCAGAGGGAGAAGCAGTCTCCATGCAGGGAGCCTGATGTGGGACTTCATCCCGGGTCCCCGGGATCACCCCAAGCCGAAAGCAGACACTCAACTGCTGATCCACCCAGGCATCCCTCTCACAGATACTTTGATAGAGAATGCATTGACCATTGGATAGGGTTTTTCAGTTCTAATTCACAAGTATAGTTTCTGAACTATATAAAGTACAATAAAGTGGCACTCAGGTTTCTTATCGAAAAATATCTTCAACTTTTTTTTTAAAGATTTTATTAATTTACTCATGAGAGACACAGACAGAGGAGAAGCAGGCTCAATGCAGGAAGCCTGATGTGGGACTCAAACCCAGGACTCCAGGATCATGCCCTGGGCCGAAGGCAGGCATCCCTGAAAAATATCTTCAACTCTTAACATTATGCTTTATGGTCATGAGCCTTTTCATTTAAAGACTTTATATCACTGAAAAAATAAGACAATATCTAACAGCTTGTCACATTTTTAATTTAAGAAATGAGAGCTAGGGGCACCTGGGTGGCTCAGTGGTTGAACATCTGCCTTTAGCTCAGGTCATGATCTCAGGGTCTTGGGATCGAGTCCACATTAGGATCTTCGCAGGGAGCCTGTTTCTCCCTCTGCCTATGTCTCTGCCACTTTCTCTATGTCTCTCAAATAAATAAAATCTTAAAAAAAAAAAAAAAAGAAATGAGAGCTAAATATTTAGTTCTCTGGGTACAAATTCATAAAATTGAATGCCATTTATTCAAGTACTAGTACACTAAGCAGGCCAAATACAACATTTTTACTGACTTGTAATAAAAGATACTTCACAGTAAGAAGGTCCCAGGGAATGTTCAGGTTGAGAGGGGAAAATTTTATACCACCTCTCCCCACAATACCTGACCACACTGGTCCTCTTATTCTTCCCTTGAGACTCTGACAGAAAAAGGGAGAAAAGGCAGGAGGTAAACAGGAAGGGAAGTGATGTGCTCTAATGTGGTTCATATCTGCTTAAAAGGAGGAGAGTAGAATTAAATATCAAGAGTATTTCCTACTTCAAGTACTCGGGATACCAGGAATCTTTTACTCTAAGCTCCTTTGAAAAAAACTATAATCATAAAAGACTTCCAAATTCCTCATTCCTACCTAATAAAAAAAAGTTACTACTACTACTATTGATATCAGCTAACATTTACTGAGTTATTATGTGCCAGACACTGTTCTAAGCCCTCCACACACGATGTAATTTGTCACAATAACTGTATGTTAGTATTATTATCATTTCCTTTTTTATAGATGCAAAGAATGAGTATGAGAGATACCTAGTATTACTTCCTTTGTAACAATGGGAGAAGAAAGCAACAGTTTCATTGTCTTAGCATTTCATTGTCTTAGCAATGAAACTATCACTGAGTATTTAAAAATTAAAATACAGAAATAATTTTTTAATTTTCTAGAATACATTAATCAATTTACAAGTTATTTGTATCCTTACAACCATAACAAAATCTGGAAAGGTATAATTTTACTGATAACAACCATACTCACAGTGCCGGTTTTAGCATCCCACATTAGATCTCTGAAGGCTAGTTGTGAAGGAGTGAGCTCTGGTTGTAAGAAGTAACTTGTTCGAAACTGATTCCCTGAAAAAATAATTTTTCTTTTATTTTCTTACAAAGAAAGGAATGAAATCCAAAGCCAAAATGTATGATGTTATGCGACAAATTTAGGAAACAGGCATCCAAAATGTCAAGTTCCTTACCAAGAACTTGCATTCTAAGACAGATATGCCAATGGAGATTTACTTACCCATAAGAACAACAGTAGAAAAAGGAAAGATAGAAGCACATAGAGCTGATCTTAAAGCAGCTTTAAGAAAGATCTTAAAGACTTTAAGCCAATAATGTGCCCTGTGATGAAGATGATCCATTCAAATATTATTATGAAATGCAGAAAATGTGTAAACACTTTTTAGAAAAATACATAATTATTAATTTCACTTCTTGACACAAAACCATTGTTACACTGTTTCCCAATACTTTAGTTATGAAGAATGCTGATCATAAAATCACTTATTCATTTGAGAAATCTTTTCTGAGTTCCCACTATGTGCAAGGTACTCTGCTAGGACCTGCAAATACACAGGTGAATCAGAGAAATACAGCCCCTGCCCTCATTAGTTTACAGTTGAGTAGGGGAAATAATTTCAAAAAATAAGTAGATGAGAGAATAAAATAATTATAAACTAACTTATATCCATAGAGGGTGCTGAAATGGAAGGGTGTATGGGGAAACTACATTACTCAAAGAAGGCATCTCTGGGTAGATGGAAACTTCTGGGATGCAAAGGATGAGAAGGAGCTGGGCATTCAGGGAAGGCTGGGAAGGCTCTTCTAAGCCTTCCCAGCAAAGGAACCTCAAAGCAGCCCTTACAACAGACGATTCAACAACTCAGGATATACAGGAGATCCTCCTCTAACATCATTTCTCTGTAACAAGCTCATGACAAATGTTGTTAAGTACGGAGAAATCAAGAATGAATAAGAAAACAGAATGCAAATGGATAATAATTTTTCAGAAGTCTTTCTGTGAAGAAAAGGAGAGAAAGGGAGGCTTTGGAAGTGGGGGCGGGCTGAAGATACACAAAAAGGCTCATAATTTAAAAAGTCATATTTTTGAAATAAAGCAGAGGGTCCAGTGGCGCCTGGGTGACTTAGTTCAATAAACGTCTGCCTTCAGCTCAGGTCATGATCCCAGAGTCCTGGGATCAAGACTGGCATCAAGTGCCCTGCGAGTGAGGCGGGGAGCCTGCTTCTCCCTCTCCCTCTGCTTGCCACTCCACCTGCTTGTGCTCTCTCTCTGTCAAATAAATAAATAAATCTTAAAAAAAAAAAAAGGTAAAGGGGCTAGAAGCCAGAGCACAGGTAAACAGACTGGCATCTAACAGGATCAGGGTCCTTCCTCCACTGTCATAGAAGGATGAAGAAATAGGGATCCCTGGGTGGTGCAGTGGTTTGGCGCCTGCCTTTGGCCCAGGGCACGATCCTGGAGACCCGGGATCGAATCCCACATTGGGCTCCTGGTGCATGGAGCCTGCTTCTCCCTCTGCCTGTGTCTCTGCCTCTCTCTCTCTCTCTCTCTCTGTGTGACTATCATAAATAAATAAAAATTAAAAAAAAAAGAAGGATGAAGAAATAGATGAGTACCAAAGAGATGTGATATTCAACATCTTTTTATTTTTTATTTTTTATTTTTTTTTTTTTTTAATTTTATTTATTTATGATAGGCACACAGTGAGAGAGAGAGAAGCAGAGACATAGGCAGAGGGAGAAGCAGGCTCCATGCACCGGGAGCCCGACATGGGATTCGATCCCGGGTCTCCAGGATCGCGCCCCGGGCCAAAGGCAGGCGCCAAACCGCTGCGCCACCCAGGGATCCCTCAACATCTTTTTAAACAACTTGTTTTGGCTAAAACAATAAAAGTAGACATAAAACCTGACTGCTTAACTACAAGTATGTGGTGGCTCACAGAAACTATTACCTTCCTCCAGAAGCTGGAAGAGTGTGGAAGGCCTGAATCCTGCAGGAATAGCTCCCATTGTGGTTAACACATCAACAGTGTTTATCTGCTGAAGATAGTAAAGGACAAAACGGAGTTGTTTGTTTTCATTCATGCTATCTCCATAATATTTTCTCTTATTGCTATAGCAACTACAAGCCAAAAAAGGGAAACACGAACATCAGACTTCAGTGGGCAAATACATAATTTAACCCCAAATTCCCAAGGATGCCATCCATCACTGAATTCTAGGCTCTTCCAAGGACACAGCCCCCTGCAGAGCCCAGTGGGCAGAGCTCTGTGTTCCAGACCAGGAGCTTCCTGAACATCTTTCATTAAAATGTCCCTATTCCTGTCCCACTCTACATGCACTGCCATGTAACCATTAAGTTAACATCATAAACTGATACACACTGAAGAACTCATGACTTTTTTGTATGTGTGTACATACACACACACACACGAGCATGTCCATGTTAGCAGTAAGTAGGGTAAAAGGTCAGAAAGGGTATTTACTAAACAATTAGCGGTGATTATTTTTGGGAGGGAAGGAGTAGATTTTCATATTGTTATATAACTTTTTTATATGATAGGAATATGGATAATTTCTTACTTTTTTGAGCTTTTTGGAATTTTTCATATTAACCGAAATTTAACATCAGTCTTTACCCAAATGGTAGAAAATTCAGGCAGAATCAATAAGAGATAGTTGTAAGCCCTACAAATCTACTCTTTATATAGAAAAGGCCTAAGGTGGGCAGCCCGGATGGCTCAGCGTTTTAGAGCCGCCTTCAGCCCAGGGTGTGATCCTGGAGACCCGGGATCGAGTCCCACGTCGGGCTCCCTTCATGGAGTCTGCTTCTCCCTCTGCCTGTGTCTCTGCCTCCCTCCCTCTCTCTCTGTGTCTCTCATGAATAAATAAAAATAAAATCTTAAAAAAAAAGGCCTAAGGAGAAATATTACTTGGAGCATAGGCTTATTAAACCAGAACCATATATATTATGCTCTGTACCTCCCATGCCCTGTACCCTGTTTAAGATCCGAAGCTATCTTCCAAAGTCTGTTTGGAATCTGAACTCTATCAGAACTATTAGGTAACAAAACATGACATCTTTAACAGAACAGGTGATACCAACCTCTGAGATAGCTTTTTGGACAGCGCTCCAGTGAGAATCAGTTCTGGGGGGCAAAACAGCAAGGTGAGTGCACAGATAGCTCATGCCTATTTACTCATTTTGGGAGTGTCCTTAATAAAAGAACAGAGTACTTAATTGTTAATAAGTTATAAAAACTTAGAAGTCTCTAAATGAAACCAAGATAGAATAAGATCATGCACTAAAAATAATCATGAAATTAAAGTAGTACTGATCTTTAAGCAAACAGTAACATGAAAAGCACTGTTCTCAAATTGCCAAGTTGCCTCTGTTTCAAGAAATTCTGGAATTATTTACAATAGGAAAAATAAAGAGTTTTCTTAAACTCACTGTGCTATCCTCTCACACCTTTTACCTTTGTTTAACTTCTTCCCCTCCTGCTGTTTGGTCTCCCACTTCTACATCTTCTTCACTGTCTTCTTCTTCACTTGTGTCTTGACCTTCTTCTTTATTATAGGGCTGAAAATTATTGAAATATGAAATGCTTTTTACCTAATGCAAAAATCAACCAATAAAAATACTTTCAGGAAGGCTCAACTATAGATGGGAATGTATACAATGGGTATATCAAAAATCAGTGGGAAAAAGATTCCAACACATTGTTGATAACTTCACTATTTGCAAAGATTACAATGATAGAGGTAGAGAGTAAGTTTAATCAAAATAAATTCCAAATGGAATTTATTGGAATGAATAAAAAAGAAGATAGAAATAAAAGAACTGTGTTAGAAGAAAATAATGTTGAGATGGGGAAGTCCTTTCCAATTGTAATATCCAAACCAAAAATCATAAATGGAAACACTGACAGACTTAGCAACATAAAAAAATAACCATGTCTAAAAGTCAACAAAGAAGATATCTGTCACAGATTTTTTTTTAATTTTTTTTTTCTGTCACAGATTTTTAAGAGTTAATACCTTTATTCTGAAAATCTTATAATACTCTTATAAATCAATACATTTTAAAAAATCTCTTTAAAAATGGTCAAAAAACTGAAAAAAAGCAATTTACAAAGATGTGGAAATGGTCATAAAGTGTATGAAATGATGTTTAATCTTATTAGCAGTACAATGAATATAAATCAAAACAAAAATGAGCCTCTTTTGGCCTACCACACTGGCAAAAAGATTGGTGGCAGCCATCTCTGGCACATAGTATGGGGAAACAAGTATTCTCACACGCTGGGGGTGGGAGTACAAATAAATATAACTTCTCTGAAAGGCAAAATAGCAAACTAAATCAAAATATAAAGGTATAAATCTTTTGAACCAGCAACGAGCACCTAGGAGTTTATCTGAGGGGAATAAATCAGACAAATCTACAAAGATGTCTGTGTGGAATGATCACAACACAGGTTGCTGATTGTCTACCACTTAACCTCGACCACTTCTTTTCTAACAGAATTTCTGATTTTAGCAATAAGCCAGCTAAAAGTCTACATTTTCCAAACCCTCCTTACAGCTGCGTGTTACCAGGAGACTCAATTCTGATCAAGGTGATACCACCAGAAGTTCTTTGTGTAAATTCCAGAAAACCATCTTAAAAAGGTAGCAGCTCATGCCTTTAGACATCTTATTCCCCTTCTTTTGCTTCTTGAAATCATTAGAAGATCTAGCAACCAACGTACACTAAAGAGATAGCCCTTGGGGGGAAAAAAAAAAGAGAGAGAGAGAGATAGCCCTTGGAAGATCTGACTCCCACTTTAGTATAGAGTAAAATATTAGATGGGGCCTTCACCACTGCCTCCCCCTACACTTACTCCATGCACAAGAGAAATATGCATCTACCTTATTTAAGCCACTATTTGGGGGGACCTTTTGTATCTCTTAGTAGAAGCTAACTATAGCTCCATGCAACATAATTTATAGTTCTTATAGGTTGGAAACAACATGTCCATCTACATGAAATTGGAATACTACTATGCTACCATTGAAAAGGATGATTTAAACCTGAACTGTGCAATATGGCAGCCATTTGCCATGTGTGGCTTATTGCTACTTGAAGTGTGATTAGTTCAAACTGAGATGTGCTATTTAGGTGTAGAGTACACACTAGAATTTGAAGAATTGGTTAAAAAAAAAGAAAAATTTAAAAAATATTAATAGATTGAAATGATAGTATTTTGATATAAGTAATATAGATTATTAAAAATAATGTCACCTGTTTTTATCCTTTTTTAAAAATGCATGTGGTATAATAAAAAAAATATATATTTATTTATATTTATATATATTATCTTTATTCCCAGTTCTTGGCAAGAGTTCCTAAGACTTTTGGAATTTACTGAGTGATAGGAGTGTCTTTTTTTTTTTTTTTTTAGTATTTTATTTATTTATTCATGAGAGACACAGAGAGAGAGAATCAGAGACATAGGCAGAGGGAGAAGCAGGTTCCATACAAGGAGCCTGATGTGGGCCTTGACCCAGGATCTGGGGATCATGCTCTGAGCTGAAGGCAGACGCTCACTGCTGAGCCACCCAGGCGTCCCAGGAGTGTCTTATATATTATTCATAATAAGCCCCTTTCAACCAGACTTGAGTTTATGCTAATGAGGTAATGGAGTGGGGGGAGGTAATGGAGTGCAAAGGAACCAATGATGTGATTAGAGGGTTAGAACTTTCAGGGCACCACCACTACCACCCTTCTCACCTTCAGTGAGCATAAAAGAGCAAGAAACTGAATTCAATCACCAATGGCCAATCACTTAATCCATCACACCTAATACCTCCATAAAAATCTCTAAAAGACAGGGGATAGGGAGCCTTCCAGCTTGGTGACCACATATAAGTGCTGTGCTCAGTGTTGGGAGGGGGGTGCCCAGAGGGGGCATGGAAGGAGTCTTCCATCTTCCAATACCTTGCCCTAGCCACATCTCCCATTTGGCTGTTCCTGAGCTGTAGCCTTTCTAATAAACTGGTAAACACAAGCAAGGCGTTCTCCTGAGTTCTGTGAGTCCCTCTAGCAAATTACCAAAACTGAAGAGGCATATGGGAACTGAGTTCACAGGGGGTCACTCAGAAGTACAAGTGGCCCCTGGGACTTGTGACTGGCATCTGAATTAGGGCAGCTAGTGGGGTGAGCCTTTAGCTTGAGGGGTCTATGCTAACTCCAGGAGTTAGTGTCAGAATTGAGTTGAACTGCTGGACACCTGATTGGTTTTAGAGAACTGGTGCAGAAAAATGACACATATTTGGTGTTAGAGAAAAATCATACAATTAACGTTAGAAGTGGTATCAGAAAAAGAAGACATCTCAGTGGTTATGGGAAAATTGTAAATACATTTGTAGTTTGCACTCTTTTTCTATTGGATAGCGCTGATCCAGACAGATATCAATATATATTGGCAAATACAATGACCATGCTATATAATGAAATATTAAAAAATAGGCTTCAAACACACTTATATAGTATGTGTACATTCTAGTAAGGGATCATATTTTAGTGGAAGTTAACACAAAGTTAACTGTGGCTTTGTTTGACAACAAATAATAAACTTATTGATTTTTATTTATTTATTTATTTTAATTTTTTTTTATTTATTTATGATAGTCACAGAGAGAGAGAGAGAGAGAGAGAGGCAGAGACACAGGCAGAGGGAGAAGCAGGCTCCATGCACCGGGAGCCTGATGTGGGATTCGATCCCGGGTCTCCAGGATCGCGCCCTGGGCCAAAGGCAGGTGCCAAACCGCTGCGCCACCCAGGGATCCCTTTATTTTATTTTATTTTTTTTTTAATTTTTTTAAACTTATTGATTTTTATGAACAGTATCAATCCACAAAGCACTTTGTGTCAAACATTCTAGGTCTCACCTACAAATATCCCAGCACTTCATAGGTCTCCAGGACTGTTAACACACAAGATTTTTCCCATGCTCTGTCCATCTAAAATTTTAGTAAATTCTGTATCTCAAGTCATTCACTAGCCAAATGATCAAAGAATACAACTTAATATTTTATTAAAAATGAAGACAAGTTTTGAAAAAAATTTTAATGGAAAAAAGTTTTGAGAAGAGAAAAAAGGGAAAGAATAAACAATAAAGACTAACCTCCACGTAGGTTCTGGGAATGAGACCTTTGTTTCCTTTAGCATTCTTAGCTATCCACCAACCATCAGGTTTTTTTTCAATTATAAGGAGAATTTCCCTTTTCTTAAATCAAAACAAAGTAAAAAATTTTAAATTAAAATTTACCCCCAAATTAGGAATAATCACCACTGAAACTATTTTCAAAAACAGAATAGCATTTCACCATCTTCCTACCAGGTAACTTTGATAACATAATTTCACATGACTAGTACCTGTAAATCATAATTTTTACTTATTTTGTTAAAACAGACTGAGTCTTTAAAAACAATACCAAGCATGTGCAATACAGGTAAATAGGCAGGGTTTTCTTATTTTGTCAGGCATGCAAACTCATCCTTAGGTCAGGTTTTAGTTTTGTTTCTACCTTAAATGTAAGATCCCCAGCTTGCTGAGCAGTAAAATCTCCAACGGCAATGTATTCTTTACTTGTTGCCGGGTGGTGGGATTCATTTTCCTGTTTCTCTTCCTCTTCCTCTTCTGTTTCTTCTTCCTCCCCACCACCTTCTTCACTCTCTTCTTCCTCCTCCTCCTCATCTTCTTCTTCAGCTTCTTCCTCTTCGTCAGCAGATTTGTTATCATCCTCTCTTTCAGTAAGTGCCCTGATTCTGTGAAAAGTAGTTCTATGATAAGGATCACTTGAAATAACATATAAGAATCAAGTATAACTTCTACACAGAGAAGACCCTGCCCATATTTGGAACTGGGCAAATAAGGGAAATAAGGAGAAAGCACAACTCATGGTTTCTACCATTTAGCTAACAATATGTGACTTGAGGAACTGAGCAGTGAAGGAGTTAATATGACAGACAGAGCATGCATGGGACTTGAGGCTGAGGGACCTGAGACTATGGGACCTGTATTCAAATCTTGGATTCATTTACTCAGCAAATGCTGCTTGAGCACTTTAACACAGAGGTTAGAGCACAGGCTCTGAATTTCCATTCTGGCTCTGTCTTCCCCTCGCTGAGTAGCTTCTTTTAAGTTTTCCATTTCTCATTGGTAAAGTGAAGGTAATAATAGAATCTGTCTCACAGGACTGTCATGAAGATTACATGAGTTACAAATTTGCAGGGGGTTTAGAACGGTGCCTGCTAGTCGCAAGTTTTTTAATAGAAGTCAGCTATGACGGTGATAATGATGTATGTCAGGTCCATGTCAAACACAGTGGATACAAAGGTAAACCAGGTAAACAATTCCCTGTCCCCAAGGAGCTTACAGTGAGACGATCTAGAAAGTGGATAATTACAATATGGTTTGGTAGGTACATTAGAGGTATACACAGGATACTAAGAAAACACACAGAGGATCACTTGACCTATACTGCATGGGGTGGGGATCAGGAAAGGCTTCAAATTAGGTCTGGAGAGGGGTGCCTGGGTGGCTCAGTCAGTTAAGCAATTGCCTTCAGCTCAGGTCATGGTCCCAGGGTCTTGGGATCCAGCCATTGTGGAGCCCAGCACTGAGCCTCGCTCACTGGGTAGCCTGTTTCTCTCTCTCCCTCTGCCTACCCCCTGCTGCTCCCGCTCTCTTGCTCAAATAAACAAAAATTTTATTTAAAAAAATAGTTGTAGGACACACTCATATCACAATGACCTAAACATAAACAGTAGCTCCACAAAATTTTTACACTATAAGAATAAAAATTCATAAAATATGTCATATTGATTTTCAATGTACCCTTTTCCTCTTTTAGGAGATCTTTTGCACATATTTTATATCTTAAATGTAATAGAAAAATGTAACAGAAATGAGTCAACTATTCTAAAATGTTGCCAAGGATAATGGGAACTTGACATGATTATTCATGATTCTTCTCATTCTGCTAAAAGAGTGAATTTCACTTATTAATTTTTGAACGTTAAAGTAACCTTGCATTCTGGATTAAATTCCACTTAGTCATGCTGTATTGTCATTTTGATATGACACTGGATTCTATTTGCTAATATTTTATATCGGGTTTGTTCATGTGTTCATAAGGGCCTCTTTTTTTTTCTTATATAATATTCTTGTCAGGTTTTGATATCAAAGGTATCAAAAGCTCTTAAAGTGATTTGGGAAATATCCTATATAAAAATTTTGTAATACTAGTATTATTTCTTTTTTAAATGTTTGCAGTAATTCTATCAGTTTTATTCTGTGGGAAGGTTTTTAATTATACACTCAACTTCTTTAGAGGACATTTTAGCAGGACTGTTTTCTGTTCACCTTGTATCAGGTACCTTTTATTTCTCAAGGAAATTATCTAGTTTTTCAAATGTATTGGTATAAAGTTGTTCATAATATCGTCACAGCATCCTTTTAATTTCTGTAGGACCACTAGTGATTAGTTTTTTTTTTTTAAGATTTTTTAAAATTTATTCATTCATGAGAGACACACACACACACAGAGGGGGGTGGGGGTGGAGCAGAGACACAGGCTCCATGCAGGGAACCTGAAGTGGGACTTGATCCGGGGTCTCCAGGATCAGGCCCTGGGCTGAAGGCGGCGCTAAACTGCTGAGCCACGGGGGCTGCCCTAGTGATTAGTTTTTATTCCTGTTTTCCTTTCTCTTTTCTTGATCAGTCTTGCTAGGAAGTTATCCATTTAATAAATTCTTCCAAAGAGCCAACTTTTGGTTTTGTTGATATTATCTACTGTAAGTCTTTTTATTATTTACTGTTTTCTGCTCTTATTTCTGTTATTTCCTCCTATCTACTTACCTTGGGTTTAATCTCTTGTTCTTTTGTTTTCTTAAGTTGGAAACTTCAATAACTGATTCTCAATTTTTCTTCTTTTCTAAGGTATGCATTTAAAGCTATAAATTTTGTTAGCTGCCACCTTTCTGCTTGATTCCTCCTTATCCATCCAAGCTATCCATCTTTTACAACAAATTCTTTAAGAAATTGAAAACAATTGTTTTCAAATTGTTCTTGTTTCCTAATTTTCACATTTGGGTCATCTGAGCTTCTACTGATTATTTTTTTTCTTTATTACAAGACATTTTCCACCTCTTTGAATCAATATTGAATCAGATTGAGGAATTTCTCAGTCATTATCTCATCAGATATTTTACAGTTATAGAATGTTCAATGTTAGATGTTTCTTAAAATATTCCACTTTTTTCCATTTCATCCCTCTTTTCTTTTCTTAAGCTTTGTTTTTTTTATTTTTTTCATTTGTTTTTATTTAAGTTTGATTTGCCAACATATAGTATAACACCCAATGCTCATCCCATCAAATGCCCTCCTCAGTTATCACCCAGTTATCCCAACCCCCCACCGACCTCCCCTTCCACAACCCTTTGTTCATTTCTGAGTTAGGAGTCTCTCGTGGTTTGTTTCCCTCTCTAATTTTTCCCACTCAGTTCCCCTCCTTTCCTTTCACTATTTCTTATATTTCCCATATGAGTGAAACCATATGATGATTGTCCTTCTCCGACTGACTTATTCACTCAGCATAATAGCCTCCAGTTCCATCTACATCAAAGCAAATGGTGGGTATTTGTCCTTTCTGATGGTTGAGTAATATCCCATTGTATATTTATACCACATCTTCTTTATTCACTCATTTGTCGAAGGACATTGTGGCTTCTTCCATAGTTTGGCTATTGTGGACATGGCTGCTAGAACATTGGGGTGCTGGTGTCCTGCCATTTCACTACATCTGTATCTTTAGGGTAAATACCTAGTAGTGCAATTGCCGGGTCATAGAATAGCTCTATTTTTAACTCTTTGAGGAACCTTCACACAGTTTTCCAGAGTGGCTGTGCCAGTTTGCATTTCCACCAACAGTGCAAGGGGGTTCCCCCTTCTCTACATCTTCTCCAACATTTGTTGTTTCCTGTCTTGTTATTTTCACCATTCTCATTGGTGTGAGGTGGTATCTCATTGTGGTTTTGATTTGTATTTTCCTGATGGCAAGTGATGCAGAACATTTTCTCATGTGCTTGTTGACCATGTGTATGTCTTCTTTGGTGAAATTTCTGTTCATGTCTTCTGCCCATTTCATGATTGGCTTGTTTGTTTCTTGGGTGTTGAGTTTAGTAAGTTCTTTATTGATCTTGGATACTAGCCCTTTATCTGATATGTCATTTGCAAGTATCTTCTCCCATTCTGTACGTTTGTCTTTTAGTTTTGTTGACTGTTTTTTTTTGTTTGTTTGTTTGTTTTTGCTGCGCAGAAGCTTTTTATCCTGATTAAGTCCCAACAGTTCATTTTTGCTTTTGTTTCCCTTGCCTTCATAGATGTATCCTGCAAGAAGTTGTGGCCAAGTTCAAAAAGGTTGTTGCCTGTGTTCTCCTCTAGGATTTTGATGGATTCCTGTCTCACATTTAGTTCTTTCAGCCATTTTGAATTTATCTTTGTGTATGGGGTAATTTTCCATCTTTTCTTCTACTTTAACAAATTAATCATTATTTAGAAGTTCCTGTCAGCTACTTTTTTTTCTAGTTCAAATCTAAGTCTGCTTTTATTTACTGCCTTCTTACTTAATTACTGATTGTTCTTTTGTACTTCTAGTAGTTCTTTTATTAGTGGATACTGTGGATGAGACATTTAGAGACTTTGGATTATGTCATCTTCCTTTACAGAGTGTTGAATCTTATTCTGTTACACCATTAAATCATCATGTTTCTGTTAAGGTTTGGTTATAGGCTTGGACAAGATCTACTTCAGTCTTTAAGACCACAGTTCTTAATATTATGGTATTTTTATTACTCCTAATACAGCAATGACAATGACAGCATGACTAAGGCCTTCTGTGATCTCCACTAAATGCCTGAAGCATTCACCAAGGTCTCATTACTCTAACTAGGTACAAATTTCAGTATTTCTCCAGGATTGCTTGACTTCCAGAATCTTTTAAGCTCTCAGTCTCTTAGCAGGTACTTCCTGCCAGTGCTTCTGGAATCATGCTCTGTGTAGCCCAGCAATCTATTTAGATTTTCCTAGTTGTCTCTAGCAACACCCTTCTTTCTCTCCACAAGTTCCAATGGCCTTAGGAACCCCCAAAATTTGATTTCTGCCTCCTGAACTCAGTGACACTGCTGCTTCCTGTTTAGGATCCACCTTCCTGTACCACAGCCTGTAAATTTTCCCCAGAGATAGGGTCTGGGTGAATGTAGACCTTAGTCCCTGTGTTTTCCTGTATTAAGGACATCAGCCCTGATTGGCTGATGTTCAATGACTTCGACCAGCTGTTTTGTATATTTTATCTGGATTTTATAGTTTTTGTTTTGTTTTTGATTTTATAGTTTTTATGGTAGGATGGTTAAGTCCAAAACCAGCTACTTTGTACTAGATATCAGTGGGAACTCTAGAATCCTTGGATCTACATCCTTTAGCATTTCCCCTAAGCTATAGTGTGAAAGTATGGCAACAGTACTTGAAGAATCTAAGGAGTTAATTTTTTCCTTTTTGCTTTCCAGAAATTGAGTTTATTTATACCATCAAGTTTTCTTTCCACTTTGCAAAGGCTATTAATAACATATACCACAACAGAAAAACAATGCATATTTTTGCCTCCAGTTTTTAAAGAATATTTAGGGAAAAAGGAAGCAAATAGACCATCCAAATAATTTCTTTTTATGTATCAATACTAACATTAAAGGCATCCTTATTTTGTAACACTTGTTGAGTTTTTTAGACCTCTCTTTTGTTTCTCCAACTAGATAATAAATTGCCTAAGACAGAGGTAATGACTTCTATATCTTTACATTTTTTATACAGTCTAAGACTTTGTACTATATGCTATAAAATGTCAGCTGATTATACTTGCTATCACCATTTCTTTGTATCTATACTCTTACTATGTCTTTATTTTGAGTCAAACATTCAACGTGTGGGTGACATAATATCTGAGAGAAAGAAAGGAAGGAAAGAAGCATACTCAGTTATATTTTCTCTACTTATGGACACAGCAAGTTCTTGCAGTTGGTGGGTAAGCTTATCCAAAAGACTGTGCTCCTCCTCTTTTTTCTGATTATAGTTCCCGATGGGTGCAGTTTCATCAGCCTATGAGAGAATATAAGTTTATTTCACTGAAAAATTTAATTTCAGTTTCCTATTATATTTATTTTAGAAGGGAAATAACACTCCGGTAAGTTCTAGAAGACAAAGTAAATGTCAACATGAGACTAGGCCTACCTTAGAGACATAAAATGAAAAGAAATGTAGATTATATTGAAATGTAACCCAAAGTTAAAAATAAAGTTATATTAGTTGGTTTTTTGTTTAGTTTCTTTGCTAGCTATTTCAGACCCTCTACAGTGAGTAAGAGATAGGTTCTAGACAGAAGATAGGCTTTGGAGTTAAAAAGATGGGCGTCAATCCCAAGTTCTGCCACTTATTGGCAGTGAGACATTAAGAAAGCTGCTTCACCTTTGGGAGACTCAAGTTTCCTCACCCGAGAAACAGGATAATTAGATTTCAAATTTAGGGTCAGCCTGCCTTCTAAATTCAAGAGTTTTGTATCACTGAAATACAGACACTCACATGCAGGTAGGGAGATGACTTTTAGATGCCTTCCACTTTAAAATGTTCTGTGAGTTTCTGGACCAGGACACCTAGTTGAAGCTCAGGCTCATACTAAAAGGGAAGATCCTGAAGGGATTTCCAAGAGTTAATCCTAGTTTCTCCTATTTCTGCAGAGTCACTGTTATTAGAGCTGCCATGTGATGTATCAGAAGCTTCTCTACACCTTACCCTTATGACCAGATTATGTACTCTCCCCAGAGAGTAATTAAAATTAAAACAACTCCAAACTATAAAACATAAAACTTATACAATACAAAAATAAAAATAGCTTCTTCTTGGATTTTCTGGGTCCTCTATGCTGGGTAAATTCACCAAAGCTGAACTTTTCTCAGCATTCAGAGCCCCAGCTTTTCTGCTCTAAAGCACATATTCAGTAAGCCAGTTGGGCAAACTGGCACTGATCACAGTTAGACTTCACCACCACTTGCTTGAAGTATAAAGCAAATCCAGGGACTTACCCACTCTAATGAATTCCCACTTGATGAGAACAACTGTATAAAAACCAGGGTTTTTTTTTGTAATATCATTAACTGTAATACTTACTTTGTTTAATTTTTGAAGAGCATTTTTATTTTCATCTATTGCCTGTTTTAACTGGATACATCTAAATTTTCAAAAAGAAAGAAAAAAGTATTAATTGTTCTATTGTCAGACTAGAAAGTTACCTTATAAAATCATACATAAGTCTTTAAGCTGTCAAGGCAATTAGCTATTGTATGAATGATGTTAAACAATTCACCTGTAACTGCTTTTCCACCCACCAGCTTGGGTGATCCTCACATGCTCTAAAGTACTCAGGTAGGACAGTGAAGACTCAGAAAGCTGGTGTGCCTCTGAGCTTCAGTTTCCTATCTCTAAAATAAGGAAAACATTGGATTTCAAAATGCTTCTCCAGCTCTAAAATTCCATAAACCTAGGACCTGGTCTAGAAGACATCCCTAAGGATGATAACGACCAAGTGCATTGTGCATCATGCATAATTCTAGGCACTGCGCAAGCACCACCTCATTTGAGCCTCATACCAACTCTTGCTGCAGTAGAAGGATGTGAGATTCAAAGGAGAGAACACAACTGGTCAATGGTGCAACATGCGAAGACAGAGTTTAGGACTCCGCATCTGGTCTTTTCCCACCACAGCACATTCCCCTTTTAAACTCGCTCGGCCTATCTAGATGGGTATAATATTTTAATTATTCCATAGATGGCCCATAAAATGTAGCTTAAGGCTTAGACCCAAATAAGAAGTATAAAAATGACTGGAAATGGGCTATATTTAATAATGACAGTTATCAAAATTCACATGTTTTCTCAAAAAATAACCTGAGTCAATATTTTTTTATGCTGTTTGCTAATTTTTTTTCTTAGAGAAACTAATGAAATAAGTAGCAAAAAAGGAGACAAAAGTCCTTTGTGAAAGAGACTGAAAAGAAGTGAAAATATCAAACTATAGCTGACCCTGCCAGTTATTTACCCAAAAGCCCTTCCACAATCTGCATCTATGCTGACAGGCTCAGCCCCTCATTGACACTGACACTTAAGTGCTCAGAATCTACTGCAGGTAGGGTGGGTGTACAGCCCACCACTGGCCAACAAAACATGAAAGAAATATGTTGGGCACTGCCTCCCATTTTATCCTCCCTGGTGGAGCACTTAAAGAATCCTTCGCCCTTTCTGCTTTTAGATACAGATACCTGAGGACTTTGTAAAGGTGAGGGAAGCCATCACTGGCTAAATGAGGATGACAGAGCATGATGAGAGCAAAGGCTGGTCGTTGAGGACATCACGAGCCACTTATCCACCCTGAGAGAGCCTACTTCCAGACTTTTTGTGGAATGAGACTGTAGAGCCACTAATTTTAATAGGTACCCTGTTACGCAGACCAAAAGAATCCTAACTAAAACTTAGACTCGAAAATTTCACTTAAGAGCCAGAGAAGAAAACTATAAAACAAACAGTTTATTAAAATGATCTCCTTTGTATCTAGAACATTACTAAAATCCTCAAACTGTTCAGATATTTTAAGATTTCTGGGTCAGGATAAAAACTCAAGTACGTGCTCATCTTCACCACCTCCTGAGACCCCACAAAAAATGATTAAAACATCTTAAAAGGTAATAAACCCTGAATGTAGGAGAGTGAAAGAGGGACCACCTGTCAGAAAGACATTTCAAAATATTTCTGTCGAATGGAAAAAAGGTAGAAATGTGTTCTTCTAAAAAGAAAGTAAGAAGTCTCTAAAAGGGACAAGATCCACCAGGCAGTGAACACCATGATTTGGGTCAGCAGGTGGGAAGGACTGAGGAGGGAGGGGTAATTAAAATGTGTCTAAGGGAATGAATGTATTATGAAGTTCTACAGGTGAAGACATCCACAATGGCTGGGATTTGCTTTACATATTATGTTACATTACATTATATTAATTAAATGATATCCATAATATCTAAACTATAAAAGCAATCAATCTTAAGGCAACCTAAGAGCTTTATAGACAGTATCTAGGGAGAGAGTAAAGATACTGATTAAGTTTAGATTTAATTAACGCCCTTTTATAAGAAGTCTGCCTTTTAAAAAAGTCTGTTCACAGAAAATCTGAGCCAGCTAGCATCCCCTTTCTCTTATCTTACCTCCCTCTGTTCTCCCACCTTACCAGAGGATTGTCTCTAAAAAGTACAATTAATGAATGACCTGGGGAGAATTATAGTTGCCAAATAAGTTCCCCATACACCAGGATTAAGGCCCGCTCTATTTTGGCATGGGGCACTCCTCGGCCCAACAGCTAGTTCCTAGCCCCCCCCGAAAAACCCTGCCCATGTACAAAGAACTTCATTCTCACTCAAGGGGTAATAATGTAGGAAAAAGACCTATACCTACAACAGCATAAGAATCCTGGACTGCTGTCTGGAATAATCAAACTACTCCCTCATTCTTAAATAAAAATGGATAACCCAAAGACCACCAGATATAATAAAGAAAACCAGCAACATGAAGTTCAATTTAAGACTAACTAAAATTAAATAAATAAATCATTGGCATCCAGAGGAATGGAAGACAAGAGAACCTTCCACGTGTGAACAAAAAGACAGAGAAACAAAAACTTTTAATGGGGAGATAGGAGACTACAAAGAAGAGTCCAGGATGTTCAATACCTGATGCAAAGGTGTTTCAGGAAGAAATAGACAAACAGAAGTAAAAAAATAAATAAATAAAAAGATCTTTTGGTAAAAGAAATTTCCCAGAAGCTCATGAGGGACAAGAATTTCTAGTTGGAAAGACCCACTGAGCATTTAGCAGGATGAAATTTCAAAACAGCAAGACTGAAGAGACAAGCCCCAAACAGGTCAATTATAAAGGAACAATCATCAAACTTATTCACACTACTGAGTACAAAGAAACCTGACAATGTCTTCAAAGGTTTAAGATAAATAATTTTTACTGTATAACAAGCCAATTAATGAAACATAGGGGTTGATGTTTTCAAACATACAAGTGTCTATGAGAATTTTTAAATGACTATGATGGCAATCTTTTTATACACGAAGAAGACTATTTATGGTTATGTGGGTTTAAAAATAATTATCATTTATTAAAATAAAATTTTAAAACCTAGTTTTTCCTGGGACTTCAAATTTAGCCTATAAATCTTATTCTATTTGAAAATCTAGTAAAGCAAGTATAACCACTTTCACTTTTTCTTTATTATTTGATTATCTCAATGTGAACTGAATTTCTTAATCAATCCTAATAAATGCAGCTAATTAAGTTCCCTTCAACATTTTAAAATTCAGTTAAATTTTATTTTGCTTTTTAGCACTTTGAATGCCTAAAGTAAGTAAATTTTTTTCAAATGGTTCAAGTGAATCATTTAAACTAATAAAATGAATTGCATGTTCCTTTGAATGTTATGTACTGTTTTAAATACCCAAAGCATACAGATTATCTTAATGATGTCCTAAATTGAATATGAAAGTATGAATAGACTAATTCGATTTAGTTCATCATGTCCATGTAATTTTAAACTTGATTTAAATTTGATCTCTCCTAGGGATTAAAGAAGTCAAAACAGAACAAAACATACCCTCTGAAAGAATAGTTTTCCTATGTCAAGGGAGTTAAGGTCACCATCCCAAGTAAGGCAAAACTGCTAATAAGAGTTTTCTGACCAGATCCCAGGATCTGAGGCTACAGTAGGACAAAGATCTACCATAATTCTGCCTCAGCCACTATGTTGGCACTGAACAGTTTTTATAGTTGCTGTCACAAAAGCCAAGTCCATAACCTTCAAGTTTAGTTTAATTTTTTTTTTAGATCCAAGTTATATCATGATGTAATTTTTTCATTTGATTCAAATGGATCAATGCCTCCAATTCCAATGAGACTGCAGTGAAATTCTCTTTTCCTTGACTGAATTTCACATTTCTCAGCAGTCTTCAAATATGCTTATTGCCGGCCCACTTTAATGTCCTCTAGCAAAGTCATGGTAGACATGACTAACCATGTTAACATGGTAGACATGTTAACAAACCACTGTGGGAACCTTAATTTTCTCAACTATGTTAAAAAGTATCTCATGGTGTTATTGTGAAAATTAATCAGGAAAGAGGTTTTAAGAGTGTGGACCACACTGATTGGAACATGCAGAGTAGAGAATAAATGTAAATTGCTGCTTTTTAACTTTTGTAATTCTCTATTTAATCATTCCACTATTTAGACCTGGGAAATACAGATAATTGCAAGAAATATTTTAAAATAAATTTTGGAAAATTTCATTCATTGTTATCTTAGTATTAATTTCCATTATTATTCTGTCTTTTTAGGAATTGTCCATAAAAAAGGAAAGAAATAACATCTCAGACAATTTCTATGCTATAAATACTGCCCACTGAAATGTAAGTATTGTATCTGGATAGCTTATATAATTAAGTATGTAATTTACCTTTGGTAAATATTTCTCCGTTTACTGGCATCTAGAGCTCCTTTCAATTGACTCTCAGAAAGCAAGCTACCAACCTACAATAAATAGAGACTGTTAGAATATATTGTTAAGTACCATATAACCTCAGGAAATAAAATTTTAATTCTCTTTTTCCAATATCTCACAACGAACACTTTTAAACATACAACGAAGTATGTAAAGAATTAAATTTCACAGTGAGCTTCCATATAACCACTACCTAGATTCTACCATTAACATTTTACTTACACCTTTTTGATCCATTCATTCATCCATTTGTCTTATTTTTTATGTATTTTGAAGTAAACTGTAATCCTCATAATTGATGCACCACAGATATCACTAATGAAAGTTTAATGTTAGTGTAAAATTTACATACAATGAAATGCACATATCTTAAATATACATTTGCTAAATTTTGGCAAATGCATATACTCATATAACTCTAACCCCTATATACATACAGAAAATTACCAATACCCCAGAAAGGATGAACTCTTTTGTGTCATCCTTTCACATAGCACGTTCTTGAGATACTGCCATATACAATCATTAGTTTATTCCTTCATACTGCTCAGTAGTATTCTATGATTATGTCACAAGTTTATCTTCATTCTTGTATCTTACGCCTTGACTTAGCATTTTCCAAACACTACCTGTAACTTTGCCAATGTACCCCAAAATAAATATGTAAATACACATTTACATATGTAATAACAACATACTCATATGTTCTTTTCTAAAGATGATGTGAAAAAGAAGTGGATGAAAGAAGAGAAACTAAAATTCACTAGCTTCTTCTCTTTCTATTTTGCATCTGAGTGTTAGTTACAAATTGACAGCTGGAGACAGAGTCAGTTATAACAGGTATGACCCAAATGGGTTCTTGATTACTTGTCCATGGACACCAAGTTAGAAATCTGTTCTTTTTTTTTTGCTTCAAGTGTCACACTATCAAAGAGTCCCTCCCAGATACTTAGGCTATCAGAAGACTCCTGGGCCAAGTCTTCTTCAGATCAACTAATCTTTTTTATTGTTTTGTTTCATTTTTATTTTAGTAAGTTTTTTGTAGTTTACTTCTGAAACTTTCCTGGTTCTCCTAATATCCCACTAAATTTAAAATCGGAATCAGAACCTTATTAAGCACCTAGACAAAGTTCACTGAAGTCAAAACCTCACGAAGTTTTATTTCTGACAAAAGAGTATTTTCTTTTTATTGCACCACCGTAAAATCTAAACATCACTTATGAAATATTTATCCATCAAATTGTTGTAGTTTTTAAATGAGAGTCCAAAACAGGAACAAATATAAGCATTCAATAAATTTCTTGTCTATTGAAGACTAGAAAATAATTTTATTTAGTAATGGATCAAACAAAAAAGTACAATTAGCAAAGCGAAATAAGAATTTTGGAAAATAAATTAACAAACCATTAATTACGACTTACTTTTTCTCCTCTTTCAAGTCATATACATTTGGTGTTCAAAATCATGAAAACATCAAAATGTATTAAGAGAAACATAATAATCATCAGCATTCTAGCATACACAGTTACCATCCTGGGATGTTTCCTTCAATCTTTTTTTCTATGTATATTAAGTACAAAATAATTTTACTGAAATATTGTCTATTTAATTTTATGTTTTATATTCCTTTTCTAACTTGACATTTTATCAAAAATATCTTCCCTATACATGAAAATTTCTTTTCACAAAATTTTAATACTATTATATCCCAACATAAGTTATTTATCCATTCCCTTATTATTGATCATTTAAGTGATATCCAGCCTTTTCCAAGTAACAGTGATGAACACTTTTACACATTAAATTCTGTTCCAATAATTTTTTTTTTTACTATTATGTATGGCAAATCCCTAGAAATGTAATTACCCAGCCTAGGAGCATGACTAATTCGCTGCATCTTGTCAAACTGCTTTCCAGAAATGCTGTACATTATACTCTGGAGCAGTGTATATAAGTGTTTCATCACACTCTCCCCAGGACTGAGTATTATGATTTTTTTTAAATGTTTGTGATATTTTATTTCCTGGGCAGTTACTTGATTATTTTTTAAGTTAACTTTTCTCATGTTTATGACTTCTTTGTACTTCTTCTTTGGTTCATGTCCTTGGCTAATTTATCGGATCCTAATATTTTTCTTACGTATTAGGACTATTCTTTGATACCTTTTTCGTTTGAGTTCATGTGAAGCAAAAATAGCCTCCACTGGAAGACGGCTCAAAGGTTAGGAGGCATGGAGAAAGCAAAAGGCGCAGAGATGGTTGGAAAGGTTATTGTGTTAGATTTGGGAGGTGAGGTGGGTTAAAGGAGTTGCTAGGATGGAGATTGAGAAGCGAGGGAGCAGGCGCTTAGTCTATGCTCACGATTTTCCGGAGGCTCAGTTTCCCCAGGGATGGGCTTAGGAGCCGGAAGGGTTAGAATCAGGGTTAGTGCCGGGATGACTATAACTCGGGAAGGTACGTGGGTGGGTTGGGGTAGGCTCCCAGGATTAGGGTGCACCCCAGATCTCGCCCGCCGCCAGAACCCAGGCCACCTAGTGCTGCCCAGGCCCCCGGCTGGGCAGTCAGACGATACCTGTAGCTTCAATTCCTGACTGCGGCGCTGCAGGGCCTGCAGACGATTGCTCTGTCGCCCAGCCAGCATCTCCCTCGCCTCGGCGCTCAGCGCTCACCCGTCGCCAGGGAAACCAGGGGCGGCGTGGGAAGGTGACGCAATCATGGCGCGCCCGCCTCGCAGCCCGGCGGCGGGGGCGTGGGGGACGGGTGGAAGAGGACCGTGGAGGTCGTCGTCTGTCGCAGTAGCCACCCCGCAGGTCCTGGGCTCTCAGATCAGTCCTCCCTTACTGGCCAACCCGCAGGATTGGGGTGAAGGTGGCAGAGAATGCTCAACGGCGTGGAAACTACATGTCCCACAGTACTTCGGGAGTCCCACGCCACCACCGCCGGGGTTCTCGGTATTATGGCATTTATTTTCTGATGCCAGCTTTGCTGAACTCATCTTAAGGTACAATTTAAGCTTCTTAAGTTCTTAAGTTAACTGCAAGGATAGCTTTCCTATGTGACCGCATATTCTCACTTGAAAGGACTGGTGTGTGTGTTTTTAAAGATTTTATTTATTTATTCATGAGAGACACAGAGAGAGAGAGAGAGAGACAGGCATAGGGAGAAGCAGGCTCCATGCAGGGACCCTGATGCGGGACTGGATCCCAGGATCCCGGGATCACGACCTGAGCCAGAGGCAGATGCTCAACCGCTGAGCCACCCAGGTGCCCCTGAAAGGACAGTTTTTAATTCTTTGCCATTTGGGGTACCGCTGGTTCCATTTCACTTTAGTTTTGCACATTGTCACGTTGTCCATCCTGAGTTCTGTGGATGGTGATTTTGTTCAACAAGTATGTGAACAAATAATTATGATCTCCATTTTATATCTCCTCTCCCGGAGATTATAATAACATTTTCCCAGATGGTACTGAATCCTTTAAGTCCCAATTCCCAAACTTTGCACTACACCGAATAAAAATGATCATGATGGGAGTTCGCTTTTCAAATGACGAACTACACTAATATAAATGAATGCACGTCAGTAAACAAACAGGTTGATTCTATAGGCCCAACTACTATGCTACTTAATTTTGTATACTGTTTTTTCCAAATATACATAGAGAAACATGACAAACAAGTGTCCACCTAACTGAATGTTCGCATTGAATACACCATGTCACATCACCCAGATTGGGATACAGAACATTACCAGCACCCTAAATAATCTTCCCCTCCTAATCCCTACCCACCCCTTAGGCCAAAAGTAAACACTATCCTAACTTCTAACAACAATTTGTTTTGCTTCTTTTAAAACTGTACAATGAAATCATGCAGTATGTACTGGCTTGTTGGGCTTTTTTCACTCAACATGTTTGTGAGACATACCTCTATCATTGGTGTAGTTCTAATTTGTTCAGTTGTCATTGCTCTCTGGTATTTCAGGGTGTGATACTCATTCATTCCGCTGTTGCTGGACATGTGGATAGTTTCCAGTATAGGGCTGTTATAAACAGTACTGTTACATCTATACCTAGTACAAACATGTACACATTGCTAGGCTACAGGGCATGTTTTATGTTCAGCTTTAGTAGATATTGCCTATTTCCCCAAAGTTGTACTAATTTACTCTGCCTATATGGGTTTTTGTTCTTCATATCCTTGACAACACTTGGTATTATCTGTTTTGTAGTTCATGTCTTTATTTTGAATTAACTTGTCCATTATGACTCATGATACTTAAAAATTCACTTAACTAACCAGATGGTATTTTCATTAAAAAAAAATTTGTAACAGAGGCGCCTGGGTAGCTCAAGTCATGATCCCAGAGTCCTAAGATACAGCCCAGAGTCATGTCTGGGTCTCTGCTCAGCAGGGAGTCTGTTTCTCCCTCTCCCTCTGTCTCTCTCCTCCACTTGTGTGTGCACACGCGTGCGCTTTCTCTAATAACATTTTTTTTAAAAGATTTGTAACAGGGCTCAGTTGTGCAGCACATATGCTAACATATGCTAAAATTGGAATGATACAAAGATTAGCATGTTCCCTGCACAAGGGGGACATGCAAATTCATGAAGTATTCAATATTTTTTTAAAAAACGTTTGTAACAACAAATGAGAAAGGACTGCTGTATCTTTAAATGGATTAATAAATCAGTACTTGTTATTATAAGAGGCAAGCAAAATCTATTTTATGAAATCTTTATTTTAAATATACATCTATAAATATACATCTATAAATTAGACAAAATATTCTATATCTGACTTATAAGGATTTCCATATTCTATATGAAAAATTGCAGGGTCATGAATATAGTATAATTTTATGTTGGTAAAAATAAAACCCCTACGTGTGTGTATATATATATGAACAATGAGGAAGGATGCAAAAAAGCTTACTACTCTTCTTCACCTTAAGTGGAAAGATAATTTTAATTTTATACATTTTCCATATTCTGGTTATAACCATTTATTCCTTTTGAGTCTTAGATCAGCATCATCAACATCACCTAGGAGCTTGTTAGAAATCCATATCCTCAGACCCACCACAGAACTACAGAATCGGAACCTGTATTTTAATATTACCCCAGTGTTTCATGTGCACATTTAAGGCTAAGAAATACTATTGAAGTATTCAGTGTGCTATAAGGCATGAGATTATCCTCAGCTAACTGCCTTTTTTTATTAATTTACATTTCTTTTGATTTGTAATGCTCAGCATAGTCATCTTAACAGTAGTCAGTTACTTCTTGTTAACCTTTGATGTCATTTTGAGAATCAAAGTGATGGGGCAAAGGCAAAAAAGAAAACTAAATTTCCTTACTACCTACAGCCCATTGTCCTTCAAACAGGCAGTGACCTTCCTCTAGAAACTCAGCTACCTGGATGTATTATTAATACTTTGCTGAGGGCAAAAAGCAATCATAGCCTGACCCCCAGGATCCTTTGAGTCTACTCTAACATAGAAAAATTTCTTTGGAAACTTCCGTTATCTCTACTTGTATCTCCAAGATACAAGTTGACAATCATCCTGTAAGCATTATCACTCATCTGAAGGGTCTCATGACTGAGTTTTTACTAAACAATAATAAATGATGTTTTCCTAACAAGAGCTAACCCCCTCAAGGTTGTGGAAACCTTGTTTCCAAAATTCCTTAGAGACTTAGGCTATCCCTGCCAACTTGAAATTATATAACCACTGCTTCTCACAACCCAAGTGCAGCTCTTCTGGCCCACAGGTCCTCCTCTCCCGATGCTTTAATAAAACCACTTTTTGCACTGAAGAAATCTCAAGATTTGGCTGGGTAATCAAAAGGCAAGGACAGAGCAGAGGACCAAAGATTGAAGTTTAAGAAACTTGGAAAAGGAAGCAGTGATAAAAGTCTGGAAACACAGGAAAGTTTTAAATTATTAGGGAAGTGTGGGAAGAATTTCAAAGGAGAAACTGGCATCAAATACTCTGGAGGTGAAAATTAAGTATTCAGAAAAGGCCATTAGATAACAATGGCGGGGGGGGGGGGGGGAGTGCAGAGAGCAGACTGCAGCAGGTTAATGGGCATAACAGAAGGAAGTAATAGTGGACCACTTTTCCTAATTAGCAAATGATGGTTTTAGTCAAGATCTGTGCATATTTGTAGAGGGAAAGCAGGGAGAGACTGTAGATGCTAGACAGAAATGGTGTAGTAGAGAATAGGCAAGGTCCTTGTGGGGAGGGGATATGGTAGGGGTAAGATGCAGAATTAAACTGAGGCCACAGAGGAGTCAGCCTTGGAAGAGACATGTGCATCTTCTCTTCTGAGAAAGGAAAGCTAATGAGATAAAGCCTCAAAACCAGTGAACCTCTGCTGGGCATACAGTCACCTGCAGAGCTTTAAAAATCCCAGTGCCCAGGCACATCCAAAACTACATAAAATCTGTGAGCAGAGCAGCCCCGGTGGCTCAGTGGTTTAGCGCCGCCTTCAGTCCAGGGCATGATCCTGGAGACCCGGGGACTCGATCCCAGGATCCCATGTCAGGCTCCCTGCGTGGAGCCTGCTCCTCCCTCTGCCTGTGTCTCTGCCTCTCTCTCTCTCTCTCTCTCTCTGTGTCTCATGAATAAATAAAATCCTTAAAAAAAAAATCTGTGAGCAGTGGCATGCAGAGATCAGTATTTTTAAAACTCTCTCGGTGATTATATATTGTGCAGCCTTGTTGAAAATCACTTCCCTCAACAAAGCTATTAAGAGGAAGAACAATGAGGGAGTTCCCACCTAATGGCCTTTATCTTCTCATATAGTTGGTAAGCAAACTGCAGTCCAGATGGGATGAGCTCTAAGAACTAGCACTTTAGTTCCTGCATTTACAGAATGAAAACAGGAGTTAGAAGTAATGAAGCATAATGGCCCCACTGAAAAGGAAAAAATACTTAAAAACTTTGTGTGGAAACAACTTTCCTGAATTTTCTTATGTTAATATGGAACTGCTGCTAAATGTGCTGAGACACAAAATTAGTAAGAATGAGCAAGGACAGTGTTACAGAGAACATCTCTTGCAAATAAAAAATAACCAAGGACTTAGCCACGTACTCTTGATTTTTAGATAATAGTTGGAATTTATCACTAAGTTCTAGTCAAGTGGGTTTTTCCCTTAATACATATTCTACAATGACATAAATGAAATTTTTGCCAGTAATAACTGGAGTATGTTGTCACTCTATGCTTGGGGCATATACAGCTTTGTATATTAACTAAGTTTACCTTAACCCAGTTATTTTTACACAGCGCCCTGCTTTCCTTAACAGGTTCACTAACAGCCAGAAGGATTCATAATGATCCCTAGGCCATCTGCTTTGCGGTTGTACCAAGGAACTGGCATAGAAAGAAGATACCTGCTCAAAAACACTAATAGATCAGTCTTGAGAATCCAGATCTTTTGATGTGGTAAACTTATTGGTAGGCAAGATACTCCTTTCCTTTTAATAGAAGATTCAAAGATGTTTAAAAATTTTTTTTATTTTGAAAATAAAATTGATTCATAAAGTGCAAAAGAAGTTAGATGTGTCCAGTGCTCTATGTCCATCTTCGACAAACTGTTGGAAACAGAAAAGAGAAAACAATCAAATACATAATCGTTAACTTCAAATTATTCTATTGCGGAGTTAAGCTATGAACCATAAGCTATTATCCATAGTTACACTAAGAACAGATAATTAAATTTGCACAGCTGTGATGATAAAAGCTATCACTAGGTGCAAGGTCCCTAACTTCCAGGCCACTGGAACCAGGCTGCCAGCAACGAAAGAATTCAGACTGGAGATCACAAAACATGAATGCGAAGATGTACACTGTCTACCAGGGATATCATCAAAAAGAATGATAAGGGGGTAGAGGGTGGCAGGAATACCTCACCTTTCTTCCTTTCCTTCTTTCCAGTATTTTCCTTTTTGAAGTTTAAGGTCAAGGTGCAACAATGCTGCACGTGGTAAGACATTCCCGCTAAAGGCACGCACTGAACTAAACTAGGATACCAGTGCAAGTCCTGGGGAAAACAAAACCTCCTCTTTGGGTGTCTGGGGGGGGAAGTTAACTCCTATGCGGCATCCACAGGCGCTGCCGCCCCCAACGTCTCCCTTTAGTCCCCGCACCGTAAGTACCGCTCACCGACTCTCCCAAACGAGCAAGGCGCTGCAGGCGGCGAGCGTGAGGCTCGCCCGGCTCCCGCCCGAGCCCCGCCGGAGCCCCAGCGTGGACGAGGCGAGGCGGGCGCGCGGGGGCCGACAGCGCGGGGTCTCAGGCCAGGTCCAGCTTCTTCTGAGTCGTCGCCAGCTTGTCCTGCAGCCTCCGCTTCCTCCAGTCCAGGTAGCGCCTCCGCAGCCGGTTCGCCTGCCAGCCCACGAGCACCCCGGACGCGAAGGCCACCAGCACAGACAGCTGCAGCGTCCTCTCGGACACGTCCGCCATGGCAGCCGGCGGCGTGCAGCGCGACCTACGGCGCGGCGGCGGGGTCAAAAGGTGCCCCGCGTTCCCGGGCGGGGCGGAGCGGAGCGCGGCTCGGCGCGGCGCGGCGCGCATGCGCGCAGCTCGTCCCGCGGCGCGCGGGCTCCAAGCCCTGGGCTCCGTGCGGCTCACCTGCTCCCCGAGGCTGGCCGCGCTGGGCGGGAGCCGCGGGCGTGAGGCTCGTTCGGCGTTGGTCCCGCCCTGTTGGCAGCTCTGATGGTGTGCCCTTCCGAGCTGCGTGCGAGCTCCGCGCCTCCTCGTGCTTTCTCAGCGGGAGAATGCGAGCCGCTTGTGTGACTCTCCATTTACTGGTGACCCAGTTAAAAATAAACAACAGCAAAAGTATTTTTCATGATATATCTTGTTCAGCCCAGTAGATACAGGATGTGTCATTTCAACACGTAATCAATATAAAAATGAGATTTTTAAAAAATTCTCTTTTTTAAAAATACCGAGTCTTTGAAATCTGGTGATTTTTATAACGACAGCATATCGCCGTGCGAACACTAATTTTCCGTGGAGATACTAGATTGGTAACTAGATTTCATAAAAGTCCGTTGAAGAATTAGATTCATATACCCAGGTTGTTCCAAAGACACATAAAGATTTCTCCAATAACTGAGTCGAGTTTCAGTTTTAAATTTGAATTCATTCAATTTTATTTTTTATTTTTTATTTTTCAGGGTTTTATTGCAAACCAAAGTTGGTTTATAAATTCATTAAAGTTTTAAAAGAAGTTCAAAATTCACTTCTTCATCACACTGGTTACATGTGGGGCCTGTGAATACAGTGGTGGACAGCGAAGTCCAGAGGGCAGACCTAACACTGGGTCAGAATGGTTGCGTTGGTGAAAAATTCTAGTGATGGAAGTCATTATGGTGGACAGACCCTGACGTGGCCCCTATGATTTCCACTTCCCAATGTTGATGATTTTGTGTTAATTTCTCCTACTCAAGTGTGGGCTTAACCTGTCACCCGCTTCTACCTAATAAAGGTGCTGGGATGTCACTCCTGGAATTCCTTTATGGTTGTTTTTTTTTTTTTTTTTAAAGTTTTTAGTTTTATTTATTTGACAGAGAAAGAAAGAAAGCAAGCACAAGCAAGAGGAGGGGCAGAGGGAAAGGGAGAAGCAGGCTCTCTGTTGAGCTGGAATGCGGGGCTTGATCCAGGACTCTGGGAGCAGGCCCTGAGTTGAGGCAGATGCTTAACCGCCTGAGCCACTCAGGCGCCCCTCCTTTATGCTATATAACTTCTTTTCAACAGACTGATGACTCTCCTTGTGGGCTTGATGAAGTGAATGGACATGTTGAAGGAGCTCATGTAGCTAAGGACTGCAGCTGGCCTCTAGAAACAGCAGGATGCCTCCAGCCAATAGCTAGCAAAAAGCTGGAGCCTTCAGATCTACAGCCCAAGGAAATTAACTGTCTGCAACCTGAATAAACTTGGAAACAAGAATCTTCCCCAGTTCACCCTCCAAGATCACACACAACCTGGCTGATGCCTTGATTGTAGCCTTGTAAGAACCTAACAGAAGACCATGTGCCTGGACTCCTAACCCATAGAAAGTTGATATTATACATGTGCATTGTTTTAAGTCACTACATTTGTGGTAATTTGTTAACACAGCAATAGAAAACTGCTACAGTCAGGAAAGGAAAACCATCATATGGAGCCTGAACTCTTTTATTTGGGGCCTGACTGACCTCACCTTTCTATTGATATAAGCAAATGGATTTTCATACTTGAGGCAGAACATATCTTGGCAAAGAGATGATAAAGACAGTCTTGGGTCCAGTGTGAATTCACATCTGCTATGCTTTATGTTCATTTATTTGGCAAATATTTATTAAATGCTGCAGTAGGCATTGGGAATGTAAAAGTGAATATATATCTGCCCTCAGCTTGGTGCAGAGTGAAAGACGGAAAAACAATTATGACACATTCTGATGAATTGGAGTATTGAGTCTGTAGCTTAAACTTAAAAAAAGAAGAAAAGCCTCAGAAACACTCTTTTTTTATAGTCCATCCAATTTATCAACCAAATCTTTTGGTTGTATTTTCAAAATATGACCAGAATTAAAGCACTTCTCACCTCTACTCACTTGACTGCTACCACTGGTTCCAAGCTGCCATCATCTCCTACCTAAGTCACTGCAAACCCTTCAGGTTTCTGGGCTTCTGTGGATCATCTCACTCTTCTGCTCAAACCATGCAGTGGCTATGGCCCCAGCAGTGGTCTGCAGAGCTCTGCATGACGTGTTCCTCTCTATTCCTTACCTCTCTCAGCCATGTGCTCATTGTTTCTTATGCTTACCAGGCCTGTTGCTACCTGAGAACATTTGCATGTGCTGGGGTGCATGGGTGGCTCAGGAGGTTGGATGTCTGGCTCTTGATTTCAACTCAAGTCATGATCTCAGGGTCCTGGAATCAAGCCTCACATCGGGCTCCCTGCTCAGCTTGGAGTCTACTTAAGGATACTCTCTGTCTCAGATAAATAAATAAATCTTAAAAAAAAAATTTGCATGTGGGGTCCTCCTGCCTGGCATACTCTTCTCCCAGGTGCCCATATAACTAACTTCCTCACCCCTTTTAGGTTCTTGTTAACTGCCACCTTCTCAACAAGGCCTACATGACTATTTAAAAATCACAAATGAACTAACCCCCACTCTCTGGCACTCCTGATCTTTTCCCTGCTCTATTCCCCTCCACAGTATTTATAGCCTTCCACCTACTGTAAGATTTATAGTATTTATTACACTTATTGTTTATTGCTTGTCCCCTGCTACAATGTAAGCTACTCAAGGGCAGGGATTTTTGTCTCAATTGTATACTGGTGGATCCCAAGTGCCTGTAATTGAGACTGGCTCATAACACACAGTCAGTAAAATTTGTGGTTGATGACAGCAAGGAGTGGTCAGGGAAGTCTTATGGGTATGTGGCTGAACTCAATCTTGAAAGCTAAGTAGGATGATCAGAAGAAATGAAATTTCCCTGGATCTCAGTTTTCTCATTTGTAAAATAAAGTATGATTCAGTAGCTCTAAGACATTTTTATTATGTTTTATTTTATTCATTACTATTTTTTAAGTAGGCTCCACACCCAGCATGCAGCCCGATCTGGAACTCGTTTCCAGACTCTGAGATATTGACCTGAGTTGATATCAGGAGTCAGACACTTAACTGACTGAGTTACCCAGGTGCCCCGACAAGATATTTCACATCTAGTTCTGGCAGCCGGAACTTGTCCATTAGGGTCATTGGTATTGCAAATTTGATACTCGCTTGGAATTCTTACCTCATCCTTAGAGGCCTCTGGGCTAAAAATAAACCAGTGCACATGTACACTCTATCAAGCCTTGAATATGGGAAAAGCTTCGGTGAATAGAGCTTGCAGAGACCATAGAAATGCCCCCCCCCCTTTTTTTTTAGCAGGAGGAAACTCTGGCCAGGGGGAAGAGTATTGCTTCTAGGAAGGGGACAGAGGTATAATCTTTTTAAAATATTTTATTTATTTATTTATTATTTGACAGAGAGAGAGAGAGAGAGAGAGAGAGCACAAGCAGGCAGAGCAGCAGGCAGAGGGAGAAGGAGAGAAGCAGGCTCCCCACTGAGCAGAGAGTCAGATGCTCCATCCAGGACCTTGGCTCCATCCAGGACCTTGGGATCATGACCTGAGCCAAAGGCAGACACTTACCAACTGAGCCACCCAGGTGCCCCAGGGGTGTAAGATTTTAAATCCCTCTTAAAGTCAGTGTGTCCCTGGCTTGAGACTGTACTTTTGCATACAGTGCATTATCTTAATGGGACATTTAGTAATTGTAGTTGATAAGGGTCAACCAGCTTTGAGGTGATGATTAAATTTGGATTATCAGGCTGAATAGTCAAGTGTAATGAGTTAATTGATTATGAGCGTCTTCTGAATGATACATTAACTGCCATTGTTGTGTTTGCCATTTGAAGGACTTGCTGAGAAGATTTTGCCATTTACAGTATTAGACCTTATTGCTTATGAATTCATTTAAAGTCTATAAATGGAACTCTCCTCTGCAACTGCAGGACCTGAAGCAATAAAGCAGTCATTTTATACTCTAAAGCCTTCATAAAAGGTAAAGCTTTGCCGTCATTAACGTGGAGCATTCATTCCCTTAGGTCCTTGAATTCTGGCCCAGAACTCTGGCTGGGTCTGTTCCCCTCAGCCACAAGCTCACAGCCCTGTGTCCCAGGAGTTTTTAACTGCCAGACCCTTTGTTTTCCATTCTCTTCCCCTGAGTTTTTGGAAGTGGGAAGAAAAATTCTTGTGTGGTTGTGCTGAACTTACTCACCTGCCTCCACCAGCACACACTCTAAGAGGCAAGCAAAGTAAATGTGCCTGGTTGTGTGACTTCCAAGTAAGATCATTTCCTCCCTGGTACATAGGCAAGAATGGAAGTGATACCATGGGGAAAGGTGAGCCTTGACCCTTCTCTTTGGTAGAAGCTGTAATGTACTTCTGCAAGTCTGCCTCTCCAGTCTGTAGTTCTGGAGACATGCACAGAAGAATGGCCTCCCAAAATTCTTTCAGAAAAAAATGGGAAAATCCTAATAACACACCAACCTGTCTCCTCCTAATTCTGAGGTAAGTGGTTATCTATAATTCACTCATTGTTCCAATAAGTATTTTCTGAGTGAATATTATGTTTGGGATGTTTAGAGCTACATATTCCATGCTGAGCCAATCTCAAAGATCTCCTGTCTAGGAGAGAGAATGACAATCAAAACCTCACACAAATAAATATAGTATTACAAACACTGATGAGTGTTTAGATGAAAAAGTACAGTGTACCATGTTTGAGGGAATACAGTGGAGCCTAACTATGGTTGAGAGGATGGGAGTTATCAAGAAAGGCCTCCTATGGACCTTGCGTTTAGGACCTAAAGTGAGACACAGAAGCAGGAATGGAAGGGAGAGGCCTTCTCTTGTATTTCTGAAGGTTGTGAGACTGCAAAAAACTGGCTCCATGAGAACCTCAGTGGCAGGAGTGGAGGAGAGGGAGGAAAAGTAGATAGGCCTTGCAAACCATCTCAAGGGCTTTGGATTTTATTTAGAGTAAAGTAGGTAGCCATTTTTGTAAGCAGGGGAATTACGTGGTTCTCTTTACATATTAATAAAAATTAATCTGACTTTTTGGAGAATGGACTGGAAGGTGCTGTGGGAGGAATCAGGGAAACAGGTCAGGAAACTACTCCACCAGCTTAGAGGAGAGACAGTGGCAGTAGAGTCTGTGGTAGTGAATGTTTGGCAGATTTGAGATTGACCATTTTTTCTTGTAGTACTATGAATGTTTCATTGTTGGTACTATAATAGCACTATATGGGGTCCACTGGTGGCTACATTGTGGGGAACACAGGATAACAATCACTATGGAATCACTATGTTGTATACCTAACACTAATGTATCACTATGGAATCACTATGTTGTATACCTAAAACTAATGTATCATTTTGTGTCAACTTCAGTTAAAAAAAAAAGGAAGAAAAAAAAAGTTCTGTTGTCTTCTGGTCTGCTTAATTTTAGAAAAGAAGTCTTTATGTAATGAATCTTTTCTTCCTCTGGCTGCTTTTGAGACTATCAGGAGGTTTTAGCCATTCAGTTATGATGTTTTGTATAGTTTTAACAAGTTCATTCTTTTTGGAATGTATTGAGTCTCTTGAAACTGTAGGCTTAATAGTTTTCACCAAATTTAGAAGACGTTTGGTTATTTTTTTCTTCAAATCTTTTTATGCTCCCTCTTTTTTTTCTAGGAGTCCAGTTACATGTATATGACTGTTTGATATTACTCCATAGGTCATGGAGGCACTTTTTTTCTCTTTGTGCAGCAACCTCATTTCTTTACCCTTCAGATTCTAGCCATGTCTTCTTCCCAGAACTCCAGTCTCCATTGCCTCAATTCAGCAAAACTCTGAGCCAAGTTCTGTTTGCTTTTGCCCTCCCGTAACTGTGCCCTCAAAAACCCTCAAAATTCTCTCCAGGTGATCTATAGAGCAAGAATAGGACTGATCTCATGTTCCCTTCCTTTCAGGGTTCTCAGTCCTGTTCTTTCTGTTGTACCATGTCAGAAATTGGTTGTTTGATGTCTTTTATCCACTTTTTAATTGTTTACAGCAGGAAGGCAGTTCCTATAGCTGTTAATCTTTCACGGGTGGTGTGAATATTGTTCTATGTTTTGTGTATTTGGGTATGTTTATTTGGTAAATGTCTGGCTTTCTATAGTAGACTGTTGGTGGGGACAATTTTTGTTTCTGTTTACCCTTGTTTCTTCATAATATGTGCACAATCTACACTTGTTGAATGAAATAATTATTTTTAGATAAAAATAAACACTTATTTATAATAAAAATTGCAAGTCATAACTTAAATTGACAGATATCATCAACAACACGAAATCCAGACAAATAAAAAGTTACAATTATAATTAAGAAAGAGGGCACTTGTTACTTTCTAAAACAAAGATATTTGGATTTATTGCTTTGTAAGCAAGTCAGGACTATACTTGTAAAGCATAATCTCTAACAGCAGTGCAGAATGTTGTTGGCCTTACAGGGTCTTGGGACACACAAGAGTTCAAGGGATTGGTGGATTTTCAAAAGTGGGAATGTTTAAGGATTTTTAAAAAAACTTTTAACTGTGAAAGCAAGTGATTTGTTAAGGTTTGGCTAACTTACAGAAGTTTTCCCATTGAAAGGAGGCTCTTGCTAATTGGCTAGTTTTAAGAAGCATGATTACTAGGCAGCCTGGGTAGCTCAGTGGTTTGGTGCCACCTTCAGGCCAGGGCGTGATCCTGGAGACCCGGGATAGGAAAAGTAGATAGGCCTTGCAAGTTGGGCTCCCTGCATGGAGCCTGCTTCTCCCTCTGCCTTATCTCTGCCTCTGTGTGTGTGTGTGTGTCTCATGAATAAATAAATAAAATCTTTAAAAAAAGAAGTGTGATTACTGATATGAAGTTGTCATGGATTAGTCAGGATGCATTTAAAACCAATTATAGTAGTTATTCATTGTTTTAGTCAGATCATTTTTTGTAGAGGGATAGAAATTTTTTTTCCTCAGTCCCTCTTTTTAATCTTCCATTCATTAGAATTTCAGGAAATACTCTAGGAACCAGGCAGAGTTCTCTCACTGTTACTGATCCTTCTTGAAGATGAAGTTTCATTTCCAGAAGTCTGATTAACAATTGAGTATCAATCAACATGTTTTCATTTTGTTTTGTCTTTGATTGATGTACATTTGTGACTCCGGGCTACAGATGTTAAATGACTATGAGACAAACAAGAATAAATAAGAATATTATAAGATGGGACTGGAAGGCACATAGAAACCATGACCCAGTATATCCCAGGTTTGAAGACAAATCCCACTAACTTCCTGAGTCTACGTTGAGTAGCCAGGTTGCATCTCCCCTTAAGTTTGGATATGGATTGTTCTATCTTGCCTGTGGAACAAAATCTAGGTAGATATGGAGCATTAGCAGTAGTGCAAACTCCAAGGTTATTCTTCTATCTACAACTAACTACCGTTGAGCTCCAAGGGCTGGACTCATTTATTATGTTGGTCAAAGTGAGGTTCCAGTTGTTGATGATCACCCAAAGTAGGGCAAATTTTATAGGCAGAATCATAATCATCAGGAGGCTATTTACAAAATATTATTTATACCTCCAGAAAAAAAGTTGCTACTTTCAGAGTATTACAACAAAGAACAGTATATGAGAAGGCAAAAGTGACAGTATTTCATAATTAGTTAAGTAGCAGAAAAATGATAGATGATCTCAGTTAGAAGTAAGAACTGGATCCCTGGGTGGCGCAGCGGTTTGGCGCCTGCCTTTGGCCCAGGGCACGATCCTGGAGACCCAGGATCGAATCCCACATCGGGCTCCCGGTGCATGGAGCCTGCTTCTCCCTCTGCCTATGTCTCTGCCTCTCTCTCTCTCTGTGACTATCATAAATAAATAAAAAATTAAAAAAAAAAGAAGTAAGAACTGTGCTGTATATGGTACCATCAGATTTAAAAGTTCCCGTACAAGATCTGAAGATGTGTCTACTAATTTAGCTAAAGCTGCATTTGCTCTAAGACAATTGGATATACCTTAAATACTATGTCAAAAGATGGGTTAATCATAGGCCATAGATCTCTGATACGTAGTGTGTGATAAGAGCTTTAGATCGTGACCTAACCTTTTCTTTCATGTACATACAAAAGGAAGCTTTATGACAGTCTGGGAGATATAGTTTAGGAGATTGTAGACAGATCTTGTTAGACCATAGGAAGCCTTTTCCATTGCTACTTTTTCCATTTCATGAAAGAGGTTCTAAAAGGTTTGGCTTAGTCAAATGGTGTCAAGTCCTTGCTATTTCAGAAAAATTTGGTACCCATTGTGCGTAATATCCAGTTAATCTCAGAATTCTTTTTTACTGTCTTCTAGTGGTTGGTTTTGGGTAATTTTGATTAATTTGTAATCTCTCCTTAGATACTGTCTTTCCTTCAGCTGACTGTCTTTCCTTCAGCTGACATGTCTTTGTAATCTCTTAGATACTGTCTTTTCTTTAGCTGACATGTCTTCCTGTAGTGAGCAAATACTTATAGCAACTCTTAGAATCATCTACCTCAGGAGAACCTCAGAGGAAGTCATTTATATATACGATCAGAGTGGTCACCTATAGGAATAGCATATCCTTAGAGTCTTGGGTTGTTTTTTTTGTGTGTGTGTGTGTTTTTTAAGATTTTATTTATTGACTTGAGAGCGAGAGCATGAGTGAGTGAGTGGGAGGGTAGGGTGAGAAGGGGCAGAGCCAAGCAGGGAGCCTGACACTGACACGGGGCTGGATCTTAGGACCCAGGGATCATGACCTAAGCTGAAGGCAGATGCTTAACCACCTGAGCCACCCAGATGGCCCCCTTAGAGTCTTGGTTTAACCATGATGAGGCTTTAGTGAATTACCGGGTCCAAGTGAACCATTAATTTTCCCAGGTGAAAGCAAGTAATGTTGACTATTTTTATCTACTGGGACACTGAACAAAAGCAATGTATTACAGTGAGGAGAGGATGGTGTTTAGGTTAGGCATTACTAGGAGGTGAAGTATAACTATTTTTCTAATTACACACAGACCTCAAACAAATCTATTCTTGACCATAGGTATTTTAACAGTGAAACAGATGTATTACATGAAGTGGTACAAGGCAGAATTAGTTGGTTACTGTTATGCTCACCAGCAGCTGGTCTTAGGTTTAACTAGGCAATCATATTCAATGACTGTAATAGTCCATGCTTGGCATTGGGTTCACCAAGAATAGACATTGGGATATGGTGTTCTGACCTGGCAGTCAGGTATGTTTCTTAAGCAGTAGTCTCATAGATGGCACAGAGTAGTCCACAGGGGTGCTTAAATGTGAGAGAATGAGATCATAGAGGTGGGAGTGAGAGCCAAGCTCATGTCCCAACTAGGTATTGTGACATCCTGCACATAGTTCTGCACATAGTCCTGCAGACAGAGCTTCCAGGGCCACAAATCCCAGTTACAAGTCCCCATACCCAGGAAGGCCCAGAGCCATGGCTTCCTACCAGGCATTAATACACCATTCATGGGTCCTTATACTGCAGAGGCATTTTACCAATCAGGGCTCATTTTTAACATAAAGTGTAAACATTCCAGTTCTGTGAAGTTTCTAGGGGAAAGGGGCTAGATAGTTAATCCAATGTCAATTTTGCCTGTACAGAGGATTTCTGTTAACCTTTTCCTCATATGTACTATTGGCATAAGATCTTTCTCTGCTTCAACTTTTAGAAGATACTAACATAGAGCAGGATAAATTCCAGAAATAGATCCACCTAAATATGGTGAGTCAATTTTTAAAAAAGATTTTATTTATTTATTCACGAGAGACACACAGAGAGAGGCAGAGACATAGGCAGAGAGAGAAGCAAGCTCCCTTCAGGGAGCCTGATGCAGAACTCGATCCCAGGATCCCAAGATCATGACCTGAGCCTAAGGCAGACACTCAACCACTGAGCCACCCGGGTGCCCCGAATTGATTTTTTTAAAACATTTTATTTATTTATTTATTTGAGAGAGACAAAGAGAGAGCACAGCAGTGATGGAGGGTGGGGAGAACTAGACTCCCTACTGAGCAGGGAGCCCAATGTGGGGCTCCATCCCAGGACCCAGAGATCGTGACTTGAGCTGAAGGCAGATGCTTAACTGACTGAGCCACCCAGGTACCCCTGGTGAATTGATTTTTGACAAGGATGACAGTTCAGCAGGCATAGATTAGTCTTCAACATATGGTGTGAGATCATTGGACATCCATAAATAAAATATGAGTCTCGAACCTCACCTCATACTGTATATAAAGTTAATTCAAAATGTATCATAGGTCTAAATATAAAACATAAAGTTGTAGACTTTTAGAAGAAAACATAACAGAGAACCTTCATGAACTTGGGTTAGGCAAAGAATTCTTATTATGATATCGAAAGCACAATTATTGATTGAACTTGATCAAGATTACATAACTTTTCTCTGCCAAAGATACTATTAAAAAAATAAAAGGCAAGCCAAAGGCTGGGGAAAATATTTTAAAATCACATACCTAACAAAAACTATATGCAGAATATGTAATGAACTCTCAAAGCTCAACACTAGAAAACAAACAGCCATATAAAATTGGGAAATATTTAAACAGACACTTTACCAGAGAAGATATACAGAAGATAGGCACATGAAATAATGTGCAATGTTATTAGTCATTAGGGACATGCAAATTAAAACCATGATGAGGGATCCCTGGGTGGCTCAGCAGTTCAGTGTCTGCCTTCAGCCCAGGGCATGATCCTGGAGACCCAGAATCGAGTCCCATGTCAGGCTCCCTGGGTGGAGCCTGCTTCTCTCTTTGCCTGTGTCTCTGCCTCTCTGTTTCTCTCTGTGTCTCTCATGAATAAATAAATAAACAAATCTTTAAAAAAATAAAAATAAAACTGACGAGTAGCACTACACACCTATTAAAACAGCTAAAACATTTTTCAGATGACAGTTCCAAGCATGTTGATAGGCGTTCTGAGAAACTAAAACTCTTATACATTGCTAGTGGGAATGCACAATGGTATAGTGTCTGAGAACAGTTTACCAATCTTTTGTAATAGTTAAACATGCCTTGACCAGTTGACCAGTAATTCCATTCTTAGGCATTTATCCTAGAGAAATGAAAATTTATATTGACCCCAAATCTGTACATTAATCTTTTGAGCACCTTTATTCATAGTAGCCAGAAATTGGAAAGACCACATGTTCTGTCATAGGTGAGTGGGTGAATAAATTATGGAACATCCATACAATGTACCAACACCCAGCAGTAAAAAGGAATTACTCTTGATGCACCCAGCAACAAGGATGAATCTTTAAAAAGTTTGTAATTTTGTAAGTTTTAACACATATATAGATTTGAGTACAGAAAATTCCATGACCCTAAAAAACTCATTTGTGCTACTCCTTTGTGGTCAAGTCCTTCTCATTCCCAAACCCTCAGCTACCACGGATTTGTTCTCCAATCTATAGTTTTGCTTTTTCTAAAATGTCTTATACATAGAATCATATGATTTTGAGTCTGGTTTCTTTCACATAGCAAAATGCTTTAAAGATTAAAAGTTAATTTTATGTTAACTTAAAAATTAAAAATAAAAGATAAACCCATTGATTTGAAACTATGTCCACATGAAATCTGCACACGAGTGTTTATAGCAGCTTTATTCATTACTGCCAAAATTTGAAAGCAACCGAGATGTTCTTTAATACATGAAAGGTTAAACAAGCTGTGCTCCATCCATACAATGGAATATCATTTAGCAATAAGAAGAAATGAGCTATCAGGCAACGAGAAGAGATGGATTAACCTTAAACTCATATTACTAAGTGCAAGATGCTGCTCTATACGGCTGGCTGCATCCTGCCTGGTTCCAGTTACATAGCATTCTGGGGAAGGCAAAACTATAGAGACAGTAAGAGATAAGTGGTTACCATGGGTTTGTGGGGAGGAAGAAGTGTTGAGTAGGTAAAACATAGCAGATTTTTTAGGGTGACAAAATGTTACATATGATACAGTAATTATCATTATTACTATAATATTACAGTAACATTATGCATTTGTTAAAAATCCATAGAATTTTACAGCACAAGGTCTGAACTGTAATATATGCAGTATTTTTGAAATTTTTAATTGTGGCAAAATATATGTAACATTACATTTGCCATGTTAACCACTTTTAAGTGGCAGTGAATACATTCAATGGCGTAGCCATTCCAACTCTATTCTAATATCCATTTCCAGATCTTTTTCATCATCCCAAACAAAAACTGTGTCCCCATTAAATAACTCTCTTCCCCTTTTTTACAGCTCCTAGTACCCTTTATTATACTTTCTATTTCTATAAATTTATCTATTCCAGGTATCTCATATAAGTGGAATCATACAGTATTTGTCCTTTTGTGTCTGGCTTATTTCATTTAACATGTTTTAAAGGTTTTTCCATATTGTAGCATGTGTCAGAACTTAATTCCCTTTCCCAACTAAATAATATTCTACAGTATAGGTAAATACCACATTTTCTTTGTTCATTCACTGACAGATGGGTTGGGTTGTTTTCACCTTTTGGCTTTTATGAATACTACTGTTATGAATGTTGGTATTCAAGTATATGTTTAAGTCCTACTTTCAGATCTTTTGGGTGTATATCTAGAAGTGGAATTTTTGGATCATATGGTACTTCTGTGTTTAGCTTTTTGAGAAAATCCCACTGTGTTTTACACAGAGGTTGCCCCATTTTACATTCCCACTAACAATGCACCAAGGTTCCAATTTCTCCATCTTTGCCAACACTTGTTATTTTCCTTTTTTTTTGGTAATAGTCATCCTAATGGGTGTGAGGTGCTATCTCATTGTGGGTTTAATTGGCATTTCCCTGATTAATGTTGTTGAGCATATTTGCATGTGCTTAATGGCCATTTGTATGTCTTCTTTGGACAAAAGTCTTTTTGAGATTTTTGCCCATTTTTGTATCATGTTGTTTGCACTTTTTTGTTGTTGAATTTAGTTGCTCTTTATATATTTTGGATACAGATCCCTTATCAGATATACACTTTGCAGACATCTTCTCCCATTCTGTGAGTTGTCTTTTTACTATCTTAATAGCATCTTTGATGCACAAAAGTTTTACATTTTGATCAAGTTTGATTTACCTATTTTTATTGTTGCCTGTGCTTTTGATGTCATATTCAAGAAATCTTTGCAAGTCCAATGTCATAAAGATATTCCCCTATGTTTTTGATGAATTTTGAGTTAATTTTTATATATGGTTTGAGATAAGAGTCAAACTTCATTTTTTTGCATGTGGATATCCAGTTGTCCCAGCATCATTTGTTGAAAAGACTGTGCCTCTCTCATTCACTCTTGCTGAAAATTGATTATATATGTGAGAGTCTATTTGTAGATTTTTTTTTTATTTGTAGATTTTTTAAAAAGAGTTTATTTATTTGAGGAAGAGAGAGAGATAACAGGGAGGGGGAGGAGCAGAGGGAGAAGCAGGCTCCCTGCTGAGCAAGGGGCTCAATGTGAGATTCAGTCCCAGGACTCCAGGATATGACTTGAGCGAAAGGCAGAGGCTTAACTGACTGAACCACCCAGGTGTCCATATTTGTAGACTTTGTAGACTGTTCCATTGATCTATCTGTCTGTCCTTATGCTAGTCCTACACTGTTTGATTACTGTAGGTTTGTTGTAATTTAAAAATCAGGAAATGTGACCATGCTGGGTGTGGAGCCTACTTAAAAAATCAGGAAATGTGAGTCCTCCAACTTTGTTCTATTTTTGATTTTGTTATGGATATTCTCCTGAATACAAAGTGGTATATCATTGTGATTTTGATTTGTGTTTTCCTAATGATGAATGATGTTGAATATTTTCATGTGTTTATTTGCCGTTTTTTTTTTATCTTCTTTGGAGAAAAGTCCTTTTCCCAGTTTAAAAACTTGGGTTCCTTTTTTGTTGTTGTTGATGAGTTGTAAGAGTTCTCTCTATATTTGGAATACTAGACCCTTATCAGATATAGGTTTTCCCCACTATCCAAAGGCAGAATATTCCTAAGAAATCTAAAATGGTGTAAAGTGAAGAAGTAGTTACTATTAATTTACAGTTGACCTTTGAGCAATATGGGGGTGAGGGGTGCCAACCTCCTGTGCAGTCAAAAATCCATATATAACTTTTGCCTCCCAAAAAGATAAGTAGTAATAGCTTGCTGTTAACTGGCAGCCTTACTGATAACATAAACAGTTAACACATATTTTGTTTGTTATATGTATTATATACTGTGTTCTCACAATAAAGTGAACTAGAAAGAAGAAAATATTATTAAAAAAAATCGTAAGAGAAAATAAATTTCCAATACTATACTGTATTTGTCTCAAAAAAAATCACCATATAAGTTGGGCCCACACAGTTCAAACCCATGTTGTTTAAGGGTCAACTTATATGGAATTATTTTTGAGTGTTCTGAGACCCCGAAAATAACCTCTTAGGCTTTTCGGATACCTTAGGACACATCTTGTTAATGGATGCACAAAATAAGTTGAGATAAAGCACATGTGTTCAAAGACAGAGTTCTTAAGTACGGCAGCTGGATGCTGAGATGCTGAGTGTGGCTCCTAGGAAAGGAGCGTGGTGGCGCCATTCTCGCTGCTCAGGGTACAAGCTGCCTCTAGGTCTCAAAGCAAACCCAATGCTGAACAAATTGGCCAACAGACAGGAAAAAATGCTCAGCATCACTTGGTACCAGGGAAATACAAATTAAAATCACAGTGAGATACCACTTTATACCTGTTGCAATGGCTAAATGGAGTTTGTGGAGATAGGAGAACGCTTTCTGGGTTGTGGGGATGCAAGCTGGTGCAGCCACTCTGGAAAGTAGTATGGAGGTTCCTCAAAAAGTTGAAAACAGAGCTGCCCTATGATCCAGCAATTGCACTACTGGGTATTTACCCCAAAGATAAAAATGTAATCATCTGAAGGGGCACTTGCACCCCAATCTTTTATTTTTTATTTTTTTAAAAGATTTTATTTGTTCATTCATGAGAGACACGGGGGTGGTGGCGGGGAGAGAGGCAGACATAGGCAGAGTGAGAAGCAGGCTCCATGCAGGGAGCCTAACATGGGACTCGATTCTGGGTCTCCAGGATCACACCCAAGGCCGAAGGCGGCACTAAACCACCCGGGCTGCCCACACACCAATGTTTTAGTAGCAATGTCCACAATAACCAAACTATGGAAAGAGTCAAGATGTCCACCAACAGATGAATGGATAAAGAATTAGTATATATATATATATATATATATATATATATATATATATATATATATATAATGGAATATTACTCAACCATAGAAAATGAAATCTTTGCCATTTGCGATGACGTGGGTGGAACTAGAGGATATTATGCTAAGTGAAATAAGTCAGTCAGAGAAAGACAATTATCATATATCTCACTCGTGTGGAATTTAAGAAACAAAACAGAGGATCTTAGGGGAAGAGAGGAAAAAATAAAACAAGATGAAATCAGGGAGGGAGACAAACCTTAAGAGACTCTTAACCACAGGCAACAAACAGGGTCACTAGAGAGGAGGGGGCAGGGTAATTGGGTGATGGACATGAAGGAAGGCACATGAGGTAATGAGCCCTGGGTGTTATATAAGACTAATGAATCACTGACCTCTATCTATGAAACCAGTAATACATTATATGTTAATTAATTGAATTTAAATAAATTTTCTTAAAAAGGAAAAATAACCCAATGCTGAATGCTGCTTTTGCTTTTCATCTTTTTCATAACAACGAAAATCCTCTTCGGTTTTCTTTTGGTTAGTGAAAACAGATACTAATGTAGGTCTTTCAAAAAGGCTAAGTAAAACAAGCAAACAAATAAACAAAAACAAAACACCTAAGTGGCTCAATGAGAACTTTCAAAAAGCAGAGGATACCTGTGTATGATTTTAGATACAGTATTTTCCTCATTCTGTGGGTTGCCTTTTCACTCACTGAATAATGTTCTTTCATGGACAAAAGCTTTTTTTTTAAAATTTTAATGAAATCTAATTTATCTATTCTTTTATTTATCTATTTTTTCTTTGGTTGTTTGTGCTTTTGGTGTCATATTGGAGAAGCCATTGCCAAATCCAAGGTCATAAATATTTGCCTCTATGTTTTTCTTCTAAGAGCTTTATAGTTTTAGCTCTTTTTTTAAAAATTTTATTTATTTATTCATGAGAGACACGGGGAGAGAGAGGCAGAGACACAGGCAGAGGGAGAAGCAGGCTCCATGCAGGGAGCCTGATGTGGGACTCGATCCCAGGTCTCCAAGATCACGCCCTGGGCTGAGGGCAGGTGCTAAACCACTGAGCCACCCAGGCATCCCCAGACCAGGGTTTTAAACAGCAGACTTCATTTTTGAACTCTTTCAGGGTTCAAAGAATACATAGCTAGGTCAGACTGCAGCTCTGGCAACAGCCCTTCTGCTTGAGGGAAATAAACAAGTGACCATCTCTCCATCAGGGCACAGGTAAGATGCAAAGTGGGGCTCTGGGCCTCCTAAGGGAGGGGAGGAGGAAGCCTTGAGAAAAGTGTCATTTGGAAATAGCTTCACACTCCTCTTTTCTGTGGTCGATTGCAAGGTATTGACTGAAACCATTTCATACCACTTCTAAAAATTCTCACTCAACAAATACTTGTTGCGGGACACCTGGGTGGCTCAGCGGTTGAGTGTCTGCCTTCACCTCAGGGCATAATCCTGGATCAGGGGATGGAGTCCCACATAGGGCTCCTTTTTTTAAAAATTTTATTTATTTATGATAGGCACACAGTGAGAGAGAGAGAGAGGCAGAGACACAGGCAGAGGGAGAAGCGGGCTCCATGCACCGGGAGCCCAACGTGGGATTCGATCCCGGGTCTCCAGGATCGTGCCCTGGGCCAAAGGCAGGCGCTAATCCACTGCGCCACCCAGGGATCCCCCCACATAGGGCTCCTTGTAGGAACCTGCTTCTCCCTCTGCCCATGTCTCTGCCTCTCTCTGTGTGTCTCTCATGAATAAATATATAAAATCTTTTTTAAAAAATGCTTGTTGCAAACCTTCTATTTTTCAGGCCCTGTTGCAGATGCTTGAGAAATATTTATGGACAAAATAGAGATTTCCGCCTATATGGAGATGCAATTCTATCAGGCATAAACAGGCACTCAACAATAAACCTGAAATATCAAAAATTATATGGTGCAGTAGAGGTGATAAGGGCAATGTCGGAAAGTAGAAGATCAGAAAAGGAGAGCAGCGGGAGAGCAGGAGTGGATTAAAACATTGAGTAAGTGGGTCAGGGCCCATCTCCCTGAGGAAATGGGATCTGAACAAACACTAGAAGGGATGGAGAGTTGGGCAGGTGGCTGCTGAGGGATTGGTTGGAGCTAAGGCCCTGCAGAATGTTTGAAAATCAGAAAGGGGGCCAATGAGGCTGGGGCAAAGTGAATAAGAGGAAGGAGAGGGAGATGGGGTCAAAGGCTAAGCAGGCCTTATGGATGCACAGTCACGTAGATGAGTTGAGAAGATTTGCCCTCTACTGTCAACTATGTTGTCTTCACCCACATATCCTGACTCCGGCATCTTGGTGTTTAAGACACTGCACCGGGGCACCTGGGTGGCTCAGTTGGTTGAGCATCTGCCTTTGGCTCAGGTCATGATCCTGGGGTCCTGGGATGGAGTCCTGTATCTGGCTCCCTGCTCCGTGGGGAGTCTGCTTCTCCCTCTCCCTCTGCCCTTCCCCCTGTGCTCACATTTCTCTCTCTCTCTCTCTCTCTCTCTGCCTCAAATAAATAAATAAAATCTTTTAAAAAAAGTAAAACATTGTACCAAATCTCATATGATTCTAGGAAATAATTGGCAAATACAATTAGGTAGAATCTTTTGGTTAAATATGGACTAACTTTTTCTCAGCTGAAACTACCTTATAGCTACTTTTTTTTTTTTTTTAAGATTCTTTCTTTCTTTATTTATTCATGAGAGACACACAGATAGAGGCAGAGACACACACAGAGGGAGAAGCTAGCTCCTCACAGGGAGCCCTCTCTCTACAAGCCAAGGAGAGAGGCCTCAGATGAAACCAACCCTCCAACACCCTGATCTTGACTTCTAGTCTGAAGAACTGTGAGAAAGCAAATTTCTGTGGTGTAAGCCCCCCAGTCTGTGGTATTTTGTTATGGCAGCCCTAGCAAACTTACACAGTATCCCAGAGGTACTGTTATGGGGTGCGCTTTTTGGTAACTGGTGTCTAAAAGCTGTGCTTTCTAAATCTGTTTCATTCTTTCCCTGCAGAGGTACATTCTCCCCACCAGCAGAGATGCTGCCAGGAACAGACATTCTCAGGCACGGTTACCAGACTTTTAATTTTTTTCCATTACAAAATAGACAAAATCTTTCATTAAATAGACAAAATTGCCATTTAAGCTCCATCCCTCCATCTCTGTTGATTTTACTATATACAAACATATGAAAGTAAAATAGTTAAAAATGAAACCTTGTAGGAAAGTGTAAGAGGGAAAAATTTATCTCTCCCTTCAAGCTCCTACTCCCTGCTGTGTGCTCAAAGGAAAGCACTGATGACAATTTACTTATGTATCCTCCCAGGAACATATTTTATTTGTTTATCAGAAAATATAAGTAAACACGACCTTTACAAAATTTATACAAAAGATCCCTCCTCCCCCATTTAGTATCTTGTAGATTTTTTTTCCCCTATCAGCCATATAGACCAACTTCATTCTGTCTCCTGGGCTGTATAATATAGCTCACATAATTCTAAGTTTAAAGGTCAGATGGTTCAGGGGAGGAAGGTTCCAAAAAGTAGTCCTTCCATGAGGCCATCAGAGACCTGGCTGCTTGCACCTCTCTGCTGTGCCGTCTGCAGCATCATCTTCACCTGAGACTGGTGGCAAGATGCTTGCCAGTGGCTGTTGGGAATACATGTTTTTTACCTTTGCATTCATAGGACAAGGGGAGGGAAGAGAAAGAAGCCTCTTCCTATGGGCCCTAACTTCTTTTTAGCCAGGGCTAGCCACTACAGAGGCATAACTGTTGCCAGGAAAACTCTCTGTATAGATTGGCCTAAGCCAAGCAGGATCATTCTCTAGCGGGAGATGAAGTGGAGGCCTGACCGAGTCTGGGTTCTTGGGTGGGCAAGGTGTGAACAATAGGTCAGGGGAGTAGGTCAGCAGTGTTTGCAGGGTAGGAGTAATCTCATTTGCATAGAACTGCATTCAAGTGTGTGCAGGTAAAGAAAGATGTAGAGAAGAATGTCACCACAACTGACTAATAGTGGTTATCTTTGATTCATTGTTTCAACTCTTTATAATGAATACATTTACACTTTACAAAAAAAAAATCCATTTTAAAAGACCTGCCATAAGACAACCATTCCATAAGTCACCACATGGGCTAGAAATTGGATAACTGTCTTTTCTCAAGGGCATGCAGAGTTTTAGGTGATTTTCACAATAAACATTATAAGAATTATTTCAGACATACTGCAGACATGGGTCATTGGCTACAAGCTGGTATGAATTCTGCTTTGCCATTTCACCTACTTACCATATGTCTACTCAGGAGGTGGGGATTCAAAGATGAAGGTTTCCTGCTTTCTCCTCCACTGGCAACTTATGTCCTAGTAAGGTGGGACAGCATATAGCAAATAGAAGAACTAAGGCACCATGTGGTGGTTTTCATGAAGAGCATGGGACGACAGAGAGGAAGCAATCCACTGACTGGGAGAAGTGGAGAAGGATTTGCAGGGGATATATTAGAATTATGTGGGAATAATCAGAGGAGGTGGGTGGCGGCAAATGCAGTGCCTAATATGCCCGTGAAGTAGCTGGGTCCACATGGTATTCTCATAGCAGGCCAGCCTCCTGGCTAGAACTCAACTCTGGTGTTGAAAGGCAGGCTGGTGTCCTGTATTCATTTCCTATTGCTGTGTAGCAAATTGCCACAAATTTAGAAGTTTAAAGCAACATCCTTTTATTATTTCATAGTCTATAGGTCAGACGTCCAGCAAGGCATGGCTGGACTCTATGCCCTGAGTCTCAGGTGCCTGATGTAAAGGTGTGGGCAGGGCTGTGTTTCTGGAGGCTGAGGTGGGGAGAATTTGCTTCCAGGTTCATTCAGATTGTTGGCTGAATTTTGGCTGATTCAGTTCCTTGCAGTTCCCATCTATCTTAAAGGCAGTAGAATCCTGGCCAGGCACATTGAACCCTTCCTGGACTTTTAATCTCTCACCTCCCCCTCTGCTTTTCTCTGTCTGATGCTTTTAAGGGCTCATGTGATTCCATTGGGCCAACCTAGATAATCCAGGATAATCTCTGTATTTTTTAAAAGATTTTATTTATTTATTCATGAGAGACACACACAGAGAGAGGCAGAGACACAGGCAGAGGGAGAAACAGGCTCCATGCAGGGAGCCCCACGTGGGACTCGATCCAGGGTCTCCGGGATCAGGCCTTAGGCTGAAGGCGGCGCTAAACCGCTGAGCCACCCAGCCTGCCCATAATCTCTGTATTTTAAGATCAACTGATGAGTGACCTAAATTACATGTTCAAAATCTCTCTTGAGGAGTAAAAGAAACAGATTCACAGTCCTAGGGATCAGGAAGCGGAATCTTTTGGTGGAGGGTAGAAGTGGGGCATGATTCTGCTTGCTACAGTTCTGGAGTTGGACCTTGGAAGCCGTCATTACCTAGCACAGAGTCCTGATGAACCACCATGCTTCCTGCTGGGTGACCAGGGCCAGTCCCAGCCCTGCCAGGCCTCCTCCCTCTCTGGAAAGTGTCAGTGAAGTTGGTTGGTATTGAGCCAGGGACCATCTACCCTGTTGGCCAAGGCTCATGTCAGAATTGGCCTCGAGTATTTTATACGCACTGTTATAATAAATGCATGATCAGCATTTCAAAAAATCAGAAACGGTCTCAGGAAAAATCTACATTTTTGCTTTCTCTGGAAAGTTCATCAGTTCTGGCAACCCTGAGTTCCAGGCCAAGCTGGAAATGGGGACACCGGGGGAAGGGAGGAGGGTCTGCGCCCCTTCTCCAAAGGTGTCTGCCTTAGGAGGCTCCACTAGGACGGGGCGGGAAATTCACCGGGGCCTCGCCACGGCCAGCCACTGAATGTGTATGTATTAACCCATTTAATTCTAAATCGACTATTTTATTGGTGCTTCCACGGCCGGGGCTCTAAGCCAGGGTGGCCTCCCAACCCGTCGGCGGCCCGCCCCCGCCCCCGCCCCCGCCCGCGCCCCCGCCGGCTCCGCCCCCCGCCCCCCGCCCCCGCCGCCGCCCGTCCTCCACCCTCGGGCCCCGCTGCCGGCCCCGCCGGGGTCACGCGAAGGGCCTCCCGCCCAGGACAGAGTCCGCCGCGGCCCCGACGCTCGCGCATCCCGGCCCCCCGCGCCGCCGCCCAGATGCCCGGGGCCGGCCGAGCCGCGGGGGATGCGCCGCCTGCGCCCGCAGCGCCCCCAGGAGCCGCCCGCCCGCCAGGTAAGCGGGCGAGGCCGCCGGGCTCCGGCCCCGGGACCCCGCGCTAGGGCCGCGCGGGCTGCGGGGGCGCGGGGCGCGGGGCGCAGGGACGAGAGCGCCCGCGCCCGCCGAGTCCGTCCCCCGGGCCGCGGGAGCCCTGGCGCGGGCCGCTCCGCTGGGAAGCGCGCAGGCGGCGGGAGCTCTCGGCATCCGCGCCCCGGAGTCCGTAGGGCGGCTCCGGGTCCGCGCCGCCTCCCCGGCCGGGGGCCGAGCTGAACCCGCGCCCGAGCCCGCGTCGGGGCTCCCGTGCCAAGACAGCGCGCGCCCCTGCGCTTCCCGGGCGCGGGTGGCCCGTGCTCGCCGCACTGTGCTCCATGGCGGCAGAGAAACGTCCGAGGGTCCCCTTGCAGGAAACGCCCGGGAGGAGGCTGCAGGATGTGGGGCTGGGAGTTGCTGATGCAGCCCCGGCTCTTCTGATCCCCGCGGGACGAGGCCGCTGGGCTCAGCCCTGCACTTTGGAAGACGTGGAGCTTCCCAGCAAACCATTCCTGGGCTGTTTCCTCTCGCTGAATAAGAAAACTCAAGAGTGCAGAGGGAGCCAGAACTCCAGTCGTTGGAGCCCCAGCTCTGATCCAGAAAAATCCTAACTGTGAATTACAGGATGAGGGGGCCCATTACCTGGTGGAGCCTCTGGTGTGCCCGGCTGTAAGGTGGAGATGATAAGTCACATCCCCTTAGAGGAGTCTGAGGACCTGTCAGGCCCAGGGCACAGCGCCTGGCACACAGTGTAATGACAGCCAGGCTTCAGGCGGCTGGGAACGTCCATGTGTGCCTCATTTCCTTCGGGTTGTGCAAGCGTGTGGGAGGTGAAGGGTGCCTTACTCCCCTCTTCCTCTCCTTCTTGAGCTGGCTTCTTCAGCCCTGGCCTTTCTGGTATCGCTCCTGCCTCTTCTCGGAGGGCTCCCTGTAGCCTGCTGGCTCCTTGTGTAGGGTTGGAAAGCCCTGCCCGGTGCATTGGCCTCCCTCTTTGGCCTGCTGGTCTCTCAAAGAGGCCTGGCCACTTCCAACAGGCGAATTCTACTATGTCTCCTTAGGGGAGAGGAAAGCAGGTCATGGAGAGAGAGGAGGGGAAGGATTCTTGGTCTCCAGCTCTGACCCAACCCAGGCTGTGCTCTCTTCGTACTGCACAGCCACAGACCTGTGATCACCAGAATGTTCTGTGACAAGAACATCTTTTTAGATTGAGATTGTCACTGTCCTCCTTCTGTGTAATGTTTCTTTGTCTAAATAAGAGAAGAATGTAAGAAACTAATAATAACTTGAGACCTCAAAAAATGCAAGAAGGGTTGAAAATAGCCCAGAGTCTTGATTAAGCCCTGGGTGAGGCTTTTGGCTTAATGCGCGCATGCAGGAGTCACATACTTATGTCTCAACATCTTTCAGAGACTGCTCCCAGGGGGACAGGCATAAAAAGTGAGGAGCCTGGTACCAACTGGTAATTCTAGCAGAATCCCCCATTTTCTGAGATAACTGTGATGATTGAGTCATTGAGCCAAGCAAGGCTCTGACCTGAGACACTTGGTGGCTACCATGACATGGTTTGTTTGGGTCACTTAATAAAAAACTACCTAGTCATCTGAAATGCATATCCACCCTCTCCTTTCAAGCAGTTTTTTAGAACCTTTTTCTGCCTGGTGTTTCTTTGGGAAGATTCTAAGATGGCAATCCACTCCTTTGACCAACATTTTCAGCTTTGAAATTGAAATAACCCAATGCTAGTGATTCTCAGCCTTACTGTTCTTTAGAATTCCCTGGAGAGTTTTGAGAAATGTATCTGGGTTTGGGCCCTACCCCAGAGATTCTGCTTTAATTGGTCTGAGTGTGGCCTGGGTAACAGTAACTTTAAAGCTACCAAGTATTGAAAGTGCAGCAGAGGCTGAGAGCCCATGTCCTGTATGCTGTTACTTTGTGATCTATATGTGATTACCTCTTGATATTTCTGTGCTTCTCTTTGAATGTTCTTATTCTTAAAACTTTTCATTCAAGTCTTAGATTACCTGTCTTCAGGCTCTTGGTCTCCTAGTGTTCCCTTATAGTGATTTGCAGAGAAGTTTTTTTGCAAGAGGAAAATGGAGTAACCAGGAAGGCTTGGGAGAGTATTAGTTAAATCAGGTAGTCAGGGACACCTCAGTGGCTGAGCATCTATCTGCCTTTGGCTCAGGTCATGATTCCAAGGTTCTGGGATGGAGTCCTGATTTGGGCTCCTGGCGGGCAGCCTGCTTCTCCCTCTGCCTATGTCTCTGCCTCTCTCTGTCTCTAATTAATAAATAAATTTTAAAAATCAGGTGGTCATAAGCTGAAGTGCCCACAGGGGCCAGGGAGGGGCATAAAACCAGTGGCCTAGGTGAGAATGACTCAGCTGGAGAGGAAAGTGGGGCTTGTGGTGACATAGAGGGCATGTCTTTTGCCTGAAGAAGATCTTGGTTATCCACCTCCAGTTGGTTATAGCTACAGGGGCTATCAGAGATTGCAAAAATGGCCACAGACTCTTCCCATCCTGGCTACAACCTCATTTGCAATGAGCCTTTGCAATTCCTTACATCAGGAGATGGAGTCAATTTCTCTAGCCCTTGAGACCCCGACCATGAGACTTGCTTTGGCCAGTGGGATGTTAGCCAATGTGACACAAGCAGAGACATGAAAAATACTCGAGCATTGGTGCTTACTCTCCTGATGCTTCTTGGAACCCTTTGACCACCAGCATCTGGAAGAGCCCTGGCTAGCCCGTTGCATGGTACACATGGCCAAGACATGTGAGTGCAGCTGTCCTAGGCCATCTCCTCCAGATGACCACACAGATCAGTTACGTTGGCCTAGACCAGAAGGACTGCTTGGCTGACTCACAGAATTTGAAAAAATAATGAGTGTTTATTCAGGTGACCTGAATATCAGGGTGGGTAGCAAAAGCATATTGAAACAGAACTCAGCATTGCCAGATGTTATGACCTTTCAAAGAGAAACCAGAAGTTTCACATTTTTGTGTAAGCTCCAGTTTTTTAAAAAATTTGTATTAGTAGCCAGCATCCATAAAGCACTCTCAGGGCCAAACAAAACACATCTTTAGGCTGCCCTTGGCCTGCAGGTTGTTGGTCTCTCTGCACAGAGGGACATGAGGTGTTCATACTAACAGCTAACTGCCACCCTGTTCTCTCACTGTCTCACCATGGCTGCTATGCCCCAGCTTACCCTCAGCAGCTAGCCTTTTTTTTTTTTTATGTGAAATGCCCACAGTATACTTTATAACTCCAGCTTCTTTTGGCAGTCTTTCCTTTTTGATTTGGAAGCTGCTGGTATTGCCAGTCTTCACGGAGGAAGTGAGATTTGATGTGGGTCCCCAATGAAGGAAAGTTCTAGAAAGGGTACTCCAGGTTTTAGGTGAGCAAGAGATCAGGCATGGAAGTGGGGTTGGCAGTGGGACAGTGGACAATGCATGCACTAGTTTTGGCTGGAGAAGAGGCTACGGAGGGAAATAAGGGAGACAAAGTTGGAGAGAGGGGAGATCGTGGAGTCCCTCAATGCCAAGCCAGGAGTTTTACATTTGATTCTTCAGGCACTCCTGGCAAAGAGAAGTCACTAGAAGCTTTTGAATGGAGGTTGCGTGGGAAAGCAGGGATCAGCTCCATTCCAGGCATCAGTGTGCCCATAACCAGTGGGGGGAAGGAAGGGAGGCAGGATGACGCGGACTGAAGATATACTGTTAGAGGGAAAAACTGAGATGGGAGAGAATATTCCTTAACATTTATGGTAACTTCTTTTTACCTTAGCTTATGGTTAGTTAGGTTAATTTTCTTATATATTGAAACAAAACACACTGGCTTTTTTTCAAAGCCATTCTAGCCACAACTTTGTCAAGGTTCTTGTCTGACTTAAAGGTGTCTGGAGCTTCCCATTGTTTGTTCCTACACTGGGGGCTTTGGGGAGGAACTTCCTAGCTCACTACTAAGACTTCTGGAAATGATCATTCTCTCCCCTGCTGTGCTTAAGGAATTCTAAGTTATTCACCTTTCCTCAGAATGAAGTTTCCCAGGATTGAGCAGGTTGGAGGAGAAAAACCCAAAAATCTTAAATACATTTTCCAATCTTGGGGAGAGGAAAGAAAATGTCACAGCTAGAAGAGGAGAGAAGGAAAATCCAGAGAAGTCAGTTATTGCCCTAGTGCCATGAGAATACAAAGCATACAAGAAGCTGGGCAGCCCGGGTGGCTCAGCGGTTTAGCGTGATCCTGGAAATCCGGGATCGAGTCCCATGTTGGGCTCCCTGCATGGAGCCTACTTCTCTCTCTGCCTGTGTCTCTGCCTCTCTTTCTTTCTCTCTCTCTCTCTGATGAATAAATAAATAAAATATTTAAAAAACAAAAAACAAGGCAGCCCGGGTGGCTCAGCGGTTTAGCGCTGCCTTCAGCCCAGGACGTGATCCTGGAGACCTGGGATCGAGTCCCACATCAGGCTCCCTGCATGGGGCCTGCTTCCTCCTCTGCCTATGTCTCTGCCTCTGTGTGTGTGTGTGTGTGTGTGTGTGTGTGTGTCTCATGAATAAATAAATAAAATCTTTAAAAAAATAAAAAACAAAAAACAAAGCATACAAGAAGCAGTGAGACCAGTGATTTTGCATCTTACCTGCATGTTGGGAACTTCACTGATTCATCCTGGGTCTCACTTCTTGAGGTTCTGATGCAGTTGGTCTGGGCAACGGGATCTTTTGGAACAAAGCTTTGGAGGTGGTGGTATGTGCTGTGGGAGTTCAGAACTGCTACTCAGGCAGGCATTGGTGCCTCCTCAGGGCCACGGCAACTATTTCGAGGTGCAAAGCCATCTATAAGCTACATCTGGGGGAATACTGCTTTTCAGTCTTTGCTTGTTTTCATGGTAAGACACAGTTCGCATGGAAACTTGAAGTATGCAGTTTTGAAACAGCATGTCTAACACAAGCCACATTCTTGAGTTGGATGAAAATGATTTGTTTTATGGGAAGATCCAAATGGCCTTAGTACTAGTGAGAAAGCTCATTACAGTAAGTTTGCTTGTTGAGAGAACTTCTTCCCATGCAAAGAGGGGCAGGCACCTTAGAAGTTGCAAACAAATAGGATGGAGAGAGGGAAGAAAGTAGAAGCAGAAGACAGAGCAGATGAGATTTTAAAAGAGGTGTCAAAAATGCAATAGCTAAGAATGGGAAAGCTTGGAAATATTGCAAAGGTATTGCTGTGGTTGAAAATATCAGCATATTTGAACGTAACAGGCATGAGTTCAGATGGCGAGGAGGGAGTTGGAAGAGGTGCCATGGTGCTTATATCATTCAGTATGGGGAGCCTGGTGATGTCTGAGGTGATGTCCTAACCCCCAGGGTATGGCTCGCCGAGGAATTGCTGGTGAGCATTTTAAAAAATTAGTGTGCGTTCATTAAAAAAAAAAAAGCTCTTGTTGATACTAGCCATTTCTACCTAAAACAGATTTCTAAGTATATCCTGGCGAACTCTAGAGTTCCTCAGTGTTTGGGATATTCAATGGAAAAATACTTGGTATTAATAGATTGCCTACTGAAATATTTTTTAAATATGTAAAAGAAAAATGTGTGACAAGTGTTTAACACATTTATATGGTGCCTCTTAGTTTTTAAAGATTTTATTTATTTATTTATTTATTTATTTATTTATTTATAGCACAATCGAGGAGGAGGGGCAGAGGGAGAGGGGGAATCTCAAGCAGACTCTACACTGAGTGTGGAGCCCAATGAGGGGCTCCATCCCATGATCCTGAGACCGTGACCTGAGCCAAACTCAAGAGTCAGATGCTTAAACAAATGAGTCACCCAGGTGCCCTAGTGCTTCTTAGTTTTTAATAATCTGCCTTTAAGGATTGTTATACCAGCTCTGAGATGGCATAAAACTCAAGAGGTGATGGGTTCGTTCTTATAACAGTTAATTCATCTTTGAGATTGTTGCTCCACATCTATTTTTAATCAAAATGTTTATTTTTCTTTTTTGGCCAATTTTTAACAGTTTTATTGAACTATAATTGATATAAACTACACTTATTTAAAGTGTGCAGTTTGATGAGTCTTGGTATATGAATAAACTTGTGATATTAATACCACACTCAAGGTAATGGACATATCTGTCACACCTACAAATTTCCTCATGGCTGTTTCCAGCCCATCCCTTTTCCCATCCCCTTCTCCCTGTCCCCAGGCAACTTATCTGGTTTCTGCCACTATAGATTAGTTTGCATATACTAGGGTTTTATATACTCATATATAGTAGGTATTTTTGGTGGGGGACAGGAGTTAGCTTCTTTCACTCAGCAAAATTATTTTGAGATTCATCCATTTGGTTGTGTTTATCAGTAATTCATTCCCTTTTATTGCTGAGTAAGCTTTCATAGTACACATACACCACATTTGTTTATCCATACACCTCTTTGTGGACATTTGCTTCTGGTTTTTGACTACTAAGCTGCTATGAACATTTGTTTACGATCTTTGGAATGATGTTCTAACATAAGCCACATTTTTGGATTGGATGTAAAGTCTTCGTATAGACCTATGCTTTCTTTCTCTCTCTTTGGTAAATACTTGGGAACTGGAATGGCCAAGAAGCCACCAAACTGTTTTCCAAAGTAAATGCACCATTGTCCAATCCTACCAACAACGTGTAAGAGTTCTAGTTGCTTCACAACCTTGGCAACACTTGGTGTGGTCAGTCTTTAGTTTTAGTCATTGTACTCAATATGAAGTGGTATCTCATTGTGGTTTAAATATGTATTTCCCTAATGACTAATGATATTGAGCATCTTTTCATGTGCTTATTTGCCATGTAAACATATATCTTTAGTGAAAGATCTGTTAAAAGACATATCTTAGTAATTAACTGATGCTTGTGATTTTTAATGCAATATAATTTACTTTTTTTAAAGTGTTGCAATATGAAATAAATTTAGGAAATGCAGTTCTACTGTGTCTACAAGTATGTATTTTTTATTTTAAATTTTAAAAATGATTTTATTTATTTATTTATGGGAGACACAGAGAGAAAGAGGCTTAGACATAGACAGATGGAGAAGCAGGCTCTCTGTGGGGAACCCGATGCGGAACTTGATCCCCCGGGATCACGACCTGAGCCAAAGGTCGATGCTCAACCACTGAGCCACCCAGGTGCCCCTACAAATATGTATTTTTATATATTTGTATAAAGTTTCGAATCCTTTGACCTGTCTGCATACTAGATGTGTTTGCAAAATTGACTTGCTTGAGCAGCGATGGATTTCGATTCCAACTCAGACAGGAAGATGGTCTATGTTTTGAGGAGGTAACTCTGGTAATTGAATAGATAATCAGATTGTTTCTCTCCTGAAGTACATAGGATGGTCTAAATAGCTAGTCTGCGTGTGTGTGTGTGTGTGTGGTTTTTTAAATCTTATTTATACAGAATCAAGTGTGAGTCATCACAAATGGGGCTCAACTGTACTGGTCATGAGGAGATGTAAAGTCAGATCTCAAGATGCTCCTTTGGCTGATTGATTATAAATCATTTTCAACTCTATGAATGTTGGTGAGAAGCAAGAAAACATGATGCTCATGTACCATTTAGAGTTATATCAAAGCTGTAACTTTGGGGGGAACAATTTGGTAGTATCTATCAAAATAAAAAATGCAAATACCTTTCATTCACAAGTTCAACTCAATCCCACAAAAACATTCATATGGCATAAAGATATGCATGTGTGTAATATGTATTTTTAAATATTAAATGTAATTGTGTTCAAAATAGAAAAAAAAAAGGAGCCACTGCTACAAAGGAACAAGCATTTGTTAAAAAAGAATGGGGTAGGTGTATATGTACTGTCATGAAAAAAAATGTCCAGAATATATTGTATCATACAAAGACAATTTTATTATTTTTAAATTATGTGTATGTATAGAGTGGGGTCATACCTTAAGAAGAAGTTAGCTTCAAAACTCATCAAGCAAGGCAATAATGCATGTGTCAAAATTACCCTTGAAAAACAGTCTAATCAGGCAGCCCTGGTGGCTCAGTGGTTTAGTGCCGCCTGCAGCCTGGGGTGTGATCCTGGAGACCCGGGATGGAGTCCCACGTCGGGTTCCCTGCATGAAGCCTGCTTCTCCCTCTGCCTGTGTCTCTGCCTCTCTCTCTGTGTGTGTCTCTATGAATAAAAAAAAACAAAAACAAAAAAACTCTAATCACCCATCAAGTACTCTAAATATAACTTTGTGTTTCTATATATGGGTGTGTGTAGTGTATGAATATACCATTTAAGCACATGTATACTATTTGGTGCTTTCTTGTTTTCATTTCTTCCTCTTCTGAGAGTCTATGTTTGAATTCAAGAACGTTAAGCATGCCTGTGTCCAGCCTCACTGCAGGGTTCCAGTGCTTGATTACCTCTGGCAAGAGTGGGATGGGAGGGAGATGGGGGTCGAGTTTCTTTTTGTACTTACGTATGAAAAAGAGAAGTGTCCTTTCCTATTCTAATATTCTCTCCTTACTTTCTCCCACGGAGGACGAAGACCTTCTCTTAGCAGCTGCCTATGTTTCTGATGCCCAGTACAACAGAAATGTTCCATTTGAAACATCTCCTCGGGCCATCAGGTAATTAAAGTGTTAAACTGTCACATAGAGCAAACTGTCCTTTACTACTTGAAGTGAAACCCAAACAGAAGGCAGAAGACGTTGTCTACACAAACATTTTGAGAGGTCTCTAGGGTATGGCACATAGATTTGGATAGAATCCTAAAATTTAATGTTTGTTTTTTTAAGTTATAAGAGCATGGTACCTCACACACAGAAAAGCATTCAATAAATACATTAAAGACAGATAAATGAGTAAATGAGAACATCCAGAACAGGAGATAGGACATCCAAAGTAAAACACATATCATCTTTTCCTCTTAGACATGGTTTGTCCTCTTCGAGCCATCTAAATGAAAAGCTTTATTCTTTTTTTTTTCTGTTCCCTTGGGACGTAATCCATACATTTGTTCTTTTCATAAGAATTGCACCTTTTCTCTCTCCCCCCTAAAGGTTGAACTAAGAGCAAAGATTTGGCTCAAAATAAAAGAAATCATTTCTTATCATCAGGGCTCAGCTCCAGTGCCTCCAAAAGCAATGAACGCTTCATTCCTGGAAGCTTCGAGCAGTTTGGGGAGACTGTCCCCCACCCCCAGGAAGAGAACTGTGTGACTTCGAGATCTCTCTGAGTCTATCATGTTGAGATGGGATGATGCACATTTTAAAATTGGTTAGGCTACCATGCCGCATAATGATAGGTCACTTTAACTGAGGGTTTGCTCTGTACTGGTCACTGTTCAAAGTCCTCTAAAAGTATTCTCTTATTATTGTCACAATCACCATAAGGAAGGTACTAATCCTAGCTTGAAACTGTTAAGAGACTGTGCTATGAGAGATGATAATATGTTGATTTTTTTCTGTTAGTGTTTTGTAATGTGCTCAATGCAGCACTGTCTCTTGCTCCCTAGAATTTAAAGGAAATGTGGCCAGAGCCATAGTTTGTATTTTATCTACCAAGTCTTCGTGGGAAGCTTGAATGCTGTTCAATTCCTGCTCCTTGATTATAAACATCTTTATTCTTTTCGTCTTCAGACTTTACTATTTTTATAACCACTGGACAATGCAAGTAGCCATCTACTTCTTTATTTGTGTAGACCTTTCTCTCGCCCTGTTTGAAGAACCTGCGCTGTTTCCACTGCCTTTCTTGGTAAGCATTAAGACCAAAATGGCTACCCAGACTTTGCCATTGCTGAGCTGGGTCCCATTCCTCTTCATCCCCCCTTCCCGCCCCGATTCCAATAAATATGAACATGGTTTTATTTTTATTGCTGGGGATTGGAATAATTCTCCCTACCCATTGAGCTGATGCTTCAGTCATAGGGCATTTTCAAAGGAGTAGAAGTTAAATTGGATAGACACATGATATTTTCTATTTTTAAAATTTTTTATTTAAATTTTTTAAAAAGGGGGAGGTGGAGCAGCAGGCAGACGGAGAAGGAGAAGCAGACTCCCCGCTGAGCAGGGAGCCCAGCATGGGGCTCGATCCCAGGACTCTGGGATCATGACCTGAGCTGAAGGCAAACACTTAACCCACTGAACTACCCAGGGGCCCCAGACAAATTATATTTTCAAAACATATCTATTAAGTGGCAAGTAGATAATGTCATGATATGGTGGAATATGCAACTTCTTGTGCTTGTCACATTTCCAGCTTTTTCCATAGTCCTAAATCACTAGAGTATTTATTGGTGGTTAGTAGCTGATCACATATGATTTTGAGTAATACATCAAATTAACCAACTATTCTAAATCAGTCTAAGTGATAAATTGATGATCTACTCATGTTAATTCCCGACTTGGTGCTGTCCTGCCTCTGAGAGTAGTTATAACATAGACAGAAGGACTTGTAAAGTCCTTCTGACAGAATATTTACTGTCTGGTCCTTTAACAGATAAAGTTCATTGACATCTAGCCCTAAAGAGCAGGCTTTTATTGCCTCCCATGATTCTGTGGGTAACTGGGCCTAAGTGGGCAGATTTTCTGTTCGTGTGTTATTAGCTGGGGTGGTGGATAACTGGAAGCTCTGTTGATTGCAGGCAGCTGACAGGTGCTGCTGGCCATCAGCTGGGAGTTTGCCTGGGTAGAGTGGTGGCCCAGAGTGACCTGCTCTCTTTTGCACAGCTGCTGCATGTGGCTTAGGCTTCTCTTGGATGGGGGGAATCCAAGAAGGAGCATCGTGGTCTACAAGCACTCTGAGCTCAGGCAGCCCAAAGCTGTGCGTAACCACTAACAAACAGAAGGGTGAGGCCTCGGCAAGAGAGGCAAGGGGCTGAGAAGACAACCCCAGGGAAGGCTCATTGAGTCCAGAGCAGGCCTTGCTAGGGAAGGACTAACTGGGTCTGCATCACACTTACTGATGTTCTTGTTGGCTAAAGCCTCTCAGATACTGGAGTCCTGAGTCACCACGGGAGGACCATCACCCAGAGGGCTGAAAACTGGAAGCATGGTTCATGCAGGGCCACCAAAGTGATGGTGTAACCCACTTCCGTATGATTAAGATGCCACAATTGATGGAATCTCTGAATAGAAAACTTGTAGCCCAGTGACTATCAAACACAGAGTTGGACAAAGTGGAGCTGTAGTGGCCCAGAGTCTGCCCCTTTCTTCCTGTCCCTTAGGGAATCCATTCCTCCAGCCCTCACCCCAGACCTTTCTGTCTTCCCAGTCTCTGCCAGATTGCCCTTTCCCTATCTCTTCCTGATGTGCCACCCTCCTCTCCCCGTGATGGAGATAAGTGCCCTGGCTAGGGAGGACTTACTGCCTCAAGGCAATCACAAGACAGCATGTGCTGCGGTTACAGGCTGCCCATCTGGCTGGCTGTAGGGATTTTGGAGCTGGTGTCCCGTAACCTATGGAGGAGACAGTGAGGACTTGACACTGGGGCTCAATGGCCTCTGTTGTTTGCTCTAACCAACCACACACAGGCAGAGGGCAGCAGTGGCAGAGATGGCTAAGAACGACCCATATTTCAAATCCCATCTTTGGGGAGTACTCTAGTATTAGAAAAGCTGAATGTCTAGATGCCTACTCTAAATATGAGCATGGGGATTGGAGAACACAGAACATGGCTGTTTCTATCGTCCCTGGCCTCCTTTTTCTGGGGAAATGCTTTCTGAGTCCCTTGCCTACTGATTAAGCCCCTCCCAGGAAGCCCTGCCTGTTGGGTCATGGGATTCATGGCTCAAAGGCAGGTTTCCTTTTAAGAGGAAGAAACCATCCCAACCAGCAAAGAATTTGGCTGCAACCATCAGTGGGATTAAGGGACACGCTGATTCTCAGAGGGTGGCATCAAGGTGGCTGGGGTCTGGGGCAGTTACAAGAGAGCTAAAGCTGAAACTCCCCATGGCTGGGGGCTGTGTTTCTTCTCCGTTTTCTGCATGCAGGCTACCTCAATAGCAGAAGTGCTCTGTCTGACTGCCTTCTTTGGGAGACTTGTACATTTTGCAAAAGTCACTCCCCAGATGGTTTTCTGGAAGGATACGAAAAACATCTGCATCATGGTAACCATAGTGGTGAGTGATCATTATAGTGCCCTGAAGAGTTTGTGATCAAAGGCAGAAACTATGAAGAGAAGAGGTGGAGTAGATTTGACTTGGTTAAAGCAACAGTGACAGACTTTGGCACAGCAAACACCACTAGCACAAGTACAAGTGAACCCCAACTGTGAAGCAAATAAGGCAAAATATGACAGTGTGAATGCTGTAATTGAAGGTAGCAAGAGCACTTCCAAATTGAAGGGGGGAAAAGAAAGAAACTCCAATAATGCTGAAAATAGAGGAAGGCATCTTGTAGAAGAAAAAGTAAATAATGGTAAATATGAAAAAGATGTATAATTTCATTACTTAAGAAAAATATATTAAGACAGCAATTAAAACACCATGTGTTTGTCTATGAAGTGGTGTGAGCAAAACTGCGAGAAAAAAGAACCTCTTACACTCTACTGAAGGGACGAATAAGCTGTCTTTCTGGAAGGCTCTTCTGCAGTTCCTTTCAGAAGCCTTCAATGTGTATTCCATTCCTGGGAATTTATCTTTAGGAAAGGAGGATGTGATCAAAGATATAGCCACAAGAGTGGTCATGGCTGAACTGTTCATAATACCGAAAAATTGGAAACAACTCCATTTCCTGACAGATACATGTTAAAGAAAAGGTGACACATCCACTCAGCCCTTTAAAATAGTGCTGAAGTAACATCCTGTGTCTGTTCCCAAGGGGAGGTGCTTATCATTCATTAGGTCAAAAGAACAAGTTACAATAGAGCTGAATCTCATCTTGGTTAAGAAGAAAAAGGAGAGAAGGTGTACAACATTCACAGGGCAATCTGGGAGGATATATGTTAGGCAGTTATGCCCAGAGGGCTGTACGTAATCCCCAGGGAGGCCCCTTCAGTGATTAGATAAAGGTACTTGAGAGTTAGCATATGGCAAAGCAGCCAGCCTGCCTGAACCATGGTTCTTTCCAATTAACCCCTGGCTCAGCCTGCAGGCCTCTAAGCCATCTGTTCTCAGAGCTTCCACAAACACTGATAGGTAGGGGTCCCCATGCTGTAGCTGTTACCCATTTCGCCTCCGAGTTTCTTTTGTCTGTGGCCAACTGCTTGCTAGCAGTTTCTACATCTGCGTGTCAACACAAACCTAGTGGGATGAGACCCACTGTCTTTGACTCCAGCGCTCCCCTAGCTGTTTGTGCCTTAGGTCCTGACACCCAGTTCCTAGTCCTCTTAGTCAAGATTCCCTTTTCTTTCTTGCATCTGGCCTCCCCAGAGACCCTCGCAACGCCTGTTGCCCCGTGTCCATCCTCCCTGCTTGGACTATTGCAGTAGTCTCTGAGGTGGCCACACATTGTCTCTTTGTTGCATGCCATTCTGTTCCCACAATGTGGTCCAGGCCCTGGCCACCCCTTTTGGGAACTGCCACGGTCACCTCAACCTCAGTTCCCTGGCTGATAATCCATTTGAGATACCGCAGCTGGATTAATTCTCCAGAAGCACATCTTCGATCATTTCCCTCTCACACTCAAAAATGTCTGTGAGCTCCAACAGACAATTCAGTGCCTCCAATCCTGCAAATTTGTTCACAGAGGCCTCTTCACTCTAGCCAGCCTGAGTCGCCTGCCACCCTACGCACGTACCATTCACCCCTCCTCAGGCTGCGGTGGCTCTTGTGCCTGAAATACCCACGGCCTCTTCTCACCTTGCTCTTAACATTTGTTTTGATCTCCCTTCACGCATCTGCTGAGCCCTCAGAATATATAGACTATCTATCTGTGCTTTTCTTATTTTTAGAAATATTTATTAAAATATTTGTGGCACACTCAGTCTGGGAGGGGTACCTGTGACCACAGGCTTGGGTTTGGTCTACAATGCCATCCATGCTGCCCGATGCAGAATGGCAGAAGATGGAGAGGGGAAGTGGGAGAAGGAGGTTATTTTTGGAAGAAAGAACAATCCAAAAAATCCTGAATATATAAGATAGAGGCAGATGCTCCTGCTAATCTCCTCCCAAAAGAGGGTGTTCTTTCACAACCTCATCTGCTGCTTGGCCCCCTCCTAGGCCAGGGTCTGATGTACCTCTGTATCTCCTAAAACTCCTAGCCCAATGCTTAAGATACTGTGGGCACATAGGCACTCTAAAAATTTAAGTCAGATCACGGTGCTTCCCTGCTTTGAATCTTCCAATGCCTTCAATCTCACATTGTAGAAAAGCCAAAGTCCTTGTCACAGCCCAGGCTCTCTCGTCCTCTCGTGTCTTCCACCCACCCCTTCCCACACCCTCCGTGCACAGTGGGGCTGCTTCAGGCTGCTGAGTGCACCCTCAGCCCTTTGCCACACCCGGGTGTTCTCCAGAGCACAGACTACCACCTGCTGCAGAGCATATTTATCATTGGGACTGTTCTTTCTTACTGGAATGAGTGCTCGTGAGGGCAAGCACTGCTCACTAAGCTCTTTGCTCTCTCTCCAGAACTAGAAGGACACCATACACTAAGACACACTCTGTAAATGCACGGATGGAGTGAATCGAATGAGAATGCACTCTTGCCCTATCTGGGTTTGTCCATCATCTGTTCCCTGGCATCTCACTCCTTTGCCTTTGATGCCCTCATTTGAAAGACTTCCAGGATTCTCCTGGTCCTGGGAATAAGACTTACCCTTTTAGCCTGGCCCTCAAAGCCACCTGCCACTAATCCTCATCACTTCCTGCTTCATCTGACCGCACCCCACAGGGCCCTCTGCTTCCCAGACACACCAGGACTGTTCCTCCCTGAGAGTCCCTTTACTATGTCTTATTGCTGTGGCTCTTGACTTATTTGAGTTTTATACTTTTCAAACTATCTTTGCTTTAAGATTGCATCAAGGAGTGCCTACCCATGTAGCCTCCTCTAACGCCATAATGTTTGGTGATTGCCTGTCCCAAGGGAACAGGAGCCTGTCCCCGCTCCCCTGGGACAGGCACACTGGGTTCCCTCTGGTCGGTGCCCAGCACAGCTAGCCTCCTCCTATGTCTGTGTCCTGTCTCTCACCCTGTGTTGGATCTTACTGGGGCCTCTGTGCCTTGCTCAACAAACACTTTGATGGTGGTAGATTATTATTTTTTACTTACATTTTCCTAGAACACACTAGGTTCTTCTTTTGCCCTGTTCTCAGGTGATCACAAACCCAGGCAATAAGGATCAGTAAGGGTTTTCTGTGTTCTGGATTTTTCTACCTCTGTTGCTAGGCAACATAACCTCTCTTTCATATGTCAAATTGAAGAAAAGTTAGTTAATTAGGATGTAGTGTGGAAGCATGTAACAGTGCAGATAACTGCATGGGCTCTGATGTCAAACTCCATGGGTTCCACTGTCAGTTCTGCCCCTTCCTAGCTATGTGGCCAGGGCCACATGCTCACCCTCTTTGCGCCTCAGGGGTCTCTATCCAGGGATAGTGCCCACCTCAGAGGTGTGGTAAGGATAACAGAGAATAATTATGGGAGGTGCTTTTTATACTCCATGGCACATAATAAATACACAAATGACAGCAATTATTAATCTTCTATTACAAAATTAGAATTATACTTTTTATGAAACTTGCATTAGTGACCTTCCTTCTGGGTCAGCGAACGCGCATCCACACTGTCACTTCCTGTGTGTGTCCTCTAGCAGTGTGACACTGACGGTTTTGTCCTGTGTCTCTTACAGCTGACCTTAATCGATTTGATTATCTATGGTTCCCTGGAAGCCGTTAGTATCCACAGCATTCGGTGGTCCAGGGCCCTAAGGCCAGTCTTCCTAATTAACTTCCCTGAAAGCCGTCAGGTAAGGATATACCTTAAGGATATGCAAGGGTTTGTTTTTGTTTTTGCAGAAAATTAGCTGATTTCTTGTACCTGAAATTAAATTTCATCTCCACAGATCCGAAGAACTTTCAGAAGCATCCGGAACACTCTGCCCGATATCCTCTACGTCTTCCTCTTGTTTATGTTCAGCGTGCTAATCTTCTCCCTTATGGCCTTGAAGCTTTTTGGGGTTAGGTGAGCACACTGCTTTGGAAGTTTCTGCCTGTGAATTCTCTCCTGTGTGGGTTCAGCCTGATGGTGGCAGAGTTTGTCACAGGAGTCTTCCTCATTCAGACCCTCCAGGAGTGCTCTTGAAAGGGGAAAAATGCATCAGAAACCACAACTTTATTTATGTGTGTGAGTTCCTCACTCTGTGTTTTTGGTTCCTCCTTAGGAGTCTTAAAACAGTGGAAGGCTTGCCCTACTTCACAGATATCCTGGAGATAGCGTTTGAACTCTACGTGCTGGTCACTACTGCGAATAGCCCCGATGTCATGTACGTCCATCCCAGCTCACGTTCATGGACATTTGCTACCAGGACAGACTTCACTTAGTTAAAGACGGCTGTCTGCTAACACCAGCAGGCCTGAGAAAGGCGAAATAGTGATTTTTCTATGTATTCATATTCATTATAAAAATTTTCAAGGAATGTGAAATGTTTACACTAATGATAGCCTACCTACCCTCTTTATTTAAAACTGAATTTAGGGGATTAAAAAAAAAACCCTGAAAGCAACAGAAAACATTTCTTGAGACACAACTCAAATATTTGAGCCCACTTTCTATTCCGGGACTTTTTTGAGTCTTAAATTTAAGTAGTAAGACATCTGTATGAAAGAGTCATGGCTTGACCTCCTAAGCATTGGTGTGCTTCTCTGGTTAAAGGAAGCGAGAAAGAAATGTAAAGATTCACAGTTGTTGCTTCCTCCCCAAAATGCCAATTTCTCCACACAGGCGGACTTTACTTAGGAGGAAAACATTATGTGGGGTTGTTTTTTTTTTTTCTTTCCCTAATGTCCTTTGTATTATGGATTAGCCCTGTTTGTGGAAGTGAAATTATTAAACAGCACTACGGAACTCTAACCACAAATGTCAGTCCCAAATCATGCTGTACTGCTCTTTGGGACAGGTGCAGGTTTTCTGTCATCTAGTTCTTTTCTTTTCTTTTTTTTTTTTTTAAGATTTTATTTATTAATGAAAGACACAGAGAGAGAGGCAGAGACATAGGCAGAGGGAAAATTAGGTTCCTTGCGGGGAGCCCGATGCAGGACTTGATCCCAGGATCCTGGAATCACGTCCTGAGCCAAAGGCAGACACTCAACCACTGAGCCACCCAGGTATCCTTGTCATCTAGTTCTATGTGGGATCATCACGTTGTTCTGGGTTGTTGCTCACTCTTGAGCCTGGTTCAGACAAAACACAGGCAAGGTACAGTTCTGGCCAAGGGTTTTCTCTTGGATCTTTCCCTCAAACCCTGCCAGCAGTGCTCCCCCCCCCCCATTTAAAATATGATTTCCATTAAAGGTGGAGTAAGCACACATCCTGATTTATGCCTCTCATCCTGGTGCTATTATTATGGTGCCCCTTTCCTTCTCACTGTCCTAGAGTGGATAGAAAATTATTGGGCCCCCCAGCAGAGCACCCTAGTGTCCCTGAAGAGCCTTGAGTAGAAGCCCAAGCCACACTGCTTTGAGAGTTCTGGGCAAGTCTGTGTCCTTTCTAGGCTTCAGTTTTCTCATTGTGAAGGGAGGGAATGGGATCAGGGAATCTCCAGGGTCCTAGATGCCAACTCTATAAGGCACTAAGAAATTCAGAAGGCAAGTTCTGAGTCAGCTAGTTAGCGTTAGGGCTGGTGATGGGTCTGTGGCCCCATTGGATAGCGGATAATGATGCAGCATATACAGGGCAGTGAGAGTGAGAGAAGGTTTTGCTATGCCTTGTGCATGTGGATTGTCCATCCAGGATGGCACCTGAGGCCAGCCTTTTATGTGCTGGGGACCTAAGCTATGAAAAACCATGCAATATCATTCTTTCCTTCTAGGATGCCTGCCTATAACTTCAGTCGGTGGTACTCTCTGTACTTCATCACCTACATCATCATCAATACCTACATCTTCATGTCCGTCTTTTTGGCTGTGGTCTACAACAATTACAGGAAGCACTTAAAGGTACCATATATGAGTGAAAGGGCGGGTGGGGGTCGGGGGACTGGGCATCTGGGCTGGGTCCACAGGCGGGGAGGCTGGCAAATGCATGTGGTCAATATTTGAAAGTGTCCTTTTTCATTTTGCTTTGGCCAATCTGAAGACTTATTCAGTGTCTTGCTCTATTCTGCTAGGTGGGTCAGCTCTTTACCAGTCTAGTCATGGGTCTAACAGTGAGTCTGGACATTGTGGGCAGTGACAGGGCTCTTGCTTTACTCCTTGCTCTTAAGGCATGAAGTTGCTCATGGCTCCTTGAAGTGTTTTTCCTAAGAATGGGGGTTGGGATATTCTGCAAGCTCCCAACTCCTTTTCCCCTCTCCAGCAGAAGCAGAAACTTCTTAAAGCCAACAGTTCCTGCCCTGGTACCTGCCTGTTTGATTTATGTCTGGAGAATTCCTGGAGGTGTTGGGTGGGCAGAAGCTTCTGAGTACTCGGAGTGGAGTATGTTTTATTTCCAGCCCAGAATCCACCAGGATACCTCAGCCATGTCACCCCTGCACACCTCTCTCCTTGGTTGTTTTTTCATATTGCAAGACTAGCTGCACAGATAGGCTTTTCATCAAAAAATGATTTTCCTTAAGGGAAGACTTTGCCTTTTGGCTCATGATCCTTTTCATTCTGTCCTGAGTTTTTCATTGCATAGGGCTGCTGCCACCAGAGAACAAGAAGAAAGTCAGGGAGAACTTCAATAGTTTGCGGCTAAGGAGAAACAGATGGTAGGGCTGAGCCTGAGATTTGGCCCAATTGGCCTTTGAAGATGTCTGACCTGTCTGGGCCCTGATGAGTCTATGCACTGTGGGGCCTTGGGCTACCCCTGCCTCAGACACCAGGCCTCCAGGGACCTTCCTATCCCGACTTCCTCCCTCTGGGTGGAAAGAGGCTGTCACAGAGGCTGTGTGCCTCTCCTCTTTGCCGCTGCTGGACAGAAGTGTTGCTCTAGCCCCCACCCCCACCCCCAACCCCAAGGAAACGTTTCTTTGGGTAATCCTCTGCAACAGGGATCCATCAGCAAATGTCTTAAATGTGCTTTAGGTGCCCAGCACCATTCAAAGCTCTGAGAAGTCAAAGACGATTAAGACACAGCCCACACCCTTTAAAAAGTCACAGTCTAGCCACATAATCAATTAAGTGAAGATGTTATTGGGTAACAGGCTTACAGTGAGCAGTAGGAGTGAGCATCAGGTGGCTGACATAACCTGAGGAGGGCCACCCAGCCTATTCTCTCTTCGGGAAGATTCCCGAAGCTCCGGCCAGATGGCAGCTCTAGGCAGGCCAGCTGTTCTTCCTGCCCTGGACCTCTTCCTTCCGGACCACTTCTAGCCTGGTTTCACTTCCCCCACTTTTCTCCTCCCCCTCTTGTCTTTCTTGACTGACTTAATGGCAGCTCTATCTTCTCCCTTTCTGGGTTCTCCCTGTGTCTCAGCAGCACACCCGATTTCCTTCCTTTCTGGAATCTCCCTTCCTCCTGGGCAGAGTGGAGTTGGGATCAGTCTGCCTCCTGCTGCTCTGTTTCTCACCACACAGATTATCCTTCACAGACTCCCTCATTTCAACTTGGTAAGATGAGTTTTGTTTATGCAGACGGGTTAGCTATGCATACCTGCAGCCGGGGAGGGATTGTATACCTTGCTTCATAGACCCATTGGTGCCTTCTCTTTGGCTTGTCAAATACCCTGAAACATTTAGGGGAAAGAAACAAGGCTTTCTTGGATCTTTCTCTTTCAAAAACCCACAATCCTATTTTTTAAAAAACCCACAATTCTGTTTTTTAAAGAATGAGATTCTCAAACTGGCATACCTGAAACGTCGCAAAATGATAGAGGCTTTCAACATTCTGAAAGTCAAGGTGGGCACAGAGTTTGTGGTGACAGAGGCCCAGTGGAAGCGGCTGGCCAAGATCGTGATGCCACACATCAGCAGTCCCCACCTGGAGCTCCTTTTGAGGATCTCCGACGAGGGACAGAAGGGGCACGTGGGTAAGAAGCCTTGGCCTCTGACATTCCTCTTTGCTGTATGTTAAAAAATGGGTGACTCCTGAGGGTGATTCATAAAACAACAGTATATTATTTTTTAAGTTTGCAAATAAAAATGTATGCTGGTGCTCCCTGCTGGCAGCAATTCAGTGGAACTTGGGTCTTCACGCTGTGTTCCGACAGGGCTGTCCCCATACGAGTTGTCAATGTGTAAGGAACCATCCCAAAGCTCTTACCTTGTCACAGTCGTTCCACTGCTGATCCTGCCTTAAGGAAATCATCTAAAATAGAAGAGAGCTGTGGAAATGAACATCTATATCGCATTCAATATTTGAAAGCAAAAAGTTGAAAGTAACCTGAAATTCAGGTGTTAGTGGTGGGTAGCTATTATGAATGGCACTTCATATCTGTGGCATGTTTAGCATGTGTGAGCCATTGCCATGAATGTTTTCAGCACACGGTGTATATGTGATCACTGAGGTGGGATTTTTGTCATCCTCATTTATCAGTATGGAAACTGAGACTGGAAGAGGTTAAGTGATTTGCCCAAGGCCACACAGCTGCAAAGTGGTCGAGGCTCTCTGATTCTCAGACCTGTGCTTTGTGTTAAACCGCCCCAGATTCTGATAGTCACATAATGGGAAATCTTGGTGACATTAAGAACGACTGTAAAGATGATATGTCAATATGGAAAGATGTGAAGTGACTAAAATACATCCCAAATTGTAGCATGACCTTGTTTCATCCGTTTCCAGAAGAATCTAGATGGGAACAGACCCCAGGGGAGTGGTAGGTTCTACAGGATGTAAATTTACCTGAGACAAGGACTCTCAAACTAGTCCTGCAGAGCCATAGGCCTAATGAGGACTCCATGCCCGTGGGAGAAAGAGATGACAGCAGGTCTCTGGAACCTATGTAAAAAAAAAAAGAACAAAGAGAAATGTACAGTAAGGCACTGGTCAGTGGGTGGTGCTCACATCTTCCAGTGTGAATTTGGGATCTGGGATAGAAGACCACCTTTGCCCTCTTGAATTAGCAGGATTTGACAAGCACCTTCCATTGAGCCCTGAACCGTGTCTCCTCAGCCACCCTGCTCAACATAATGGCTCTGAGTGTCTGGTCGGGAGCCAGGCTGGTGACCCCTGTTAAGGACTGGTGGTGGTTGCCTATGCCATTGAGCATGTCAAGGTTAGGGTTCTGCCGGTGGTGGGGAAGGGCAGCTGGTGCCCTGGGCAACCCCTGAACGTGGTGCTTCCTGAGTTGTGTGTAGTGAAGCTTCTTAATTTCTCACCTGTCATAGACTGTCCCTTTGGTAAAATACAGCAAAAATTAAATACTCAGAAAAATGAAATTAAAAAGTGTAAAACCCAAGTCCCATCTTTTCATTATTAGAATCAGTGAACATGATCCTGGCAATTGTTTGACAAGTTTTTATATTCAGCACTTATCCCACAAAGGGTGGGGAACACAAGAACAGAACCAGGGACCACTATTTGAAGACCACTGCTCTAGTACTTAGAGGAGAGGGTGGCACTTGAGTCTCCTTGGATGTCCCACTTCAAGAACCAGGGTACTGTGGCTGGTCACTCTAGTCCAGGTGTTCCCAAACTTCAGCCCCTCTGTTTTTGAGAATTCCCCTTTGGTGATTTTTTAGTACCTCTGTTGCTTCTAGACAATTGGGACTCTGAAGGTGTTGGTGAATCTTTAGGGCTTTATGAGCTTTCTTTGCAGTTCCTTCTGTAAAGTTAATTCCTAGATTAGTAGCAAAAGGTCAGATGTTCTAAACCTAGAGATGGGAACTTTTAGGAGTCTTTGTCATGCATGAGAAGGCCCATATACTTGGGTATCTCCGGCTCATCTAGAAAAGATATACATAGTCCCCAGGAAATACTCATACGAATGTTTTTTGGTTGATGGGGTCCATCTAACTTTTGATAGTCATCTCTCAAGTGGGAGGATGAACAGCTTTTTTGTCTTGTCAGCTTCTTCCATGTTCTGGGCTGTAAGTAGGGTAGCTCTTAAACAAACTGTTCGGTTGTATAGGATAAATATGGAGCATACCAAACACATCCAAGTTCTCCTGACACCCCTACTTGTTTGGATGTATCACTCTATGAATTACATGAGCAAGAGGAAGGAGGAGCTTTTTAATGCTACCCCACAACTTCCTGGAGAGTGCCAATGACGATCTGGATACCAGACACCACCACCACCACCTGCCCGTCTGTAGAGGTTCTTTTCTGAATGTGGGTTGTGATCTTGTACAGGGTGAGATCCGTAAGTGTTACCGAAGGAGGCTGGTCAGTGACAAAAGGGAGCAGAGGAACCTGACAATGAGGCATGGCTCAAACCCGCTGTGCTATAGAATGTTTTCATGCTGGCCAAGAACAATCATAACAAGGGAAATGTGTGGACCAGCTGACATTATATCTCCTCCAAAAGTGAAAAGCTTCGTGTCTTTACAGTGGTCCACAGTCATCCAAGAGATAATGAAAGTCAGTATAAGTGTTGCAGACTTGTGAGAAATAAGAGAATCTCCGTGGGCAAGGGCTGCAAATCCAGATCCCTGAGCAGAAGACAGAGATGGCAAGGACCAGCCTTCTGTGCCTCACATGAAGAGCATGATGAACCTGTTCTGAATTTCATCTATTAACTAAAATATACGTTATCATAGACACATACACAGATAGTCATACCAATGAATATGCTTAAATGCCAGTGTGATTAAAGCTTGAAAACTTTAGTTTTTATAGCATAATGTGAGACAATTGTTGCATAATATGTTAATTTGAGTGCCCTGAAGAACAAATCTATTTATACATAGGGACATGACATTTTAACTTCTTTGAAAGTCTTAGGTAAATCCAGGTTGTTGACTATTTTTCTCAACATTCATTCATGCAATGCCCCCAACTCAATTAGTAATTTTAGGAAATACACTTTAAAAACCATATTGCTGACACTAAGGATTTGTCAGAGAAGAAAACTCTGCTTGCTGTTACCACACGTTGAAGTGGGCAACTCTACAGGACCTTGTGATTTATAATATTGTGTAAGATTTACACAAGATGATTGATGAAGATCTAACTTTTTATTTTTTATTTTTTATTTATTTTTATTTTTATTTTTTTTTTAATTTTTTATTTATTTATTTATGATCGTCACACACACACACACACACACAGAGAGAGAGAGAGAGAGAGAGAGAGAGAGAGAGAGAGGCAGAGACATAGGCAGAGGGAAAAGCAGGCTCCATGCACCGGGAGCCCGACGTGGGATTCGATCCCGGGTCTCCAGGATCGCGCCCTGGGCCAAGGGCAGACGCCAAACCGCTGCGCCACCCAGGGATCCCAAGATCTAACTTTTTAAACCACAACAGTTTAAATCATGCCACGTGGTTCTAGCCGATGTTTAGGTTTATGGATGCTTAAATGTTAGTTGAGATCATGACACCGATTGACCTACAAAGGTGAAGGGTGTGAGTAGTTCCAGCCATTTTAACCTCTTTGGAGAAAAAAAATTATATATGAACTAAAATACCATATTTATAGTTTGTATTTACATTGGAAAAATCAGGAAAAAGACATGAAGCCACATTTTAAACCCTAAATCATAGAACAATGTACTAGTTTTTCTTTACAGGGAGCATTAAATCAATTTGGTTTAAAATTTTAAATTATTTTAATTTGTTTAATGAATTAAGTTTGTAACATTTTAATCTTCATCACAAGTCTTTAGATTTCAACTTTTTAAACCAGATCTTTAAAATGTGTCTTTTTACCAATAAAATTAATGAACATTATTTTTCTCTCCCAGTGGCCTTTCTGCAGCAATTGATTGTTGGCCTATTGTTAATTTATACATCTTTATAAATAATTTTTTTAACTAGAGACATTAAGAACATTAAATAAAGCTAGAATTTCCTGGTTTCTCTCTGATTTTCTTAAGAAATTATAGGAATACTGTTTAAATTAATAGTTTGTTGTATATATTTTATACTTGAGGTCAGACTTTATAAACCAATTTGTTAATTCAGGGTTTTATCTGGAAGACATGTGTGTCAAGGAGAAAATCATTTAAAAACCTGTTCATATTATACTTTATTTCTTTAGAATTTTTAATATGTTTGTGCAAGCTAAGAGTTTGTCAAGGATTTTGTTAAAAGAAGCAAAAAAGGTGATCACTGAACTTGAAATTCCCCTTTTCTTCACTCTAGTGGGTGTTTTGTTTGTCAGTTTGGTTTATGATTTTTTATAAGGGGTGGATAGCACATTTAAAGTATAAAGAATTTTTTATTGATTTCTTAATTTTGTGAGAGTCTTTAAGTCTCCATTCAGAACTTTAGGAAAGAAGTGTTTGCTTTAACATAATCAAATTAACAATGAGTTGAGAAATTTCCTGGTTGTGTTGGTTTTCCAGGGCAGCCATGACAAAGTACCACACACTGGGTGGCTTAAACAACAGAAATTTATTTTTTCATGGTTCTGGATGCTAGAAGTCCAAGATCAAGGTGTCAGCAGAGTAGGCCTCTCTCCTTTGGCTTGTAAATGATTGCCCCCCCTGCATCTTCACATGGTCTTCCCTCTGTGTGTGTCTGTGTCCTAATTGCCTCCTCTTGTGAGGACACCAGTCATATTGGATTAGGGCCCATCCAGTGACCTCATTTTAACTACCTCTTTAGAAGCCCCTTTCCAAACACAGTCACACTCGGAGGTCCTTGCAGTTAATACTTCAAAATATTAATTTTGAGGGGACACCTGTCAGCACATAACACCTGTTTTCCTGATTCTGGCCAAGATCGTTGTCCTCCTCTAGAACTTTGTTCTATCTAAGGTTTACCTGCCCCCACCCTTCCACATAACTAATCTTTGATATTTACATTATCTAAATCTCAGACTTGAGGGTGCCTGGATGCTCAGTGGTTGAGCTTCTGCCTTTGGTTCAGGTCATGTTCCCAGGGGTCCTGGGATGGAGTCCCACATTGGGCTCCCAGTAGGGAGCCCGCTTCACCCTCTGCCTATGTCTCTGCCTCTCTCTCTGTGTCTCTCATGAATAAGTAAATAAAATCTTTAAATAAATAAATTTATAAATCTCAGACTTGAGCATTTGCTTCAGGAGGACAGAACTGTAGTAGTTGTAATTCATCTGCTGCAGATTTACCTATTCATGTAAATGTGACCTTCTTGTCCAGGCTTCAGATGACACCACACTGACAAAACTAAGCTACACCTGAATGTAATTCTCTTACTCTCTAGTGGCTCTACAGACATTCAGCAGAAGTAGCTCATGACCTTCTGAGCAGGTGAAGGAGGTAGGCAGGCACTCCCGGGACACAGCCCTGGGACCTCGATCTCTATTTGGTGGCTCATGATTGGGAGTCAGCAAGGAGTCTGGGTCATCGGCCCTTCATTCTGAGAACTTTCAGAGATATGACGAGAAGAAGGCACCAGTGAGCTTATGGCTCAGTAGACTCCCCAGTATTTTACTTTTTGCCAAATAGCATGGTTGATTGAAATATTGTTACCAATGCAACCACATCTTTACATGAGACAGCCAATAAGATTTGTCAGCTTTAAAAAAAAAAAGAAAAAAAAAAGATTTGTCAGCTTTTAGGAACCATAGGGTATATTTGATAGGATACGGCAGTAATTTCTAAGTCTAGATGTCCAAAAGACGCCTTTGTTCAACTAACACTTTCAGAGACAGTGTTAATAACAGAAAGTTGAACAGAATTACATGCTTCATGGTAGTCTCCACTCTGTACGAGCAGAGGATAGCAATACTTCTGTGAATATTTTATCTTTTCCATTTGATCAGCAGTTATAAGCATTTGTGGTTTTCAGGGCTAAACACTGGAATTCTATTAGTACCCAAAGTGTTTTTTTTATTTTTTTAATTATTTATTAATAATAGTCATAGAGAGAGGAGAGAGAGGCAGAGACACAGGCAGAGGGAGAAGCGGGCTCCATGCCAGGAGCCCGACGTGGGACTTGATCCCGGGACTCCGGGATCGCGCCCTGGACCAAAGGCAGGCGCCAAACCGCTGAGCCACCCAGGGATCCCCAGTACCCAAAGTGTTAAAACTTAATCCAGTATTTAAACTGAAAAACACAAACTTACCAATATGGGAAGAAAAGGGCTGAATAGAATTAAAGAGAATATGGCAGAAGTAATGTATCTACAGCAATAGTTGGCAGATTATGGTCGATAAGCTAAATATGGCCCCCCACCTGTTTTGTAAATAAAGTTTTATTGAAACACATCCATGCTAATTCATTTGTGTATTATTTATGGCTGCTTTCACGCTATAACAGCAGAACTGAGTAGTTAAAATTGAGATCATTTGACCTACAAAGCCTAATATATTTACTATCTGGCCCTTTACAGAAAAAGTTAGCTGACTTCTGATCTTCAACATAAGACTGTCCGATGAGTATAAGTTCCTTCTTAATACAAAATTACTATTGATTCTCTTTTTGTTGTTGTTGTTGTTCTACTGAATCTTCTGGATGAAAAAATGTGAACCGGTGAGACTAATAGATTCCCTTTTGGTTAGGTTGCTTAACGTATGATGTTTTAGCTGGGTTCCTGTCAGTAGGTCACCCAAATCCTACCCATGCTTGTCATGTCATTGTCTCCCTAACTGGTGATGGTGGGGTTCATGCAGCCCAGGAGCTTGGATCCAAGTTATCCTGTCACCTAATTCTCCAAGTTTGCACTTCCGCCTGAGTAGGTGTTCCATGCCTTTGGCTATTAAGACATGTATGTATATTTTCTTTCTAACTCTGAAGACTCAGGAACTTGGATATCCTAAGACATCTATGTGTGTGTTTTTTTTTAATTTATTTACTCATGAAAGACAGAGAGAGAGAGAGAGAGAGAGAGAGAGAGAGGCAGAGACATAGGCAGAGCGAGAAGCAGACTCCATGCAGGGGGCCCAATGTGGGACTCGATCCCAGGTCTCCAGGATCACACCCTGGACTGAAGGCAGCGCTAAACCCCTGAGCCACCCGGGCTGCCCCTATGTGTGTTTTTTCATCTAATTTTATGGATTCATGTTCTTTTGTGTTCTTAGCACCATACAACTGTTGAGGAAAATAGCAACATGAATGTGTGACATCACTCAAGGCTGTATTTGATTCAGGCTCATCACTCAGATGAAGCCTCGCTTCTGCCAGGACTGAAGCTTGTTCTTTGCTTGGACATCTGTTGATGGCAGTTCTGCGTCATCTTTCTCGCACAATCCATGCTGTGCTAACTGTAGAGCCATCATTCATTGTTTGCTCCTGAAAACTGGAATGGAGCTATGGATATCTGCCAGGCCCTCTGAATGAGAAGACTTCTAGGATAAAAAAATGCCCATCCCAACCTTTGCCTGTTGTCTCAGCTAGACCCAATCTGCACTGGTGATTTCTTTCAACAGTTTTTTTAAAGTTTTCCAAACATCAACTTTGTTTCTAAGCGTCAACTTAGTTTTCAAAGAAAACTTGGAAAGAAATTATAAGAAGAACTTTGTAGGAAGCAGTAACATCCTTTACATATCCTGATTTCATCTGTTGGGATGAAATTCTTTACATTGTATGGAGCAGAAAGTTCATACACAAATGGGGTTGAAAACCAACCCAGTTGAGTCATAGTCAGCATCCAGCCTGTCTGGTTGGAGAGAGGTGGACATTTGGCAGATCTGGAGAATACTGGCTCTGTAGCCACATGGGGCCAGGCTGGTCAGAAAGAGTCCGGTGAACTTTGGACTGGCTCTTGGGCCAACTTGTTGTGGAAGCTGTGGATTTGAGTGAATCTCTGAGGAGGGGCAGGGAAGGAGGGTGGGCAGAGAAGAGGATAGGAGCTTGAGGGAAGGGGAAGGAGGTGGATTACAGCTACTTTGGAGGCTTGGTGGAGAGGCAAGAGAGGTGGAGTGGAGGCTGGAAAGGTAAGTCAGGCAGACACTGAAAGTAGGGATGGCCCATGTGAAGAGGTAGGTGGGTAGAAGGCAGGGGGTGAGGTAGCAGCATCTGTGAACTACCAAAATCACATGCTAGTGTTGGCTGCCTTGGGTTGGCTGCAGATCTGAGTGAGGACAGGTGGCTGTGCCATTTGATGGCTCCTTGGCCTTGGGCCTTCACCTTTTGAAGCTTCAGATCTTCACCTAGGAAACGCAGAAACAAGAGTCTGCTAACTTAGTGTCACCCTTTGAACCTTAGTATCACAGTGGCCGTGCATTTGGGATCATTTTTTTTTTTCCATTGCAGACAAATTGAACTTTCTACGCTTGGCTGACCTCCTCAATATTCAGGTAGTTGCCATCAACATCAGGAGACACCCACTGGAAGACTGGATGCCTCGGGTATACCAGTCGTCTGCAAGCCTCTCAGTCCAGAGAATGGTTCGGCACAGGCAAGTGAGATAGGGCCTGTTTTTTCTCAAGTTGCTTTAAAAAGAGAGGAGTTTGCAAATGCTGTTTGGACTTAATATATTTCATTACTGAAGCTATAAATCATCCCCTTGCTTGCTGCTTTTTGTTCTGGACATGCTATGTTTGACCTTAACCAAAAGGACAGGCTTCTTTTTTTTTTTTAGGACAGGCTTCTTGATTATGCTTCCTTCTGCCCTATTTCCTAAGATGCTCAAGGGCCGCAAACTGGATGTGCTCTCTGAGCCAGAGAAGCTGACCGCTCTCTGAAATCAGAAGGTTCCAGCCCCACCCAAATCATTAGGAAGTTAATTTCAGATATGGTGCTCTGACTTTGTAAAGTGCATAGTAAGAACTCATGCATTTGAATTATTGGAATGATTGTTAAGAAGGCCAATTAATTCTCTTATTCTCAAATAAGTGGACTCCAGAAAGAATCATTCATTCTAGTTGCAGATCTTAGGTTTCATATGCGTGGCCTGGAGTGTTCCTATCATTAGTGGCTCATCCTCTTGCTGTCCTTGAATTTAATGTTTCATGGAAGAGAATGGTTGAGAAGTCCTGGAAAGTGGCTCAGCCTGTGACATTTGATATTTATCAAAGCTCTTTATGTAGAAGCTTCTTCCCATTAATCCCAGCCTTGAATTACTGATGTGTTTCATGTGCTGGAGGCTTGTGTGTCCACATGTGGCATCCAGGGTCCTAGGTCTACAGCTTCACAGAGAACAGTAGGGTGGGAGCCCCTCCTGTCTTCCCAGTGCCATCCCAGGGTTCACCCGGGGTTCTCTGCAGCATGGGAGACAGCTACCTGAGCAGAGCAGCCTGCTCTTTCATTGGAAAGTTGGGGCCGAGCCCACTTCAGACTTGGTGAGGATGATGGACATGTCAGTCCCCTGAAAGGCTTGTGTGCCTTAGGGGTAAAGAGTTTTTCAGCAGCTTTCTTAGTTAAGGATGTTAATTTTCCAGGGGCAAGCGGGAGAGATATCATGATCCCATGCTAGGCCCTAAACCTTCTACTTGCCCCAGTTCTGCCTAAGCTTTCATCTGAGTCAGGGACTATGCCACCAGAGGGGCACCTGGAAAAACCACACCTCTATTCCCCCTGTCCTTGATCACCAGGTCTTCATTTTCTCCTTGGTCAGAAGGACTGCCCCAGTGTCAGGGGGAGGCAGGTGGATTTCAGGACCCTGGCCGTGCTGGAACCATTACGTACTTGAGTCAGAGTGTGCTCATGTGTGTGTGCCAATTTTGGGATGGGGTTGAGAGGCATCTCAGAACCATGACATTGTCGGGAACACAGAGGCTGCTAGAAGGTTCTGACCATGCTCCTTTCACTGAAATGTGTGATGACAGAATCTCTTCTTTTTTCCCTCATGGCAGGATTTTTGTCTGGGTTTATGATGTCATCATTCTAGTAAATGCCATATTCATTGCTCTGGATGAGAAAAAACCCTTCATCTCTAACGCAGAATGGCTTTTTCTTTCTCTATATATTATTGAAATTCTCCTGAAACTGTACACATATGAGCCCAGAGCCTATTTTGGCAGGAAGCAGTTCTGGAACTGGTGAGCATGTGTGTTCTGGGGAGTGGAGGGGGGCTTAGAGTCCATGGGCAAAGGGGGGGGGTCTCTGTCCATTTGGGGAATATTGTTATAGTTTCTTCAAGCTCTAGCTGCCTAGTTTTGGGGTATCTGATAATGAAATCTTGAGAGTGTAGGAACATCTGGTTCAGACCAAGCTGTTATTTATGATGTCAGTTTCAACTGACTCTAGCTAAAATTAGAATCACAGATCACAGCATCCTGGTTTTGGAAAGGATATTGAACATCATATCCAAGAAGTTCCTTCCATAGCTCCCTTGGCCCACTCCCTAGTCTTTTTATCAGAGAACTTGGCACGTAGGCCTGGACAAGGAGATTGTTAACAAGCTCTTTCCTACATGAGATGTGTCACCTGTGGCCTCTTTCTTCTACAGACTGTGTACCTCGTGGTCTTGAACCATCACCCATGTGCTGCAGACCATCTCAAATGTCACTGCATGTTAGAAATGGCAGGACACAAAGATACAAGGCACACACACACATGCCTGTCTTAAGTAGCGAACAGCTTGGCAGGGTTGGATCTCTGCGATCACTGCTTTTGGTGCCAGGAAACTCACTAGCATGCGCATGTGGCCAAAGGGGAACTAGCTAGTCTTGTCCAGTGCTTTGGCACCATTGTCCTTTGGTACTATTGTTAGGCAGAAGAGTAACGATATGATGGATTTTCCCTTTAGTTACAAAGTTACCATGCACTTATTAAAATTAATACCTAGAAAGATTATACTGTGTATTCTGAAAATGTGCCAAAATATTCTTGCAAGCATATAGCTATTTTGGAAGACAAAGTGACAAGAATTGGCTGATTGCTACACATACCCTTGGGTGGTTCATTAGAGCCACTAGTGAGTGATCACTGGATCATTCAAATGTAGCATTTCTTGCTTCGTCTCTGTTGTTCAAAAATTATGGAAATCAGTTTCTTGGCTGAATCATTGCTTTGCCTAAGATACTGGATTCAAAGTTTTCTTGGGATCAGTGGCATCCTGAACTTCCAGGCTTTTCCCTTGATCTTTCACCAACTTTGCTTCTGCACCATTAGGTTTGATACGCTGATCATCATCGCAGCCCTGGTGGCCACTGTGGCCAACGCCACCATTCAGTCAGGTCAGTACCATGGACCCTCGGCCTCACCACCTCCTGGGATCATGCATTCCATCCATAGTCTTTGTGGAACTTCCACTGGGTGGCAGTAAGGAAGACATTGGAGATGGGGCAGGGGGTACCCAAGGGAATTAATAGAAGTGTTTCATGTTCTGGAGAGAGATGGTAGCTTAGTGTTTAGCTGTATGTTAGAGGTTATATTTGTATGCATCCATCACACCAGATCCTGCCCTGGTCACCTCCTCTCCAGACCTGCCCTCAGTCTCATGGCTTAACCTCCATGCCTCTGACCCTCAGCCCATCTCGGCCCCCTATCCAGGGTCCAGCTGGAGCTGGAATTCTGCATAGTTCCTTGCCCTCTGCCCTCTTGTGTCTACTCCTCCTCTGGCTGCACCCGCACATCCCACCCCACCATGCACACTCCTTCTGTAGACAGCAGAAGGTGTTATTTAGAGATGGTGCAGCTTCATAACACAACTCTCTGAAAGGAGTATTGTGAAAGGAAGGGCTTGAAGAAATGTGTTCTGTAGAACCTGATGCACAGTCATTTCTTAGATATGGCCTGAAGCCTACACCTGCTCTCATGATTCTCTAGCTCTCAGGGGAGGAGGGAATGCCTGGAGTGGCTTGGCTTTGCTAGGCGAGTGAGTGATTCAAGGTGGCACTTGCTTCCTCACAGCTCAGAGCCACTGTCCTGCTCTGGAAGTGAAGCCGCGTCTCTCCCCTGAACCCACAGAGTCTCAGACCTCATTGAATACATGGGACAAGCCAGAGGCACTCACAAAATGGAATGTTAAACAACTGTGGTTTCTGTCCTAGCAGGAAATTACAACAGTCAGCAGATACTGGATATTGTCTTGATATTGAGGATACTCCGGCTCCTAAGGATCATTGTCAGTATTCAGAGGTAAAGAGGGAGTCATGTGCACCCGAGTGGTTCCCACACTGGGCCCTGCTGGAAATCGCTCCTGCCTCAGAATGATAAACACCCCCCCATTATGAGCCTGGAATGGAACTTGTATGGAGGACCCAGCCCCCTCTCAGCATGTCAGGGCAGGCAGGGGAGCCTTCGAAGATGGCAAAGAGCACTCAAACGTCAGCTTCCTGAGGGCAGGGGTTCAATCGATCATTTTCATCCCTGTGGCCCCTTCCCTTAACCATGCAGGCTCTACAGTGGCTGCATAACAGTGGCTGTGGAGGCAGCTAATGCTAACCTGAGTATGCCAACCATTGTCTTGTGAAATTCTTCCAACAACCTTTGAGAGGGGGGCTTTTCTTAGCCTTTGTTTACAGGTGATTACAACGAAGCTCAGGGAGGTTAAATAATTCCCCCAGTGGTGCACAGCTAAAAAGGCAAATTCCTGACAGTTTCTGAACAGATCCAGTCCTGGGGGGAAGAGATATTAAATGAAACCTGCTCGCGTGGTGTCAGCTTTACTTTCTGGCTTCCCCTTTTGCCGCCTTGTGCTAGAAACTTTGTTTTATCCTAGATTCCGGCTTATCGTGACCACCTTAATTAACATTGGCCCCACGATACTGACGTTTGGTGGACTTGTCTTGGTAAGTGGCTTGTTCTTGTGGCTGTTCTATGTGAACTAAGCAGTATGATGTTCGTTCTTGGCAACTCTCCGTAAGCCTTATTTTAAGCAAGGAAAAGAAAGGGAGATTAAGTAAATGAGACTCACTGATTTCGTGTAATCCTTTTTAGAAATATCCAGTGTCTGGAAACACTGGGCATATACCAGCTAAGGTACACCAGCTACTGTGAGAGACACCAGAACTGCAGTGGGTTAACTCGGCCATGATTTCTTTGTCACCCACAGCCTGGGTAGGTCAGCACGACTAGCAGATGCTTCTCAGGGGTGCAGGCTCCTTCCGGCTCATGGCTGCCTGTCCCTCCCCCACCCCCCAACCTCAGATCCTTCTTTGTTCTGCTTGTGGCTAAAGCCCACCTGCTCCTCACATCCCCAGTGGTGAGAACAGCCACCCAGGGATGCATGGGGGCTGTCGCCTCCTGCTTAGGAGAAGTTCCACACTGTGAATGAAGGTGGTCACTCTGCCACAGGGTACTCACTTTGCTTTCCTGTTCTCATGGTAAGAAATTCTATTAGTACAGAAGAACAAAGGGCAGACTCTAGGTCACCCATTTCCCTTCCCCATATGTGTCTTTCCTGGAGATAACCATTATTAAAGTTTTCCTGTTCCTCTTCCTCAATATCTCCATGTACACAACAAGTATAATTGTGTGTATGTATCTAGTTTATTGTTCAGTCAGATAGAATAATCCACACGAATGCTGCACGACTTTGAGGACACATGCATCGTGTAGGCTCTGCTATGATTAAAAGTGTCCCACTGAGGGAAGACTCTGGAACACGTCCAACTAGCCCCTCTACTGACAGACCACTAGGAGGTGTCACTTTCTCTCCACCACAGCTGATGTAGTGAGGTCCTTGCACCTGCATCTTAGTGCCTCTGTTCCAGCTGGATGCATTTCCAGGCAGCAAGGCTGGGTCAAAAGGTAAATGTGTTCAAACTTTGGTCGGCCAGTGGCTCCGTCCAGAGTCATGCTTCCTGTGTAGTCCAGACGACAGCATGTCACAGCCTGTGCCTCTACACCCCTCACAGCCGGGGCTTATGAGTCATTGCACGTCTTCCAGTCCGATGGGACAGAATGGTGCTGTGTGGCTCTGACATGCACTTCTGTCCTGTTTCACAGGCCTGAGTGTCTTCTCCATGTTCTTTTGGCCACTTAGTGCTTATTTTTTCGGTAGACAGTGTGTTCATATCCTTGGTCCATTCTGTTAATTTAAAAATATGATTTGCAGGAGTGTTTTGCCAATTCAGGAAATAGGCTATCGGTAAGTTGTTTCTAGCATAATTACTTTTCCTTCTCTGTCACTTGTTTTTTGAGTTTCTATTTTTTTTCCTTCACCTAAAGGATTTTTGTCTATTTTGGGAGCTGTATAATCATTTAAATTAATTATATAGTCGTCTTTGCTAATCTTTTATTTTATAGATTATTGTATAATCTTCTATCTTTTTTAGTCATGCTTAGTGGGGACTTCTTCTACTCTATTTTTTTTTCATTGGACCCTATGGTACCTTTGAAATTCATCTTATAAAAAATGGGATTAAGATACAGCCTTATTATTGTTTTCCTAATGGGCCAACTGTTGTTTTGGTTTTTTAGATTATTTATTTATTTATTCATGAGAGGCACAGAGAGAAGCAGAGACACAGGCAGAGGGAGAAGCAGGCTCTCTGTGGGGAGCCCAATGTGGGACTCGATCCCAGGACCCTGGGATCACAACCCAAGCTGAAGGCAGACGCTCAATCACTGAGCCACCCAGGCATCCCCCAGCTGTTGTTTCTTGAGGATTTAACCCACTAACTTGCCCAGCAGCTTTGTTTTGGGCTGTAGAAGCCCACTGGAGAGGCGGTGCTGTGGTCCAGCTGGCTGGGTCCTGTGTCTCCTCCGTAGGACCGCTCAGGCTTCTCCAGCAGAGAAGAGCCAATTGGTCCACCCTTCCCCACCCTGACATGCTTGAAACTCGGCTGGGGCGGGCAGCCACTCCGGAATCACAGTGTGGCCCTTCCTGCCGGGTCCACCCGCATCCGTGTCCATGATTCTCCCGCCCCTCCTGCTGGCTCCTCGCCGCCCTGCACAGCTGCAGCTCGATGCGCCCTTGCTGACCTGTGCTGCCCCTCCCAGGTGGTCTACTACGTCTTTGCTATCATTGGGATGGAAGCATTCCAAGGCAAAGTCCGGTTCTTCGACCCGAATTTCACCACTCCCGAAGCTCAGGTGTGTGGGAACCCAGCCTTGACCGGCTCCGCATTCGCCCGAGACCACTATTGCAAGAACAACTTCAATGACCTCGCCTCCTCATTCATCGTGCTGATGGAGCTCACGGTGGTGAACCAGTGGCATGATATCCTTTCTGCGAGGGGACGGACTCCCAGGGCCTGCCTGCTCCCTGGGTTTGGGGGGGAGGGCACCGAAAGGAACTTCCAGGAGCATCCTGGTCACCTGCCCAGTTCCCTGAAGCTTTGATTCCTTAGCTTTGCACTCCTCGCAGGTGGCTTCGCCCTGGTGACTCACCAGGCGGCAAAGCTGTACTTCATCAGCTTCCACATTGTGGTCGTCATTCTCATTGTTAAGTGAGTTTACTCCTGCCCCGTTGGCAATTCCACATCTTCATCCCTTGTTCTGGCCACCTAGTGTGCGCCATGCGAAGGCACCGCAAGGGAGGAGTGTCACTTGCGTTCCTATTTGTGTTCATCGCTGTCTGCCGGTGCCGTGCACATCTATAGCTCATGCATATCTCATAGTTTTATAAGTTGTTTGGGTCAGAAGGACCCCAGGGTCCTGGCCAGTCTCCCTCTCCTTCCTCACCCAGACCAAATCCCTTTAGAGCATCCATGTGAATACGGTTCACCCTCTGCTTAAATCCATGCATCTACTAGCTTCTTAGAGCCTCAGAGGCTGTTCCCTAGTTGTCCATCTCTGGTACCTCTCTGTCCTTGCACAGGTAGAAGGCACTGGTACAGTCCTTTCATTGGTTCTAGGTCTGTCCTGGTCCCTCTTCCAGGCTAGAACTCAATCACTGAAAGCTGCTGTGACATCCCATTACTCTAGAGGGCTTCTGTTCCAGCTTAAGAGTCTCTGATTCTAGCTCCTTGGTTCCTCCATGGGACCTGAACCTGAGTCCTCATGATCACTAGAATTCTCTTCTAGAGAGGTTTTCTGGTTGTCATACCCCTCTCACAGCCTGGGGTCTGCAGTTCTTGGGGTGACATCCCAGCACCCAGTGCCTTCCTTATTACATCAGGCCTGCTTTGGCCACCTACTGACTTTGGCTCAAGAATGACTCAAGAATACTGGCTGAGAGGCACCTGGGTGGCTCTGTTGGTGAAGTATCTGCCTTTCACTCAGGTCATGATCCTGGGGTCCTGGCATCAAGCCCTACATCAGGCTCCCTGTTTGGTGGGGATCCTGTTTCTGCCTCTCCTTCTGTCTGCCACTCCCCTTGCTTATGCTCCCTCTCGCTCCCTCTCTCTCTCTCTCTCTCTTATAAATCAATCAATCAAATCTTTTTTTAAATTATTTATTTATTTATTCATGAGAGGTACAGAGAGAGAGAGAGAGAGAGAGGCAGAGACACAGGCAGAGGGAGAAGCAGGCTCCATGCAGGGAGCCCAATGCGGGACTCGATCCCAGGTCTCCAGGATCATGCCCCAGGCTGAAGATGGTGCCAAACTGCTGAGCCACCAGGGATCCCAATCAATCAAATCTTTAAAAAAAAACAACAAAAAACTGGCCAAGGGAGGAGAGGGGAAGAAACCCCACAGGTAGCTCTGATCAGGCTTGCTTGTCCTTACACAGCCTGAATAGAATATGTAGTGGGAACACGAGAGAAACGCCTCTCCGGGTGGCTCTCACAGAGGTTGCCAGAGTGCTGGGACCAGCAGAGGCAGGGCTTCTCTCCTCTCAAAGCGTGTGCCATGGTAGGAGCCCTGGGCTCCATCATCCCCGTAGGTCAGAAACAGCGGAGGGTCTGAGGTTCTTGCCTGCTTGCAAGCCAGCAGCTTCGTCTGCAAGCACATGCCCCGTATACACACCATATATACACCGACAGAAGCCACGGCCCCCTGGGTCAGAGACAAAGTTTATTAGTTGTGGCAGAAGCGGCCACAGAGCAACACACCATGTCAGCTCCCTGAACCTTCGTCCCCACTGGAGAAGGAGGAGGAGGGAACCCTACAAGGAGGAAGGTGAACTCATTATAGGGTTGCTGGGGACCTGCCTGTCCTCCCTTCTGCAGAGAGAGAGAAAAAGAGGGATTTTAGTTTCACCTGGAATATAAGCAGATCCCCAGGGAGGGCAAGGTGAACTTTTTATCTTTACTATCCAGGACTGTCTCTGAGGGGAAGCATCTTGGAGCTTTCCAGCTTACTGGAATGTCTTGTGGATGAACCTTCCTAAATCAGCTCTCAGTGCCTTTGCTCAGACCACCCAGGCTGCACCTTGAGATATTCAGGGAGAACTGTCTACCGGCAATTGTTGGGCTTAAGCCCCTGTCCATCCCAGAAATAAGCTAGATTTTCTTTTTTTTAAGATTTTATTTTGTTTATTCATGAAAGAGAGGCAGAGAGAGAGAGGGGCAGAGACACAAGCAGAGGGAGAAGCAGGCTCCCTGCGGGGAGCCCGATGCGGGACTCGATCCCAGATCCCGGGATCACAACCTGAACCAAAGGCAGACACTCAACCACTGAGCCACCCAGGCGCCGCTATAAGCTATGTTTTCTTTTTAATATTCACTGGTTAAATAGGTTGTAAAAGAAAAATGTTTTTTTCCCCAAATGAATGAAAGTTGTGTCCAGTCCTTGAGAGACACCGCTGTTTCTCTCTTATACGTTGCATTGTCTTTGCAGCAATAGGCTGCCTTCCTGTTCAGGCTCAGACACTCTTTGGAACTGGGATTCCTTGTTGCCTAGACCACAGCCTGCACCCTCTACCTCTCACTCTTTCTCAGTATTTTCATAGCGTTCATCTTGGAGGCATTTTTTGTGGCATACTCCTTAGAAAAAAGTGAAGTCGAAACTGCTATCGAGAAGAAGATTCAAGAGCTTGGAGTGGGAGTTCAAGAGTGAGTAGTGTGTTCCCCTCGATATCACTTACAGACTTTGGGAAGCGGACTGGCCACATCTACTCACTCAGGGCCCCATGGCATCCAGCATGGTCCTATGTGCCAGTTCTCAGGGACCCTCACTGGGCAGAGGAGAGCCCGGATGTGGCTGGACAGTGACCCGGGGCTATGGCTGGGAGGACATGTGAGGGACTCAGTGAGGGACTTGACCCTGTTCATGTCTCTTCTTCCTTGAAGAGAAGAAATGCAGGATGGGAAGCTCATTGATAACATGGATGCCAAAGACAGTGGCTTCAGTGGGGATGATGGAGACAACAAAAGGAAGGCCTTGAAAGGATTGTACTTCAGAATTGCGTCTAAAAGTAAGTTTTAACCCAGTGCAAAACTTCTTCCAATCCATGCTCTCCTCACTGCAGCCAGTGAGATGTTTCCAGAATGCAAATCTGACCTTCAGTAGCTTCAGGATAAAGACAAGCCCTCCTTTCATGGTTTCTGCGGCCCTTATGCCTGAGTTCTCTCTTTCTCAATCTCCCTTCCTTCCCACCATGACCTGCCATGCTGGGTGGATGCCATTTGTCATTAAGTGACAGTTTGGTCACCATTTGTCTTCCTTGTAGACTCCATGTGTGCTGGGCCATATCTTCTTGCCTTCTGTGGTGTCCCCAGGGCTTCACTATGTGCCTAGGGCACAGGAGCCCCTAACAACTATGTGTTTAACTACTTTATTCGCAATGAACCAGTGGTTGGCTGAATAACCCAGAGCAACCTGACTGTCACTTTGGGCAGGGTGCCTACAGTAAACTCAGGATGAGGAGCATGGCATAGATTGCAGGGACCGTGGCATGAGCAGGACACCCTTCCCAGGTGTCACCCTCCTCAATCCCCCAGGCAAGACCTTTTTTTTTTTTTTGGTTTTCTTGAGCTTTGCTTGGCCCCAGAGCTCAGTGGTATCTGCACCAGCAGAGATGAGTGATTATTTCCTGACTTTTTCATCCTTTCTTTCAAAGACTATCTGGGTAGCCGTGCTGAGAGCATTGTCTTTGACTCGGGGGCCATCCTTCCAGAAAGCCTCGCCCTGCCTGGGCTGGATGCTCCCCTCTGACCCCAACACATTTGAGTTCCACGTGCCTTTCTCCTTCCTCCTAGAGTACAGGACCGTGGACGCCCTGCTGCAGCAGATGTTCGAGTCCGAAATCACTCCAGAGGATGAAGGCCCTTCCTTGGATGAGATTCTGAACTTGTCACCCAGTGACATATATCCCAAGAATCCCAGTTTTGGAAACAGTGCATGATTCTGGACTGGAAGGGTCCACACCTGGAAACCAAGCCAAGCTAGCATCACCTCTTGCATATGCTGTCTAGAGATGGCTTTCCCCAGTGAGTTGTCTCTGTGGCCTGACCAGCCTGGGCTTCAGCCCCGCCTGCCCTGCGAGGTCAGCTGAAAGGTGTGCAGAGGCTGCCTCTGTGTGGCCTGCTGGGGGTGGTTCTGAGGTCTGTTCAGAGCAGTAAGGAGGAGAAGATCTATGAAGAGATCATGAGGAGCACTTATCGTACGCCTGTACATATGTGTGTGAGGTCCTTTCAGTGCATATATGAAAGCTTTTCATTTATTTTTATATGATATTTTGCTATTCTGTTAAATCCTGTGCTACATGTTATGCGAATGACTTTTGAATATTTAAATATAGTGAAGGAATATATCTAGTATAGCAGCTCTGAGATTCAGGGTTTATTCAAAAATGAAGAAAAACATGAATGTGAAAATAAAATTCTGTCAAAATTGCTTCTTTTTCAGAGGAAGGCTCTCAAAGCTTCTTTAATTAAATTACAATTATAGCAAGATTTTGAGTAGGTCACTCTCCGAGGTCACTTTCCCCAGCTGGAAATCTCCCAATGCAGCCACATGCTCCTTCTCAGAAATTAAAATCATTTTATTAACACAATTTTTAATTGTGGTAAATACTCAAAAAGTCCCCATCATAACCAATTCTAAGCATACAGTTCAGTAGTTTTATGTATATTCATATTGTGCGACAGCTCTCCAGAACTTTTATCATCCCAGATACAACTGTGAGCAGTCATTGGTGACTCCCTAGTCCCTCTCCCCCCAGGCTCCCCCAGGCTCCCCTAGGCCTGGCAGCCACTACTCTACCTTCCATCTCTGTGAATCTGACTACTGTACCTCACAATTACATTTTAAGCAAGATGTCAGGGTATCACTCCTCATTCTTCTGTACCTTGTCACAGGCCCCACTCTAAGGCACAGGGTCCATGACCCGAAGTCTCTGAGCTCAGTGAGGCCTGAGTCATGTGTTCTGTCAGGGTGACAACTGAAGCTAGCTTGGGAGGGCCATCTTCCCCCTGAGGCCCCCTTCCCAATGGTGATGCTGAGTTTGTTGTTTGTCCTGGAAACACACCGATCCATTTACAGTCATGTCTGTCATGCATATAAATATATGATGTACCCTCGACCGACACGGTGTGGAGGGAGTAGGGTTGCTGACTCCAGAGGAGTCACAGATCTGCATAGAACTTTTGATACCCCCCCAAAACTTTACTAAGAGCCTACGATTGACCAAAAAACTAGTAACATAAACAGCTGGTTAACACATAGTTTACATGTAACGTGTTTATATATTATATTCTTACAATCAAGTAAGCTAAAGAAAACGTTAAGAAAACCATAAGGAAAAGAAAATACATTTATTATAATACTGTTATAAAAAATATAAGTGGACCTGCTTATGAGTTCAAACTCATGTTCAAGGGGCAACTCTAATTGCATTTTTTATCCTAAATGGGATGTCATGACATTTTTATACATATTGTTCAAGAACCTTTTTTCAGAGCAGCCCCGGTGGCGCAGCGGTTTAGGGCCGCCTGCAGCCCAGGGCGTGATCCTGGAGACCCTGGATCAAGTCCCACGTCAGGCTCTCTGCATGGAGCCTGCTTCTCCCTCTGCCTGTGTCTCTGCCTCTCATTCTCTCTGTTTCTATGAATAAATAAATATCTTTAAAAAAAAAAAAGAACCTTTTTTCACTTAGCAATACTTTTCATCTTGAGATACATATGTGTACATTGGTGTATACACACGCACACACACAAAGTGCTGCCAAGGATTCCATATCATCAGTGCTTCGTGGTTTATCGAAAACTTTACTTATTCATGGGCCCGTATGTCATTCCACCTGTCGGACATTAAACATTACAGAGTAAACCTGGTCATGCAATTTACTTCATGTGTGAGCCGCTGGCTGGGAGAGACTGGATCCCATGACCACTGCCTGGCAGCAGCCCCCGTGGCCACCAGGGGGCCCCAACCACGCCCTTCACCACCAACAGTCTAAGATAAAGGGGAACCACAGAAGTTGGGGCAGCCCGCCCCTTTCTGCAGGTCTTTCTTTACCCCTGCATTTTAGCACATGGTCTCCCAGCAGGAATCAGGCACGTGATTCCTGTCTCCCCCGCAGGGGGACGGGGCCACATGATTGTGTCAGCCCCTTCCGAAGCTGGGAGCCCAGCAGGAGCCTGCACCTCACTGGTCCTGCCCTTGGGAGCAGTCTCTCCCTCTTCTCCACTTCCTGACTGAGAATGGCAACAATCAGAACATCCTGGAAGCCGCCTGTGGAGGGTGGCAGAGTCAGTGCTGGCATACCCTGTCCCCTGACTGTAACAGGAGACTGAAATCACTTGTCTTCTCCAAGCTACTGTGGGAGGGGGTGGTTCTCTCTTACAGCACCCTAGTCTGCTTATAACCTAATCAGTCCAGAAATGGGTTTGTCCGAAACATTCCAGAATGGAACCAAGAGAGATGGATTGACTCAAGGGAGGAGGGAAATGGAGGACTCCTAGGATCAATGGCAGAGAAAGGTGTGGAGGATAGTAGCTTGCAGGTGTGCTTATAGACTGTGCCAAGTGCCCAGCTAATTAGGGGCCACCTCTTCTGATAGGCAGGAGTTATGCTTGTAGTTCCTTAGCCTGAGGAAAAATAATTTTAGAATCATTGCCTTCAACCACAGATGTGATCCAGAGGGAAAAGGCACTGATAAGAGGAGTCTCTGAATCTCCTAAGTGACCAGATTGGTTCTTAGCTAGAACTTAAAATGTGGAGCGGGGGCCAAGGATGAATAGGCAATGCCTTATCCGAAGATAGATATTAAATCTGAACCTACACTGAGTCTCGACAATGTCTGAGCACTTAACAGGACCTGCACCCCTGCTCAGCTTTGCAGGAAACACGGATGGGTAAGACCCACCTCTATCCTCAGGGAAACTTCAGTCTCCTTACTGGAGTGAGCCGCATTTCCTCCCTCCGAGTGCTGACTTCTCACGCATCTGTTCCAGTGGTCCTTTAGATAGAGCTTTTTCCTTGTGCAGATAAACATATTTGTGTGTGTGTGTGTGCAATGCAGACAGGTCATGGATAATTAAATACAGATGATTGCTATAGTTTGTACCAGGTAATGGACACACACACAAAAGACTATTTGGCTGAAGTGCTTAAAGTAACTCACTTTGTTCAGATGGAGCCTTTCTCCCTGGAGACAAGGCTGTTGCTAGGAAATGAGTGTGTGAAGTTTATTTAAGTAAAGCCCTTGGCATAGAGCAGACACCAGATGGGCCACAGCAGTGCTGGGACGACACCGTGGTCAGACTGAGGTTGTTGGTGTGAATAACATGGAGGATATTTGGAGTGTGTTGGAAATTGAAGATCCAGCAATAGCAAACAGGCTGATGGGAACAAAGGACATGTCAACAGGGGCCAGACACCAAGTGTCCTCCCCGCCTAAGCTTGGCACCCACAGCTGCCTTTCATGGATGGACACATTTCACTCTTAGTTAAATAGCACCCTTATCTTCGTCTTGCTTTCCTCTCAAAACGGTCATTGTCAAAAGGGGAAAGAAACCCCAAAACCCCCACAATCTTGGCTTTATCAGTGCTTGATTATTTTGACACTCTAAGAGTCAATTTAATGTTAGTTTTTCTTTTTTTTATATATAAATTTTTATTGGTGTTCAATTTACCAATATACAGGAAAACACCCAGTGCTCATCCCGTCAAGTGTCTGCCTCAGTGCCCGTCACCCATTCCCCCCCACCCCCCGCCCTCCTCCCCTTTTCTGATGAGGTCTATCCCTGGGTCATTTTCAGCTTCCTTCCAAATTGAGTATGTGTGTAATCAGTTATGTAGATTATATTCTTTATGTTCAAAATAAAACATATTTTAGAATCCCATCCTATTAATTTATCCTGCAGACACATTTGCACATGCACTCACTTTTTTGTAGCAATGAAACTGTGAAACCAGTTGTCTCTAAAGAGATGATTGGTTAAATAAACTATGGTACATTCACATATGGGAATGGCTTACAGATGGGCCAATGCAGATGGAAACATGGGCAAGAAAACTGTGAAAGTGTCATAATTCACATTTGTAAGAAGAAATGGATGGGTACTTCTTCAACATGATTAAAAATGTCTCCTTCAGGCCAGCCTCATGAGCATACCAGATACATGTGAGAAGAGCCTCCACTAAAGCAGGAGGCAGGGAGGCCCAGTGCCACTACTGCACAACCCTCTTCTCATGGTCCTAGGCAACAGCCAGCAAGTAAAAAATGCTATTTTCAGCAATTGAAAAGTCACCAGTGAAAAATTGGGAAAGACATACACATGATTTTCACCGTGAAGATTTCCTACTGGGAAACTTCAAAAGAATCATCTGAAAAGTTTTTTTTTTTTTAATAGAAATCAACAGGCTTCATATATTCAAACTACCAGCTAGAGAAAACAGAAGAAAATTAGATTTGACTGACTTAAGCAACCAAAAGTTTAGTTCTAAGTATTTAAATCAGTACTAGTATCAAAAAATAGAAAAAATAAGAGGAACTTTATTTCTCAATTGAGAATAGCATTTTGAGACACAAAAGCCAAAAAAGGCCATTTAAAACTTTACAAAATCCGTGTATAAAACAAAAATTTAAAACATTTATGGACACAGAGATCTTGAGTTAGGAGGCAGATGACAAACTGGACAAATATTTGTACCTCACAAACAAAGGGCTCCTTCAAATTAACCTGGAAAAGAACAATGAAAATGAAAAAGAGGTAAAGAATAAAGAGTTCACAGAAAAAGGAGAACACACATAGCTCTTGAATTTGGCCTAATTTCAGAAGAGAATGGAAATGAAGACAGTAAGGAGATGCCATTTTCTCAAGTCAGAGCAGCAAGTGCCAAGAGCCTGATCCATCCTATTAGTGGATGTGTGGGGAACAGACTGATATATGCTGGCACAGCCCCTATGGGAGGTTTTTTGCAGATGCTCACCTAACATTTTAAATGGGCTCAGCAGTTTAACCCAGCAGTTTCTAGGAACTTACAGATACATCATAAAATGAAATATTACAGTCATTAACGGAAATGAGACCATCCTATATGTAAATACACATGTTAAATTTTAGAAACTGTTAATTATGCTAGTTGTATGAAAAATATACAGAAATAGGCAAGAATCATTTTTGGAAAGATCAAAAAAATAGTTCATGGGCACCAGGTAGCTGGGAGTGAGGGAAGGAGGAGGAAGCAGTTCACTCTGTGCTCTTGACTTGGGTGTTACCTCCAATTTCTTTTCATCATAATGCTAAGGAAAGGAAGGAGGGATGGAGAAATGAAGTTCAGTTCAGGGAATAGGATCCTTCCAGCTTTAAAAGTCAATTGATGCTAAGTTGGCTGCTATTATCTTAGAGGTACTTAATGATTTATACAGCTTATAAAACTGTTTTCGAAGTGGAAGATATTCCTTTGAATGGTACTTTTAAAAAATAAAGAAGCTTAAGATTTATACCTGTAATATTTCCCAGGAACAGCACTGAAGAATGCTACAATAAAGAACAGGCAAATTTTGGGGCACCTGGGTGGTTCAGTCGGTTAAGTGTCTGACTCTTGATCTCAGCTCAGGTCATGATCTCAGGGTCCTGGGATTGAGCCCTATATGGGGCTGGCTCCCTGCTCAGTTGAGAGTCTGCTTAAGGATTCTTTCTCTCTCCCTTTGCACCCCATCCCCTGCTTTATCTCTCAAATAAATAAATAAATCTTAAAAAAGAAAAAAAGAACAGGCAAATTTTATCCATAAGAACTTGAAGTCCTTTGAATATCTTTGAAGAATTTTTTATTGTATACAAATACAAACCCTCAACTTAGAAAAAAGCTGTCTAGCTCCTTTTTTGGCTTAAAGTGAACAGGTCAGTATTAAAAGTGATTTTAGAGAATGTTCAGATCAAGATTATTCTCATGAATGCCTGCATCTCAAGAGGTGCCCCATCAACCTACTGGGTACCTTACCGGGTTGTAGACTTTGTTGAAATATTTGAAACAATTAAGTCACATGGATATATTTTATGGACTTTATTAAGAAACATTTAACATATAAACAATGAATGTGGAAAACAACAAGGGTCAGAGTGCATAGGCCAGCATTTACAAAGTGATTTTTAGGGAATATCCGTTATTTTATTTTCTAGAACGCTTATATTCTAAGAGCAGTACAATCAGCCTATTACGCAGGGTCTTAATCTTGCTTGAATAGTGTTGTTGAAATGTTTTCTTCAGATTTTGCTTTAACAAATCCAAAGATGGAAGATGATGACAATCTGGTATGTTCAACATGATGTGAAAAAATTCACTCCACATGTCCAGATGAGGAAGCCTGGAGACACAATGAATAAATACAAAGTAAAATGTAGTATTTAACACGTAGGGCAACCTCACTCCAGCCTCTGGCTTCTACATACTTGGATAGCTGAAAAGAACTTCACCTAAACACAATTTAATGCACCTAGAATTGGAATGTTGAATCTATTATAAATAAGAGAAATTAAAGACCCAATTGAATGTCTTATATACACCTTACTCCAAAAAACTGATTTAAGTAGTCTTAGATTAGTAACAGGTCTTCAGTGGAAAAACTTTCTCTTTTATTTTTAAGAAAATCAATCTGCTTTTGGCTACGTTTATATACCACACTGCCAGAATCTGACAATCTGGCTGAGTTGTTCTGATGGGCTTAAATATATACATATGGGCCGGGACCGGGTAGATAAGCTAGACTACCCAGTCCAGATAGAGCTCAGATCCGGAGTTCCAACCACCATAACCATTAAAATTAACTGTAAAATCTCTATGGCATGGAAAGAAGGCAGTGGGGAAAAAAGCAGAACACAACTAAATTTGTGTTTCAGACAGGAAATTCAGCCCATTACTATCAGGCCTGCTGAGGGTTGAGACTTTTCTCTATACTGGTGGTCAGAGACAGAAGCCTTCTGAATAACTCTCTGGTCCTTTGATTATGAGCAAGAGAAGGAATAAAGCATTTGCTAAATTTGATGACTCATTATGTAGAATAAATCATAGCTGTTCTAAGTTTTTCTTCCGGGCCTGAATTGAATCGTATTTAGATACTGACACTACATTTTGTAAAATTACTGCCGACTGCTTTTTCTTTTCCTTTTGTCAGGGTGGGTGGATGTGTATGTGAGGGCTGGGAAGTCTCCGCTTAAATTTCTTCAAGATACAAACATGTAAAACCCCATTTGGCTTTTTGGACACTAAATTTGAATATACTCTTCTACATATGTTTTCATACCTCAAAAAAAGTTAAAGTATAAGTGATATAATGAACATACACGTACCAAATACTTAAACATTACCAATAGCTTATTCGAGTAACACTGTATTAAGAGAGCCATCCATGTTGACAGGAAGAGTTCTAGTCTAGTTGTTAATTTTCACTATTATTTTACAGATGAGAGACATTTGAGTGTGTAGAGGATGCCCACTCCTCAGCCAGTTTTCACTGGTTCTATGAGGCGTTGGCTGCCCCACTCTCTGGAAACAGCAGTTGTAGAGCTATGTAACTTGCCAACTGTGCCCAGCATCCAGGACTATGTGGCTTTGCCTCATGTCCCAAGGCAAGACTTTCCCAGGCAGTGGCAGAGATCTATTTCACCAGACGGAACCCAATATTCTGTTTATGCTCTTTCACTGCAGTACCAATGCAAATACTTACCTCCTAAAAAGCCCTTCAGGCTTCCAGACTCCTCCTTCATTTTTCACTTTCATGTAAGTGCCAAAAAGCATGCAGTACACTGTTGCAGCAACCCCAAAGTAATCAATCTATAAGGAAAATTTAGGTATATATGACTAAAATAGTAATTTACACATGAGTAGATTAAGATGTCTAACTTAGGCAGCAAGTTATATAGTCACAGGATTTTACTTTTAAACAATTTGGGAAGACATTTGTTCAACGTCCCACTGATACCCTGGTGAATGCTGTCTAGGCTTTGCTGGAGGCTTCCTAGCCACCGCCTCTGGGCTGGTCCCTTGGAAAGCTGTCCTCCCTGAGCTACCGTGTCCTTCTCAAGTCCCTTGTTTTGCTACCCAGGGGCAAACACAGCACCCCAGCTCCTCTTCCACGTGGGCAGCTTAGAAGTCCTCCCACCTCCCTCCCCAGGGCTCTGGTGGTTGGCCTTCACCTGCGCTCTGAAGCCTCTAGCTGCAGGGTGTGCCCATAACTAAAAATGACACTTGAACTGGTCTTAAATCCAAGGACAGAAGATGACTAGACCAGCTCAAACTAATTAGATCGCCAAAATCATTTCTGAAATATAGTAAGTATAAAGAAACAATTTGTAAACCTCTCCCTTTAGTTCCGTACCTGGTAGTTCCATGGTTTGTTACTGAGCATCTCAATACACTGAAAACCAGATGTTTCACACTTTCCTGTAAATGCAGTTCCTTTGGGAAAAAGTTTCATATCTATACTCTGACCCAGGTCAATCAGTGCCAAGCCAGCAGATATATCATCATCTTCACCATCCTTTTCCAAAAATCTGTATTAAACACAAATAAGGGCCAGGCAACATGAGCACAAATCATAAAAGGCTGCTGGGGATGTGGCAAAAACTGTGTTAAAAGTGCAACACTTGCCTGCTCCCAAGTATGAAATTGTCTGGCTTAATGTCTCCATGAATAATTTCACAGTCATGCACTTGTTCAATCATGCAGAGCATCCTGATCGCAAAGGAGAGGACTAGAGCTTGAGGCATCACTTTTTCTGGGGTGTTTTTATAGAGGTTAATAGCATTCTAGAAACAACAGAGTGGAATCTTAAATTGGTTGCAAATGATTGATGAAATTTCAAGTCAAGAGCTTTGCTCCCATCTTCCACTTCAATAGAAGCTCCAACTACAAAAGATACATGCAAGGCACAAGGCAAAAATGTACTTCAAACTCATGTTGTCCTCATGATAATGAATATACTTACTAGCAACGTGCCATAGCTGTAGAGATCTCCTACTAACACACTGCCATTCTGGAATAAGTGGGCAGAATAGAATTTGATGAACATGTGTCGCATGCTTGGCTTTAATCTCTCCATCAGCTGGGTCCCAATGTAGAACTCCCAGGGGTTGGCGGGCTTCTGGACCTGCAAATCAGATGTGTGACATTCACATCTGGCCTCACATTCTGGAAAATGATAGCCAGAAAAGCAACTTCGACTCCAACAAAGGATGTGGGGTAGAAAGTGATGACAAGTTATGGACTGTTGCTGAAGTATAGGACTTGCTCTGAGAGCACTTCTGTGGCAAGGCCATTCTAAATACTTGCCACATAGTTTTTGTTTCTTAATTGTGAACCAGAAAAAAAAAAAATTGTGAACCAGAGACCTAAATGAAATTACCATTGTCTAGAAAAAGAAAATGAGGCCAATAAAATCAAGTTCTAAAATTCAGTTCTATACTACACAAAGAATTGCTCAGATTATTTACCTTTAAAACAAATTTCTGTTTATTTTTGGTATCATTCACCTCTCCATGGGTAACTTCATAGACTTGGGCAAAGGCCCCTTCTCCAAGAAGGTGATCGACATAGACCAGCAAGGAACCTTAGAAGACAGATGTGTCAAAATGAAAAAAAAGGGCTCAGAACATTATTTTTGGTAAATTTTGTATTTATAGAATTTTCTTGGGTGCATGATTGCTTTCATAAATACAAATGGATATAACTCCCTCAGGAAATGTTTTTTCCTGTCTTAAAGGAAAGTTAAACACCTGCCACAAAACAGCTCCCTTTTTTAAATGATGTGCCAGGCAAATAGAAGCAGCACTGCTGGGTGCCAGGCCAGCCACTTAAATGGCAGGAACAGGGCAGACATCCTCTCTTCATCAATATTTTCATATTAAAGGGATAATGCCTTGGCAAGACCATTGTAATGTTAGAAAGAACATACAAAGATCCTTTGTAAAGTGCTAAACAAAGATCTACCATATGCCTTTGAAAATCACAAGTGTTTTACACCTGGATAAAAAGGGTAAAGTATATTTGCACTAATATTTCTAATAGAATAATTACAATTTTGTATTGAAGTAAAAATTTTATTTTAGAATAGTTTTCAATTTACAGAAAAGTTGCCTCTACTGTTACCAATTTCCTCTACTGTTAGCATTTAATAACCATGGTACTTTTGTCCCAAATACAGAACCCACATTGGTAGGTTACTAAATCCACTCTTTATGTGGATTTCACTAGTTTTTACCTAATGTTTCAGGACAAATCTGTCAAGTCTCCTTAGCCTCCTCCACTAGGTTGGAACAGTTTCAAACCTTTTGTTTTAGGAGACCATGATAGTTCCAAGGAGTACTAGTCAGATAAATTGTAGAATGTCCTTCAAATTGGATTTGTCTTGCTATTTTTAATCTTTTTTTTTTTTTTAATTTTTTTTTTATTTATTTATGATAGTCAGATTATGATGAGAGAGAGAGAGGCAGAGACACAGGCAGAGGGAGAAGCAGGCTCCATGCACCGGGAGCCCGATGTGGGACTCAATCCCGGGTCTCTAGGATCGTGCCCTGGGCCAAAGGCAGGCACAAACCGCTGAGCCACCCAGGGATCCCATGTCTTGCTATTTTTAATAACAATGGGGTTATTGGTTTCGGGAGAAAGACCACTGAGATAAAGTTGTTAATAGATTTTCAAAGTAATTTTTAAAAATCCATATATTCAAAATCAAGTATAAAAAAGTAGACTTCTGGTTTCTAATCTGGCATGTTAAGGAGCTTGGAAGTCCTCACTCTACCTCCACAATAAAACAACCACCACCACCAAACTGAAAATCAGCAAGTCTTCATAGATCCATTAAAGAACTGAAGTCATAGGGCAAATTGCTGTCCCCGAAATTGGGGAGACAGATTGGTGGATACAGAGAATAACAGCTTGCCAGAAAAGAAGCCCAGGAACAGAAATCACCACTGGAGCCAGTACCAGGAGGATTATAACACTACAAATGCCTCAGATCTTATTTAAGAACAAGTCTTGAGGGAAACCCAAAGCCAACAAGGGAGTCAGAAATAAGGACATGAATGAAAACTTTAGCCTCTACATTAGCAACAAATAGTAAACACAGCTTAATCTTAAGTCAGATAAATCCTACAGTAGAGGCCTATTTTATCTCAGTTCCTTTTACTCAATAGATCAATCAATAGATCAATTTTTTCTAACAAAAATTATAAGGTATACTAAAAGACAAAAAAAAAACCACCAGTTTGAAGACATAGAGCAAGTATCAGAGCAAGACACTGATATAACAAAGGTTTTGGAATTATAAAACCAGTTTTTAAAATTATGATTAATATGCTAAGAATTATAATGGAGAAAAGGATAATATGCAAGAACAGGTGGGAAATGTAAGCAGACAAACAGAAACTCTGAGAAGGAATCAAAAGGAAATCTCACTATAACAGAAACAAAGACTATCTTCGATGAGCTATTCAATAGGCTATACATGGCTGGGTAATGAATTAGTCAGCTTTTAGGTACGTCAATAGAAACTTCCAAAACTGATTTGCAAGGAGAAAAAAATTTTACAAAGATAGAAAAGAATGTTCAAGAGTTATGGGTTAATTACAATAGGTGTACCATTATGTGTAATGGAATGTTAGAAGGCAGGGAAATGAGAAAGGAATAGAGAAAATATGTAGAGTATTAATAGTTGAGAAATTTCCAAAATTAATGACAGACTAACAAATCAAGGATCTAGAAATCTCAGAGAACACAAGGCAAGAAAAATAGCCAAAAGTCTATACCCAGGCAAGCTGTATTCAAACTGCAGAAAATCAGACAAGAAAAAAATATTGCAAGAAGCCAGAGGAATAAAACCACCTTACCTATAAAGAAACAAGGAGAAGAATTACATTGACTTCTCTTTGGAAACCACACAAGCAGGAAGCAAGCAGAATGTTAAAAGGAAAAACTATCAATCAAAAATTCTGTATCCAATGAAATGATTCCTTCAAAAGTAAAGAAACAAACCCTTGCTTACACAAAGATTAAGGTAATCTGTCATTAGTAAGCCTGCCTTGCAAGAAATGTTAAAAGTTCTTCAGAGAGAAAGACAAGGAGATGATCCAGAAACTTAGATCATAAGAGTACAGGAAAAAGGAATTAAGTGAAGATAAAATAAAATATTTTATTTTTCTTATTCTTAATTGATCTAACAGCTAATCAAAATAATAATTGCTATAATGTATTCAGTTAAGTACAGTTAGGATAAGTGAGAGAGAGCATCTCTTATTAACATACACGTTAAAAAAATCTCAACAAAATATTAGCAAATCAAATCCAAAACATGTATTAAAAAAATTATTTACTATGACCAAGTGGGATAGTGCAGGTACACAAGGCTGGTTCAACATTCAAAAATCAATTAATGAATCTGTCACATGAACAAACTAAAAAGAAAAATCACATGACCTTATCATAAAAACAGAAAGTGTTTGATAAAAGCCAATACCCATTCATAACAACTTTCTGCAAACTAAGAGTAGAAGGAAGCGTCCTTTATTTTATTTTATTTTATTTTATTTTATTTTATTTTTTAGAAGGAAGCGTTCTCAACTTGATAAAGAACATCTACAGCTAACATTACTAGTGAGAAACTAGCTAAGTATTTTCTCACTAAGATGAGGAATAAGGAAAGAATTTCTCCTCCCACCATTTCTACTCTGGAAGTCCTAGCTAAAACAATAAAACAAGAAAATGAAATAAAAGGTATATAGATTGGGAAGAAATAAAAAAAGTCCTTGTACACAGATGACAAGCATCATCTAGCCAGAAAATGCCAAAGAACAACAACCAAAAATCCTCCTGTAATTAATACATGATTATGATTACAGTAAGATTGCAGGATGCAAGGTCAATATATTAAGTCAATTGCTTTCCTATGTACCAGAAATTAGTAAGTGGAATTTGAAATTAAAAAAGCACAATACCACTTACATTAGCATCCTCCCAAATGAAATAATTTGGGTATAAATCTAACAAAATATATATAAGATCCATATAAGAAAAACTACAAAACTTTGATTTAAAAAATCAAGTAAGGGCAGCCCGGGTGGCTCAGCAGTTTAACGCCGCCTTTAGTCCACGGCGTGATCCTGGAGACCCAGTATCGAGTCCCACATCGGGCTCCCTGCACAGAGCCTGCTTCTCCCTCTGTCTGTGTCTCTGCCTCTCTCTCTGCCTCTCATGAATAAATAAATAAATCTTAAAAATAAATAAAAAATCAAATAAGATCTAAACAGAAATATTCCATATACATGGATAGGAAGACATGATATTGTCAAGATGTCATTTTTCCCAGCTTGATCTTTAGATTCAATGCAATTCCAATAAAAATCCCTGCAAGTTATTTTGTAACTACCGACAATTGATTTTAAAGTTTATGTGGAAAAGCAAAAGGCCCAGACAGCAAACACAATATTGAAGAACAACAAGTTGGAGGACTGACATTATCAAACAGCAAGATTTACTACAAAAGCGACTGTAATCACAACAGTGTAATATAGATAAATAGACCAATGGAAAAGAAGAGAGAGCCCAGAAATAGAGCTAAGCAGATAGTCAACTGATCATTGGCAAAGGATCAAAGACAGTTCACTTAAGAAAGGATAGCCTTTTCAGGCAGCCCCGGTGGCTCAGCGGTTTAGCGCCGCCTTCAGCCCAGGGCGTGATCCTGGAGACTTGGGAATGAGTCCCACATCAGGCTCCCTGCATGGAGCCTGCTTCTCCCTCTGCCTGTGTCTCCGCCTCTCTCTTTCTCTTTCTCTCTCTCTGATGAATAAGTAAATAAAATCTTAAAAAAAAAAAAAAAAAAAAAAAAAGAAAGGATAGCCTTTTCAATAAATGCTGATAGAACTGGACATCAACATGCAAAAATTAATCTAGACCCAGAACTTATACCTTTCATAAAAGTTTACTCAAAATAGATCATACACATTAATGTAAAACATTTTTAGTTTTAACTATAAAATTCCTAGAAGGTAACAGAATAGGTAGGTGACCTTGGGTTTGCTGATGACCTCTTAGACACAACATTAAAAGCATGATCCATGAAAAGAAATAAATTGATAAATTGGACAAAATTTTAAAATTTCCACTCTGCAAGACACCGTTAATAGTATGAAAAGATAAGTCAAAGACTGAGTGAATATCTTAGTGAAACACTTAAGTGATAAAAAGATATTCAAACTCTTAAAGATACAACAAACTCTTAAAACTCAGGAAAATGGGGGAAAAAAAAAACTCAAAACTAAGAAAATGAACAACCTGGTTTTTTAAAATATGGGCAAAAGATCTGAATACATAACTCACCAAAAAAGACATACAGATGGCAAATAAACATATGAAAAAAATGTACAACATCATATGTAACTAGAGAACTGCAAATGAAAAGCAATAATGAAATACCCTATTGCACATCTATTAGAGTGGCCCAAACCCAAACTACTGATAACACCAAGTGATGGTGAGGATATAGAGCAGCAGAGCTCTCATTGATTGCTAGGGGGAATACAAAATGGTACATATTCAATTTGAAGGCAGTTTTGGCAGGTTCTTAGAAATAAACATACTCTCACTTGTCCCAGAAATCACAACTCCTTGGTATTTATCCAAATGAACTGAAAACGTATGTCCATACAAAAAGTGCATAGGGGTTTTACAGCAGCTTTATTCATAACTGTCAACAGTTGGAAGCAACTAAAATGTCCTTCAGTAGATGAACAGATAAGTACACTGTGGTACATTTGGACAATGGAATATTACTCAGAGAACGTATAGATAGAGCTTTCAAGTCATGAAAAGACAGAGGAATCCTAAATGCATATTGCTGAGTGAAAGAAGCCCATCTGAAATGCTTGCATAATGTATGATTCCAACTCTATATGACATTCTGGAAAAGGCAAAACTGAGACAGTAGTAAAAAGATTAATGCTTGTCAGAGTTTTAGTGGAGGGGAGAGATGAATACATTTGTCAATCCCCATAGAACATAAAATACAAAGAATGAACCGGAATTATGGACTTGAGTTAATAATGTATTAATATTGGCTCATAAACTTTAACATATGTACCACACTAATACAAGATGTCAATAGGGAAGCTCTGTGTGTGTGTGTATATGTGTTTATGTGTACACATACGTATGTAAAGTATCTTGTGTGAAGTCTTGCTCCACATCCACCCTGCCAAGCATTTTTATTAGTTTTGAGTATGCTTCATGGGCTCTCCAGAAATAGCATCGAATATATGTTATCGTCCCCCTTTTTAAGAAATAAAAGGTAGCATATAATACTAGTCTGCCCTTAACAGCACGTTTTGGACATCATTCCCTATCAGTACAAAGCAAACTATATTTTACTGTAGAGCTGTTCTATAATTTAAGAGTCTTCATAGACACCTATGTTGTTTCCAATGTTTTGACATGCACATATGTCATTTTGAACGTATGTAAGCCTATCTGCAGGAAATTCTTAAAAGTAGATGTCTAAAAGTATATACATTTTTATTTTGATAGACATTACCAATAGCAATTAAAATCTTACCATCATTGCTTAACAAAGTGTTCTCATCTTAGTGTTACAGATAATTTATAACTCTTTTCTAGAGGTCAGAGTGGGTCATAGGTACTAGGTGGTACTAGGGATAGTACCAGAAGGAGAATCACACACTTAAGAGTTACCATCAACTTCCCATATAGAAGCAAGAGTTTTATTACCCATATTGTCCTTACCCAGTTGAAACTCAGTCTTGGGCTTGATGGCTGGAAGTTTACACTGCCATTCATAAGTATTTGGATAGGATCTCACTGGTTTAGAAAGCCCAGATAAAAGTTTGAGAATCAACTCATCATCCCATGGATTCTCAACAGTAAAGTCTTAAAAGGAATGGGAATAAAAGAAAAAAAGAAAATGAATTCATTATCCAAGAATTTTCTCAAAGAAACTATAGCCAAAACAAGTAGAGACATTCATCAAATAAGCTTTCAAAAGCCTTATCTTTAAAAGAGCATTGATTCAAGTAATAACCATTTGCAAAAAATCAAAATGGTTCATTCTGCACAGTTCATTATTTGTTATTTTAGATAAAGAAATTTATATCAACATTCAGTGGTGACTAAGGAAATGAACACCAGAGTGCCTGGGTAGTTCAGCGGTGAGCGTCTGCCTTCGGCCCAAGGAGTGATCCTGAAATCCTGGGATCGAGTTCCATGTCGGGCTCCCTGCATGGAGCCTGCTTCTCCTTGTGTCTCTCATGAACAAATAAATAAAATCTTAAAAAAAAAAAAAAAAAAAAAAGGAACACCGAAGGCATCTGTTCCACTTGCCTGGAATTGCTAGATTCTGCCTTTAACATAATTATCTTAAAGGCAGACCTGGATATTAGTTACTTCACTCAGATATATATTCTGTAACTTGCTTTCCCACTTGTATCTACAAAACGCAATGCTTTTCAAAACATAATGACTTTCAATATTACTTTTTATGGGAAATTTGCATGTATGAGATGGACTTTGGGTTCACAAAAAAAAAAAATCATTTCTAAAGGGAAGAATAAAGTCTCTGTTCAATTTAGCATGCTATAAAAATTCTTTCAGTAGTAGTTATCAAAGACTAATCCAGCATGAGTCACACATACTTAGTGCTAAGCTTATATATATATGTGTGTGTGTGTGTGTGTGTATACATATACATATATATACACACAAATATATATAACCTGTCCTGTGTGCTTCATGTTTGGTCCTTATAAGAAGACTCTGAAATAGGACCATCACCTCCACTTCATAGAAAAGGAAAGAGATCCACAGAAAATTGAAATAAATGATCCTGGCCAAGACCACATGACTGCCTAAGAGTGGGAGCTAGGATTAGAATCTAGTCAGTCAAAAAAAAAAAAAGAATATAGTCAGTCTTCAGAGTCTGTATTCTTTTTTTTTCTTAAAGATTTTATTTTTCATGAGAGGCACAGGGAGAAGTAGGCTCTCTGCAAGGAACTTGATGCGGGACTTGCTCCCAGGACCTCAAGATCATGACTTGAGCCAAAGGCAAATGCTCAACCAGTGAGCCATCCAGGTGCTCCCAGAAGCTGTATTCTTAACCACTATGCAAGACTATCCAAGACTGTTCCTGGGTAACCAGTGTAGAGCAGTTATGCCCTGAGCCTCTTTACTTAAATGAAATGCCTGGCATAGTAGGCTCTCCAATTCTAACTCCCTCCTCTAACAGGAGTGACTTTGATACATTCTAAAATTAAAACAAATTAATCTGCCCTCCAAGAGTGCCACTGTTGTACTGCACTGTGATCCAGTTTGCAAGTTTTGTCTGAAGTTGCATTCTACTCCATGATATTCAAGTCCCTGTCCTTTAAGCTTCTTTTATGGAACAGCTTTCACCAGCCTATTGTTCTTATTCAGGGACACAATAAAGATTGAATATCTGTTCATACTTGGAGCATAGACATTCTCAAGTGAACTAGTCTGCATCCGTTCTGCTTGGTGCCCAGCGCTGGCATCTGGTGGATCTTCTGCAATGGCGAGGTTAGGGTCTGTGAGTTTACAAGCCTCAAGACTCTGTGCTACCTCACTGGTCAGCATGCCACCTGCAGCAGGCTGGCTCACATGGAGCAGGGATGCCGAAGATACAGCTGTAGGGAATGCTGGCTCTAGGCTTTTCTCTTGAATTGGACTGGATGTGTTAAAGGAACAGACAAGAGGAAACAAAACAAATGATTACAAGACTATTAGATTTGATCACAATATTTCACAAAACAGTTTCCTTTTCGTTCTACAGAGGACATTTCAAAACTTCTTTACAAAGAGCTGATTAAAGCATTTTCTTCAGACAAATACATGCAAATACACAGCTTATACAATATGAATAGAAATAAAATCAAAGACATGGAAACATATTCAATAAATAGGTGAGGGAATGGATATTCTCTAGAGGGAAACATGGGAAGGGGTGGGGTTATTTCCCCAAGATGTCATCAACTTGGGGAATCAAGACTGAATATCAAGCTTTATTCCAAAATGGCTCTCTCTACAGCACTGAAACAGAAAATGTCATAATCCAACAATCTAGTACCAATTTCTTTCACATAGAGTTGATCTGTATTATTCATGGATCCCATATTTGTGAATTCTCCTACATGCTAAGACTCATTTGTACTCTCTGAATCAATACTCATGGTGCTTTTGCAGACATGCATGATGGTGAAAAGTTTTGGTCACCCAACATACACATTCCCAGGGAAAGTAGAATAAGGCCATGTTCTGCATTCTTGGTCAGCTTTCACACTGTCGAGTGTCCTTTCGCAGTGCATTTAATAACATGTTTTTCTGGTTTTGTGATTTTTGCTGTTCCCTGAAGCGCAGTGCTAAAGTGTTGTCTAACGTTCCTAAGTGCAACAAGGCCGTGATGTGTCTCATGGGGAAAATCTGTGTTAGATAAGCCGCATTCAGGTATGATTTATAGTGCTGTTGGCCTGGAGTTCAATGTTAATGAATCTACAATATTTATTAAATAAGGTGTCTTTAAACAAAATATTGTGAACAGAGGCTCACAGAAACCTAACAAGGAATGATGGTTCAGTGTTGGGTAATTCAGAGTTTGCAGTGATTTTATACAAAAGAAGTGCAAATAGTAAGACTCAACTGTGCGTATCTCTATTCACATAAACTCTCCTCCATTTTTACACCCACATAAACACAAACACATGTCTAAGTGTGCATCCTTATAAAAATAAATATATACATGCAACTTTATGTTGCATTCTTACTTCTTGGCGGCATTTTTCCTACAAGGAATTTTTTTAAAAAAGAAGCTAGTTTTGGAATAATTTCAGACTTAAAGACATGTTTCAAAGATCTTAGAAAATTCCCATATACTCTCCACCCAATTTCCTCAAATGTTGTCTCACACTACTGTGGCTCCTCTGTCAAAACCAATAAACCAATATTTGTTATACAACTCTTAACTAACCTCCAAACCTCCTTTGGATTTCATCAGTTTTCCCACAGAGCCATTTATTTGCTCCCAGATCGAATCATGGGTACGATGTTGTATCCAGTTGTCTCCTTCCCCCCTTCTCATCTGTGATGGTTTCTTAGTGTTTCTTACTTTCCCAAGACATTGTCAGTTTTGAGGAGTACTGGCCAGGCATTTTGTAGAGTGTCCCTCAATTTGGGTTCCTTAGATGTTTTCCTCATGATTAGACTGTGAAGAATCTTCCAAAGGTAAAAATACCCTTCTTAATGCAAAGACTATTATGAGCCATTGCTTGTGAAATTAATTAACCTTGATCATTTGGTAAAGGTGGTATCTGTCAGGTTTTTCCATAGTCTTTATCATGGATCTTAATCACTACAAACCATTTAATTCAGTGGATGTATGCTGGAATAGAACAATTCCCTGATTCTTAGATATTAAAAATATTTCCAATATTTTAATCAACTAATTTTCTGTTCAGCCATTTCATATAGGAAGAGGACACAAATAAATCCTCCCTCTTCAGATCATGGCAATTTTTAATCTATCCCATAAGCATAGCCACCAAAATCTATTATTGGGAGAAAATGTGGTAGTCAAATGGGAGTATTTCCAATATTTTGTATTACAGCAAAACAGATATTAGGGGTATCCATGCACACAGAAAAAACTGCTTTCGAACTCATATAAATTGTTACTAGCTAGTGGAGTACCAAATTATCATGGGTGCATAAGGTATCAATAAAACCCTTTTCCCTTCTTGAGGATTTGAGTTTTGGTTAACTTTCTAGCTCTTCTCCCCTGAAAACTTGAAAAGGTAAGAGTATCACCGTCACCAATGTTGTTGGTAAAAAATAACCATCACTGGTAACAGAATTCTAGACTAAGAAAATTAGAAATACATGTTGGGGAATTCACAGCTTCAGGCCCCAGATATGAGGACTCTCGTAATGGGCCTATCCTTTGTGGGAACTCTGGATCTAAATCTATGGAGGGTTACAAGAGCCACTGACACCCATGGAAATAAGGCTTCTAAGCTAGGGAAACTTCTGTACCTTGGTCCTAAGTGTTTCCTTTTGACTTGTTTCATGCAGGCCAAAGACAATATTGTGTTAGACAGTAATTCCCCTGGCAACTGATTTTTGTCCTATGTATTTCTATATTAATCTTATGCCAAGTGTGGCTTATGGCACTCTTGTAAATCAGAAGATTAGTTGTATGTAGAAGTTTCCTGTTGGGCAGTAACAGACTGTGTTAAAGGCAAGATCTGTTAATCTGCATTGATTTTATTAATAAGGGACTTAACTATTTTCTACATGCTTATTCATTTTTTTTCTTTTGTAAATTCTGCTCAAGTCTTTTATCCAATTTATTTACTGGAGTCTTAGTTTATGAAAAGGTGTTTAATAACAAGAGGCAGTACAGCATAGTGGTTACAGCAAGGCCTCTGAACCTAAGAGATACAGGTTGAAATTACAGTGATGCACATTTGAAGTTGTATGACTTTAGAAGTTCATTACTTTAACTCTCTAGACCTGGTTTCCTCATCTGTAATGGTGGAAAAGAACAGTTCCTACAACTAAATTTACTGTAAGGTGGGCAGCCCTGGTGGCTTAGGTGTTTAGCATCCCAGGATCCTGGAGTCCCAGGATCGAGTCCCACGTCGGGCTCCCTGCACAGAGCCTGCTTCTCCCTCTGCCTATGTCTGCCTCTCTATCTCTCTCTCTCTCTCTCTCAATGGGTCTCAAATAAATAAAAATCTTAAAAAAAAATAAATTTACCATAAGGATTAATTAAAGGATACAGTACATAAAAAATATCAGCATTACAATGGAATATAATAAATACTCAAAAGATTACAGTTACTTTCCGTGTCTGTTACATTCACTGGACTTGATCAAATACAGTGGAACTTTACTTCTGCAAAGCACTTATGTATGCTACACCTGGATTTTGTATAAGTAGCTTAGAGGCTTAAACATTCTATTGGCTTCCTCTTAAAGGAAAGTTATTGCTTTTCTCAATTAGAATGGGTCTAAAGAAACAAATATGTGTTTGTTCAGCTCTACAATAGTCCTTACATGTCAGGGTCTTCGGCTGGTAAGAGTCTGTGCAGTTCTGTTCTCAAAATGAGTACAAGTCAGTCATGGGAACCACTCTCACAGAGACTCTGCTGCTTCTCTCACTGCCCTGACATATCCACTGATGAGGTTTATCACTGTATGTATATCTCTAGAGAGTACCTACTTTCTGGCTTCTACCTACAAGTCAATAAAATCTCATGTGCCTCAAAGTGTTGGAATTACATATTCCACTACATACTAAAAGCAAAGCCAGAGTGACGGTGGAATGACAGAACCATGCACACCTCACAATACCTGAACTTTCTCTCTTTTGAGGGTTCTACGTTTTCTTCACGAGAATCCAAAGTCACATGGGTACACTCTCTTGCTGCCACATTTTCTGAAATATGTAGAAAATTAGAGAGATATTATGCATGCATATGATTTTATATGGTTATAAAGTCCAGAATTCCTTTTTACAATGACTTTCATTATAATTTCAAAATAGTGTTCCACAGTAAAATTTTCCTTAATATTTTTAAAGTGGGGGAAAAAAATCACTAAAAAATTTTTTTGTGAGCACTTCAACTTTATACATCCAATCCTTCAAGAGAAAAGGGTCCAAAGGATGGCAGGTCTACTGTGGGCAGGATGACCAGCCTGTGGAGGTTACTGGTATGGGTGGAGGGCACACCATGCTTTAGGAGAACCTGATGACAAGGACATGGAGAGTCAAACACTGGAATGCTTCTGGAGAGCAGAGATTTATTGAGTGTCTTACTGTCTATCTAACTGCTTTATTTATATTTAGTATTAAGTCGGTTAGCATTTAGTTGACTAAACTAATTTAGGGTGTTTACATGAGGAAGATACCTGGCAATTCTTAACATCACTCCTTTTAACTAAAAACAAAAAGTTTATCTGCGGAAAGATAAACTACATAGGTGGTACTATGGAGTATATATACTCTATATATATACACACAATACTATAAATAGCCCAGTATTAGACTGAACTGAATTTTATCAGATATTGTGTCACCAAACAGGTGCTAATATTTTTTAGCACTAGAACATTAGCTTCTATTTATCCAACCAAAGTGCAAATACTCCAAGAACAGCCAATATTGACTCTCTGACTCAACTGATTAAACTAGTTTTCCCAAATTTTTTTGTTAAAATAGCAAGCTTATGATGGCATTTAGCAATTGTCCAAGTATCAACTGAACTCTCCTTTAAAATCCAGAAAAGAAAGGTAACATACTGGTTTAGTACTCTAAGAAAAACTTTTTACTCCTTAGTTAAAAATTTTTAGGTCTACAAGTTCGACTTATTAAAATGTGATTCCATGTAGGGGAGTGAAATTCTTTGGCAGTTCTTTCATTATATTGCTTGGAGGAACAATTACTCTTTTTAATTAAAGTGTCAGTAATGATGGAGTTTGTCTAGGAAAAAACTCATCAAAATGGTAAAATGGTCCCAGACCTTATTGTCAATATATTTTGTAGGTTGGTACTTAATAGGTAATAATTAATTATCTGTGCTCAATGGCAATGTCATGTATTAAGGTTCAATTCAGATAGACTTTGATGTAGGAGTGTTGTGTTTAGGGGAAATAAGAACTATCTGCATTTTATCATTACTCTCTTAAAGTTCGTCATTAAAAAAAAAAATAAGAAGAAAATAGGAAATTCCTGAATGTAGTACTTGGCTACAACTCTAAAGTAATAAAATTTGTAGACATATACCAAGGATTAAAATTTGCTATTTGCTACTCTTAAAATAGAAATGTTCAATATTTTTAGCATTCAAATAACCTGTCTGTCCCGGCCATGTAGTTTGCAGTAAACATAGCATAAACCTATATCCTATATAAATGGGTTGGACTTTGTATATCTGCCTTTAAATGCTTCTATAGGTTTTTTTCTCCCGTTCTATCTATAATCTAAGTTACTAAGTTTCTAAAATGCATAGACTTTCGGAAAACAGTATGCCAAAAGAAAAACTCATACAGGCAATGATAAGTAAATGGATTTTAAATTTCCTCTTGATGATCTTTAAACTTCCATTTGGAATCTCTAAGAAGAAAATGTAATCCTGAATGAATTGAAGGTGGCAGAAGACAAGACACTCAAGTGGTGTGACACACACCTTTATCCTCCAGAGCAGGCACTAAATCTGTTGGTGGTCTGTGGAAAGGTGTGGATGCAAGCTGTGCGGCAGCTGTGAAGTGTCCAGGGCTCTTCGGACTCGGTGCCAGGGTTTTGTTGCAGCGGACACCCCAGACGGTTGAGTCATCGGAAAACTCTTCAGTGTGAGGTACTTCCTACAACAAAAGATGAACTGAAAAAAAAAAGAAACAATCTCCCTGTCCTAGCAACAAAATTTAACTCATTGATACTATTTAAGATTTTTAAAAATGAGGAATTACAGAGGAAATAGATGTCACCCCTGGCTAACACAAAGTCAAGGACATCAGAGTTCTGTTTTCCCCAGAAGCAGGACACTTCATCTTTAACACACCCCAGTGCAGTCACACTGTATTCAAGGGTTGCATTTTATTTTCCAATTTTTACTTTTTTTTTTTTTAATTTGAAAAGTCTAGAATTACAGAGGAGTTACGAAGATCATACAGAGTTTCCACGTGCACTTTGTCAAACTCCCTCTGATGTTATTAGCATCTTACAGAATCCTGGCGCATTTGTAAAAACTAAACAATCCTACTAACTCTAGATGCTATCTGGATTTCATCCTTTTCCCACTCATATCCTTTCTCTGTTTCTGGCTCCAGTCCAGGACGCCACGTTGATTTAGTTGTCATGTCTTTTTGGGTCTCCTCAAACTTGTGCCAGTTTATTGGTCTGTCCCAGTGTTTCTTACATGGACATTTCTGAATACTGGTCAGGAGCTATGTCTCTCCCATCTGGGTTTAATTTTGGCCTTTTCTCATGTTTAGAGTGGGATATAGATTTCAGGGAAGAATATCAGGGGTAAAGTGGCCTTTCTTATTACATCACATTAGGGGTACATGATATCAACACAACTTATTACTGATAAGGTTAACCAATCACCTGGTAAAGGTAGTATGTGTTACGTTTCTCCTCTACGAGGAACTGTTTTTCCCTTTCTGACCCTTATTTGTCAGAAGCCTACATGGTCTAGCCTATACTTAAAGGGAGGTAAATTAAGATTCACCTCCTGGAAGGAGGGATATTAAAGTATTTGTGGACATATGTTAAAACCACCACATTAATAATTTGGGTGAGATAGTTCAAATATCATGCTTCTTCTTAAAGTTTCACTCATTAATTTTAGAATTTTAGCATTCCCTGTGGATCTTGCCTGAAACAAGGATTACTATGGTGTTCCAGTGGTGATTTTCTATTATCATTCATTCCTTCTACATTTATTACCTACAATTCTTCTGTAAGGAAGGTTTATTTTGTCCTCTCTCCCATTTGTTTATATCAATACAGATATTTATTTTGTTTCTAAGGTTATAATCCAATACTACCTTATTCTACTTATTTTCTTATTTGAATTGTGCCAGGTTTGGCCATGGGCTTATTCAGCTTGCCTCCTGAGTTCTTTTATTAGGCCATCTTTTTTTTTTAAAGCACTTTCTTACTTTCTGGCACCACAAGATGCTCTAGGCTCATCTTGTATTTTCCTTCTTCAGCCCCAGAATTAGCTATTTCTCCAAAAATGCAATGGTCACATTTTAGAATCAGTACACAAAGACAGAAGCTGCTGAGTCAAAATTGTACTTGGCAAAACCATTCACTTGCTAATAAGGTGCCACCCATGGCTTATATAGTACATAGTTTTTATATATTCAGTCCATTATTTGAAGTTTTTAAGAAGGTCAAGAAGTTCATCAGAAGTATTAGTGAACTGAGTGATAATTCATTCAAAAGAATCCCCTGGGGAATTCAAACTATGAGCCAGGTTTTAGTACAGCTTTCCAGTACTGCTCTCTAATATATCACAGCCAGAGGGCTGGGTAGGAGTGAGTGGAGAAAGCACATCACGTGGTTACACTCAGGGCTAGAGTGGAAGCTGCATACGGGTTGGATACAATTGTTGCTGTGACAGAAGAATGCTTTGGGCCAGTCCACTGCTGACACTTGTCTGCTGAGTTATGCTGATGATGAACTAGTTCAGTTTAATTCAGACTTGTTGGTTTTTCTCATATTCCATTGTAGGCCTTACTTCTTGGGTCTCGGAAAAAAATATATCCCCTACTTGTTCCTCCTGCCACAAGGGAAGGCTTTGAGGGTCAGGATCCTATCATTATTTAGTTTCTTTATCTGTCATAGTGTGTGATACAAAATCGATACTCAAATAATTAGCATACTGTTCCCCAAAACCCACTCTTCATATAACTTTGTATTTTCCAGCATTGTTTTACATACACTATCTCATTTGATTGCCATATCACTTGGTAAAATGAAGAGGAAAGAACTGTAAGATCCATTTCATGGATGAAGCAGTGAGGTACTTACATTGGGTTTTGAAAGAAATCTGCTTACAGAGCGTTCTCCAAAGGTCCTGGCTCCTGCGGGTTTATTTTTAGGCTGTGGTAATCTAAGGAAAGATTTGTAAAATTATAAATTGTAATATACTAAAGGAAATACTACCACTTGAGACTGTTAGAAATATTGTCCACTTATCCTATTTAATTAGTTAATACTTACATACACATTCCTTACTTTGACACAGTAGTTGTAAGAACACTGAGTGCAAATGGAATTAACTTGACTATGTACATAAAAATAGATTTACAGTAACTTAAGAGAGGGTAGAAAAATATAAAATCTCTACTACACGAAGTTATAAATTTTAAGAACAAAAAAAGAGGTAGGGCCACGGCCAAGAGAATGTCATGGATGCCATATATTTTATTTCTTATCTCTAGGACTAGGTCTAGCCATGGAATTTCCCTGAGAGCTGGTCAGACTATTTCCTTTCTACTTCAAGATGAATCTCTTCTACATCATGATACTCTTAATTCATACTGCCACCTCTCTTTCCATGGTTTAAACTGTAAACTGAAAATTGCTGGAGTTACCCCCTCTACTCCCACATATGGCGCCCTAATGTAATGTCTTTCAGCTTGAAACATCTCTCTGCAGCATGACTCAATATAAGACACTTCCTTTTCTGTAACAATCCTACAAATATAATAAACAGAGCATGTATGGATACTTGTACTGGTAAACTCATTTACACCTAATACAATTTCAAATCTATAGAACCCCTCAATTCTCTGATAATTTATAACCATATTGTTTTCCTGTCAACACATGCTTTTGCTATGGAAGGTCTGCTTTCTTGTAACTCCTGTGTAGCAATGCAGATCTAGAGAAGATCTTCAGCAACAATCTTCCCATCACAGGATTAAAAGGCTCACCAGCAGCAGAGCTGGCACTGAGACACAGACCATTTGATCAGCAGGCCACATTTTCTCACTACCTCAAGTCTCAGAGGAAGCTCTGAAGCATTTCATGTCACTGTGACAAGAGATATCTCCCCCAATCCACCATCTCTCTTTCTTCTAACACTGGAGGAAAAACTGGCTAGTTGTTTCTTCAGGTGAACACAGGAGAAAACTATAACCAAATGTTTCTTTACCCATAATTTTCTTTGTTTCCATCTTCAAACACAGGAAAAGCAGATGACAAAGAGGAGATGATCTTATTGACTCCCCAAGCCCCAGAAGAACTTGCATTTTCTGCATTGGAGTAAATAGTAGCATTTTATTAATATAGTAGGAAAAAAACGCTAAGGTTTATGCTTAACTTAACCTACAAATAAGATAATGGAATAACAGCTTTCAGAAAAGAACTGACACATTTTTCAAATACTAGGTAATGAGATAAGTCACTTTGTAGTGAGATGAAGTGACTTAACCATGGTCACAGTGTTTAACTCTCAAGCCTCTAGGTCTTGAGTTCCTGCTACATGCAAAGCGTAGTATTCATCATTCTCTTAAAACACTGCTCTTGTCACCCAATGATGAAAAAAAAGCTCTCTGCGGCCTTCTTTCCCATTTTCTATAAGAAAGAATTAACCTCTTCACTTTCTATTCCAAGGTCTCCCGAGTCTAAGTATCCTATTTATCTTTATCATGATCTCTCTCTCTGGCTTCCAGCATGAAACCTGGGACTCTAAACAAATGTGGGCCCCAACACTCCACCCAGGACATTCCTCTACCGGGGAAGGCTCAAGTCACACCTCGAGCGTTCAGGTTTTCCTGGCCATCCCTTACCAGGATTCTGTCCTTCTGTAGTACTTACTTTTAAGAAACAAAACAAATCTATGACAAACACTGAGTACCTTTTCAAACTCTGTTGTGTTTTTTGTATTTCATTCATTCCCTGCCCTTCTATGACAAGCTAATCAAGGGAAGGGCAATTTCTTGTATAAATCCTTGATATTTTCTGTGGCAACCACCCACAATGCCTGTACCTAGTAGCGTTTAAATAAAGTATTACTTTGAAACTGGGCCTCAAATGCATCTTCATTTTGATCTAGAGATGGCCATTCATCCTTGTCATCAGAAATATCAGGAAGTGTAGGAGCCTGAAACATATTCATGATGAAACCTTAGAAGAATAAAAAGAGTAACTGTAAACATGAGTGGGAAAGTGCTTTCATTAATTTGTTGCCAGATGCTACACACTCAAACCAAAGGCTTTACCTAATGCTTCTTTTGTGTGTACGGTGGGTGATGGCTGCACCCTGGATGGGGTCGCCTGAACCGTTCCCAGCGACGTGTTTGGAGTTGTATGAAAAGAACCTGCGTTAACAACCTTATGTGTTTCAGACCCTATAAAAGAAATGGGGCAACATGCATTACCAGTAGAGAAATCAGAGTGATTTAGAAGGGACACAATTTAAGAAACTTATTATAATCAAAACATTTTATTATTGCTGATAATTATCACTAAGGACTTCTGTTATTACAGTACTTGCATAGCTCTCATTTTTATTTTTATAATATTCTCATGAGGTAGGTAAGGTACAATTATCCTTTTACAGAAAGACATGAAAATTCATAGAGATTAAGTGGCTTGGTCTAAGATCATTATCAAATGTAGCAGGTTGTCATAACTAGTACCTTTCACTCTACTATATCCCAAGAAATAGAGGTTTATTTTTTATTTTTTTTTTAGTTTTTATTTATTTATGATAGGCACACAGTGAGAGAGAGAGAAGCAGAGACATAGGCAGAGGGAGAAGCAGGCTCCATGCACCGGGAGCCCGACATGGGATTCGATCCCGGGTCTCCAGGATCGCGCCCTGGGGCCAAAGGCAGGCGCCAAACCGCTGCGCCACCCAGGGATCCCAGAAATAGAGGTTTAGAGTTACACCATGAATCTTAAGATTGGCTTTCCATCTTACTCAGCTAGAGTCCAGACAATAGCACCCAAGGCCCCACAAAACCTGAGCATGTTCACTCAGACCTCCCCGCCCTCCTTCTCCTCCGATTCACTCTAGCCACCTCTCGGCCTCTTTTGCTGTGGAGCCATCAGAGTCCTGCCTCGGGGCTCTGTACTTGCTCTTCCCTTTGCCTGAAACAGGTTGTCCAAGCTAGCTGCATAGGCAGTTCCCTCCTTCGAGATTTTATCCAAAATATCATTTTCCTTGTGAGCATCTTTTCTGGTCACCTCTGAAACCTTAATCCCCTCCACCCAACACTTTCTTTACTCCTCTGCCTTGGAGGGAGGGGAGGGCGGTTTGTTCTTTCTGTTCATGACTGTGTCCCTAAGTACCAGAATATGCCTGGCATCTCGCAAGTGTTCAGGAAGTCTTGGTTAAATGCGGGGGTTATCAGCTGTTTCAAGCAGGTTTGCTCCCCGCTAGGCTGTCACCGGAGAGGATGCCAAAGTCAGATGGGGGGGAAATCAATACACAATCAAGGTATCTTATTTTGTTCATAAAACTTACCTTTTATGCAAATGCCTCTAACAAAGTATAATACTCCTAACTAAACTTTTAATTACCTCCCCTACCTCACAATATATTAAAGATGACTCTTGTTTTTGATAAATCTGCTGAGAAATTTAATAAAAAAGGTTTCACAAATCAAGTTTCCAAAGGATTCTAATTAATAAGATGTAATCAGGAAGTGGATTTCTTTTTTTTTTTTATTTTTTTTTTTTTTTAATTTTTATTTATTTATGATAGTCACACAGAGAGAGAGAGAGGCAGAGACACAGGCAGAGGGAGAAGCAGGCTCCATGCACCGGGAGCCTGACGTGGGATTCGATCCCGGGTCTCCAGGATCGCGCCCTGGGCCAAAGGCAGGCGCCAAACCGCTGCGCCACCCAGGGATCCCAGGAAGTGGATTTCTACTCTACTTGAGATGGCCTGGGGCTTACCTAATCATTAAATGCTAAGAATAGGAAAGTGAACACCTAAGTTCATTAAGATTTGAAGTCTCTATGAGCCACTGCCACCAAACCGGTCTCTCAGTGACCTGCAGGATTCTAGGCAAAAAGGTCAGGAACAAACTTACTATAATTAAATATTACCTTCTTTTATCTCTGCTCTGCTCTGTGGCTTGAATTCATGAGTACTTTTAGTCACACATCTGAAAGAGAAAACTCTTGAGATATACTAATTCTCAAAAAAGAACAGTGAAAAAGTCTGCAATTACAAGCCTGTTCTTAAAATACAGATGGAAGTGCTTAGGTCTATAGTGTAAGTAAACGAAACATTTTTTTTTCTTTCATTTCCTTTTGAGGTAAAGGCCAGGTACCACATGTTTGCTTGACACAGTGGGCCTGTATTTTAACATCATGATGATCGTTCCTATATGTGGTAGGGCAGAATGGCTTCCAATTCAAACGATCCTATTTATTACATAGGCTAAGGGACTCACACCCAGGTCCAGGCCTAGGTGCCCAGTGCAGCTAGCCAGAGTCATGTTATGGGAAGCACTTGCATGCTTTAGCTGCATGGGCCACCTCTCATGTGATGAACCAGTAGCCACGAATCTTCTGGTTCTTCAGACTTTAGGAGTTATTGAGAAGTTTAAAAAATGGCACAAAAGACATTTATATCATGGTTTGAAGTACAATCATGACAGTGGACTTCATCGATTTAACATTGTTAGAATTCCCTTAGCAGGGACCATGCTAGGATATAAAGTAAAAAGTACAACACACTTAATTTTACAAATCCCCACTAAACTGCCTTAAAAACATTAGTTTTTATTTGAGATTCTAGATAAAGGCACCTTTTCTCTGCCATGGTAAGCTGTCTTGGCTAAATAGAGTATCAGAGGGGTCCATTAGGTCCCTTGCCTGGGCCAGGATCAGGGTCAATCTCAGTTGCTTCTGACTGAGATCTAAGTGTTCAATAGATTAAAGAGTTTCGTTTCACAGTTTTATAGGGTCAACTGGGTCTGGTTTCTCCATCTGCAGGGGCAGTTAGACATTCAATATCTCTTTGGGCCTGTTAACTGCTCTCCTGTTTTTATTATTTTATAATTGCATTAATGATAAAGAACTAATGAAGTCATAGCCCCCAATGACACAACAGTTCTTTTTTTTAAATATACTGTACAACACAGGTCTGAATTATTATTGTAACCTGAGTGAAAAAGCATTTTAAATCTTATTTTCAGGAGAAATCATTGATAAAATTTAGTCTTAAAGAACTAGTACTTGTAAATCATAACCTATGCTAAGGAGTTTAGCTCAAGAAGAGGGTCAAAGTTACACAGTAGCTCTCATTTTTTTCCTAATGGATCAATAGAATTGTTCTGTGTAAAGGGAGCATGCCAAAGTCACTAAAGGTAAAAATTTAAACAGAGCAAGTTATTGTAACATTAATTATAATTTCTGAAGTATAGGAAAATGCTTCAAAATTGAGGAAAAAGGTAAGATTTTGGCATATTGTGTAATAGATATGAATCCCCAATTGCTCCTGGTGAAGACAGAAGGATTATGAGAACACATGTCAAGAGACTGTCTGGACAGGAATAATAACTACATGTATTCAGTTAAAGCCAGCAGGAAAGGCAATTTCAGTTTAATAACTGAATACTTTCCAGTTAGAAAAAGATTGTTAAGTTTCAGTTCACTGAAAATTTTTAATTCAAGGTTAAAGTATGAAATGAAGTAAATACCCTAAAAAAAAAATTAGAGTACTAAGTCTGAAAGATTTGGGGTATTGTGGTAACATGGTTTTTCAACAACATGCCCATCTAAAAATTATTTTAAAAACAGGAAGCACTCATCTTTTACATACTGTTCTTGACACTGCAGAACATGTTAAAGAAGCTAACAAATGCCATTCATGTAGCTATCGTCTCGAGGACTACCTTTGCCTTACCTGGCATCTTTTCTGGCCTCTGTAAACATGGAGTCTGTCACTGGTTGAGCTGGCAAAGGAACAGGAGGAAAGAGACTCTGGCTGATGGCTGGGGACACGAAAGCAGCAGTGACAGCATTTGCCATAGGAGGAATAACAGGAGTCGCCTCTCTGGGTTTCTCTCCTATGTTCTTTGAGGTCTCATGATTGATGGCTGGAAGAGATGGAACTCTCAGTTCCTGCTGGGGGCTTACGCTTGGCCCCATAGATGCTGGATTAACCTTTCATGTTAAGCACACAAACAAACAAACAAACAAAAATACCGCAGCCAATTAAATCCAGGATATTACTAATTAAGTACTACAGCTTTTCAAAGAATGGTATCAGTCTTCAGTGGCTTCCTTTCCCCTTGTATCTCCATCCCCCCTACAGGTATTCTGAAATAAACAGCCAACAACAACAAAGACCACTTTACATGATGGATGCTTCTGTAGCTTTTTTTTTTTTTTTTTTAATTTATTTTTACTTACTTATTTTTTTTTTTTGCTTCTGTAGCTTCTTAACCACAGATACAACTGGCAGCTCATACTTCTAGCCACTGAAATAACCAGCCCCTACAGTTTTATCAGTATTTAAGAACTATCTTATATCTCTTAATTTTGGGAAAGGACCAATGAATCAATGTCATCAAATGCTCATAATGGTATTCCTTCCATTAAAATACACCTGGCAACTATTTTCTCTTGAATGGATAGAAAATGTGAATATAAATTGCAATAATAGCTGCCACAAAAGGATGGATCACAATGGGAAGGTTACCAAGCTCTTAACCTAAAAACCTTTGTTTTTCTACTTACATGTACTTAGACTGTTACCGTGCACTTTTATGTTAAAAAGTTAAAGGAAAAAAATAAATAAAAAGTTAAAGGATACAAGAGTTATTAATTCCTCAGCATAAGAAAATATTCTCACAAATGGTTAAGAAAAGCACTAAATATCTAGGGTAAAAATAGTTATTTCATAAACAAATGGACAAAATATAAAAAGTTCACCTTTACTAGTTATCAAAAAAATAATTAGAAATGATCTATTCCATTTTCTCACTACCAAACTAAAAGATTAAAAATAATCATAATATTCAATTCTGAAGAATTATTTTGAAAAAGAACAATCACACTTTCTATACCAGATATCAAAACTTACAACAAAGCTATGGTAAATGTACAATATGGAATCATCAAGAAGAAACCTTATATTAACCAAAACAAAGGTACAGACATTTTAGAAACTGATTGTGTATATTAAAAATTAGTATGCGATAAAGGTATTTTCAGTCAATGGGGCAAGGCTAAGTTGCTCAATAAATGTAGGGGCAGGTGGTAACACATTTGGGAAATATATCCTTATGCTATCAAAACACAAAGTCCGATGCAGGGAGGCTTTTGGTTAAAGACAGTGGCTTAAACATATGCTTTTTCATCTACTCCCTCTGAAACCTCCCCAAAAGGATAACAAAAAAATTCTAACACCTGAAATAGCAGGCAGAGAAAGCTGATTTGTGGAAAAGCTCATATATTTAGCTACATCTCAGAATGGAAGTGAAAGTAGAGCTAAAAGCAGGAACACCCAAAAAATTGATTTCCTTCCAGAACATCATGCCCAGCCAAATTATTGCCCAAGTGGGAGGCTAGAAGATGCTTTAGACATGCAAGTGATCTCAAAAAAATCAATATTCATGTGAATATTAAAAAAAAAATCACTGTGAATTTAAAAAAAAATTCTTTGGGGGGTACCTGAGTGGCTCAGTTGGTTAAGCATCTGCCTTCAGCTCAGGTCATGATCCCAGGGTCCTGGGAATAAGCCCTGCATCAGGCTCTGCTTTTCCCTCTCTTCCTCCCTCTCCCCTTGCTCATGCTTTCTCTCTCTCTCTTTGTCAAATAAATAAAATCTTAAAATAATTAAATTAAATTAAAAATCTCTTTGAGACTGTGTGCCACCAAAACAGGGATGATAAAAGGAAACGATGCCATGGGAACTATAAAATAAGCAGGGATACACCAGTAGAGAGAAGTGAGGGGAGGACAGCTTGCTTGTAGGCCAACCTGGAGGCAGAAAGGCGGCTCTGGGAGGCATGTGGCCAAAAGAAGTGAAACAAGAGCACATCTGATGCATTTGAACATAACGAAAGCATTATTTCTAGATACTTCCGAGAGTCTAGAGAAATAACTGATAAGTAAGTACCACAAAAACATAGCAAAAGAAGATAATGAAACAATTATTTTAATAATTTCCTGGAACTATCTAGGGAAAAGATAAATTATATAAGAAAGGAAATCCAACTATATAAGAAAAATATACAACAATCCAACAGAAAAAGGAACAAAGTACATCAAAATCAATTTAAAAAAAAAGACAGTCACTAAATATTTTGTTAAAGTCCAAATTCACCTGTGATTGGAAAAAACACAACAGATGGTTGAAAATATTTAGGATAGCTAATGTTAGCTAAGTGTATACAAGACACACATACTTTTATTCACTATTATGTGAGTGTAAACTGGTAAATTTTTGGAGGGGAGATACATAGTATCTTAGGTACACAGACTTCAGCAGCAATTCTACTTTTCTGTATCTTTCCTAGAGAAGTAATGTCACAGGTACAAGAATGCTCACTGCAGCATGGTTTGTAAGTTTCCACATGACACATGCCCTTCCTAAAAGGTAGGACAGAAGACTGCACTGTTAATAAAAGGAGTTAGTTCTCTATGTAATAACAAGGAAAGATCTGTAAGATGGGTTAGATAGCAAAATCAGAAAGTAAGTCTTATTTATATAGAAACTTCAATTCTATACATATTTATCTGTTCATGCTCAGTAAAATTCTAGAGAAGCAAACTACAAGATTGGCAATGAAGAACATTCGTTTATATACATGTAACTATATACATACATGCATACATACATATATATACATCTTTCCACTGCTTTTATAAAATCATATGGTCATGCATATTTACTTATTAAAAAAAAATGTTTTTAACGATTTTATTTATTTATTCATGAGACACACAGAGAGAAAGAGAGGCAGAGAGACAGGCAGAGGGAGAAGCGGGCTCCATGCAGGGAGCTCGACATGGAACTTGATCCCAGGACTCCAGGATCACACCCTGGGCGGAAGGTGGCTCTAAAACTGCTGAGCCACCCAGGCTGCCCTGGTCATGCGTTTTTAGGATTTTCAAAATATGTAAGAAATTAAGGTATTACTGGATAAGTTACATGTACAAGAATGAAACTGGATCAGTTTCTTACACCACACAAAAATAGACTCAAAATGGATTAAAGACCTAAATCTGATACTTAAAACCATAAACTCCTAGAATGGAACATAGACAGTAATTTCTCTGACACTGGCCATAGCAACATTTTTTTAGATGTTTCCTGAGGCAAGGGAAACAAAAGCAAAAGTAAACTGTTGGGATTGCATCATAATAAAAAGCTTTTACACAGCAAAGGAAACCATAACAAAACAAAAAGTCGATCTACTGGGAGAAGATATTTGCAAATGATACATCCAGTAAGGGGTTAATATCCAAAATAAATAAATAATTTATACAACTCAACCAAAAAAACCAAACAACTGGATTAAAAAGTGGGTAAAGGACCTGAATAGACATTTTTCCAAAGAAAATATACAAATGGCCATCAGACACATGAAAAAATACTTATCATCAGGGAAATGCAAATCAAAACTATAATGAGATATCACTTCACATCTGTCAGAATGGCTAAAATCAACAAACATAAGAAACAACAGGTGTTGGCAAGGTTGTGGAGAAAAAGGAACCCTCATGCACTGTTGGTGGAAACGCACATTGGCACAGCCACTGGGGAAAACAGTATGCAGATTCCTCAAAAAATTAAAAATAGAAATATCATATGGTCTTGTAATCCCACTACTGGTTATTTATCCAAAAAATGAAAACACTAATGAAATATATATAGATAAATCTATGTATCTATAATGGAATATTATGCAAGCATAGAATAGGGATGAGAGCATGTCATTTGTGACAACATGGATGGACCTAGAGGTTACTGTGCTAAGTGAAATAAATCAGACTGAGAAATACTGTATGATTTCACTCATATGTGGAATTTAAAAACCAAAATAAATGAATAAACAAAAAGCAAATCAGACCTACAAATACACAGAACAAACTTACAGTTGCCAGAGGGGTGGGAGGTAGAGGGATAGGTAAAATGAATGAAGAGGAGTGGGAGATACAGGCTTTCAGTTATAGAATGATTAAGTCATAGGAATAAAAGATATAGTGGAAGAAATATAGTTGATGACATTTTAATAGCATTGTATGGTAACGGATGGGAGCTACACTAGTGAACATAGCATAACATAGAGAGAAATTGAATCACTGTCTCGCACTTTTGAAACTCATGTAACATTGTATGTCAACTATACTCAAATTTAAAAAAAGTAAAGGAAAGAAAAAGAAAATGAAAGGGTGTGTGCTTGGAATATATCAGGAAGCAAGACAAATACAAAGGGGCAAGAAAACTTTTGGGGTGATGTATAGGTCCACTCTTTTTTTTTTTTTTTTTTTTACAGATTTTAGAGAGAGAGAAGGAGAGAGGCAGAGGGAGAAGCAGGCTCCATGCAGGGAGCCCGATGTGGGCCTCAATCCCGGGACTATAGGACCACGCCCTGGGCCGAAGGCAGGGGCTGATCTGCTGGGCCACCCAGGGATCCCCTATATATATGTTCACTATCTTGATTGTGAAGATAGTTTACGGTTGTATGCATGTCAAAACTTAGCAAATTTTACACTTCTGATATGTGTAATTTACTGTATTTTCATTTACATTTCTATGAATCTCTTAAATAGAAGAAAATTCTAAAAAAGAAGAAATTAAGATGTTAATCTTCATTGTATCCTATATCACAGGTATATATGTACTATGTGAAAGTTTAAGCAACCATTATGTACCTTAAATTTATCCTCAATTTACCCCATCATTAATAATTTTAAGAAAATACATGAGTCTAACAATTTCATCACCTTTCCTCCTTCCAACATGAAACAATGGCAAAAAAAAAAATATATCTTGATAATTACTGAAATAATTACATTCAAATTCTCATTATATGAGATACTGTGCAAAAAAATTTTTAAAGACTACACATATGAATACATAAACATAAATATGTACATATAAAAACATACTCAATCTGTAACTTCCTTTTCTCATTTTACATTTTGAGTATCTTTCTGTGCCCAACTGTAAAAATTTGGAATGCTGGTAGTAGCTACATTAGCATCAGAATTAAGTCTAAAAATATGGCCCAGAAAGGAGCAAGTAAAAAATGAAATCAGTTCCACTGGGCATGGGAAGCACCCAGCAAAGAGCACACACATACCTCAGACCTTTCCTGGAACTCAGGCAGATTCTCCTGGGAAGTCTCCACCACCTGATACAATTTCTTATGAAGTTCATCCATTTTCTGTTTTAACAGTTGTTCTTCAAAAGCATTTGCTTCTTTTCTTTTCATATAATGTCTGTCTTCATTTACTTTAGGAAAGAAAACATGGTTTCCATGCAAAGTTTAAACTCAGGTCATCAGAGGAATACACAGAAAATGAGTGAAACATTATTTTGGGGATGGCAATTTTTTTTACTGGTCTTTTTCATGTGTATTAGGTTATCAGAACAGAAAGGTGTTATTACTTCTTAATTGTAATTTTTACCTGCCTTTAAGTATGGTTACTTGTAGGTTCAGGGCATATAGGTTATAAAAATTTACACACTGATCAATAAAATATTTGGTAATAGCACAGTATGCTACCAATCAGTTCTTCTAAAATAGTCATGGTCCTGCAAGTCATTTGAAAATGGAAGTTTTTAAAAGAGCTAAAATCTCTAGGTGTTTTCTAAAAAGAAACAGGAGCCGAATGTATTGAAAGGTCAGTGTCACTTGCAGTCACTTGTGACTGCTTAACATAACCACCCCACATACAAATCAAATCCCTTGGCTGAGACGTTAGGTCACTGTGTGAAAGAAAAATGAATCTGTGCATGACACAAAATGGGTTCTCCATGAGTGTTAGCTGCCCGTTCTCTCAGTTGTTGAACAAGTGAAAAATGGTAAGCAAAAAAAAAAAAAAAAAAAAAGGCCAACAGAGCAGTTATCCAAATGGCTTAGATGGTATAAAAGCCCTCAATGAACAAAAGTTCACTTTCCTCTCTAAAGTCGACATTGTTACAGCAAAGATGAGCTCAGATGTTGGTGTTAGCATTCCGGGTTTTCCCATGAGGAATGAAACCTGACATGCTATATAGCCATAAACGACATGGCCCTTTGATCAGAGGACTCCATCTGACTGTCTCCTTTGTCATGCTTGCAGATTTTAGACAGTCTCTTCTCCATTCCAGTTCCTCACCTGATCTTTTCATAGTAAAAATAACTAACTTATAGGTTTAAAATTACCATATTCAGAAATTCAAACCCATACAGATAATATTTAAAAGCTTAATATATCACTAAAGGCAACATTGGTATACCTATTTTATCTATATCAGTGCTGTTTCAACTCTGAGCTTTGCTGTCACGACAGCAGTTGAGTCCCTAGACAAATGTGTCTACTTCTATTTAACAAAGATTTCTAGGCTTCTCACAGATGAGCTAGAGACTTTACAGATTCTTTCAGCTTAGTTACCTGTTTAAAAAGGTAGTTTACTCAACGGTTATTATTTTAAATGACAATAGAGTATTTTAAATCATAAGAGTGCAAGTACCCCACTGTTCATGTTTTCTCCGTTGATTGTATTTCTGGGCTCTCAGCTCTTCAAAGGAAAATTCTGATTCTCCACGAATAAGTTTCTCCTTGCAATACATAACAACCTGCTGAACATCAGTTCTGGCTGCTGCAGATGCTTGTGCAGAATAACCTGATTTAGAAATCAGGATCACCCTTTGTTCCCTATAATGGGGAAAAATGTATTATTTACCACAGTATACTACTAAAACAGTTCTTGAAGGAAACTGAGTAATAGATACTGCACAGGTTATACTTGCTTTTTTGACTCTTTATCACAAGCTGAAGACATTACCCCAGAAACTTCTGAACCCTAAAAAGACAGAAAAGAAACATAAGTATTCACTTAACTGATGAGAAACTAGCACCCAAATTATTTCACAGAACAATATGAAAGTATTGGAGGAGCTTCTTAATCATCACTAGGCTTATTTATTTTTTATTTTTAAAAGATTTTATTTGTTCATTTGAGAGAAACAGAGCTACCAAGCAAGCACAGGAGGAGGGGCAAAGAGGGAGGAACCTAAGTAGACCCTGTGCTGAGCACAGAGCCTGATGTGCGGCCCGATCTCTTGACCCTAAGATAATGCCCTGAGCTGAAACCAAGAGTCAGATGCTCAACCGACTAAGCCACTCAGGTGCACCAATCATCAACTAAATTTATATATGTTCTTTAATATAATTATTAGTTATTGATTATTAATCTTATAACTTTTGTAACTAAAGAGTCCAATAAGAAAGTGATTTAAAAAAAGTTCTTCTTGGGGGGTATCTGGGTGGTTCAGTTGGTTAAGCATCTGACTCTTGATTTCAGCTCAGGTCATGATCTCAAGGTTGTGAGATCGAGCCCACTTAAGATCTCCCTCTGCCCCTCCCCTGCCTCACTCCTTCCACCACCTCTTCGATAAAAAAATTTCTACTTGGTAGTAGAGAAGGGCTCTTATTTCCCTCCAACTGACAGACTAGGAGCTGGACCAGTGCCAATGTGTTATGGGATTAATATTCTAAAATTCTTTATCAATTAAAAAAAAAAATCACAAAAATTTCCTCCTGGTACTATTCTATTCTCAGGAGTTCCCAATGCTAGTACTGATTCACTAAATAAATATTTATTGAATATCTCATTCATGTCATGTCCTGAGCTAGGTCCTGGAAATGTGATCATAAATAAGATCCATCTCTGCTGTCTAAAAGTTTACATAATTGGGGCAACAGGAAACAATGAGGCTGGTAAATGTGTAGAATGTAAAATGAGATCGTTTGAGAATCTAAGTTAGAAATGCATATTCCATGTCTAGGAATGTGTTACATCAATAAAACTGGCACATGTGCACTAAGAATTAGTGGATTTAGCTTAGAAGAGGTCCTTAGCAAACTGAAAGAGCAATTGTACCACAAAGAGGAAAGCTTCTGGAAAACAAGGCTGAAGGAAGCAAAGACTTGAGCAGAAGAGATCATAGCAGGGCAAAAATCTCAAGGAGGATGAAGGACAAGTACAAGTAGAAGACCATTTTTCCCAATTATAATGGCAAGGAGGGATGCAGTTACATTTACTGGTCAGTGGCAGAAAATTGACAGATGTCATCTAATGGTTTTTGTTGTCTCATTTAAACACTCTTATTGTCAGCTCCTGAAGGAGAGGTTAGAGACCTCTAGGTCCCAAGTTTGAGAGAAGTGAAGTTTAAAATCACTACAAGGTGGCATTAGGAAGTGAAAGGGGACACATAAATACATAAAACATAAAGAATAAACCAGGAAATTGGAAACATAATTTCTGGAGAGGAGTAAAGCCCTGGTTGAGGTTATAGGCACCATCTTTCCAAGCTCTTGAGTTTTTTAAACAGAGCTCAGGAACCTCTAGGTGGGTATTGTCCAGTGCAGGAGGGATTCCGGGGCCTAAGTGAGGAAGGCTGGTAGACAAAGAAGAGAAGCTGCTAAGGAGGAAGTGAAGACAAAAGGTTACATAGTGGGGGCCCCTAGGCCAAATAAACACAGGAAGCTAAGGCCAGACTGTAAGTTATTTAAATTTAATATTTGAAGTGAGCAGTGTTAGATGACGACAGGCCACAGGTGCAGGTGGCTGACAGAGAGGTTAGAATCAGAGGGATAATGTCAAACAAATGAAATGTCAAAGTGGATGTGAAAGGCACCTAGACGACCGTTAAATGCCATTCCCCATTTCCACACAACCCACGAATGTTATTATTACCTGATTCTTAGAAATGCAGGCTGAGTTATTTCCTGGATTTGATTTTGATGTCATCATTTGGTTTAAAATCTGAGCATTATGCAGAGGTTCTGAGGTTCTCACTATAGGAGGAAAAAAGGATGAAATAAAGAGAAACAAGGGTATCATATTAAATAAAATTATTACAAATACTTTCCCCTGGTCTTTCAGTAAGTAGCATAAGAAATAAAACAACTCATTGACCACCGGCTCAGAAAATTGTAACTAAAACATTTTTTTTTAAGATTTATTTATTCATGAGAGACAGAGAGAGAGAGAGAGAGAGAGAGAGAGAGAGGGAGGCAGAGACACAGGCAGAGGGAGAAGCAGGCTCCATGCAGGGAGCCCGACATGGGACTCAGTCCGGGGTCTCCAGAATCACACCCTGGGCCAAAGGTGGCTCTAAACTGCTGAGCCACTCAGGCTACCCTAAAACACTTTTTAGATAAGAGAAACATTGTAGAGATAATTTAAACAACAGGATAGGATAGTTGATACTTACTGATGTCAAGAACAACATTTCTATAAAGAACAACAACATTTCTTTAAAGGTTGCATTAAACACTATGATACAATTCAGAATAGATGGATTCTCGGATTCTCGAGTAAGTCTTGTCCTCTATCTTGGGCAATTTAAATTTTTTTTTTAAGTCCTAAAAATATAATTAAATCAAGTTTTCTTGTGGGTTTGCTTATTTAAATTGTTACAATAGAGCTCTGCTCTCCAGAGATTTTTTGCAAGGCATTATTACCAGGGCGCCTTCCCCATTATCTAAGACAATACAGTCAATAAATACCAGATGAATTTTTTTTAGGGAGAAAAAAAAGGCAGTGCATATCAGAGACTAACAACTTAGACATTTAGAAAGTACTATTTTACCTTGAGTTGGCAAATGCGTTTCGGTGAGGCGTGCCTGAAATAACCTGAATGACAGGAGTGAAGGCATCAATATGGATTAAATTTAGTTTAATACATATTTGTATTAAAGTGAAAACTATATCTATCTAGATCGATCTAAACCTATCAAGATAATAAACAAACAAACAAACAAACAAACCTATCAAGATAGCTAATCATAAGCTAGTTAAGACTGAGGTAAAAAAAAAAAAACATGAGAGACACCGAACTCTGGGAAACAAACAGAGTCCCTGGATCAAATCCCACATCGGGCTCCCCTCAGAGAACCTGCTTCTCCCTCTGCCTGTGTCTCTGCCTCTCTCTCTCTCTCTCTCTCTGTCTTCTCATGAATAAATAAATAAATAAATCTCTAAAAAAAAAGAAAAGAAAATTCTCATAATAAACTTTAAAAAGAACATGAGCACTGTAGCAAAGCTGAAAACAATGAGTGTATTAAATGCTGGTTTAATAAGTTTTTTCATATGCTGCTAGAGAGGGGGCCAATAAAAAACTGGTATTACCTTTTGAGTAGGTAATGTAGTTATAAGTACCAGAAAACTTAAAAACTCTCATACATCCTTTGATTAGTTTCAATTCTGAGAATCAGAAGGAACAAGATAAAAATAGGAAATATATTGGGAGAAAACTCTGTAATCAAGGAAAAAGACTGAGACAAAGCTGCAGGTGTATTAAAGCCGTGTAAATCCTTTAACAAGCAGAGAAAAACATGCCAACTAAAATGCGAAGTTTCTTCTGTTTCTTTGGTTTTCTGTATTTTTAAAATTTCCTGGGCAGCCGGGGTGGCTCAGCGGTTCAGCGCCACCTTTAGCCCAGGGCATGATTTGGAGATCTGGAATCGAGTCCCATGTCAGGCTCCCAGCATGGAGTCTGCTTCTCCTTCTGCCTGTGTCTCTGCCTCTCTCTTCTCTGGGTCTCTCATGAATAAATAAACAAAATCTTAAAAAAATAATAAATAAAAATTTCCTAAATGAGGTATATTAAATCACAGAAAACAATAAAAGTTGTGAAAAATAAAGTTATTCATTAAAATATTCACTATGTTGCTCTTTATAAAAATCAAAATGTTGGAAACACCTTCAACGTCCATTTAGAGACCACTTCAAATATGACATAACTCTGGGACAGATTTTCTCCTACTTTATAAGTAGTATAAAAATTCATAAAATCTTAAGGGCAGTATAAAGCTCAATATACACAACAGATAATACAGTATGATTTACTGTTAAAATATACAAATCCAAGGGTGCATACATAGGCATAAGAAAAGATAAAAGATAACAGGAAGGCAATGCACCAAAATGTTGACTGTAATATTTCTGGGCAGTTTCCTTTTCTTTATACTATTCTGTATTATTCACATTTTTACAGGAAGGATTTCCCTGTATAAACAGATAACAATAAAGGATTTTTAAGAGCAAACATGACATTTTCAAGTAGGAAATACCATGCAGAGTTTTTTGTTTTGGTGTATTTTGTTCTTTTTTTAAGATTTCACTTATTTATTTGAGAGAGAGAGAGAGAAAGAGAGAGGGCATGAGCAGGGAGTCGGATGCGAGGCCCAATCCCAGGACCTCAAGATCATGGCCTGAGCTAAAGGCAGATGCTCAACCAACTGAGCCACCCAGGTACCCTGAGTTTTATTTTCAAACTACCTGTAGTGTTGTTGCAGCAGCTCTCTTGGTTCAGCCTGGTTTTGAAGTCCTCTTCGAAACACAGCACTGGCATGCTGCAGCTCTCCCTGACCTTCCAGATGCCCCGCCCAGGCTACATAGAGAGGAGACGACATGGTCCCGATCCCATGGTTGTACAGAAACTCAAAGAACTGATGAAGATCACTGTTGTACTCAGCCTACAGAAACCCAAAGCAAACAGATATAAGAACAAAGGAATTGCTGGTCTAGATATGGCCCAGAGCCCAGCCACCTTCTATGCTCGGTCTTCATGGAGGCTTTCTAACAGCAAACCTAAAAGTTCAACTTATTCCTTTTCTTAACATTCAGTGTCCCCCAAATTACCCACACTATTTCCCAGGGTAGTGACTTCCATAATGACTCATGATATAAGTGTTATGGTTGTCTTAATCAAGCTTGCTCAAGTGCCATAGGGTGCCTGAAATACTGGTATTTTGTAATTTAGTGAACAAATCCATTTTAACTCTATCCATTCATGATTACTAGAACTCATGCCCTCAAAGCCTTCAAGACTGAAGAGACCCAACCTTTTAAAGCTTAACCTGAAGCAGCCTTATTCTTTTAGAACTAAATTTACTTCCTGAGAATTAATATTTTCTGAATTATTTACAATGAATCTAATTTACTCCCAGGAACCCTCTGAGTACCTGGCAGTGGGAGCTTATCTTTCCATCCTCACATACCTTTTATACAACAAAACTTTTAATTTAATGATTTCTATCTCATGTCATAATACTTACTTGATAGAGGAGGAGGGTTTTATTTTTTATTTTTTTAAACATTTTTTTTTTAAGATTTTATTTATTTATTCATAGACACACAGAGAGAGAGGCAGAGACACAGACAGAGGGAGAAGCAGGCTCCATGCAGGGAGCCCGATGTGGGACTCGATCCCCGGTCACCAGGATCACACCCCAGGCTGCAGGCGGCGCCAAACCGCTGCCCAGGAGGAGGGTTTTAAAACCAAATTCTTGACTCTAATACAGAAGCCAAAAGCTTCTAAAGTACACATCTCAGCCCATACAACTTTAAAAAATTTTTGATTACAAACAGAAGAATTAAAACAAGATGATCTAAAATGATCTTAAAATCTGGGGAAATAAGCAAAAGTATAATATGATTACAGTTTGATTATACATCTGAAAGTATACTTACAAATTTTAAACAATAATTGATGAATCTTGGGTCATTGTGGTATTTCTTCTTATACAAAAACTCCTTCATTAAATGTTCTAATAAAGTTGTCAAGTATTCCTTATTCTCAGGAAAATTCTCTTCTACCCACCGCATGTAACTAGAAAAATATAGATAGCATTAATTTTCAGGGCAGCATATAGTTTGTTTAGAGGAAAAAAAATAAACTAAATGCTAACCTTTCCCATTCACCAAGTGGGTCATCGCCCTTGTAGCTCTGCATATGGGCTTCAAACATTCTAGAAAAGAGAAAAATATGCACATAACTTATTAGGGATAATTCCTAAAAGCAAAAGATATTTTTTTCATTTTATATGTCTCATTTATACACCTTAACATGAAAATCTTAAATACTAGTTCAGATGCTATATTAAAAATTAAAAGATTATTCACTTGGAAGTGGTCAGAAAACTTAGATGCAGTGTTTTTCCAGAAGAAAGCAAGACCCAAAGCCCCTGAAGCTAGCCCTTATGAAAGAGGCAGCTAGAAGAGGGTCTCAGACTCTATCCCTAAGAATCTCCTTCTCCTGTCACTGATGCCCAATGTTGCTACCATCATGAGGGGCAGTGTCCAGAAGTTGCTATTCCTCACATGATGGACCCCTCCTCTTGCTGCTCAGGAGCTTGGCTAAGACTTTGCTAAGAGACCTGAGGGGGCTTATGAGTGGGTGTGGGAGCCTAGGGCACCACCAATCAGGTTCCCAGATAGTTTGTTTTCTGGGCCTCAATGGAACACAGCATCCCTGAGGAAGAACACATAATGGCAATGCTCATAAATCAGCCACCATGGCTCCCTCTGCTTGCTGCTACTTCTGCATATCCAACCACAGCTTAAAAAGAAAAAAAAAAAAAAAAAAAAAATCAGCCAGGCAATGAAAGTTCTCTAGGGGCACTTCAGTGTTAGGATGGGGGCAAACGAACAAACAAACAGAAACATGTAAAATAAAGTCAGGTGACATTAAGCACTTGGGGAAAAAAACAAAATAAAATGAGAGATGAGGCAAGAGTGTGTCTAGAGTCACAATTTTTAGATAGAGTGGTCAGGGAAGGCCACTCTCTCTGAGGGGGTGACACTTGATCAGTGCCAGGGGGCCATGAAGCTATTAAAGTGTGCTGAGCTGGAAGGATGGGGTAACAACATGTAATGTGCATTTTAAAACATCCCTCCTGTCCCTCCAAGTAAAGGGGACAGAAAATGGGAACACAAGTGGGCAACCAGTCAGGGAGCTACTTATAATCCCAGTGGGTGTGAACTGGACCAGGGTGGGAAGAGAGCAAGTACAGAATTTGGGGTGTTTTGGAGAAAGAAACAATGAGACTTGCCTTTGGGACTGCTTCACTGGGTGTGAGAGAGATTCAAGCTAAGAAAGACGTCAGGTTTTCCATTAGAGAAATTACATGACTTTCGAAAAGAAAAAAAAAAAGGATTTGAAAGCAATACTTTCTTCTGGCTATCATATCAGTATGCCAATGAAATCAATGTTTCTTATGACTCAAAATCTAGAAGCCAAAAAAGAAAAGCTAGATAAACTATATACACACATATATAGTATATATATATATATATATACTATATATGTGTGTGTGTGTGTGTGTGTGTGTATACACACACACACACACACATAAAAGCTTCTACATGTCAAGTAAAACATTAAGAGTCAAAAGAGAAATGATAAACTGGTATAAAAAAAGAGCTTTTAGAAATTGGGGGGAAAACAATGAAAAAAAAAGGGCATTCCACAAGAAAATACTCAACCTCTCTCATAAGAGAAATTTACCTCATTCAGATAAAATTTCTCAGCTACGAGATTGGCAAAACTAAAAAACAAAACAAAACAACAACAAAAAAACATGGCAACCATGTACAGATGAAACAATTGAAACAAGCACTCTCACATCTTGCTTGCAGGTAAGAGTGCTCTTGATCCCTGCCAAGGGAACTGGTAATATCTGCCAAAATTACAGATGGATCTACTTTGACCTAGCAAATCTACTTCTGGGACTCTAGAAAACAGATACATCTGTACATGTATGTGCAAAATGCCACATGTACAAGATTTTTCACTGCAACTCTATTTAGCAAAATGACTGTCAATAATCCAAGGATCCATCAGTGGGAGACTTTTTGAATTGATTATGGTACATGAAATATGTAGTTGTAAAACAGATTGAAAAAGAGCTCTATAAACTGATAGAAATCTCCAAGGATACTGTTAAACAAAAAAAGCAGTTTCTATATGCTTATCTACACTTTACACGAAATACAGGCAGGAACTGCACACACATATACATACATAACACTCATCCATATACACACATACATGTATGCATATATAGATATACTAATGTATTATTATAATATAAATATATCGCAAAAAGAAACATTTGAAAAATAAACTAGAAAAATGGTTATATATCAGGGGGTGGGTGAATAGATACGTATAATAAATCTCAGTGAATACTTTTCTAAATCTTTTTCAAAAACTAAATAAATGTATTACTTACTTTTAAAAATTAAGAAGTAATTACTTCTAAATTTTAATCTCCTTTTCATGCCTCAGACGTGAGGAAGTTTTCCCCAAAATATGTTAATAAATAAGCTGCCCCAAATAAACACTTCATATTCCAATACCAACCACATTTCCCTAGTAAAATGGCCTGAATACACTGTAAATTAATAATGAAAACACCCAGTTCACTGGAGCAAATTAGTCTTTACAAAGTCAAAATAAGGTCAGAAAGACTTGATTTCCCTTTTTAAAGTGCGGGAAAACAAGCTTCTAAAAGTGAAAGTTTTGCCGGCTAGGCTGAAGGCTAACGAAGTCTTAAAGCAAACAGGTTTTTTTAAAAAATAAAATAAAATAAAACATAAAAAAACAGGTTTTTGCTTTGGCTGTACTTAATGATCTCCGCCTTCTGATCCCCAAGAGAGTACATTACCTTGGTGCTGATAAAACGAACCAGTTTTATTTCCTGTCACATATAACTGAACTGCTTTAAAACGCGTTTGAAACAATCTAGATAAATCACCTAAAGTCGTAAAGCAAAAGTGTGGGAATTTAAAGAAATCGCTAGCAGCTTGACATAAATGATAATAAACATAGCTTTAAAAAAAAAAAAAAAAAGAGTTCACGTTATTCACAAGACTTTTTTCAAATTGATTGTGGGATTACGGGTAAGAGCTATTGTAAGTTCTCTCCCTACTGCAGTTTTTGGGTTTTGTTTTGTTTTTTGACTGTCTTTGAACGTTTGTCATGAAACCTACACGCAAAGCTTAGGGTTGTTCCTTGTTTTAAGATTTTATTTATTTATTCATGAGAGACACAGAGAGAGAGACACAGGCAGAGGGCGAAGCAGGCTCCATGCGGGGCTCCCGCTGCGGGGCTCCATCCGGAATCCCGGGGTCACGCCCTCAGCCGAGGGCAGGCTCTCAACCGCTGGGCCACCCAGGAGCCCCAAGAACTTCGGGTGCTGTCGGGTTAGACGTTTTTTTCTCCCAGGGCGGCGGTCCGCCCAGAGGGATTCCCTGCGGAGATCAACCGAGAGCTCGGAGGGCCTCACGAATTTGGCCATATTCCCCTAAACTGCCACCGTGGTGGCGGCCTGGAGGACGAGGGCCGGGGTCTCAGCGGGCAGCGCCAGTTACACGGTCCGGGGTCCTATCCACGACCCACGAGTGGCTCACAGCCTAGCTGGGTGGGAGTAAGGGCGCGGAGGAGACACTCCAAAGCCACGGCCGCGGCGGGGGCCTGCACACCCCGAATCCTAGGTTACCCCACCCCCACCCCGCAGCCTGCAGACGGAGACTGCGCCCCCGCCTACCCTCATCCCACCGGACCCACACTCACTGAAAGACATTTTCCGGGTTATCCATGGCGAGAGGACGCAGGCCAGCAGCGACACCCGCGGCACCAGCGACGAGCCGCCGCGGATTTGAATCTCCCGCGCAGCCGCACTCGGCTCAACGAGCGTTAGCACGGCGTCTGGCGATTGGCCTCGGCTGCAGCCGGGCTGGCCAATCGCCGGGGCAGTTGCCGGGAGACCTTTGTCCCGCCTCCCTCCGGCGCGCCGCTACTTCCTCCCACTCCCGCGCCGTCGCGAGTCCCGCAGCGAGCCCGCGGACCGCTCAGTGCGGGTTGGCTCTTGTCGAACCGCGTAAAGAGGGGGAGCCCTGCGACGTGGGCGCGCGGCGGTCGGCGCTGCAGGCCTGGTTAGCAGATTGTGCACGGCAGGGACGCCCGGGGGGCTCAGCGGTAGGGCGGCTGCCCCGGCCCGGGGCGTGATCCCGGGTGCCCGATCGAGCCCCACGTCGGGCTCCCTGCGTGGAGCCTGCTGCTCCCTCTGCCTGTGTCTCTGCCTCTTTCTCCCTGTGTCTCATGAATACATAATTTAAAAAAAAATCTTAAAAAAAAAAAAAAAGATTACACGTGGCCTATGAAAATGATGGGTTAGCACCCTCGCAGACTTCTGGGCTTGATGTAACAGAGCGGAGGAGGGGGCTGTTTCCTACATCCAAATGCCGATTAAAATAAGAATGGAAGAGTTTGGATAGATTGTAGGATGCCAACAAGGAAACTTTCAACATCTTCTGTGGAACTGGGAGCTCTGGAGACTCAAGTTCTGGAGAATTATAAACAAAGGGACTTGTGAAGGAGTCCAGATGTCTAAGAAGGAATATGTAGTATGCTGATAACTTCCTGCCTAAAAGTGAATTGGGAGAGTCAGCCTCGGCTCCTCTGCCCCTTGGACTTTAATGACTTCCCATCCTGCCTCTTCAGGTTGTTTCAAAAGTCACATAACAGTGCAAGTAAATACAGAGAGTTATTAATCTGATTACCTTCCTTTTGCAGAAGCTGTGTGGGTGTTTGCTCTCTGAGAGCCCTTAACAAATCTCTTTAAAAAAAAAAAAAAATAATAGTGGCTGTTGGAAATCCTGACTCTCACAGTCAAGGGTTCCTTCCAGAGTGTGGACCTATTTGAACCTACAAAAGAATCAGATTTGTAGCCCTTAAAATGGAAAGGGTGCTCACTCTGGGGTCTTTAGGCAAATGTTAGGTTCTGCTAACCATCACAGGAATTAATAGATTGTTGCACTTATTTAGGCTTTCTTTTTTTAAATATTTTTTAAAAGATTTTATTTATTCATGAGAGACACACACAGAGAGAGAGAGAGAGAGAGAGGCAGAGACACAGACGGGGGACAAGCAGGCTCCATGCAGGGAGCCTGTTGCAGGACTCAATCCCAGGTCTCCAGGATCACACCCTGGGCTGAAGGCAGGCGCTAAACCTATGAGCCACCCAGGGATCCCCTCATTTAGGTTTTCAACTTGCATCTGATAAGATGCTCCATCATCAATTAGGAAATGTTGATTATCCATCATATGTATACCAGGTGTCATTGGACACCTAATACCTAATTACAACCTTGTGTTAGACTCCAACAGATCCTTCCTTAAGAAGCTAGGAGCTTTGGGAGATGAAGACACAGTCATAGATACTATTTAAAGGTGGTATACATGTGTATTAGGTGCCATATTACTGTTTGGATTATCAGGGGATCCAGAGGAGGGAGGGTAAATGGGGACTGTCTGTCACATAAAACTTCATGAGGAAGGTGGAGCTTGAATTGGGCCTTGAAGGGGGTGGATCTCTCCCTTACTGGCATAGCAATTTTTAACTAAGTGGCTTTAAAAGTTTCTCATGACACCTGCTCACAAGGTTTAGATTTTTTGTACTTTTTTCTTCCAGAGTGGTGATCTGCCCAGGGTAGATTCTATTACAAAGAATAAAGGAGAATTCCCAGGGCCTCACAAATTGCCCAAATGCCCCTAAAGTGCCATTTTAGCCATAGCCCGGGTGAGGAGGGCAGGGGTGTCAGTGAAGAGTGCCAGTTACATGGTCAGGGGTCCTTTCCTCCACTGGGGAGTGGCTCACAACCTAGTATGGGTAGGGGTAGAGGTGGTGAGGGTGAGGTGTGGACATACTCCAAAGCCAAGGGAACAGGCAGGAGAGGCAAAAGGAGACAGGACTGAGGGAGAGCCTGGAGGAGGTCATTCTTGGAGAAAGCAGGGTTACTGAAGGATCACCCTGGAGAACTGTTAATGAGTAGTGGAGATTTTTCTTGAAAGACTGGTCTGATAGTTTGATGGCAAATCTTAAATGCTAAATTAAGGAATTTGTACTTGATCATAATAGTAATCGGGCCTTTTGGGAGCAGCAGGTCCAGTTATATGTAAAGTACACCTTTCCTGCTTCAGGGGCAGAAATATGCAGTTACAACTTTCTCTTTCTTTAAAACTCTAATTGAAAAAAAATAAAAAATAAAAATAATAAAAATAAAAATAAAACTCTAATTAATCTGCTGATTTCAATATTAAATTACTAATTATGTAAATTGACTAATCGATTCTCTAAATATTTAGGAAGGCCAATAGATAAAGTATTTTTATTTGTATTTGGGTTTTCAGTGACTTGTTATCTCAGTAGCATAATCTCCAAACTTACTGGAGGGATGCCAGGCCATGTCAAGGGATGAACCTCCAACCTCAACTTTTCCAAGAAACAGCAAATGGGCAAATGATTCAAACTTTTTTTTTTTTTTTTTTTTTTAGGAAAGGTGGTGAAAGAGGGCGAGGGACAGAGAGAATCTGCTGAGTGTGGAGCCCAATATTTGGCTCTGTCTCACAACCCTGAGACCATGATCTGAGCCGAAATCAAGAGCTTAACCAACTGAGCTGCCCAGATGCCCCATGACTCAAACTCTTAATCTGGCTATCAGTTTCTTGATCTGTAAAATGAAAAAAGAAATCTGCTTCCTTTTCTTTGTGTTTCTCTGACTTCCACTATGTTATAACCTTACATGTTTCTCCACTTAATTCCCGGACTCTCTTGGGTTGTCACATGATATCAAAGTTAGTGCTCTGTTTAGAAAAGAAAAATGAGTATTTTCCCCTACGTTCTGTCTATTTGACAAATGCAAGTAATCACAGACATACATTTATCTTCCTTCCTCTGGGAATTTAGAGCAATTTAGAGTAGCAGTATTAGATGTATTGCTGAAACATCATATAAGATTGGATATTTATAATTAGAATAGTTACAGAAAGCTTATGAGTGTTTTAAAGGACTATGGAATATTACAAATAAAGTTAATATAAAAAAAAAGAATAAAGTTGATATGGAGGAAGGGAGATACAGAAACCTATCTTAGAAAATGTTTTTCAAAGCAGTGTGAAGAAGAAGAGGCAAGAACGACCTCTGGACTGGCCAAAGCCCACATGCCACTGCATCTTGGAGTCCAGTACTAAAGTCCCACCTGCCGCCATCGCCACCATGTCCAAAAGAAAGGCTGAAGGGGATGCTAAAGGAGATAAAGCCACAGAGAAGATCTGCAAGGTTATCTGCTAAGTCTGCTCCTCCAAAGCCAGAGCCCAAGCCTAAAAAGGCCCCTGCAGGGCAGCCTGGGTGGCTCAGTGGTTTAGCGCTTGCCTTTGGCCCAGGGCATGATCCTGGAGAGTCCCACATTGGGCTCCCTGCATGGAGCCTGCCTCTCCCTCTGCCTGTGTCTCTGCCTCTTTCTCTCTGGATCTCTCATGAATAAATAAATAAAACCCTTAAAAAAAAAGGCCTCTGCAAAGAAGGGAGAGAAGGTACCCAAAGGGAAAAAGGGGAAGCTGATGCTGGCAAGGATGGAAATAACCCTGCAGAAAATGGAGATGCCAAAACAGATCAGGCACAGAAAGCTGAAGGTGCTGGAGATGCCAAGTGAAATGTGTGTATTTTTGATAACTGTGTACCTCTGGTGACTGTACAGTTTGAAATACTATTTTTATCAAGTTTTATAAAAATGCAGAATTTTGTTTTGCTTTTCTTTTAAAGCTATGTTGGAACACTTCATTGTTGTTTTGGGAGAAGGGTATATATGTCACTAATAGAATATCTCTGGAGCTAGATTGGTAACAAGGGGAAAAACACCCTTCCCTTCTAGTTTTGAGAAACCTCCTCTCGGCTCCCTGGCCGGGGTGGGGGGTGGGGGGGATTCCTTGATGTTGACACACATGAGTCACGGTGTGATGATGGTGTGAAAAACTAAAATTCATTTTTTAAATGTCCTCTTCTCCCTCTCTGCCTTCAACATAGACTTGACTCCCTTAAACCCAGAGACCTGACCCTAAGAAATGGTTCCCAGTATGTCAGGCAATCTGGATTTTAAAGTGTCACCACTGAGATGACATCCCACAAGAGTTCCTTTTTTTTTAGCTTGCATATCTTCAGGTTGATACTTCTGCCATTTTCATTTCATTTCCTGAAAGTCAGGGTCTGCTTGTGAAAAGTTGTTGAACAACATGCTAAATGTGAACTGTCAACCCTCACTCTAAACTTTCCCTGTTCAGAGCATCACATGAAGACTTCACTGGGTTTTATAGTGGCTTTCTGATTTTGGTAGTCTATTGAAGAAGGGAGTTTGAAAGTTGTATACTGTTAACCATTGTCTGCCCATGTCCTGCCTGAAATACCATGACTGTTTATGAAAAGTATCTCTAATAAAGCTGGATACAGTTTTGCTTAAAAGAAAATTTTTTTCTTCTGTGAGTTATGACTTCAGAAGATGCCTCTGTTGTCCAAACCTCTGTCGTCTACTCTTATGGATAAGAACTGTATGTATTTGGTCTTTTGGATGACCAAAGTATAATTCACATATATACTTGGTCTTTCTCTGCAGATTCTGTCTTATAGTTCACAAAACCTTTGGAGTTTCCTTGAGAAAGTGTGGAGAATGGTAAAGGTGTCTTTTGTTACGTTAATGAGGTAACTTTTGAGAGCACTTAAGGGATGCTGCTGGTTGCCCCACAACCTCAGTAGAGGCGAGGGATTGAAGGTTGACACAGCCAATGGCTAAAGATTTAGTCAATCATGACCCTGTAATGAGCATGTATATAAACCCAAGAGTTCATTTTTTGGTCTTTTTATTTTCAGAGAACCTCCACACTTGGGGAACTAGAATGCTTCCATGTGTCACCAAACACCACCAAGTCCCATGGGGACAGAAGCTCCTTTGTTCAGGACCTTACTCTCTGTATCTGGTCATCTGGCTGTTGATTTTTATCCTTTATCATATCCTTCAGTAAACTGGTAAACGTAAGTAAGTGTTTCCCTGAGTTCTGTGAGCTACTCTAGCAAATTAATAAAACCCAAGGAGGAGGTGGTTGGAACCTCTAATCTGTAGCTCGTTGGTTAGAAGCACAGGTGGCAGCCTGGGGCTTGTGACTGGTATCTGAAGTGGGGCTGGGGGACAGTTTTGTAGGACTAAAACTTTAACTTGTGGAATCTGATACCATGTCTGGGTAGATAGGATCAGAGTTAAGTTGAATTTTAGGATGCCCTGCTAGACACCCTGCTAGTGTCTGGAATTGCTTGGTGTTGTGGTGGAAGTATGTGTGTGGGGTCTTCCCTTGCCATGTTGGAATTGGATCCAGAAACCTTAAGAATCCCGCATAAAATTACCTTTACTTCAGATGCCAGCCACAAGTTTTAGGGGTTCTCTGTTACCCACACTTCTGGCCAATTGGCTTCAAATTCAGGGGTTCCCACAGCCTTCAACAAGTTTGATAACTCACAAGAATGATTTACACACACACACAAAAAAAAGAATGATTTACAGAACTCAGGAAGCTTACCATTACAGTTTTAATATTAAATATTCACATAGAGGGTGCCTGAAAGGCACAGTTAGTTAAGCGTCTGCCTTTGGCTCAGGTCATGATTCATGATCTCAAGGTCCTGGGATTGAGCCCTATGTTGGGCTCTCTGCTCAGTAAGGAGCCTGCTTCTCCCTCTCCCTCTGATCTTCCTTTCCTGCTTGTGCTCTCTGTCTCAACTAAATAAATAAAATCTTAAAAAAAAAAAATTCACATAGGGTGAAGTCTGGGAGAGTCCTGGATTGGCCTTTCCATGTCCTCCCGCTGTGGAGTCCAGATACATTATGTTCCTGGGACATTAATGTGTTTTTTTTTTTACATTAATGTGTTAACCAACCAGGAATATCCATTGGGCTTCAGTGTCCTGAGTTTTTACTAGAATTTCATTATGTAAGAATGGTTGATTAAATCATTGACTGTGTGTGTATTTGTGTGTGTAAGTGAACTCAATCTCCAACCTACCCTCTTCTCTCGAGGTTGCAAGGACTGGTTAATATCCTGTGGCTCCAAGCCTCAATCTTCTAATCAGTTGGTTCATCTTTGTGCTGACCAAAGTGTACTACATTACACATTCGACCCCCATCCTAAAGCTGTCTGGAGACCCATCATGAGTCACCTCGTTGGCAAAACAAAACATCCTATTACTTAGAGAATTCCAAGGGCTTTTGAAGATCTTCCAGGAACCCAGGTCAAAGACCAGACAAATTTTTATTATACCATAAAGTGATGTGCATGTTTGAGCATAAGCTCAGAATTTCATTAGTGTTAATAGCTTCTGTACTTTATAATATCAGTACTTTCAGGACAGCAATTCTGTCCTCTTATGAAATTGGTAACCAGTTGGTGTTCTTGCTCAGATTGGATTTGCTTCCAACTCTTCAAAGGGCTGGACACTTCCCAAGCTAGAGAAAAGAGTTAAATCAAGGCTCAGATTTAGTGATTTAAAAGCATCAGTTTTGGAGACAGTCCTGACAGATGTTTACATAGCTAAGCACTGATAAAATTCTTGTCTGAATTAGGTCCTTCAGCCTCTCCTTTTTTTTTTTTTATTTTTTTTATTTTAAATATGATAGTCACACAGAGAGAGAAAGGCAGAGAGACTAGGCAGAGGGAGAAGCAGGCTCCATGCTCCGGGAGCCCAATGTGGGATTTGATCCCAGGTCTCCAGGATCGCACCCTGGGCCAAAGGCAGGTGCTAAACCACTGCACCACCCAGGGATCCCAGCCTATCCTTTCTTAAACAAGGGAATGGCACAAGGAAACTGAAGTGATACCATGAGTTATTGGTAGCCTGGTTTACCAGATGCTTAATTTACACACACATACAGTATTAAGATGATGAAAACAATTTAGGTGATCCAGACTTTAAGACTTCAGGAAGCATGCAGTCTCCATCCTCAAGAGTCCAGAGAACTGTGAGGTGTGTGAGGCAAGTTTTTGTGCAAAATGAAGAAGGAAGAGAAAAATTTTAAAAGGGACAAGGAAAACATTGGAGTTCCTTGGTGTTCAGGGATCAGTCTCCTGGATAAATGTGGCTTCTGGGCAGCTGGAATCCTTACAAGCATGTGAAATTTTGAATGTTAGGTTTGGGTTTGCGGATCTAATCTCCCTGAATTGATAATGCCTGGTCTACTGAGGAAAGTAATGTTCTTAGGTACACATTAACTTAAAGTGGCTGCTCAGCCTCTGTTAGCATTTACCTAAGTTGTATTTCTATCATATAAGGCTCTCTGCCTTGCCTGCTACTGCTGTAGTCACTGTTTCTGTTGTCACTCTTACATTGTCATCTCGTATCCTTGTATCTTTGTAGTCTCTTTGCTTTTGCATACTGATGTACTACATTACACTTTTGACTATGAGACACTTCTTTCATTTCATTAATACAACTGACTCGCCTTTCCATCTGTTGCACTTTGCAATTTCTGTGCTGTATTAGATTGCCTAGGCCCTTTCCATAGGCTAAATGTTTGAAAGACTGGGTAATGCTGCTTTTTTTCTGCTTCTCTCTTGGAGAGGTCTTCGGCCTTCTGTCTAAAAAGACACTTAAATGATGACCCCACTTTTTTTTTTTTTTTAACTATTCCATTTTGGCTTCCTGACTATCTTGAACCATTAACATCTCCTCCAATCCATTTTCCTGATTATCTCTGACCTTTGGATTTCAGTGTCCTCTTGGGCTTTGCACCAGCATTCTGAGAGAAGCTTTTTATTTGGTTCACATACTTAGGAGGTGAAAAATGAGGATATTTGAAGTAAAATTAACCCCAACAGGAAACAATGAACCCTTTTACAATCATTTCCTGTATTCATATTAAATATTTCCTATAGTAGCCACTTAAAAGTTCCCAGACTTGCATTCTCATGGTTTCAGCCTTGTCAGTATTTTCTCATTCTTTAGCCGTTTCTATATCCCTGGATATATGTTATATACATATCCTGCTTAGACCCACTTGGCTTGGCAAGGATTTTAATGACACTGAAAATTTGAGATTTATTCAAACTCCATAGAAATCTATTTTGTTATCCTTATTCCCACTTGATAGCCTCTTTAATTTTTCTGAAAGTGCATCTTGGACAGTATCCCTTCTCTTGGACATTAATGAATTTGTCACAGTATGGTAATTGATGCATACTTGGCAGTGACAACAGTAAACATCAGTGATTTTATAGAGAAGCTTATAAATCTATCCAGATACTTTGAGTCACAATTAATAGAAAACCTATGGGTGCCTGGATGGCTCAGTCAGTTAAGTGTCCGACTTTTATTTTCAGCTCAGGTCATGATTTCAGAGTCGTGAGATTGAGCCTTTTGTCAGGCTCCCTGCTCAGGACAGAGTCTGCTTGAAATTTTCTCTCTCCTTCTGTCCCTCCCCCTGCTCTCTATCAATCAATCAATCAAACAAACAAACAAACAAATAAAATCTTTTTTAAAAACCCAGAAAACCCAAATCAAGCTCACTTAACAACAGTAAGAACTTAGTGGCTCATGTAACTGAAGAATCCATAAGTATGTGGGTTTTAGGTGCAATTTGATCAGGATTCTTACACTTTTCCTCTGCTGTCCTCTCCACTCCACCACCTCTTCTTTGACTTTGCCTTGGGCTGAGTTCCTTTATGGTAGCAAAACTATTGCAGGAGTTCCTGGTCTCATGTACTCCATAGGGCCAAGTAATCTACCAAATGTCCTGTGTCACTCTGCATTGGTTAGGTCACATGCCTTCCCCTGAAGCCTCCTCTGAATCACATGGATATATACCCAGAGAAAGTCAGGGGTTTGGGAAGTTAAATGGCTGAGAAGACAACCAACAAATGTCTGGACAGTCAGTTCCTAGCAAGCAGAGCTCTCTGTCACTCTGTCACTCTGTGCTCTCTGTCACTTTGAAAAGGAAATTGGAAAACTGCTGGAAGTGAATGGGGTCACTTGAGCTGCACACTGCAAACTGCTGACCCAGAGCTGCAACTAGTGACCCAATCACTAAGTGGTGATTCTCTTTGGCATCTTCTGAATATAACCTCCTTGTGACTCATTCTTAGAGGAATGATGAAAAGAACAAGTCTGTCCAGAAGCCCAACAGAAAAGAGGCTGGAATGGCTATTAGATATACCAGTCATGGATACCACCATGCCTATTGTGTGGTCATTGTGCCTTCATGGCATTTGGAAACTGAAAAAAAAAAAAAGTTTCAGAAAACAGAATAACCTCTTCTATTTGTGTTAGCTTTTCTGGTAGGTTAGCTCCATCTCCACAGAAGTCAAAGAGACTGTTCTGGGCTGAATTGTGCTTCACCCTTTGCCAATTCAGATATTGAAATCCTAACCCCCAGGACTTTAGAATCTGGCCATACTAGAGATAGGTCTTTAGGGAGGTATTTGAGTTAAAATGAGGTGATTGGGGTGGGCCCCAGTCCAGTATGACTGATGTCTTGAGAAGAAGAAATTTGGACACAGACATGTGCAGAGGGAAGACAGTGTGAGGAGGTGGGAGAAGATTGCCATCTATAAGCCAAGGAGAGAGACCTGGGACAGGTCCTTCCTTCATGGCCTTTAGAAGGAACCAATCTGATGATACCTCTAGAACTGTGAAAAAGTAACATTTCTGTTGCTTAAGCCACCCAGGCTGGGATACTCTATTATCCCCAAAACTAATTGGTTCTAGAAAACTAATACAAACTCCAAAAAACTCCCCAGTTTGGCCACATTTCTCTTACCCCAAGTATTAACTTCTAAATGCTATTTGTTTTCCTAACACCAGTTTTTCAAGGCAGGTAAATGAAGTTCTGACAGGTCAGGACATCTGAGGAAAGTTACCCAGCCTTTGGTGGAATGCAGGTCAGCTAGTCACATCATCTTTCCCTTATGAACTTAGTTTCTTCAATGGGAGAAAGAAAAAAGCAGCTCATGATAGCCAAGAGTTGGCACTAATAACCAAGCTATAGTGTTCTAGGAACCATTTTAAAGAATGTTCATACCAAACAAAGCCACAGATGGAATTACACGTGCTTCCTTAACAGCACCCAATCCAGAGCAAATGCCTGCTTCCTTGATCCCCTCCCTCCCAATCACCTAACACAAGCCCAAATCCTGTAATAAGTTCTTCCTAACATTTCTTGGGGAGATGCCTCCCAATTCCCCATAGTATGCTGTCACTCTTATGGCAGTGAGCCAGCAAGCCTAATCTTGTTCCTAGTTGTCTTTGACTAAAAGGCATTAACAAGAGTTTCAGATCTTGGATTTCACATATAATAATAAATAATAACATCAGTATTGGTAAATAATAATAAAATTTAATAAAATAAGCATGTATACAGTATTCTAAGTTTACTTTCCTTATGATTTTCTTAATAACATTTTATGGTTAATTTATTGTAAGAATACAGTATATAATACATATACAAGATATGTGTTAATCAACTCTTTATAAAGTTATCAGTAATGCTTCTGGTCAAAAGGGAGTTATTAGTAGTTAAATTTTGGGAGAGTGAAAAAGTTGTACATAGATTTTCAAGTGCATGGTAGGGTCGGTACCTCTAGCCCTTGTGATATTCAAGGGTCAACTGTAGTTCTTTTGCCTTTATTGGGCTGTATTTCTAGTGGGCTGTATAGTCAAAGTAATGAATTTAAGATTAATTAAAATAATTTTCTCTTGTGGTTATGCCACTAACTTGAAATGGAGTCAAGTATGTTTCAGTTTGCTTTTGGTTTTTAGGGACTGCTTTTTTTTCCTGGTAGATTTAATGTTTTATTTTTATTTTTTTTAAGATTTTATTTATTTATTCATGAGAATACACAGAGAGGAAAGAGAGAGAGGCAGAGACACAGGCAGAGGGAGATGCAGGCTCCATGCAGGGAGCCTGACATGGGACTCGATCCCAGGTCTCCAGAATCATGCCCTGGGCTGTAGGTGGCGCTAAACTGCTGAGCCACCAGGGCTGCCCAGATTTAATGTTTTAAAGTTATATAACATTTACCAAGTTTCAAAATCAAGTTTATAAAAAAAGGTATATTCAGAGAGGCTTACCTTCCATCCCCATACCCTCCCTCCTTCTATAGTTAACAATTTTATTACCTTTTGGTTTATCCTTATTTCTTTTTGAAAATATAAATAAGAGTACAATATACACATTCCTCCTATTACACAAAAGATGTCAGATTTTACACATTGGTCCTTACTTGTGCAAGTAGGGGTAGACATATTGGTGGGCAGTGGGAAAGGGAGAGAGAATCTCCAGCAGTATCCCCGCTGAGCACAGAGTCCTGGCTGAGCACAGATTCTGGCCTTGGCCTCGATATCATGACCCTGAGATCACAACCTGAGTGGAAAACAAGAGTTGGAGGCTTAACCGACTGAGCCACCCAGGAGCCATGCTCACTTGCTTTTTTCACAGTGGTACATCTGGCAGTCCCTGCATGGCAACACACTGAGAAAATCCTCCATGGGAGGAACCGTGGAATTCGCAGAGGGAAGCTTAGCCTTGGACCAGGAATTTGTCTCTTGGAGGAGGGATATGGAAAATCGAGCTGGCCTCAGAACTGAGTCTTGCTCCTCAGTCTTGCTCTGGGGAGACAGGGAAAGACACCATCACAGGTCACAGCTTGATTGTTTCCAAAAATGGGGATCCATGGGAATCAAGCCTGCAGCCCCTGATGTTAGATTGTCTGCTATGGGCATTCCCAGCATGTGCCACTGCTCCCTGTGCAGTGGCAAAGACTCCAGGAGCCCACCGAGTCTCTTTGCAGACTTTGTCCTGGGGGAAAAGGAGGCAGATTCATCAGAGGTGACCCTGTAATGAAGCCATGGGTCTTTGGAGGGAAGGGCACTCCTGAGGACAGTGTGGTGGTTGTTTCTGGGATCTTTCTGGGATCCCTTCCCTTCCCCTAGACACATGTCTAGCTCCTGAGGTAAGAGAGGCAGTAAGGAAAATCTGCTTTCCCCATTGCAAGCTATGGTGGAGGGCCCTGGTTTGTTTGTTTGTTTGGGTTTTTGGAGGGCCCTGTTTACAAGGTAACAACATAAAGGGAAACCGTGTCTCCTGGCTCCATTCTCCACATACCATCCAGGCAGGGTCAGACTGTCCAATGTGGGAGGCAGCAGACCTGCTCCTGGTCACATGGGAGAGACTCCACAGGGCCCCAGAACCCTTGGCAAGATAGGAAGGAGGGGCTTATCAGGGGGTCAAGGTTCTGCATCAGCAGGTGATGTAAGGGTCAGGTAGTTCTGAGCTAGTACCGGTACTGGGTCTTCTGAAGTACTCAGATTGGGAAGAACTGGGCAGCATGTGGGACGCTATAAATCAGCTTCCCAAACTGCCCCATTTCCCTCCTCAAACTTTAGCATGGTGGCCAGACTACTCCATTAGAGGTCATGCCCTGCAGTGTCCTCATCCAAAAAGAAAGGACTGTCTGGACAAGTTCCAGGGTGCTCCCTCCCAGCACAGATATTATATGGTTCCATGATTTCGACAAAACAAGCTGAAGTCCCCTGAGAACAGTCTGTGTCTTACTCAGAACCCTGAGCCTTGGATTGTAATGTTCTTGCCCCAAGCCTCCATAAAAAAAGGCATCCATAAAATTCACCGAGGCCAATGGGTCAGTCAGTCCTGTCTGGGTAGAGTGGGATGTAGGGGGTGACTTAGAGTCATAAAAGCCCTGGATCCTCTGCCCTGGAGAGCAGTGTGCCCTTGGGCAAGTCAGTTAACATTATAGTCACTCATCTGTAGAAGGAGCTAAAGAAACCTGGCTGTGTCAAGATCCAAAGAACCACCCCATGTGGGAAATGCTCTTCAAATGTTCTAGCTGAGGGCCAACCTCTCAAAAAAGGGCCAAGGGTCTGAGAGCAGCACAAAGTAAAGCCGGCCATGGTTTATGGCCTCCCTCTTGTATGGAGGATCTAGGGCTATAGGGTAGCCCCCTGGGCACAAATCTAAATGCCATCCCCAGTCCGTAGTGGATCAGTGCATCTTTGTCAGAGGCCTGTGACCGCTGGGTTCCTTTATTTCCCTCTGAGGCCCAGCTGCGGGGACCCTAGCTCTTGCCTCAGCTTTTTTCTCCTTGGTAAAGGACTTAAAGCCACCCTGAAGAGTAGGCTACTGTGGAGAGGGAAAGGTAGAGAAGGAAGGAGAGGGGGAGGAGAGAGCACTGGTGGACTTGGAGCAGCTGGTCCCAGTTGTCTCTGATACCAGCCCTACCCCTGCCCTTCCCCAGTTGTGATGCCCAAGCCTGCCTTATATTTTGGGAACCAGTACACTTCCATTTTGCTGAAGAGAGTTCAAATTGTTTTTTATTACTTACAACTGAGAAAGTCCTGGCTCACCCAGACAGTCCGAGGGGAGGGGGCGTTTTTTTTTTTTCTCATCATGAAATACTCTTTGATCTCCATCACCTATACCTCCTATCCCCCCACCCACTTCCCCTTTGGTAACCACTAGTTTGTTCTCTAGAGTTAAGAGTCTGTTTTTTGGTTTGCCTCTCTCTCTTTTTTTCCTTTATTCCTCTGTTTTGTTCATTAAATTCCCCACGTGAGTGAAATCATATGGTATTTATCTTTCTCTTCTTTCACTTAGCATTATACTCTAGAGGAGCCACATTTTATGTCTTCTCCCTCCCTGCCTTCCATCATCTCTCTCTTTGTGTGTGTGTGTGTGTGTATAATATATATATATATGTACATGTGTGTACACACATACATGCATTACCTAGATTTACACAAATGTGTGGGTTTTTTTTTTTAAGATTTTATTTATTTTAAAAAAAAGATTTTATTTATTTATCCATGAGAGACACAGAGAGAGGCAGAGACACAGGCAGAGGGAGAAATAGTTTCCTTGCAGGGAGCCTGATGAGGGACTGGATCCCAGGCAACTGGTATCATGGCCTCAGGCAAAGGCCTGAGGGGGATGCTCAAACACTGAGCCACTCAGGTGCCCCCAAATAATGTGTTTATATACATACATACACACAGCTTTTTCCTGACTTATTTGGAGAAAGTTACCCTTCTACCCCTTAATACTTCAATTTGCATTCTTAAAAACAAGAACATTCATGTATATATTTACACAGTACAATTAGCCAAATCAGGAAATTAATAATGATAGAATATAATTTAATTCACCTCGTTTAAATTTTATCAATTGTCCTAATCATGTCACCATCTGCTGTGCAGCAAGGCTGTGAACCACAAGTCTAAGACACCGGCTGTACGTTAGAATCACCTTAGGGGCAGGGGTTAAAAAAATACAGATGCCTAGTGTCTATCTCTAGAAATTGGTTTCATTTATTTAGCATGTGTGTCCACTATCAAGCCTTTTAAAAAAAACCCAAGGTTACTCTAAATGTGCAGCCAATGTGAAAACCAGTTATTTAAGCTGTTAGTGGTCATTTTCTTCCATCCCTTTCTCATGTTTTTGGCGATTGGTTTTGGATAGGTATGCTGGGTTGAATAGTGTTCCTCAAAAGTTCATGTCTACCTGGAACCTCAGAATGTGACTTTATTTGGAAATAGGGTCTTTGCAGATGTAATCAAGTTAAGATGGGGTCATACTGGGTTAGGGTGGGCCTAACTTCAGTAACTCGTGTCTTCATAAGGAGAAGGAGATTGGAAAACACAGAGAGATACACAGGGTAGGTCATGTGACCTTGGAGGCAGAAATTCAAGTGGTGCAACTATAAGCCAAGGCATATCACGGATTGCCAGGAGCCACCAGAATCTAGCAAGAGACAAGGAAGGATTCTTCCGTTGAATCTTCAGAAGGAACAGGGCACATTGCTGAAACCTTGATTTCTGACCACTTCTGGCTTTCAAGGACCAAGAATAAGTATCTGCCGTTTTAAGCTACACAGTTTGTGGAAATTTGTTAAGGCAGTCCTGGAAAACAATACAGTGGGCATTAATTTGACAACTTTCCCTGAAAAATTCCTTCAAAGATTCACAGGTTCTAGAAGATTCCTTAGAGCAGGTTGGCAAGTACTGTTGATTTTCCCTCTGGGGACCTGGGAGGGCTACACTTTTCTGTCACTTGGAGTAGGTGTGCCCTGTGAACAGGGTGGTGCTTGTCACTTCTGGGGTACCTTTTCAAGCCGGTGGTCCATTTGACCTAATTTCGTACTCTGATGCTGGGCCAGTGATGCTTCAGATGGGGGTTGCCAGGTCTGACAGGCCCCAGAGTGACAGGTAACTTGCTGAGAACCCCAAAAATCCATCCAGAGGTCTTTTTTTTTTTTTAATTATTTTTTATTATTTATTTATGTAGTCATACAGAGAGAGAGAGGCAGAGACACAGGCAGAGGGAGAAACAGGCTCCATGCACCGGGAGCCCGACGTGGGATTCGATCCCGGGTCTCCAGGATCGCGCCCTGGGCCAAAGGCAGGCGCCAAACCGCTGCGCCACCCAGGGATCCCTCCATCCAGAGGTCTTAAAAGGGGTGTATGGCAGACTCTTGTCATAAGTGGCAAAGAGTAGAGGTAGAGTTTTCTAAGTTTTAATTGGCCTTTGTTGGTCAAAACACTTCTGTTTCATCTTTTACTGAAAGGATTTGGGGAGCAATTGCCTCTTCCAACTCTGAAAGTCCCCGGATTTGTGGACTCTCTCTATTCCCTTTCACCCCTGATTGCAAACTTCTCAGCTATTTCTAAGTTCATCTCTTTCTTATAGTAGTTTGTCAAACATAGCCAATAGCAGCCAGCAGCCAGAACAGACAATGATGACACTGTCTTCCCCACATCCTCTCCTGGAGCAGGGAATTCATTAGCTATGTGTCTGTCGGGTACAGTTTTATCAAATGTTTGACACTTCCTAACATGAACTTTCTTCTGTCTGGTTTTGGTTAATAGCATCCTCACTGCCCCTCCTAATCCCTAAGCACATTTTTTTTTTTTTTTAATTTCAAAGCAACATTTTTCCAGTAGCTTCTAGGATAGACTAGGTTGCAGGTGGGTAACAAACAATGCTCCAAAAAAAAAAAAAAATCTTAGTGGCTTATAACAACAAAGATTTTTTTTTTTCCTCATCAAGCTGCATGCATTTCAGTAACATGTTTTTAGCTTATAGATCTCTGAGTCAAAAGGAACCACACCCTGACTTGATGGAGAGACAACTGTGCATCGCCCACTGGCCTGGGATTTGATTTTGTGATACTATGGGAATTTGGTTGCCTCCATTGAGGAGTGGAGAGTGTATTTTGTCCATAGAAGGGAGAGTGAGACAAATATTTGGCTAGATTTAGTAGTCACTCGTGGGCACAAAGGGCAAATTTAGTCGTCACTACTGCTGCTCACAGATTATTTTGGGTGTTGGGTATCTGGGCATGTCCAGAATGGTACTTCCCTTCTCCCATAGAGTCAAGAGTGAACTGTACTGGCCAAAGGATTGTGAGTGGAGATTACATAAGTCATTTCCAGCTGGCTGCTCTAAGAGCCTTTGTGGCCACACGATGGTGGCTGTCCTGTCTGCTGGGATCTGGAGTGAGGGAACATGGAAGAGAACACTCATGTGCCATGAATGAGAAATAAATTCTTATCTTTAAAAACTCTAAGGTTTGGGGGTGGTTGTGGCCACAGCACACCTGGAATAGTTTGGGGGTTGTTTCTTGCTACTATGCTATCTTGACTCTCCTTCTGCCTGGCATCATGTGTTGCTTAGAGCTTGAGTATCCACATTATGACTGAGAGGAGACAAGTTAAAAATAAATAAATAAAGATAGCACACCAAGAAAGGACAGAACAGAAGGATAGAAAGAAAACATGGTCCCTGGGTAGAGCTACTGAACTAGACTTTGGCACTCTCCTACCTCCAGGCTTCCCCCGTTATAGGAGAAAACACTCTTATCTATCACATTTGGTTGGGTATTGTTACTTGTGGCTGTACAGATGGCATGGTAGACAGAATAAAGGCCCACCAAAGATGTTCATGTCCTAATCCCCAGAAGCTGTATGCTGTCTGATGTGGGAAAAGGGATGTTGCCGGTGTGATTAAACTACTGATTTTAAGATAGAGATTACCCTAGATTATCTGGGCGGCCAAATATAATCACAAGAGTCCTTATAAGAGGAGGCAAGAAGATCAAGTCAGAAGGAGGGAATGAGCAATAGAAAACACTGAAAATGGAAGAAGGAAGGAGCCAAGACCCAACCAATTCAAGTAGCTTCTAGAAGCTGGAAAAGATAAGGAAAGAGACTCCCCCTCCCCCAACACTCTATCCTCCCACTTGGAGCCTCCAAGGAGTCTAGGTCCACTAACACCTTGATTTCAGTCCTGCAAGATCCATGTTTGACTTCTGACCTCCGGAACTATAAGAGAATACATCTGTGTTGTCTTCAGCCACTCAGTTTGTGGTCATTTGTCACACAGCCACAGAAGACTGATAGACAAGTTCTCTACTCACCTAATGACAGTGGACAGAATCAATACCGACTGCTTCACCAACCCCCCCCCCCCCCCCCCCCCCCCCCCCCCGCAGGTCACCTCCTTGTAAGGGAAGAGCTAACATTTCCTTTGTATTTAAAAGGAGAATCAATACAATATGTGAGAGTTCTGCAGAGGAAAGGGATAAGGAATCACCACTAAGTTTCCTACTCCCCACAACAAAAGGAGGGGCCTGGGAGATGAGTTTAGTGTTCGTGTTCGGTGTCCTGTTCTGTCTGCATCTCCCAACTACTCTGCCCTGCAGTGGCTGCAGGCCTGGGCTACCCCCAGATTACAAATCATATTAAAGTTCACTGTAATGCCCAGTTTGGGGGCAGCAGGGAATCGAGCTGAGCCACAGCTGAGCCGCAGCTGAGCCGGAGCCTGAGTGGGACCAGATCGTCTTGCATCCCGGGAATCGGCTAAGAGGCTGGCATGCAAGATCTGCTGAGTAAAATGTCTTGGCTCTGAGCAGCCAGGGCTTCCCGTGCCCACATCCACCTGACCAACTCTCTCTCTAGGGTTCTAACACTTGCTTCCTGTGCGCCCACAGACTGGAGGCACAATGGAGTATAGGACACGAGTGGTAGAAACTAAAGTTCCAGGGCAAGGCAGTAGACTGAGCTTCCTGGGGAGGGCGAGAGGAGACCACGATAGGAGCCCCGACTTCCTGGACAGCTCGTCCCTTGTGCCCAGGAAGCGGAGTGTGTGTGGGGGAGGTCGGCTTGCGAGGGGTGGGGTGGGGGGAGGGGACAAGAAGATGAGGAGGGAGGAGACAGGCTGCGCAGCGCTCGCGGATAAGAGAGCGCGCTCGCCGGGGCCCCACGTGCGGGCAGCGGGGCGGAGGCGCGGAGGGAAGTGGCTCCGGGGCCCCCCAAGCAAAGCCAGAGGCACTGCTGCGCGATGGAGCCGACCCCCGTCCCGGGGCTCGGGGACTCGTCCCTGCACCGCTACCTGGACGGCGAGTTCTGGAGCCTTAAGAGCGAGCTCAGCACGCTGCTGGGCGGCAGCCCGCTCTTCCGCCACAGGTACCGCGTCGCCGCCGGCCCGGCTGGCCGTGTCCCCTCGGTCCCCGCGCGCTCCGGGGCGCTCCGGGGCGCCCGGGCCAGGGCGAGGCAGCGCCGCCCTACCCCGTGCAGATGATGACTCTCCTCCCCAGAGGTGCGGGCCCGCCCACGGCCGCCCACTTAACGCGCCCGCAGGGAGGGTGGCCTCCGCCCGCCCAGCTCGCTCCGCCCGGAGTCGGGGTGCAGGGCTGGGCCCCGCAGCGGCAGGCGTGGTGCTCCTCCGGGACTCGCGGCTGGAAGGGGGGGCTCTGCTCCTGGACCTCAGTTGCCTGAGCGCCCGCCTCTCGCGTCCCACACCGGGGGGTGGGAGAAGGGGCAGACAGGGATGCGGTGGGCGTGGACGGCGCCCCGGGCCACCGTGCCGCAGGGTCCGGAGCGGGTGCGCCCGAGCAGGTGCGCGGAGCCCGCAGGACAGCGTCGGCCCCGTGGTGCCTGCCCGGAGGAGTGCACATTTTCCCGGCACGGGGATGCACTGGCCCTGCACAGGACATATCTGGATGTCCGGGGTGGGGCAGGCTCGCAGAGGCCACCGAAGAGCACGGGGGCGGGGGGGTGCCGAGTGCACAGCTGGAATGCAGTGGGGGGACTTTGGATGTAGGGGGGGCTCAAGTCTAGATCATTTGAGGCCACGACAGCCCTGAGAAGTGGGCAGAGGGGCTGGTGCTTCTCAAGTTGACACGTGGAGAGGAGTACTCGGTGACCAGCGGTGGGGACCAGAACTCACATGTGTGTCCCCCTGGGGCTCTTTCTCCTGTGCTCCGCTGGGCAGGGCAGCTGACCCCTTCGCGGGCAGTCTGGAGAGCCCACCCTTATTTTTGGCTTAAGACTTAATTAATGAAACGCCAGTGTGTTGCAAAGGAGGATTAACTGGTTAGCCCGTGCCCAGTCAGCCCACGTTTAGCTTATCGCTCAAGAATGAGCTGGGCTGAGGCTGAGAGATGCCTTGCCCTTGCAGAAGAAGTCAGGGTTCCTGCCCTGGAAGGGGGTGGATTTAGGGAAGGTGAAAAGTGAAATGTGTAAGACCAAGCTGTGTCCTGGAATGTCTTCCCTGCTTCTCTTTCCCTCTGCTTCATACATAATTCATTTATGTCATGGCTCTCGAAGTATGGTCCAGGGGCACCCAAGACCGTTTCAGGAGATTCAAAGTTAAAACCAATTTTATAATGATACTAACATGTTATTGGCCTTTTCATTCCCATTCCCCTATATAATATCCCAAAAGATTAAATGCAGAAGCAGATATGAAAAGTCAGCTATCTTCTATTAATTCCTCCAATTAAAGGGATTTGTAAAAATGCAGAATAATGCCCACTCTTATCACTAAATTTTTGGGGGGGAGGGGTTGGAAAATATAGTTTTCTCACTGAAAATAATGAGTTTATTAGTTATTTTCAAATGATAATATATATTCAAATATTTTGTCATAATTTCTAATATGGTATAACAATAAATATTTGGGGGCCTCAATAATTTTTTTGAGTTTATTTTTTTTCTAGAGCCATTTTAGGTTTACAACAAAATTAAAAGTATAGAGATTTTCCATATACTGCCTACCCCAATACATGCATAGTCTCCCTCATTATCAACATCACCCACCAGAATGATACATTTTTCTTTTACCAAGATTGAACATCATGATCACCCCAAGTCCCTAGTTACATTAGGGCTCACTCTTGGCACTGTCCATTCTATGGTTTTGGACAAATATACAGTGACATGCATACATCATTACGGTGTATTATACAGAGCATTTTCACTGCCCTTTGCTTATTCATCTTTTCCTACAATTCACCCCTGGCAACCATTGAACTTTTTCCTCTACGGTTTTGCCTTTTCCAGAATATCACATGGCTGGAGTCGTACAGTATATAGTCTTTTCAGATTAGCTTCTTTCACTTAGTAATATGCATTGAAGCTTCCTCTATGCCTTTTTTTTTTTTTTTCCCTCTATGCCTTTTTGCGGCCTGATAGCTCCTTTCTGTTTAGTGCCGAATAATATTTCATCGTCTGGATGAGCCACAGTTTATTTCTACGTTCACCTACGAAGGGCATCTTGGCTGCTTCTGAGTTTTGGCAGTTATGAATAAAGCTACTAGAAACATCTGTGTGCCGGTTTTTGTGTGGAGGCCTCAGTAGTTCTTAAGAGTGCAAAGAGGTCCTTTGAGTTATACTTCTTTCTGCCATAGCCCTGTCTCACATCTTGACACAAATCTGTTCCTGTATTTCTCTGTTTTCTGAGTGTAGTTCCTGGGCTGTCATCTCTTTGCCCTTTGCAATTTAGGGAACTGCAGTTTAAAATAAGGAACAGAATTCTAATATTCTAACTGATGACCTGGACCAAGCAAAAGGTACTTCCTTGTGAACTGCACAACTTGCATAGGCATCGAGGGAGAGGCACACCAGCATGTCGGAAAGCCAGCAGGTAGCTTATTTCCCCTATGCTCACCATCAAGTCATTCTACCTTACTGAGCTGACATTTGCTCACCCACAGGATGGGGATAGTATCTGTGCTGCTAGGTGAGCAGCTGAGATGAGAAACTGATGAATAGGTGTTCAGTGATGCTGGCTGTGCTGTGACACCAATCCCCCCGCCCCACCCACCCCCAACAAAAAAACTCACCAAAAAAGCACCAAAAATAAAAAAAAAACCCTCCATTATCTTAACAAACACTTTTCCATTCTTTCCAGTGTCTGTTTATTGATTTCATAAATTTGGAGTTGTAACAAGAGGCTAGACTAAATTTCATATCGTTTTCCCCAAGTGATTCAAGATTCTGATACCTATTTGATAGGTCACACTGTACTCTCAGATTTGATCTTATCATGTGTTAGAAGACACTGATCCTGATTTCTTGGTGTTTTAACATTCTGCTGGAATAGAACGCTCCATAGGAGACCAGAAATAAAATTTCTCCATTCACTGGTTCACTGAGGCAATGTTGCATCTCCTATGACTAGTCTTCCTCCCCAGGCCTTTGAAGTTAAAGTGGGTGTTGTGGGGTGGGGTGGGGTTTGTGGCCACAAGGTTCTGTGAGTGCTGTGTGTGTACTGTGGGAAGTTTGTACAGGGTCAGGCACTCCCACAACATGAGAGGCCACAAAATAGTTTTCTGCCAAAAGAACAAAGATTGTGTAATTTCCGTGTACATAATGGCTACCTCCTCAGCACGGGTTTACTGTGGACACTCTGCTCCCAGGTATGGTGTGAGCACAGTCCAGGTTCCCCTCCTAAGGAATGGCTTGCCCTCTCTCCTAAAGTCTGGCTTACCAGACTGATTCCATACTTCCATTCTGTTAAAGAGTCCCCCAGGTCCTGGGGATTTTGCCCTGGTTATTGAGGGCCATTTGACAGCACGCTGTTTGTTGTGACAGCAGGAGGATTTGGGGAGACTCAGGGTTCCCCACTGGGGTTTGCAGGGAATGCTTAAAAGCAACATCTGAAATGAGACAAGCTTTTAAAATATTTTTGAATTTTTTTCTTGGCAAACTGGAGCCCTTTCCTAAGGGCCAGGCTGGTGGATTGGTGTGCACATGTAAACGCATGGCACACATCCTCAAGAAAACAATCTACAAAGCCCCATTTGATATGGTTGGTCTCCTAAGACCTTCTCCCTGCCCTGCTATGAGGCTCCGTGGTTTTGCTGTGCTGGCTCCCATCACTCCTGCTTTCTCTCTACTTCTTTGGCTTTCCTTCCTTAGAACAATGCACATTTCTCCTCCTGACTGTTGATGGTTTTTCCCCTAAATCTTATTCACATATACAAGTATTCATGAAGACATTCTCATTGTAAAAAGCCAAATAATATAGAAAACTTTAAGCTTTCCTAAATCATCCCCTCCCCAACTACTTTGTTCACTGTAGTAAAATGTACATATGATCAAATTTACCACTTTAATAATTGTTAAGTGTACAGCTCTGTGGCATGAAGTATACTCATTTCCTGTGCAACCACCACTATCATCTCCAGAACTTCTTCATCTTCCCAGATAGAAATTCTGTACCCATTAAACAACAGTGCCCCAATCCTCCCTCCCTGCCAGCCCCTGGCAACCACCTATTTCTATTTTCTCTCTCTTGACTGTTCAGGGAAACTCATATAAGTGGAATCATACAATATTTGTCATTGGCATTTGGCTCATTTCACTTAGAGTATTGGCATTGGCATTTGGCTCATTTCACTTAGGGTAATGTTCTCAAGGTCCATCCATGTCATAGTATGTGTCAGAATCTCATTTCTTTTTAAGGCTGAATAATGCTCCATTGTGAGGGTATACCACATTTTGTTTTTCCATTCATCCATAGATGGACATTTGATCCCCCAACCACTTTTCATACTTTAGTGTGTTGTAGGGTTTTTTCCTGCTTCTTTTTCTATTTTTCTATGAGTTCATACAGACGTGAACGTTATGTCTTTCTATAAAGAGGATCGTGCTGTTTATTTTATTCTACTGCTTATTCTTTTACAATTTGATTCTTATTTTCGTTGGTGTGATGTATGAACATTCTTTTTTTAAAAACTTAAACAGTTCACAATTTTATTTTCACATTTCATAATACAAATGAAAATTGCTTTTTTTTTTAAGTCCCACTACTCCCCTACCAAAATTATTCCCTCTTTGAATAGGAAGGGGGAGCAAGTCTTCCTTTTTCATGTAGTTAGAAAACACCCAGAGTCACAGCACTGTGATCTGGTGAAATAGAACAAGTAATATAAAATAGGCATAAATGATTCCCATCTCTCCTAATCTGTCTGGTCGAGTCATTATTGACTGAGTGGGCACCATCACAGGGCAGGCAGGCAGGTGGGAAATCTCATTACAGGGGGCCCTGGCATCATTGGCATGTGGCCTCCCTTAGGCAGCCTCATTTCAGGAGCAGGTCCCATCACTGGCATTATTCCAGGAGGAGGAGGGCCCATCTTTGGCATCATGGCAGGGACCCCCATAGGGAGTGCTGGCATCATACATGGCAAGGAGGACCTGGAGACTAGGGGGAGATGGAATCATTGCCCCTGCAGGAGAAGGCGCAGAGAATGGAGTAGGAGGTATCTTTCCATCTCAAAATGCAGTGGTTGTTTTGTCGATCAGGCTCTGAGCCTACTCTTCCATCTATTTCTGGTAGTAATCTTACACATTCTCTTCACGTTTCCCACCACTGCAGTGTGTCTTTCTCATGGATGGAGACCCATGGGTGAGGTGTGTGTCCCAGTAATCACAATAAAGCAGAGAACCAGATTGTTTAACCAGATTCTTATGTTATCGACCTCCATATTCCTAAATAAATATGCTCAAACGGCCACTTCTTGACTCACTATAATAGAAAGGGAAGATTCTCACTATTGTACCACTTTCTTTCCCTAGTCTCTGAATATTAGCATGTCACCATTTTTATTTAAATCAGTATCCAGCGTTCACATTGTTATGACTCTATAAATATTATTCCCAGCCATGCCCCATGACATATCCTATTTCATTACCTTTCTTTTACAACTTTTTATTTTCCTTGGAGATAGCAGTTTCCCCCTTTACTCAATTGCTGTTTTCTATAAACTTATCACTCACTGACCCCACACTTTGGGATAGAACTATTACACTCCTCTCAACCTGGTCAAACCAGTCAGGTAATTGGCAGTTCCCCTTCCATGCCCCCTCCCGCCCCCCAAACCCCACAAAGAGCACAATTATCCTGGAGACCTCCTACTGGGGCTTCCATGTGGACTAGCTTGCTTTCTTTCTTTCTTTCTTTCTTTCTTTCTTTCTTTCTTTCTTTCTTTCTTTCTTCTTCTTTCTCTTAGATTTTATTTATTTATTCATGAGAGACCCACAGAGAGAGGGAGAGACACAGGCAGAGGGAGAAGTGGGCTCCCTATGGGGAGCCCAATGCAGGACTCAATCCCAGGACCCCGGGATCATGACCTGAGCTGAAGGCAGCCGCTCAACCGCTGAGTCACTCAGGGGTCCCTGGACTGGCTTTCTACACCTCTCTTCAGTGTTATGTTGAGAATTTTCTTTGCATCTCCTCTGTAGTCAAGTCACTTTTCCCGGGCTTTCTTTCTCGGTTACCCTTTCTGGGGGAATGGAGGTGGCCACAAATTCCTTAATGCTACTCTTGCTGAGAGGTGTGATTGTGTTCTCTCTCCTTGAATCTGGGTGTCTTTGTGACTGCTTTGGCCAACAGGATATGGCTGTAGTTACAGTGTGCCAGTTTCAGGACTCAGCCCTGAAGAGACTGGTACCTTTCATTTCCTGTCTCCTGACATCTGGAGCTACCACGTAAAAAGGTCTACTAGCCTGTAGCTGCCATGTTGTGAGGATACCCAAACTAGTCCATAGAGAGAGGCTGCAGAGAGAGAGGTAAAGAGTTGCCAACCCATTCCCAACTGCTCTAGCACCCAGCTGTGAAGTCATCTGAGCTGGGATCCCAGACATTGTGAGGGAGAGACAAGCCATCCCTACTTGTTCCTGTGTGTCCAAATTCCTGATATAAAGCATAATGAGAATATTAATGCATTGCTATTTTAAGCTGCTAAGTTTTGGGGTACATTGTTACACAACTATGGATAACCAGAATAGTCTTTCATTTAATAGCTTCCTGAGAAAGAATACGAGAGAATTATATTTTTAGGATTTAAAAAAAAGATTTTATTTACTCATGAGAGACACAGAGGGAAAGGCAGAGACACAGGCAGAGGGAGAAGCAGGCTCCCTGCGGGGAGCTCCATGCGGAACTCGATCCCAGGGCCCTGGGATCACACTCTAAACCGAAGGCAGACACTCAACCACTGAGCCACCCAGGTGCCCCTGTTCCTTTTTTTAATAGCGCCTGTTATTTTCTGTTGCAAAATCTCTTATTTTTTGAGATGTTCTTTTCTGTTCTCTGCTTTGTTTCCTTTGCCTCCCCCCTCCCCCCCCCTTTTTTTTTGGATTTGTACTTTTGACTTCCCTCTTTTGTGTTAGAGGCTTTCCTTAAATGTCTAATTCACCTTGGGCATTTGCTCATTATAGTAGCAAAGTAAATAAGTAAAATGCTGATTATAAACAGGCAGGGATGTTGGCCACAAGCTTCCCTCATCATAAGAATAGTCTTTTCAGTGGCAGATCAGTTTAACTGTTTTTAGACTGAGTTAATTTCTCCAGAGATGACTCTTTGGGTTTCCTGAGGAATGGTGTGTGGTGAATGAAGGACAGGCAGGTCCTAATCCTGGCTGCCAGAAGTGATCATGAGCAGTGCTCCTCCCTATGTGACTTTAGGCTGATTAGAAAACACTCCTCTCCCAAGACATTTGACTTCCATTTGCTGGAAAATACTTGCTAACTCTGATTTTGTTACAACAAGTCACTTTATGGTCATCTGCTGGGAAGTTGTCAAAGCTGCCCATGATATGCAGGCCATCTGTGAGGTTTGGTTAAGCCCTGTGTATTGGTAAGTGGGGCCTGAGGCTGAGGGGGTCTCCCTCTGGCCTCTCTGTTTTTGGTGTGGGGCCTCTCTGTTGCCCTCATTCTCCTGACAGTGAACCCCCAGGCTTTGATGGGCTTGGGCAGGGACTTGGAGCCGTCAGAGGTGCCTAGAGCCTCCAATTCCCAAGTCTTAGTGGAGTTCTGTTGCACTAGCTGGTTGCTTCTCAGCCTTATAAACCTACCATTCTCTGTTCTGCTAAGTCAGCTACCTGTGCACTTGCCTGTTCACTTTCTACCTGCTAATATGTTACTACTATTGCTTGTCTGCTGTTAGTTTCTCTCCAGTTCTTGATTGGCCCATATGGATAGTCACTCTTGTTTCAGTTGTAGAGAGGAATATGCAGTTTGCATTGGCTCTAGGCGTGGAGTCTGGAATTCAGGCTCATGGGTGATGCTGCCAGGAATCCCAGGCTCTGCTCTCTTCACATCCAGACAGGTCCTGTCCCCCTTGTGGCCATCAGAGCTTTGGGCTCAGCAGCCAAGTGGGAAGAGAGGGCCTCACTTGGCATCCAGCCTGGCCCAGGCCACCCTCACCAGCCAGCTGGTTGTTGCCATTGGCTTTCCTTGAAGTAGGCACTGGGGCATAGGACCATCAATGAGAACCATGTGGTTGGTGGAGCAAATGGGAGACTGCTAAAGAAAAAGTGGGGTGATAGGGCTCAGAGAAGGGGAAATGCGTGCCGGCCAGACTAAGGTGCTAGGCACCCATTGTTGGCTTTTCCCTTAGTCTCTGGATGGTTGTAGGAATTGAAGTATGTCATGGAAGAGGCCCTGGGAAGCTATGACTCTGCCTTAAATGAGAAGTTGAGCTTCCCTCTCCTTGTTGGCATGATTTTGATCTGAAGATGAGCAGTATCTTGGCTTTTCTGGGTGGGGACTTGCTGACTGATTGCAAAAGCAAATGTTATACGTGCATGGGACCAATGTTTGTGTAAAGACATTAGGGCATATGGGCACTTATTCCTCACTGCTTCAGGAGGAACTGTCGAAATTTCTGAGGATTCCTGAGCCCAGTTTCTAACTGAACCCATTCTTACTGTGTTGTGAGATCTCTGAACTGCGAGCTGCTCTCAGAGCACCTTCCCATAGTCCTGGGGAGCAGTTCAATCCCAGCAATGGCCCGAGCCTAAGAGGATAATGGACTATGGCTGCCCACCACTTTGGTCTGTCCAGCCTCTGTCCCCTTCTCTCTCTGCAAAGCTGTTGAGATTCTCCTGCAACCTCCTAATAGGGTGCATATTTATTTTTTATTTTTTATTCACCTTGTGTTGTGCCGAGTTATGATAGTATCTCTGGTCTTTTTAAGTTCACTTCTCTCCATCACTAACTTAAAATGTCAAAGTTGACAGCATTTATTCTCTGTCCTCTCTCCATAAATAACACTTTGCCAGTGAATTGAATCCAGGAGATGAGAAAAGGTCTTACATGATTATGACTGTGGACAAGTGATGACATTTGAGCCAAGCAACGGCCTCTGATTAGTTGTCTTTCTGTTCATTTTTTTTTTAAGATTTTATTTATTTATTCATAAGAGACACAGAGAGAGGCAGAGACACGAGGCAGAGGGAGAAGCAGGCTCCATGCAGGGAGTCGGACATGGGACTGGATCCTGGGTCATCCAGGATCACACCCTGGGCTGAAGGCAGCCCTAAGATGCTGAGCCACCCGGGCTGCCCTTGTCTTTCTGTTCTTAATGATGACTTTATGGACCATGTGGAAACCTCTGGTTATTTAGACACTATCTGTGGGCTTACTGAGAGGGCTGTGGACTCCCAGCATCCCCGCCTTCCCACGTGCTCCCCCCACTGCTCCTTGGCTGCCATGGGTGAGTACTGACTTAACCTCTTCTTGAACCTTCATGAATCTCAGGCCTTGATGTCTCAGTTGTAATTAGCCCCTGAGGGAATCTCCGTGTCTACCTTCCCAGTTCCCATTTACTTGTAAATGGACAGGAGTGGTGAGGAGGCTTTCAGGGTCTAGCAGGGGCCCCTGGCTCCTGTGCATATCGCTTGACCCACTGAGGGTGCTTCCTACATAGTTGAATGGGTGCTTGTTGAAGGTGAGAGATTTCCACTCTAGATCCCTGCAACCTGTGTGTACTGGTGTTCTATCAAAAACACCCTTTGGTTGACCAACAGGAAACACGAGGCCTGGCTTGATTGCAGAATCCACCATTCCATGGGCAAAGCATGGCCTTAGGAGAGAGCCAAGGCCTGGTTATATCTGTAGACCACAGTTCTAGGCTCCTCCAGTTAAACTGAGTTAAGTGGCACCGCACACTAATTTCTGTTTCTCAGCTAACCTCTCTTGTGCTATTTCAGCTTCATGCACGCTAAAAATATAACCCTCTATGTTTGAAGTATCAAGTCTCATTTCTACGCCAGATGCTGTCCTGGAGGTTGGGATCACCACGATAGTAGCCTGGGTCTTTCAGGAATTGCCCCTTTGGCTGAGTGGATGCAGAACCCTCAGAATCCTGGGGTTGGGTCGGGGTGGTGGGGGGAGGAAGAGTCAGAAGCAGTGTCTGCCACACATACCTTTACCTAGTGAGGAAGCCTGTCTGAGTTTGTTGAAAGTTTGTATTTTTGTCTTGGGAGATTTAATCTGTTTCTGTCCTCTGCTCATCTGGCCACATTTCTCCCTCTACTTCCTAGTCTCTTCCACCCTTTCTCCTTACATCCCCTCCCTGCTCCATCCCTCCTGAGGACTTCTCCCTGCCACAGACACCCCACTTCTCAGTGGATTGTGCAGAGAGACCAAGCTTGCTCCTCTGCCTTCTCATAGCCCCTGCAGCACCAAGTAAGGGTAAACACCCTTACTTGAATAGTAAAATAGTAAACCGGAATAGTAAAATAGAAACTGGAAGCTTTCTATTCCAGAAAACAACTATGCCATCCCTGGGGAGGCAACAACAGGCTCTGGCCTCTTGAGGGCTAATGATAATGTGTGACATTTTATTGTATCACATTGTTTGGGGACCCTCCATCTACCCTTGTGTCTTCTAGGCTAGAGTCTGAGCTCCTGTGGGGTAGGAACAGGCCTGACTTGTTTTGAGTTCCTTGTGTTTAAGGTGGCGGGGATGCTTGATGCAAGCTGGGGAAGGAAGGCAGAAAGAGAGGACTGAGAGGTTCAGTCACTGCCTGGCAAGCCAAGGATGTGGTGTGTGGATTAGAAGTTCCTCCTGTCAGGGATTCCTGATGGCTTTTGTCTCTGACTGAGAGGATCTTTTCTTCCTCTTCCTTCCTTTCTCTCGATCTTCATGCCTTCCTCAAGCTACTTGCCTAGACTTTGCCAATCAGAAGTAAGTGTACATCTCTGTGGTTGAGTGAACTTCACAGCTACAATTAAAACCGCAGTGCTTAGAAAACCCTCCCTTAGTATTTTCTGTCACCCTTGTAGGTTCAGAGCCCATAGTCTTTGACAGTTACCACAGGATGATTCAATGGTTTCTGTTTCCACTCAGGGTTAGGTCATCCTGGCTGTGCAGGGGCTCACAGGGGTGGGCGGAGGCTCTGGAGGTGGGAGGTCAGGTTGTGAGGTAGCTGTGGTATTTGCTAGAAGACGAGGGTTTCTCTGCTCACTGCCTCAGGGGATCTGTTCTTCACCACCTCCTTTCATTTGTGTGAGTGCTTGGCAGCCAGGTTGTACCTCACTTTCTAATGAAGATGAGCATTTTGATTTTTGCCATTTTCAACAAGAAGAGATTGATGGGGGAGTTTATCCTGGGCCCAGCTGGAGATGTCTCCTAAAGCAAAATTATAAAAGGGACCAGGATGATGGTACAGGTTACTGAAGCAGAGCCATGCTGGGAAACCAGAGTTGATTTTCAAGTTCTTGTCTGAATTCATTCCAGCAACATGGTTACTGCCTAGAATCACGTGATGGTCCAAGACTGGGCACCATGGATATTTCTTATCAGGAAGGCATTCAAATTTGGTGTATGAAGATGCACCTTCTATTACACCCAAACTGATTTTGAGGAAAAAAAAAGATATACAAACCACTTCTTTAAAGTGGTTTTTTATTGGTTGGGTTTTTAAAAGGTTTTTCAAAAAGTGCAAAAGAACTTTTTTGTTGTTGATACTGTTGCCTTCTTTCTTATTTCTTTTCAAAATGGACTTTTAATTTTGGAATAATTTTCAATTTACAAAAAAAAACCTGTGAAGATAACACAGAGAGTTCCCCAAAACCCATAACCTCTGTCTGGACATGAGAGAAATACCAGACAAGCCAAACTGAAGGATATTCAACAAAATACATGACCAATGCTTTTCAAAAGTGTCGAGGTGATGAAAAACATGGGAAGATTGAGGAACTGTCACAAATCAGAGGATGCTAAAAAATCATGTCAACAAAACGCAGTGTGGCATCTTGGATGGGATCCTGGAATGGAAACAGGACACTGGTGGAAGAAGTACAAAAATTCGAATGAAGTCTAGATTTTAGGGAATAGTAATGAACCAATGCTGCTTTCTTAGTTTTGACAAACGCGCCAGGGTTATGTAAGATGTTAACAATATGGGGAACCTTCTGAGGGGTATATGGGAACTCTCCCAGAGGAACCACTGTTCTGTTTTTTTTCCTACTATATTTTAATTTTGTCAGTTTTAGAATTTAATTTATGTGAAATCGCACAGTATGTTCACTCAGCATATTTTTGGTGGTATGCTAATTCGATTTAATCTTCTATAGCAGTGAAAATGAATGATTTACAGCTACGGTAGACACCAAAGATGAATCTTATTAGCCGTGTTGAGCAAAAGAAGTGAGACACGAAAGAATACATAAGGTCTAATCCCAGTTCTTTAATATTCAAAAGCAGTCAAAAATAATTTACAGAGTTCCAAGTCATGAGAGCAGCTAGCAGTGGGCAGGAGAGAGGGAGTAATGATTGATAGAGAGACTCTGTGTGCTGAGATTCTGGAGAAGGGTGACTCTGTGTGCTGGAGATGTAATGTGATTCTCCTTGACTTGGGTAGGGATTGTACAGGTGTGCTTTCCTTGTGAGAATTCATTAGGCTATAATTTTATGATTTATGCCTTGTTCTTGGTATATTACATTATTATTAAAATGTGTAAAAGTAAGATACTAGTTCATGCCCATCAGTTGTGTGTAGGGGGGCATGAATACACAAGGTATTGTCATACAATATTGTATGACAATACCTTGTGTATTATCTATTGATACATAACAAATTACCTCAAAACTAGCATCATAAATGGTAATGTGTATTATCTCACCTGGTTTCTGTGGGTCAGGAATTTCAGAGCATCTTAGGTGGCTCTGGGTCTGTCATGAGGTTGCAGGTAGGATGTTGGTCAGGTCTGAAGTCATATAAAGGCTTAACTGTGGCTGAAAGATTCGCTCTCAACATGGTCCACCCACATGGCTGTTGGCAGGAGGCCTCAGTTTCTCCCTGTGTGGACCTCTTGATAAAGTTACTTGGGTGTCCTCATATCATGGCGGCTGGTTTCCTGAAGAGCAAGTGATTCAAGAGAGCTCAGCATAATGTTTTCTAGGTTTAATAGATGTCATGTATGTGTATCACTAGTACATTCATTTTTATTGCTAAGCAGTATTCTTTTCCATGACTATACAGGTTTTTTTCTCTGTTCTCTTAGTGATGGATACTTGGGTTGTTTCCAGTTTGGGACTATTATGAGTAAAGGTGATATGAACCTTCTACTATAAGAATTTTGTGAGCATTTGGTTTCTCTTTGGTAAATATCTAGGAGTATAATTGTTAAATCATAAAGTTAGGTATATGTTTAATTTATGAGAAATTGACTGACAGACCTTTCCCCAAAATAATTGTGTCATTATATATGTTCACAACAAATTATGGGAGTATTGGTTGCTCTACATTCTTGTTAACATATTATTTTGCTATTAAAAATTTTTTTTTAGCCATTCAGGTGGGTTTATGGTGGTATCTCATTGTGGTTTTCATTTCCATCTCCATGGTGACTAGCGTCACTGAACACTTTTTTTGTGTGCTTATTGGCCATTTGTATATCTCTTTTGTGAAATGTTTGTTCACATCTTTTGAGAGGACATCTATTTGTGTGTATATGTGTGTGTGTGTGTGTGTGTGTGTGCATATGTGTGTGTGTCATTCACTCATATAGTTTTGTGTAGCTACCAACACAATCAGGACATGGAACTCTTCCATCACCATAGGAACTTCCTAGGTTTCTCCTTTAGAGTCAGATTCTCCCCATCACTCTACCCACTGGTGGCCACCGATGTATTCTTCATTGCTATCATTTGTCATTTTGAGAATGTCATAAAGTTGGCACCATATGTGATTTCTTGAAATTCACTTTTTTCCTACTCAACACAAAATCTTTGAGATCTCTTCAAGTGGTTGTGTGTACCAGTAGTTCACTCCTGGTCTATTACTCAGTAGCACATTGTATGGCTATACCACACTTTTGTCCCCAGTTGAGGGACATTTGGATTCTTTCTAGTTTTTGGCAACTGCAAATGCAGTTGCTATAAACATTCATGTATAAGTGTTCATGTAAGCAGATAATTTAATTTCTCTTGGGTAAATACCTGGGAGGGGGATTGCTGAGTTATATAAATCTATCTTTAATTTCAGAAGATGCTGTCAAACCCCTCCAGAGTGGCCATACCATTTTTTATTCCCACCACCAACAAAGGAGCAATCCAGTTGCTCAGCATCCTCCTAAACACTTGATATTGTCAGTATTATTTCCTTTAGCTATTCTCGTAGGTGTTTATGATTAGATTTTTATTTTTAATTTATTTTTATTTTGTAGTTAGTACCTTGTAGTTTGGTCTTGATTACACATGTGAGACTTCCCAGAGAGGTGTTTTACTCATGCTGGATGTCTACACCTCACACCTCTCTCAGGGAAGATGAAATTAGTATCCCATTTCAGTTTTTGCTTGTGGCATACCCTGGCAGAGGTTTTCAAGTTTGTTCTTAGTAATGGCACTGTTTTGTTTTGTTTTGTTTTGTTTTGGTTTTTCCAAGCTAACTCCTATACAGAACACCAAAAGATAAGTCAGATGATGGTGATACTGCTAGGGCCCTCTCTATACCCCCACAGCTGTCCTCAAAGTGTCCCTCACCTCCTAATATTGACACTAATGCCATCCATCCAGGATCTTGCCAAGGCTCTTAATTCAATAGGGCTTCTGTCTGTTACCTGAGGCATAGAGAATATTTGACATATCTTGAATCTTATAGATTGGAGATAGATTTGAGAACAGAGAAAAATTATATATGTTAAAATACCAAAAAAAACATTGTTTATAATTTCTACCCCATTGTTATACAAATAGCATCTGAGATGGCCTATTAAAATTGCTAAATGTGGAGGTTGATATTTAAAGATAGAAAACACGCAGATATTCATGTTGTGTAGGGGTTTAGAGAACTCGGGGAAGTGGGGAGTGTTCCTAAAATCCTGATTTTTTTCCCCATTGTAGAGATTGTTACCTTTTTTATTGAAAAATGTTAAGAATTTACATATCCTTATTAAGCTAATCAGGTGCTCAAGTTTTCAGGAAGTTTCTAAGACTTCTTCACCTAGCTTTAATTTTTTTGTTGCATGAATACTTTATGGTGGCAGATCAATGAAGAACAGTTGCCATCTAGTGGTCATTTTAAATGTACAATTTAAAATATCTAAAAAAGAATATTTTTAAATATCTTTTTTCAAAAGGTATTTTAATATGTTTCAGAAGTTGGAACACATAAAAAGGTAAAGTACTATTTTCCATTTGCCACATTTCCCCCACATCTGCCCCTCATATGCAAAAAAGTAAACACTGTTAGTAGTTTATGGTGTGTCCCAGAAGAGAATAAAAAAATAGCAACAACATATACGCAAGCAAATATGTAGTCTTCTTCCCCATCCCTCCATCACTTTGAATACAGAATTTCTTTAACTTGGGTATTTATCAGTAACCCAGTTTTTCTTGAGTTCTGTCTATTTTATAGTTTTCTAATACTTTCTCAGTTCCTTTGGCCAGTGTGTGTATCATTGTGCATTCACTGTCCTCACTTGATCTTGCAGTAAGTAGGTCTTATTTTTCTGCATAGATTAATGTAAAATAATTATTCAGACTTGAGTCCTATGTGATGCTTTGTATCAGTATGAGCACGAAGCTTAATTAATTAATTAATTAATTAATTTATTTTTTTTAAAGATTTATTTTTATTTATTTATGATAGTCACACAGAGAGAGAGAGGCAGAGACACAGGCAGAGGGAGAAGCAGGCTCCATGCACCGGGAGCCCGACGTGGGATTCGATCCCGGGTCTCCAGGATCGTGCCCTGGGCCAAAGGCAGGCGCTAAACCGCTGCGCCACCCAGGGAATCCCACGAAGCTTAATTTAATGTGAGATAGATGTGAATTAAAATTTTAAAGTAGATTAATAACAACCATTTTATCAAAAAGTTACTGGAATGGAAACATGAAGAAAATAGCTAATAACTTATGTTTTAGAATCTTGTCTGTATAACACACTTCATGGCATTCCCATAGGCTTTACTACCTACTCTTCATAGTGTGAAATGTCTCTTGATCCACATTTTTCTTTTTTGACTACAGAATTCGTAATTAATGAATACTAGCTTATTAAAAAAGAGGATATGTCGTTTGTATTACTCTATAACCTACATATGCTCTTTACATGTGTGAGGACATCCAAAGAATAAGTTTCTAGAAGTGGAATTGCTAAGTCAAAAGGTTGGTTCATTTGTAATTTTGGTAGATACTGTCTAATTGCTGTATGTATAAATTGGTACAATTCATGTACTCCATTCCCATCTCCCCCACCAGGCTAGTGCATAAAAGTTTGCCAACATGGTGTGTTATCACACTATCTGGATTTGTTCATGTAATAGGTGAAAATTGATATTTCAGTGTATCTTTACTTTGTGCTTCTTTTATCGCATATGACAGCAGAAATTTAAAATATATTTGTGAAAATAAATAAAAATGTATTTGTGATATTTGTATTTCTTATTATGTGGGCCATCTGTTCAAATCACTTGCCTACTTGTTGGTCTGTTTTTAATAAATTATAGGAGCTTTCTAATTAGGGAAATTGGCTTCTTTGCAACGACATCAGTAATAAATATTTTGTTCCATTTTGTCATTTGTCTTTTGACTAGTCTTATTGTTTTGTCATGCAAAAGTTTTTTGCTATTATGAAGTTACATTTCTCATGATTTTCTTTATGGCTTCTAAATATTATAAACAGTTTTTTGCATTATGATTATAAAGCAGTTCATGTTTTATTTTAATACTTTGTGGTTTTATTTCTCCCCCATATTCAAATCATTGATCTACTTGGAATTTATTCTAGATGTGGTGTGAAATAGGAATCTAACTATTTTATTTCTCCCTGTTGGCTACCCCACTGGAACATCTCAATGTCTTGTTTTTTCTAATAATTTGATGTCTTACCTTTGTCTTTACATATATTAAATTTCCATAATAAGCATTTACTTCTGTTTCTTGACATTCTATTTTTTTAAAAAAGGTTTGTTTATTTATTTATTTATTTGTTTATTTATTTATTTATTTATGTATCTATCTATCAGAGAGAGAGAGAGAGAGAGAGAGCAGGGACAGAGAGAGAATCCTGAAGCAAACTCCCTACTGAGTGCAGAGCCTGATGTGGGGCTTGAACTCAGGACCCTGAGGTCATGACCTGAGCCAAAATGAAGAGTCCGCTGCTCAACCAGCTGAACCACTCAGGCACTCCTCTTAATTTTCTGCTTATTTTGCATTAGTTAAATTACTCATCTTATCTGATAGAGATCATAGCTCTGCATTTTTAGAGTTTTTTTCTGGGTATTTTTGCTTTCTTTTATATACAAACTTCAAATCCTTTATTGGCATTTTTAAAATTTAGATCATATTGGATGTATAAATTAACTTAGGAAGAAGTTATTTCTTTATAGTATTGTCTTCCTATTAAAACATACAGTGGAGTGGGCCTGGGTGGCTCAGTTAGTTAAGCAACTGATTTTGGCTCAGGTCATGATCTCAGGATTCTGGGATGGAGCCCCAAGTCAGAGTCAGGCTCTCTGCTCAGCGAGGAGTCTGCTTCTCCCTTTCCCTCTGCTCCTTCCCCCAACTCATGCTATATCTCTGTCTCTCAAATAAATAAATAAAATCTTTTTAAAAACCCACATGGTACATATTTCTGTTTGTTCAAGTCTTTTCTTGTGTTCTTTAGGAGTGTTTTACAGTTTTATTCATATAAGTACATCTAAAAAGTTTATTCTTAAGTATATTTTTCTTTTATTTTATAACTTTTGCAAGTGGAATCTTTTCTTCCATGTATTTTCAAACTGATTGTTTACATATCCATATAAAAGCTACTGACTTTCATTAATTATGTTTCCTGTCAAACTCTTCTTGTTTTCAGTAATTTTAGTTGGTTGTCTTGAGGGTTCCAGGTATACAGTCATATTGTATCAGTTAGCTATGATGCAAAATGTAGTGCTTCAAAACAATAAGGATTTATTATTGTAGGTGGCTGAGAGGTTCTTCTGATCTTGGCTGGGCTCATTGATGAAGTCAACTGTGGATAGGCAGCTCTTTTGATCTTGACCAGGCTCTCCCAGTTTGGGCCTTGCCTGGAGGTACGCTGATCTAGAATGGCCTTGGGTGAGATAACTGGGCTCTCCTCACATGTCTCTTACTTTATATCTCTTGTCCACATGGCAAACTAGCCTAGGCATTTTCCTAGATTATTTTCCAAGCTTTTGCTTTTCTCAAATCTACCAATATTTTATTTTATTTTTTTTAAAGATTTTTATTTATTCATGAGAGAGAGAGGCAGGCAGAGACACAGGCAGAGGGAGGAGCAGGCTCCATGCAGGGAGCCCAATGTGGGACTCGATCCCAGGACTCCAGGATCATGCCCTGGGCTGAAGGCAGGTGCTAAACTGCTGAGCCACCCAGGGATCCCCACTACCAGTATTTTAATGATGAAAACAAATCATGTGGCCAAGCCCAGACTGAAGGGGTAGGCAAGTATACTCTGCCTCTTTATGGGAACTACAGTGTCATAGGGCAGGGATCAGAGGAGGTCTAGCATAGGGGCCATTAATACAATCAATGAAACATATGGATCATCTCTACATAGTTCTGTTTCATTCCAATTTCATTTTCTCTAATTTCTTTCCCTTGTCAAATTGCATTGGCTAATACTACCAGAGCAATGTTTAACAACCACCTCCTGTGCTTTTTTTTTTTTTTTGCAGAGCAAGATTTTGGATTTATTTATAATTTTTCTGTTTCCTAACTGATTAATTTTCTACTTTTCTTTTAATAATTTATTTTTTCCTTTCTTTTAATTATTTTTCTGACTTACTTAGTCATTAGCTTAGCAGGTAATACCCTACCCTGACACTCTACCAAACCTGTACACTCATCTACTAGTTGCTGTCAGTGTTGACTGGTATCAACTCATAGCTGAACTTCCATGGAATTGTCCTTGACTTATGAGAGTTACCTTCCCAGGAAATGGCTGAGGTTATACTTTCTGCCCACGACTGAAGGACAGGATGGGACAATGCCATGGTGCCATTTATACTCCAGAATGTCCCACTGAATCAGGCTAAGGCTAGACTTTAGCTGAGCCCATATTTTACAAGCTCCCTGACACCCTGTGTGCTCTGAAGGCCTCCTGTCCTCACTGATGCCCAGAACCCTACTGGACACCTACATTGCCAATTGCCAGTGGCTTGCTCTTTTTCTCTATTTTTCTTATAGAATCGTCTATGCTAGTATCTCTTTATTACTTATAATTGGATGATTTGAATATAATTGGATGATTTCTGGCTTGGCTTTTTTAAGAGGTTTCAGGGTTGGGGAGCCAGAGAAGCTGAGATAGTGGTCTGGGATAGCTCCTTTACACAACGTAGAGCCTTTTCCCTTCCCTGCTGCCACAGAGATAGGCTGCTTCTTTCAAACATGGGCTGTCCATGTGATTCTGCATGTTGCACTGACCCTAAACCTAGCTCAGGGACCAGTGAGCCTTCTTACTTGCCAGTTTGGTTTACCATTCCTGTCTTGCTGTTCCAGATCAGAGCTACAAGTTTTACATCTCAATGTGTTTACATCTTACGTTTAGAAAGTGAATTTTTACATGCATTTTTGAGAGTTGCCACCATTTGGCCCTTGTGCTGTGAGATCTCTTTCTGTGGTTCCTCTTGCCACTTCCTCTTGCCTCAATCCTGCATCAACTCACACAGGTTTTGCTTCTACGTTAGTTATCTGGAGAGTTTTCCTGACTCCTAGTTTCATTGACAATGGAATGTTTATTTTCTGTTCCCCTTAGGGAAAATGCTGATTTTATGCAGTAATGCTTATACTGAAATCCCAGCTAGTTGTTCTGAGATCAGGTCTATTAGCTGACTCAAAAAAAAAAAAAAAAAAAGGTTGTTTGGTTGGGTGATTTCTATGTCCTTTCTTATTTTTGGGAGAGTGGGTGGGTATTTTTTCACATTCCAGGATGAATGGTAAGTTCCCCTTGGATTTTTTTGTTATCTGCCAACTGAATGGTTGAGAGAAAACTAGGATGGTTGAATTGGTTCTTTCTTGGTCTGGGGCAATTGGCCAACAGGTATTTAGGAAAAATGTTTAAATGTGAGACACTGCACTGGTCCTGAGGGGCTACACAGTTCAAGACTTGGGACCCTACACCCATGCAGTTTGTATTTCCTGTTGGAAATGAACTTTATATAGGGATAATATATGTAGTTGGCATGCTTTTTTGGGACATACATGAGAACACTGTCTTCAGGATCTAGTCATGAAACTATAGGAATCAAAGAAATTTAAGTTCAAACACCATTTAATGGGGTATACTGTCTCCAGGCTGTGGATTTGTGCTGATACTGTAAATACAGATCTAACACAGTTCCTGCCCTTGAGGAGGAGAAGGAGGGGTATGGGTATGAATAGAGGTTTATATTATTGAGCACTTACTATATATATGCAAGCACTGGGAAAAGCATTTGAGGTGATAATTCTTTGAGTTATATATAATTATTATTCTCATCTTACAGGTGAGAGAACAGAGGTACTGGGAGGCCAGGTCTCTTGATGTTGGTTGCACATTGGTGACAGAGCCAGGAATCAAACCTGAGTGAGATTTCTTCCAGGCTCAGGCTATACTTTGCGTTTAAACATTTTAAGTGACAGAGTGGAACTTCCCCTCCTGTGTCAGTTTAAGTTCATTGAGAAGCAGACACCAAGATGGGACTAGATGAGCAAATGATTTATGGGGTGGGGAGTGGGGGAACACTCAAATCTGTGAAGGATGATGGGAGGGAGCTAGAGGAAGGTCAGGGGGAAAAGCTTCAGAACGTGTGTAGGCAGGCCTGACACCATGAAATGAGAAAGCAGAGAGGGCACAATGCTGTGATAAAGTCTCAGTGGGTCAGTGTGGGGGTGGGGGTGTCTCCTGGTATAAGTTGCCTATTAGGCAGTAATTGACCTAATCTAGAAGCTTGCCCTAGTCAGTTGCTACCAGCTGGGAACAGCCTGAGAGGAAAATCGCCTGGTGTGAATGCCACAATTAATTCCGAGGTATGGCAGCTGGAGGTTGTTGGAAAACTCTGCTCCCTACTGTGGGTGCTCTTGAAGGATACTCTAGGTGACACTTCTCATGGCTGCTACAGTCCACCCCTTGTGCCACACAGATCACTCCCTCCTCTCCCATCTCCCCAAATGCTGCTCTTGAGTCATCTCAGAAACATGAAAATCTTTTGCCCCTGCAGAAGGGATGTTGAAGTTTTGTTTTAAGGTCACCCTGTCAGGAACTCCCTTCCTTCCTTCCTTCCTTCCTTCCTTCCTTCCTTCCTTCCTTCCTTCCTTCCTTCCTTCCTTCCACGTTGACCCCACTGTATTGAACACATGGCCTGTGTGTCCCACACAGCAGGTCGTCTTTGACATGCAGTATTGCAGTATTGCACAGGAGATGTAAAGAGATTTAACAAAGTTGTCTGTTCTATCATATACCTTGGTTCAAAGGCTCTACTCAGAGTTACCACGTCGATGTCTTAACACCAACTGTGTATCTGTTCTTCACAGGTATGATTTAAGTCTGGATGAAATGAGAGCTTTGACATTTCAGAGAGTGAAGTTTATCATGGGTCTCCCTCTGTTAAAACGTGCAATTCAGGAACAGGTAAGCTTCATTATTACTTTGCTGTGATGTGTATATGAGTAAGAGAGAGAGAGAGAAAAAGATTTTATTGTTGTTTTGTTTGCTTTTGTGACTTGTGGAAACATGTTTATTTAGTCCCAGGGAAAACTGTCATCAGTATGGGGGAATGCCATCTTCAGCCCCCTTTTTTCTGCCCCATTCCCCAATAACTTAATTGATCTTCTTCCCTTGCCCTGCATATTCACGTCTCCCCAGATCACAGGCTAGAGGGTAGGGGAATTAGCAGAAGTAATGAAATATATGTTCACAAAACAAATATTATTGGGGGCATAAAATTTAAATATCTGAGAAATGTAATGAACTAATTTTATAGGCTTTTAAAGTATTTAGACTTGTCCAAAATGTATGAGCTTGTTTGTCTAAACATTGCCATTCTAAACTCAGTTAAATTATTTTAGTCAACTTAGCCTCTTTAAAAAGAAAGAAGAGGGATCCCTGGGTGGCGCAGCGGTTTGGCGCCTGCCTTTGGCCCAGGGCGCGATCCTGGAGACCCGGGATCGAATCCCACGTCGGGCTCCGGGTGCATGGAGCCTGCTTCTCCCTCTGCCTGTGTCTCTGTGTCTCTCTCTCTCTGTGTGACTATCATAAATAAATAAAAATTAAAAAAAAATTTAAAAAATAAATAAAAAGAAAGAATACGTGATTAGAGAACTCTTCCATGATGCAAACATTAGGAGCTATGTTTTTAACCAAGTTTAAATTGATTTCCATTTCATTCAGCTTCATGGCTTCCTTAAACCTAACACTTTAAACACAACGAAACAGGGGCACCTGCGTAGCTCAGTCAGTTAAGTGTCTGCCTTCAGCTCAGGTCATGATCCTAGGGTCCGGGATCCAGCCACATAGTGCTCCCTGCTCAGTGGGGTGTCTGCTTCTCCCTCTTCCTCTGCCCCTCCCCTTTACTTGTTCTCTCTCAAATAAATAAAATCTTTAAAAAAAATTTAAAAAAAAACCCACAATGAAACAAAACAAAATTCCTGGTTAGACCCCTAGGAGAGGATCTTGATCCAAGGATAAGCTTCAGCTTGTAGATAGCTGAGGGAGTGGCAACTATTCTGCAGGGAGCCCGGCTCTCTTCCTGCCCAGCACAGTCTGTGAGGAGAGAGTCCGAGGACTGAGGTAGTGGGAGTCTTCCCCATTCAGGAGGCCACTGAAGGCTTAGTTCTCTGTGGAATATAGATCAGAGCCAGTGAGAGTGTGGTGGGGGTGAGGTCCATGTTTGAGAGTATATCACTACCTTGTGTCCCCACTTTGGTTGGCTGTCCTGGATGAGGCAAGGACAGAACTCAGCATTTTCTTGTCAAAAGGCAGAGCTCTGGCACCCCCTGTTGAAGTAGTGTAGCCCCCTCCAAGGTGCCTAGGGCATACTTAAATGGAGAGGAAGAGAGGAAAACACCCACATAATGTGCCTGCAAAGCCTGAAAAATCATTTCATACCAAGCAGTTTGGCAAAGTGGTTTTCAAGCTAGTAAATTGTCTCTTGATAGAACATACATTTAGAGCTGTGAATACAACCAATAATAATAATAATGATAATAATAAAAACCACAAAAGACCTCAACCCTTTTTGGTTTCAGCCACTTTATGAGAGTCTGGCCTCCAGGACATCTGGCATGAGGCTGATTGGAAGGTGAAATCTTGACATGTGGTCAGTCTCCTGGACTTTTAATCAGTTCAGTATGTCCATGGCTTAACTTAGTGTCAATGTTCAAGATGAAGGTTGATCCTTTAATGAAGTTTACTAATTGCTGCTTATCCCACTGAGTCTGAAGGATTAGCCTGTGTAGTCTTGCTCCTTATGAAACTGTTGATCCCTGGATCCAATTATCTTCCTATTTTTGTGGTTCCCTTTGTGGTCTGAGGCAGCCCAGACAACTCTGTCCTGGATGATTAGGTGTAGTTCCTGCAGGAGCCACAGGATTGGCCCTAGTCTATTTCTAGGATTTATTTCTAAATCCCCCCAGTCTATTTCTGTGAATTACTTCAGCCTATCTGGCGCTCCTCTCTGTGTGAATTCGCAAAAGCCAATGAACCTGAAGGAAATTAAACTAGTCGGTCATCAGTGTGGCAGGCTCATCTCTTTGGGTGGATGTCATGAAACTCAGCAGCACATCTGTGTTTGAAGGCTCTCAAATTCCACCCTGTAAACAGCTGGAGGAGCCGTCCACATCCAGTAATTCTAGAAGAAGTGTTACATGATTCATTCTGCCTCTTAATAAAAATATTGAGTCATGGCTGTACTGCCTGTTCAGAGAGCGTTCCAGGTCTTTCTACCCTTCCCTGGCCCCCATTTCGTGTTGCTGTTAGCTTTTTGTGGATGATCTGATGAACTCCAAGGCAGAATGCTGTGTGTAATGTGTAATGATGATGTTCTCAAGGACAAATGAGGAGTGAGTCTCATTCGTCCCAGATCTCTATGGACAGTCCATGGGCCAAGAATAAGCCATTAAAATATTTCCACTCTGCGTTTTCCCCTCTGCCATCTGCAATAGATTTGAGATGTTCTAATAATTTCAAAAGGAAAAACAATGTCTGAGTGTGACTACAGAGTATATACACATGTGTGTGCACACACATAGTGTAAACATCATTGCATCTCGCTGGTTTTTCCCACACCTGTTTCCAGTGATATCACATTTGTGCCCTTCAGCCAACTGTCTTATTCCTCTGCGAAAATCCTGGGTGGGTGGGTGGGGAAGTCACTGCCTCCCTGTATTTCCAGAGATGGGGAGACAGAGGAGCCAGGTGGGAGATCTATTGGAGCTTACAGAGGCTGCTCGCCTGCACCAAAATCACCATAACCAATATAACAGCTCAGACTTCCTGAGTACATCTCTTATGCCAGTCACAGTGCTAAGAACTTTAAGTGGATGATCTCATTTAATATCCACAACATCCAGAATGGTATTCCCATTTTACAGGTGAATAAGTTGAAAACCAGTAATTGGTCTGAGGTTATACAACTAGTAAATTGTATATATAACTAGTGGAACACAAATTTAAGCCCAGCTGGTCCTGCTTTCTGAGCCTGCTTCAAGCTGGTGGTTCTTGCCCTCTGGCTGCACACTAACATTGCCTGGGGAACTTTCCAACCTCTGCTGTCCGGGCTTTCCCTCAGGCCGATCAAATCAGCATTTAAATTTCTCAGGTGATTCCGTGTATGTCCTGGCTTGAGTACTACTCTCCACTCTCCTTCTTTCCGGGTACTCTACCATCTACCTCGAATTTTTCCCATTCAGCATTTGGTCTCTGCCAATCATGGTTCAGGGCTGACTTATAGGAATGTTCCATCCCAGCACTTCCTTTCCAGGAGGAAGACAGTTGGGATCAGGCTATTCCTGGCCAACAGGAGTGAGGAGTGGGAGGAAGATATTTGAATAATGAAGTACCCATTCCATGACTGACCCCCACTCACCCCCTCCCCATCATCCTTTCTCTCACTCTGAGTTCTGCTTGTCCTCATCCCCATGATCCACAGGAGTGTTGGGCATGGCATATCATTATTATCTAAACCAGTGATTCTCAAAGTATGGTCTGAGGACCCCTGGGGTACCTAAGACCCTTTCAGGTACTATCTGAAAAGTGTATTTACAACTATATATGAACAACACTAGATTTTTCATCATAAACTTCAACCAAAACAACATATGGCAACAGATTGAGTGTAGAAACAGAGAGTCTAGCTGTCTTTCATTAAGCCAGATGCTAAAATAATTTGTAAAACAGTAAAACAATAAAAAAAAAAAAAGTAAAACAATGCCATTCTTCTTATTGATTTTTTTTTGGTTTGGAAATTATGGTTATTCTTCATAAGAATTATGAAAATTATGTCATGGGTATAGTGATATTTTTAAGTGAATAAAAATTTTTAGAATTCTTAGTTTTAATTACTAGTATGGCAAATTGATAGACATAGCCCACATAAACAAAAGCTCTTTGGAATCCTCGATAATTTTTAAGAATGTAAAGGGGTCCAGAGACCATAAAATTTGAGAACCACTGATCTAAATCACCCACTGTTTTCTCAAATTAGCTTAAAGGGGAACTGGCAGGAGATTTATATTTATTATACTATAACTTTACATGGCCTTATATTTATATTATGTTTATTATGCTATAATTATTATTTCAACCAGAATTTTAGTCTCAGTTTGGGATGGTTTTTGTTTTTCTATTTAAAGAACTACCAGGTGAGTGATCATATCTAAAATGGAATAAGGCTCTGAAGTCAGCTCACCTTAGAAGGCATTTGGAAATGGGCAGAATAGTTGCATTCCTAATTAACCCCTATAAAAAGGAGCAGCCTTTCCCAGGAAGTTACACTGAAGCCATGGGTGTGTTGTGGAAAAGGAGCTTAGTAGAGAATATGCCAAGCAGGTGCGTATGTCTTCTTTGCCACTAGCCCTTTATACCAGCCCATCCCACCAAGGCCTGCTTTGCTGCCCACAAGAACTAGTGCCAGTCCTGATTGGTCCTGCAGACCATGACCAAGTCCACTTCCCCCACCCCATCCCAGTACTGGTTCCTGACCTATTTTGAGCTCTTGGCTCTAACACCCTAGCCTTGGCTCTGCCCTTGGCCCTCTGGCTTCTGTTTGTACTGGAACCCAGGCTTTTCCTAGTGGGCTGTGACAGGCTGCCCCTGGCTCTTGGTCTTGTATGCTGCCTTTGGCAGGAGTCCCTGTCCCAGCTCCAGCTCTGCAGACTTGGACGCTGGCCACTTGGCCAGCACTCTAGCCAGGCCAGCCCTGGCCACAGGGATGCCGTGGAGGATGTGAGCAGAGATGACAGGACAGAGTGGCCTGTTTACAGAAGTTCCTCTGTGTAGATTGGCAGCTGAACTGAGTTGTCATCTATCATGGCCACAGGAATTACTTGAAAGAGCATGACAGGGAGTGAGTTGGGATCCACTCAGAGACTCTAGGGTAGCCGGAATCCTGGTGTTCTTTATTTACTGTACTGTAAACAATTTGGCTTAATGAAAACTTCTTATTTTCAGGGTTAATTATTATTCTTGCAGTGAAATGTGTAAAATAACAGTAATTATTACTGACTATAATTTCCTAAGTCCCTTCTATGTGCCAGTGAGGCCATTCACTCATTTTATAACCATTTATTGAACACCTACTATGAGTCAGGCATTGTTCAAGAGGCAGTGATCCAAGCAGACAAAAAAAAATCTGTATTTATGGAGCTTATATTTTAGTCTGGGAGAAAGCAGACAATAAAATAATAAGTAAATTTGTGGGACATCAGATGGTTGTCAATGCTGCAGAAAAAAATCAAACATGGTGAATAATAAAATTATTGGAAACACTTAAAAAATCAAACATGGTAAACTGGAAAAGAAGTGATATTATCTTTCTTCACAGACAACATGGTCTTAGATGTAGAAAACCTTTTTATGTTAAAATTAATGTAAAACAATGCACTTGCCATTAACCTACAAGTAAGCTCATGCATTAAGGTGATCATCAATATGATACATTCATCATTACATGCTGTCAATATTGATAAATTATATGATTACAGTAATAATAAAAAAAATCTCCAAAGCAGGCAGGAATTTAGTAGGAAGCATCAGCTGCCAAGAGAAGAGGTATTAAATTTAAGGCAAGAATTTGGAAAATCCTAAACTGTCAGGCTACTTCACTGATGTTGTAAAGGGAGAAAAAATATCCTTAGGCAGAGCCATGGGAATGTCACCTTTCATTGTTCCTGGTATTGGGCTTTCCTGGAGTGGTGAAGGACCCTGGGGAGAGCAGGAGTATAATGGCTCCATCTAGCCTTTGTTATAGACTTCTCCCAGTGCCCTACTATGTGGACCCAGCAGAGGAAAAGCAGAGAATAAGGAAAAGCAGAGAGTAAAAAAAGACTGATGTGGAGGCCATGGTTAGATGTTTGGATTTTCTTGCAAAAGTAACTGGAGTCATTGGAGAGTTTTCACAATGGTGGCTTGTGGGGAAGCAGGGAGCCTAGTATGATGCTTACTTTTAAAATATTATAGTGCCTTGATCACAGTTTATAAGTTGGTTCAGAAAACATATATGGAAATGCAAAAACCTGAAATTGTTAAAGCAGTTCTGAAAAAGGACACATTTGGAGGACTTCACAACTTGATTTCAAGACTTATTATAAAGCTACTCAAGATTATGTGGTATTAGCATAAGGAGAGACAAATCGATTAATGGGACATTATGGAGAGTCCTGAAATAAACCCATACATATACAATCAATTAATTTTTTTAACAATGTTGCCAAGGCAATTCAATGGGAAAAGAAAAATCTTTTCAATGAATAGTTCTGAAACAAGTAGTTAAATATACATAAAAAAGCTAATCTTGATCCCTATCTCATACTACACACAAAAATAATTTGAGATGTATTATATACCTAAACGTAAATTCTAAAATTACAAAGTTAGTAGAAGAACAAAGGAGAATGTCCTGACTCTAGGATGGGCAGAGGTTTCTTAGAGAGGACCCCCAAAATGCTAAACATGTCAAAGAAAAAACTGATAAATTGGTCTTTTCAGAAACTGTTTTTCATCAAAAGACATCATTAAGAGAATAAAAGGGCAATCCAAAAACTAGGAAAAAATATCTGCAATGCATTTATCTGAAAAAAGTTATGTCCAGATACAAAGGATTTGTACCCAGAATATATAAATAATTCCTAGAGCTCAATGATAAAAGACAAGCAACCCAATCTAAAAAATGGGCAAAGGACTCGAACAATTTATAGTATATAAATGGCCGATAAGCATATACAGATGTGTTCAGGATCTTTAGTCATCTAAGAGATGCATATTTAAGCCCATAACGTGATGACATTACACTCCCTCCAGAATAGCTAAAAATGAAAAGATGCACACTACTGACGAGAATGCAGAGAAACCAGAAGGCTTCGATATTGTTGGTAGCAGTGTGAAATTGTATAACCATTTTGAAAAACTGTTTGCAAGTTCCTTACAATATTAAATACAGACCTACCCTTTAAGCCAGAAATTGCATTCCTGGGAATTTACAAAAAAGAAATGGGAACATATGTCCACAAAAAGATTTTTACATGAGTGTGTATATCAGCTTTACTCATAATAACCCTAGACTGGAAAGAACACAAATGTTCATCAGTATGAGATTGGGCAAACTGTGGAATATTCATAGATGGAAGATTACTGAGTCATGAGAAAGAACTACTGACATACAAAACAACATAGACGCCTTATTTTCATGAAAGGAGGCAGCCACAAAAAGGTACATTTTGTGTGATTCAATTTATGTAAATTAAAGAACAGGCAAAGGCAATCAATGGATGATGATAAAATGAGAACAGTGGTTGCCTGTGGGGAGTGGGGACTCTGAAAAGGTGCATGAGGGCACTTTCTAGGGGAGATGGGAACATTTTATAATCTTAATTGGTGTAAAGGTTACAGGTAGATAATTGATCAGAATTCATGTGCTTAGGCTCTATGCATTTCACTATATGTAAATTTTACCTTAATAGTTATAAAAAAAGATCATGATATCTGATGTTTGGGGTAGAATAGAAACAGGGAGGCCAGCTGGGAGGCTGTTATGATAGTCCAGGCACAAGACAGTGGTGGGAGATGTATGAAGTGGCTAGACTTGGGATCTCTTTACAAGGGAGGGTCAAGGACTAGTTAGTCCAGTTAGTCCATCTAAGGACTTTAGAGCTAAGGCCCTAGATGACTGAATCCCTGAAGCCCATTTATTTTATTTATGTATTTTACTCTGACCCCTTCTCTTTCTAAAATAAGTTAAGGCTAATTATAACAAAGGATATGTATTCGATAAGACTGAGAAAACATAACTAAAATAGAAAATTGAAACCAGAAGGTAGAAGAAGCAAATAAGTCAGTTTGGGGACTGATAATAGAAAACTAAAGATCAGGAAACTCTGTCCAATACCCTTGGCTGGGGCTGCAAATGGATTACAAAGAGGGTGGTGAGGGTCTTTTATATCAGAGAAATAGATGGCTCAAGCAGCGCTGAGTCAAGATGATTTTAGTTGAAGAAGAATATATGACTTTTGGAGACTCTCTGGGCTTATAAAACCAAAATTGTATATTTTTGTAGAGAGAGGCAAAGGCAGGCAGAGGAAGAAGCAGGTTCCTCGCAGGGAGCCTAATGCGGGACTGGATCCCCGGACCCCGAATCACTACCTGAGCCAAAGGCAGATGCTCAACCGCTGAGCCACCCAGGTGCTCCTAGAACTTGATTTATAACAGAATATTGCATCACAAAACCCTGATACATCAAGTGCTCTCCAAAGAAATAGGGGATATTTTAGGGAAAACTACCTTCCGTCTGTCTGGGACAATCTATTATGCAGAAATATAAATAGCATGGGTATAATTTAGGATAAAATACAAGCTTGAGCATATTCTCCATAATTTATGGAATTATCATTTAAAGTTAATACAAACTGTCATTCTGACATGGGAATTGGATTTGGTTTGAATATATCAAGTCTAAATAAAGGCAGCTATTGATATGTAGAAATACTGCAAAAATGTATATCAAAAAATACATGTTGATTATTTATTGATCATTATCAGTACAGACAACTTATTAGGTTATCAACTGAATGAGAGGGGAAACTTGTCAATAATAGACATTCTTTAATTAAGAACAATTAATGAATCAGAAATGAAATAACTGAATAAAAGAGAGAATTTAAGTGTGGAGAAGATGTTAAAAATATATGCCAGTAAGGCAGTCAAATCCAATTAAGCCTAGTTTTAGTTCTGGAACTTTTGCTGGACTTCTTAAAATAGACCAGTCCAAATGAATGCTTAAATCACCATCAGAGAACTCATGGCAAACTCATATTGGCATTGCCCATCAGATCTAATAGCAAAGATTGCTGTCTCGTGCAGAGACTGGGGAAGGAAAATAATCATCATAAATAATTCATAATGGACAAGATGGCTAAGTTTGGGGTTGATTCTTTAGCAAATGTGATTGAATTTATTTCAAACTGGTGAGTAAAAATGGCCACAGTTGGACAACATTAATGACAAAGGCATGTCCTTGCATCAACAGTATAAATGGAAGGAATACAATATGAAGAAAACTGTGAACAGTTGGGGATTCTGAGGGATTTACTTACTCCTGATGGTTTACGTTTGGCCACAACAGAGCAGGTGGTTTAGGATAAGGAAGGGTTTGTTGTAATGATGTAGTATGGAATGACTCTCAGGAAGATCACTTGGTCATTGGAATGTGTTGATGTCAGGTGCCCTATGGGGATGAGGCTGATGGTACAAAAAAGGGGTGCAGGTGGCAGTAAAGTCTGGGCCACCGAGAGTCACCTGGGGCTTCTGTAAGCTTAATTGTGAGGCGTGGGGGGAAGATGTCCATATGAGGAGCCCAAAGATCTTGTTCCAGGTTCTTGCTTTTCTATTTACTAGGTGATCCTGGTTGGATGAGTCTGTTGACGTCCCGAATCTAGACTTTTCTGTTACATGGGATCTGTACTTCCTTTCTTGCTTAGCGTCTCAAGGAGGGTTGTGAGGATCCACAGGACAGAGGATACATGGGCCCTCTGAAAAAGTCTGCACGTATCTGCTACAGTTGGTTTTTTGTTTTTGGTTTTTTTATTTGCTGGTAACTAACTCTCCAGTGTGAGCTGAAACTGGAGCCAGGCAATGGTTCATGCTCAAGCTGGAGTTATTTTAAGAAATAATCAATACAAGATGCATTGGGTTGGAGCCACTCTAAGAGTCATAAATCTTGACAGTCTTCTATTTGATAAAATTAATACTGTTTGAAAGAAACATTGTAAAAACCTGCAGGAGGGGAAAACCTAGTGCGTTCTGGGGAAAGAGCTTAAGCCATTGTGGAAACTGAGTCACTCTAGGAAGACTGGGTGACCATCCTGTTGCTGGTGGGGCAGTTTTCAGGCACATGTCCACACAGGCACGCACACAGGTGTGCATGCACCACACACGTATACACACACGTACACAAGGGCAATAGGTACCAACTTTGTTGGCTGGGTCTCAGAAGACTGGAGAACAAGGCCGCCTAGCATTAATTCCAACAGTGGATAATTGCAATTTGCGCACTCAGGGGCCTACCATCTTCTAAGGAAATGCCGCCTGCCTCTGGATTTTAACCATAAGACAGCCTCGGGTTTTTTGCCCTGTCTCATTTCTAGCTGGTGAAGAGTATGCTCTCGTAGCCTTGGGATTGGTGGCTGTTGTGTACAGGCGTCCCCTGTTGGTGGGAGCATTGGTTATGCGCGAGCAAGCCTCTGTTGCTAGGCAGGACCCGCGTTGCTAGGCAGGACCCGTGTTGCTAGGCAGAAGCGTGGGGGAGGGTGTCAGGCTCCGGGAGCTCAAGGGACAAACTTGGTTGAGGCAGCACAAGGCGCGAAGGGAGCCTGTCAGGACCCTGCCTTCCGTGGGGATGCAGCCGGCTCTCCTTGTATGCATGTGGTCAGAGACCGCAAGGCCACGTTAAAAACAACAACAACAGGGATCCCTGGGTGGCGCAGCGGTTCGGCGCCTGTCTTTGGCCCAGGGCGTGATCCTGGAGACCTGGGATCAAATCCCACATTGGGCTCCCGGTGCATGGAGCCTGCTTCTGCCTCTCTCTCTCTCTCTGTGACTATCATAAATAATAAAAAAAATATTAAAACAACAACAACAACAACAAAACTGGATGAAAACATTTATTTCAATAGGGTCATCAGAGTATTTCTAATTAAAAATTGTTTTTATTGTGTTGAATTTTTATTATAAAAGTAACATAAGTTTATTATAAAAGATGTTGTTACATTAAAATGTTTAATTAATTTTAAAACCATAAGGAAACCTTGACATTGGGTCTGTCATGTTTTCAGGCAGAGAAAACAAAGAATTTTGTCAATCGAAGCCTGGTCATAGGAGAAGTCCTCTCCACAGCGGACATGGCCACAGGAGTGAAGGTGAGAGGCTGTGGGCACCGGGCCCTTCATGAGCTGATACTTAGTTTTAAATAACCAGGAGTACAAAGTAGAGCCCTGTAAGTATCAGGTGTTTACTGGAATAGATGTCTGTAAAATGGTACAGCGTACAACCCACCCCCCCGACTTCCTCTTTAGCCATTATATTCAACCTCTTGCTCATTTGTTCTTTGCTTTTCTTTTTGTTTAGTTTTATTGCACTGTGTCAGACAATTATTTTCACTTGTTCTCATTTTATAAAAGCAGTTTCATAGTCATTCATGATTTAGTTTCTTCACTGAAATGTTATCACTAAGGTAGATCTGTACTGTGGCATGCCACTGCATTCATATATTTTTTTGATCTTTTTATTTTGAAATAATAATGCTCACAGAAAGCTACCAAAATAGTACATAGGGTTTTATGAACTCTTCACCCAGTTTTCCTCTGTGGTGACGTCTTATATAGCTGTAATGCAAGGTAAACCAGGAAACCACCCCTGCTACAGTACTGTTCTAGTACGGTGCTAGACTACAGACCTATACTACAGACCTTCTTCAGATTTCACTAGCTTTTACATGCACGTCAGTGTGTGTGTGTGTGTGTGTGTGTGTGTGTGTGTGTAATTCTATGCAGTTTGGTCCCATATATGGATTCATATAACCACCACTACAATCAAGATCTAGAGTTGTTTCATCAGCACAAAGAAAGTTTTGGTGCTACCCATTGGCACCCAGTCCCCACCTTGTTCCTGTCCTTTGGCTACCACTAACCTATTCTGTCTCTATAGTTTCACCATTTTAAGAATGATATATGGATGGAAATTCATTTGTTTTTCATATTTCTTTATGTGAATTTGCTACAACACATGGAATTCTTAGACTTCTCCATTTTTGTTGTTCATATGGGTGTAACGTGGTATTGCACCGTGGGCTTGCTTTGCGTGTCCCACCTCACCAAGAATGCTGAACAGAATAGTTCAGCCAGTGTGGTGGCCATGGCTCATCATGGTACCCTAAGTCTCCAGTGGAGGGTCATTTGCATGGCCCTGCATATGCTCTCTTTTCCTTCCTTGGCAACTGTGCCTCAAAATAGGTCCCTGCATCCAAACATTCAGTCATTCAGTCCTGATGTCCCCGAAGGGGAGAAATAACTAGAATACGAAGAGAGAATGAACAGACAGGAAGCCAGGTCAACTGTTGGTGAGTCCAAAATGGCAGTTATTTTTGTTTTGCAGTGTAGATATTTAAAAATGGGTAGGAATTAAAAACAAAGAAAATTGTTAGTTCATCTGTGGTGAAGGCACCCACCAGTAGGTCCTTTGGGGGAGACTGGCTTCCATGTGATTTCAGCCAGGCAGGGTCTCTTCCCTCCTACTTGGGTTGGCTGTGGCTTCCAGACAGAAGAAATTCAGCTTAGATGCAACAAATAAATTCTCTTAGAAATACTAGAGGTTCCTGGTCTAAACTCATGATCCTCAGTTTGTGTTGTTTCCATATTGCTCTCTACTTCCTTTTCAGCAAGCTTGTGGTAGGATGTGACCATGCAGAAATCACCATTGGGTATTCCAGCATTCTAGATGGGGAGCTGTCTCCTTGGCATCTTTGGGTCTTACACTGACCCTAGTGCATAGAACTGCATCGGGAATGTTTGAATGAATAAGGGAGGGTCAGCCTGTGGTTTAAAGCAGACTTAAACATTTTAACCACTTGCAATGTGTGGATAGTATTTAGATTCTGGTTTAAACAAACTATAAAGAAAAACTATGTACTAGTTGGGAAAATATAAAAATTGGATATTTGGCGATATTAAAGAATTATTATATTTTTAGGTGGGGTAATGATTTTAGGGTTATATTTTTAGAAAGAGTTTATCTTTTACAGATGTATAGGACATAGTCATGGATGAAATGGCAAGATGTCTAGGATAAACTTCAAGATTATTGGGGTATAGGAGGGGAAAGTGGGTTGGGGGAAAGATGAAGCAAAATGGACCATAAGCTGGTCATTGTTGCATTCATTATACTCTTGTATTTTGGCTGAAATGTTCCAAAATAAAAAACTTGTAAAAAAGTTTTGCTCTGTAGTATCCTAGAAGAAAATATGAATAGATCTTAAGACATAGGTCTTGGGGCGCCTGGGTGGCTCAGTGGGTTAAGTGTCTGATTCTTGATTTTGGCTCAGGTCATGATCTCAGGGTCGTGGGATCGAGCCCTGCATCAGGCTCTGTGCTCAGCAGGAAGTTTGCTTGAGATTCTCTCTCTCTCCCTCCCCATTTTCCCCTCCTGCCCAAATAAATAAATAAATCTTTAAAAAAATAAAGAAAGAAATAGGTCTTTAAAAATGCTACTCTGATCATGTCCCTCCTTTGCTTAAAACTTCTTTCCCTTATGCTTATAGAAGCCCTCCTATTTTTGATATGGTCCACGGGTCCTTTTGTGGTTTGGCCCTACTCACTTCTCCAGATACCTATTGTCTCACTTTGTCTCCTCCTTGGGGGGCCTGACATGTTGGCCTTCTTTCGTTTCTCGCATCCACCTTTGGACCACTCTTGCCATCACCCTAGAATGGATTTTTCCCTCTCCTTCACCTGTCTGATACCTGCTCATTCTTCAAGTCCCAGCCCAACTGTCCTCCCCTCAGGGAAGCCTCCCTCAAGTCTGCAATTTAAATCCTATCTACTCATCATCTGTCTTTGAACCTTTATACCTTACAGTTGTTTGTCACAGTATGTGCTATTTTGATCTTCCGAATTCATGTGTTTGATTGATGTATGTCTCTTAGCACCACTAGAGGGCAAACTTCTTGAAGACAATCATCCCCTACATTTTTGTTATGTGGTATCACTACATGAGAATTAAATGAATACATAGGCCTTACTGGAAAGGTTAAGTATAGAATTAGGGTATGACTCAGGAAATCCATTCCTCTGTATATACCCCAAGAATTGAAAAGAGATAGATACTTACTCAGATACTTGTATGCCAGTGTTCATTGCAGCATTATTCACAATAGCTAAAGGGTGGAAACAAACCAAGTGTCTGTCACACAAGAATGGATAAACAAAATGTGGTACACACATATGATGGAGTATTGCTCAGCCATAAAAAAGAATGACGTTCTGGTACATGTTACAACATGGATGAACTTTGAAAACACGATGCTAAGTGAAATAAGCCACACACAACACAGCAAATATTGTATGATTCCACTTACATGAAATTTCTGGAATAGGCAAACTCATAGAGATAGAAAGTAGATTGTGGGTTACCAGAGGCCGGAGGAACAGGAGAATGGGGAGTAGTGGCAGGGCACAGAGTTTCTGTTTGGGGTGATGAAAAAGTTTTGGAGATAGGTAGTGGTGATGGTTATGCAACAGTGTGAATCTAAATAATACCACTGAGTATACTTAAAAATGGCTAAAATGCAAACTTTATGTTAAATGCATTGTGCTAAAAGGTTTAAAAAAACCTTTTAAAATTTAACAAAAGTCACGTTAATCCTGTTTGCTTTCACATACATCATTTGTTGCAGAGGACTAATTTTTCTTGTGCATGGATATCCTAGAAATTTGGAGGAAGGGGTAGATTTTGCTTCTGAGTCTAGCCTGTCTTTCCTGTGAGCAGGGGAGGGAGATGTGGTGTGCTCAGAACAGTCCCTGGGAACCCTGGGGTGGTCATGGCAGCCCCAGATCTCACTTCTAGCCCAAGAGCAGCTGGTGGCTCTGCCTGCTTTCCTTTACACCTGCGCATAAGCTGGCTATCGACTCAATGAGGGAGTGTCAGCAGCAGTTCATCTAAGTCATCTGTGCCTCACAGGCCTGGGCCCCTTTTCTCTCTTCCTCCACATCTGTGTTATTCAAGGGCTCTGGGTGTCCCTGAGAGCTTCAGACAAACATAGTTGGACTAACACAGCCAAGTGGTGGCAGGGCCAGGGGCTGGCCCTGAAAGTGACTCACAGTGAGGTTGAGGGGGGTGGAAAAGTGAGAGGTGCCAGGAAAAGGTTTCCTTTACTGAGGGCTTTGAATCCCTGCTTTAGCTTGGGAGCCAGCCCCAGGTCTTCTACCAGACACGCTGATGCAGTTTGAAAGGACTCTAGGGCCCAAAGAGATGGACATGCTTCCTTTTCTTCTTCCCCATGACTGTTCCCCTTTTTCTTTATTTGAACCACCCTACTATCTGTCCAAATTGCTTGGGCTGCCATGATAAAATACTATAGCTCATGTGGCTTAAACAACAGAAATTTATTTTCTCAGAGTTCTGGAGGCTGGTAAGATCAGGCTCCAGCTGATTCAATTCCTGATGAGGACTCTTCCTATAGATGGCTGCCTTCTCACTGTGTTCTCACATTGGGATTGGGCATAGAGAGATAGAAAGAGAGAGCACTCTCTGGTATCCCTTATAAGGGCACTAATCCCATTATGAAGGCTCTACTCTCATGACCTCATTTAAACTTAATTAGCTCCCAAAGATCCCATATACTAACACCATCACACTGTGGGTTAAGACTTTAGCATATACATTTTGGAGGGAATCCAATGTAGTCCTTAACACTATCCTTTCTGGGGTCACCATTGTCTCAAAAACCACCTGCAATGCCTCAATGTGTTCCATTTGCTCTTGGAATGAAAAGAATCTGAATGCACTCGAAGGTTCTTTAGGGGACCCACTGTTGGACTATTGTGTAGAAAGGGACTGGAAGGGGGGATCCCTGGGTGGCTAAGTGGTTTAGTTCGCCTTCAGCCCAGGGAGTGATCCTAGAGACCTGGGATTGAGTCCTGCATCGGGCTCCCTGCATGGAGCCTGCTTCTCCCTCTGCCTGTGTCTCTGCTTCTCTCTCTCTCTCTCTCTTTCTGTCTCTCATGAATAAGTAAATAAAATCTAAAAAAAAAAAAAAAAGTGGGGGGCGGGACTGGAAGGGCCTGAGAGACAGAATGATGTGGGTTTATATCCTGTCTCTAGGACTTCGCAAAGTTCACTCATGTTCCCTCTACGTCTAAGCTCATGATGGGTGATCTTTATTTTCTCTTTTGTTTAGGTGGTTCAGCTAATGATCATTCATGGGCTGTGTTCAGATTTAGATTAATGATGCCTATGAGGAGCTGCCTGCCATGGCTGGCATGTAGTAGGAGCTTGATAAGTGGCCGGGATGATATCCCCCAAGATGTGGCCCGGAGCCATTCCTGGCAGTCTTCTAGTGGCTCAGTTACTGGATTGAGGTGAAATCAATCAGCATTCCAGCTCCAGCCCACTAACTTTCCCTGCCATGGTGGTACATCTTTCTTGCTAGTTATCATTTGGAAGTTTGGAGGCCCCATCCTTGAACCCCTTCAGCCTGTCCTGACCACAGTTCCCAGCCCCCAGGTACCTCTGACTGTGGCCTACAGAGCCTACTGCTAGCCATCACTGGGCATGTGGTGCTCATGACCTCATGTACCTGATGTAGCTGTCCTTTCACATCTTCCAGATAAGTGAGAAGGAGAGAGGGAGATTTCCCAAACAAGCAACACAGGTACACATACATTTGGAGATTTTGTTAGGTGTCCTCTCCTTTGTCTTATTTCCTTGCCTCTGCTTTCTTTGGTCTTTCTCAGAACAAATGGGATTATCTGGGTCTTGTCTGCTGAGGAGGCCTGGAGGTCAGGGTGCCCACTGGGCAATGATGACAGCAGTAGACACGGTGCTTCTGGGGAGGACACTTTACCCTGCTCCCTTGTGATGGATTAGTGCCATTCTTCATTAAGTTTCTGCATCTCTGTCTTAGTGAATTCATCCCCTCCTCCCTGGCTCCTCCTGCAAGCAACCCCTCACCCAGTCCCCACCAAGCAGTTAATGGGCCTCCGTCCATTTAGAGGCTCAGGCCAAAAACCCAAGTGTCACCTGGAGTCCTCTCTTGGCTTCTTTTCACAATTCCAATCCATCAGCTCTGTCTCCAGAATCTACTTTGAATGCCCCTGCTTCTCTCCCCCTTCACCACCATGGTCTGACCACTGCTCACCAGCTTACCTCACTGGCCACTCGGTGGGCATTCCTCTCTGCTGACTGGGCTGAGGTCCATACTCCTCCCAGGATGCACCTGTGGAAAGCTTGTGTCAGGCCAGGGAGTCATCTTCTTGGAACCCTCAGGTGCTCCCCCTGCTTCAGCCCCAGTGGGTGAGATTATCTGCCTTTCAGAGAATGTGGATTTGGCAATACACTTATGAGCACCACATTTTAAGTGACCATGTGGATTGGGATCATGCATACACCACCTATGTTAACTGCTGTGGTTTCTGCAAACCTAGAGATTTCATTCACCAGCCCGGTGCTCCTACTAATGACATTTAATGAATGGAGGTTTTTAAAGTGTAGATGAAATATTCTCTCCACTCCCCCTTTCTAAAGAGGAGGAAAGGATTTAAAATCTAGAAAAGGAATATATTTGTAAAGAATGCATTAGCCACCAGCCAGAGAGATTTAGGGGTGGAAAATTCAACCTGTTTTAGAAAAACACTTTTCTTAACTTGATTTCCAAGATGGTGTATGAGCAAAAATTACTATTTGGATTGATTGCATCTTTCTGGGCTGGAATTAGCAATGTGACTTGCAGTGTGTCAGGATGATTCCAAGGATGCTTTATGGTTCTTCAAATGAAAGAACTTCATATGTCAGATGTGACTAATGAAGTTCATCTGTCATGTCAGAGCTGTTAAATTTGGTGAAGCACCCTTTCAGACAGGACCAGGCTGGTCACACATGTGGAGTGCATAGACTAGTTCTTGCTAGAGGCTGGTGACAGCTCTCAGATGGGAGCATCTGAAGCTTCCATTCCCGCCATTTCCCTTCCTGCAGGGTCTTCCTTGGGGTTGCTGTGTCCACTAAAGCTCTTTCAATTGTAGTGACCCCAGGAAAAAAAGATACCTATTGGTTGTAACTGAAGAGGTGAGAGTGCAGCAGGCTTCCGGCATGGACCTGTGGGACCTGGTCTCTCTCATGTTTCTGCTTTGTCTCCTTCTCACCACATTGACCCCATGTGTTGTTTTCATGTACCAGCTCTCGTGATCGCAAGAGCAGCCAGCAGCACTAGGCCTCCATGCTTCCAGATTCCATTGCAATGAAAAGAGAGCTCCTTTTGCCTACCAGCTTACCCATGTGTCCCAGAGGATGCTCTGGTTGGACCTACCCAGGTCGTGTGTCTATGCAGAAGCCATCCCCTGTGGCCATGATATTATACATATCATGTAGATCAACCACTTCTGGGTCCCAGGCTCATAGAGCTGGGGATGGGGGACAACATCAGCCACAAACCACTGACTGTGGAAGAGGAAGGCTCCCCAGAGGAAAGCCAGGGTTGTGTGTCTGGGGGAGAGGAAGGCATTCTAACCTGCAGACACAGTCAATGTCTATACACTTGAGCTCTTCTGTCTTTGTCATTAGTCCCCTACTCCCTTCAAATGGCCCCGTTCCAGCTACCCTTCCTTCTTGTCTTTCTCCTCATCTTTCTCCTCCTCTACTTCCTCCTTGCCAGAAACACTCTTCCAGGGTTTATAAAAGACCAAAGTACTTGGCACTTGACTGTCACTGAATTCTCACAACAACCTTATGAAGTGCTATTAGGCATTAGACAGCTTGGGTTTGGATCCTAGCCCTGCTTACCATCCTAGGGTGCAAGCCTTGGGCATGTCACTCCCCCCTCTGAACCTCAGTGTCCTTATCTGTCAAGTAAGGGTGATGATGTGTTTTTCCCAGGGTGGTTGTGAGCATCAGTGGGCTTGTATATATGAAGCTCAATGCTTAGAATGGTGAGTGCTCAGTAAGTGGGAGCACTCATCCCTCACTGCATTTGTCACATGTGGAGACTGAGGATTGCTATTTGTCCCAGGTCCTACAGCCAGTGTGTAACTGAGCTGGGCTTTGAGCTGAGGCCATCTCATCCCAGGCTGAGGGCCTGCGCATTGTGCAGCATTGCATTTTCCATCAGCTTTCCTGTTTGTTGACTGTTTCTCATGGTCAAGCTCACTTTGCAGACTGGGCCAGTGCCTGGAAGCAGTGCACAAATGCTTTGTGACACATCTTCTATATACCAGGCACTGAGCTAACCCCTGAGCAGACAAGGCAGACTGCACATTCAAAAGTGTCATTTGAAAGCAAAACAAAACTGGAGGTATCAGAATTCCAGATTTCAAGTTATGTTACAAAGCTGCAGTGATTCAAACTGTATGGTGCTGGCATAAAAATAGAGACATAGATCAATGGAATAGAACAGAAAACCCAGAAATAAACCCACAATTATATGGTCAATTAATCTCTGAAAAAGGAAGAATGAATATCCAATGGGAAAAAGTCTCTTCAACAAATGCTGTTGTGAAAACTAGACAGCCACATGCAGAAGAATGAAACTGGACCACTTTCTTTCATCTTACACAAAAATAAACTCAAAATGGATTAAACACATAAATGTGAGACATGAAACCATAAAAATCCTAGAAAAGAGCACAGGCAGTAATCTTTCTGACCTCAGCTGTGGCAACATTTTTCTAGACATATCTCTTGAAGCAAGGCACATATAAGCAAAAATAAATTATTAGGACTACATCAAAACAAAATGTTTCTCCACAGTGAAGGAAACAACAAAACTAAAGTCAGCCTACTGAATGGGAAAATATATTTGTAAGTGACATATTCAATAAGGGATTAAAATCCAAAATATATGAAGAACTAATACAACTCAATACCCCCAAAACAAATAATCCAGTTAAAAAATGAACAAAAGACATAAATAGACATTTCCAAAGATGACATACAAATGGCAAACAGACACGTGAAAAGATGCTCAACATCACTCATAAGCAGGGAAATGCAAATCAAAACTACAGTGAGATATCACCTCACACCTGTCAGAATGGCTAAAATCAAAAACACAAGAAACAGGTGTTGGCAAGGATGTGGAGAAAAAGGAACCTTCTTGCACTGTTAGTGTGAATGCAAATTGGTGCAGTCACTGTGAAAAATGGTATGGAGATTTCTCAAAAAGTTAAAAATGTAACACTCTACAATCCAGTAATTGCACTACTGAGTATTTACCCCCAAAGTACAAAAACATTAATTGGAAGGGATACTTACACCTCTATATTTATAGCAGCGTTACCTATAAGAGCCAAACTATGGAAACGGATCAAGTGTCCACTGACAGATGATGAATGGATAAAGAAGATGTGGGGGATACACACACACACACACACACACACACACACACAGTATATGTAAAATGGATATAATGGAATAGTACTCAGCTATAAAAATAATGAAATCTTGCAACAACATGGCTAGAGCTAGAGAGTACAATGCTAAGCAAAACAGGT